>NC_052942.1:40449272-41056772 GCF_013358895.1 Oreochromis aureus | reverse complement strand
GGCCATTTGTTCGAGGGGAATCCTGAATGTGAGAAATACACTGCAGAAAACTCACACCTCTCTCTGTCTGTGTGTGTAAGTGTTGATTACAGCAGGTGCAGCCAATTTAGCTGACCTAGATATACCAAACCCAGACTCTCAACAGCCTCTGCACACTTTGCTCTCTGTGTATGTGTGTGTGTATATCAATATTTCTCCCATGTTAAAGTATTACTCCTCCATAATAGTATTCGTGCTAAATCAAAGTACTTCTACTACATCTTAGTACTTCTGCTCAATCATAGTATTTCTGCTAAATCATAGTATTTTTGAAAAATCATGGTATTTGTGCCAAATCATGGTTTGGGGCAGAACCATAATATTTATTTTATGTTATGAGATTGCTACTAAGTGCAGGAATGTCTGTTATGTTATAGTTTATGTGCTGAATATAGTATATCTGCCAAATCATAGTATTTATCCCAAATCATAGTATTTATGCAAAATTACAGTATTTCTGCCAAAAAGCAGAAATAGTACCTTTTAGCAGAAATTTCTGTGAAAAGATATTATTTATGTTAAAACATAGTATTTCTGCTAAATCATAGTATTTCTGCCAAATCATAGTATTTGTACTTATTCATAGTACTTGTGCCAAATCATAGTATTTGTACCCAATCATAGTATTTCTGCAATATGATCGTATTTGTGCCAAATCATGGTATCTTTTTGCCAAATCATGGTATTTGTGCCAAATCATGTTATTTGTACCAGTTAAAATTTCTGTTATATTAGTGTTACTACTAAGTCATAGAATTTCTGTTATGTTATAGTATATCTGCTGATTATGGTATATGTGCCAAATAATAGTATTTATAGCAAATAATAGTATTACTGCCCAAACATAGTATTTCTTGTAGTATTTGTAGTAGTAGTTGTTGTAGTATTTGTGCAAAACATAGAATTTCTGCAAAATCATAGTATATCTGTTATGTTATAGTATTACTACCAAATCATAGTATTCCAAATCATAGTATTACTGCAATTCCATAGTATTTGAGCGAAATCGCACTATTTGTGAAAAAAAACATACTATGTCTGCAAAATCACATTATATCTGCTATGTTATACTATTACTACTAAGTCACAGTATTTCTGCCAATTAGTAGTATTCGTACTAAATCATACTACTTGTGCCAAATCATAGTATTGAAATCAAAATATAGTATTTGTACCAAAGCATTGTATTTGTAATGGCACAGTATTTCTGCCAAATCAGAGAATTACTGCAATTTCATAGTATTTTGAGGAATCCCTTTTGTTATAGTATTACTTCTAAGTCGTAGTATTTCTGCTTTGTCATAGTATTTGTACTGAAACATAGTATTTCTGCCAAATCATAGTTTTACTGCTATTTCATAGTGTTTGAGTGAAATTACAGTGTTTCTGCAAAAACATTGTATTTCTGCTAAATCATAGTATTTCTGTTATCTTAAAGTACTTGCACTCAATTATAGTATTTGTGCCAAAGTTTAGTATTTCTGCCAAATCATATTATCTCTGCTAAATCATAGTGTCTGCCAAATCATAATATTTGTGCCTAAGCACAGCATTTGTACCAAAACATAGTATTTCTGCCAAATCATAGTATTTGTCCTAAAGCATAGTATTTCAACAAAATCACAGTATTTCTGCTATGTTATAGTATTTGTGCTTGTAGAAAACCCTGTGTTAGTGTGAGCTACATTACCCAGCAGCCTCTGAGCAGTGAGGGAATTCATGGGACTTCTGAGCTAGATGGTCTTCCTTCGCTCCTGTGCTAACGATTGAGGAGAGAGCTGCTGGGAAGGGGAGCAAATAGCCCATCCTGTATTTGTTGGGGATGGTGTGTGTCACATAAACGTGAGTTAATGTTCCATGCTTAAGATGTTTACCCTGCTACTTGTGTGTATTGGTTTTAGTTACCTTTAGCGTATGTGGTAGTTAGCAATAGCTATGGCAGCCCAGTTATTTTATTGTTTTAGGCTTGTTCCTGCTTTGTTTGTCCCCCTGCAAATTTATGTGAATTTGTACACTGTAATATCGCTGTATTACGTAGTGGCTAAGTAGGAGGCTGACTGTTACTAAGTGCATCAGTGTACATAGGTCATCTGTTGTGTTGGAGTGCCCTCTTGTGGCGCCTTTTGGGTAGTCCCTTAGTAAACACTGCAAAGAAGTGGTATCAGACTGGTTTGTAGTGGAGGAATTTGTTGCCAGTTTCTTTCATCTTTAATCCGTATTCATGTTGTAATGTAGTAACTTTTGTGGCGCAAATACCACAATATGGCAGAAATACCATGTTTTGGCACAAATACTTTGATTTGGTATACTTTAGCTTCTTCACCCTTTTCAGCAAAATTTTCATTTTTTTCACCCTTTTCAGCACAAATTCCAGCTTTTTGGCGGTTTTCAGAAAAAAAAACCTCTTTTCAGCAGAAACTCTGCTGATTCACCTCTTTTCAGCGCAAGGTTCTGCTTCTTTGCCTCTTTTCTGCAGAAATTCTGCTGATTCACCTCTTTTCTGCAAAGTTCTGTTAAAGTATTACTCCTCCATAATAGTATTTCTGTTAAATCAAAGTACTTCTACTACATCTTAGTATTTCTGCTAAATCATAGTATTTTGGCCAAATCATGGTATTTGTGCCAAAGCATAGTATTTCCACAAAATAACAGTATTTCTGCTATGTTATATTATTGCTGCTCATAGTATTTCTGCCAAATCTTGGTATTTGTTCCAAAGCATAGTATTTCTGCCAAATCACAATATAACTGCAAAAAATAAATTTTTTTTTTTAGACAAATCATAGTGTTTGTGCTAAATCCTAGTAATTCTGCTCAATCATAGAATTTCTGCTATGCTGAAGTGCTTTTTGCTAGATTACAGAATTTCTGCTAAGTCAAAGTATTTCATGTAAGTCATAGTATTTATACCAAGTCCCAGTGTTTCTGCCAAATCATAAATCATAAATAATGTGGCGTGTTGGGGAACAGCTAGTTCTCTCCCATCATGCCTTGGGACATGTGCTGCATTTGAGATGTTCTTGTTTCATTGTTTATGGTTACGTTACTTTTAACTGTTGTCTTGAATGTTGTGTTTATACTACGGTACAAAGTCACTGACAGTTATTGTTTTATAGGAAGAATGCAGTACCATAAGTGAGTTCTGTTATGCTGTTATTGACCCTTGAAGCACATTGTGACACAAGCAAGTATGTTCAATAAAAACTCCCCTACCAGCTTGGGGTGGAAATACAGGCTCAATCTGTCCCTGTGAGCTTCTTTGCAAGATTCATCTGCATGCCACAATAATTTTAATAAAGCAAAGTTAAGACGAGAGGCTTGTGCCAATTCATCTTCAGACACTGCTGACACTCACGGTTGGAGCAGTTTTACTGTCATCTTACTGTTGAGCCATAAATTACGTTTGTTTTTAAACTCTTGAGCCAGAAATTACGCTTTGTTTTCAAACTCTTAAAATGAAGCCGCTTTCTTCTCTCGTCATATCTCCGCCGACGGAGGTACAAAGAGCTATCGCAGTCAAAGTTCATGAAATTCTGCTGATTCACCCAGTAAAGGAATTGTGCTTCTATCCCACCTAGTTTTTGAGTTACACGACGCTTTGTAACTCCAGAAAACGGCGCTTTTACGCCTCACCGCGATCTAATTCTGACTGCTCATCTCCCTGTTTTCCAGGCACTGGCTCTCTTTGCCGGTGGCGCATTTGGTAATGACACGGGTCTGCAGCCCAAAGGTCGTGGGTTCAATCCCACCTTGGTCCACGTGGTTTTTTTTTTCACTACAAATTTATACACTATCACAGACCTGTAATTTATATTGCTAATTTATTACAATTCTGCAAAGTTTTATGATGTTAGCAGCTTTTCTAATATGGACCTCAGATTCTTGTTAACGCCCCATGGCAGAAACAAGTACACAGCCTGATGAAGCAGACTGAGGCAGTACCTCTGATTGGTGAATTAGAGCAGAACCAGGTTGTTCTTTCATTTCATTTCTTTTCTTTATTTCACATGGTTCAACAGTGTTTCTTTTTCTACATACAGAACCTTCTGCCTCTTTTCAGCAGAAATTCTGCTCATTCACCTCATCTCTTGTGTTGGAGTGCCCTCTTGTGGCGCCTTTTTGGGTAGTGCCTTAGTAAATGTGAACACTGCAAAGAAGTGGTATCAGACTGGTTTGTAGTGGAGGAATTTGTTGCCAGTTTCTTTCATCTTTAATCCGTATTCATGTTGTAATGTAGTAGTACCACAATATGGCAGAAACACTATGTTTTGGCACAAATACTTTGATTTAGTATACTTAAGCTTCTTCATCTTCTTCACCCCTTTTCAGCAAAATTTTCATTTTTTTCACCCCTTTTCAGCACAAATTCCAGCTTTTTTGGCTGTATTCAGAAAAAAGACAACTCTTTTGAGCAGAAACTCTGCTGATTCATCTCTTTTCAGCGCAAGTTTCTGCTTCTTTGGCTCTTTTCTGCAGAAATTCTGCTGATTCACCTCTTTTCTGCAAAATTTTCAGCCTTTTCACCTCTTATCAGCACAATTGTCAGCAGCTTCTGCTCATTTCAGCAGAATTGTCCGTCTCTCCACCTCTTCTTTGTAAGAATGACTTTGGCTCAGGGAAATGAATAGCCGCCTTTGAGCAGAAATTCTGCTGATTCATCTCTTTTCAGCGCAACTTATTGCTTCTTTACCTCTTTTCTGCAGAAATTCTGCTGATTCACCTCTTTTCTGCAAAATTTTCAGCCTTTTCACTTCTTCTCAGCACAATTCTCAGCAGCTTCTGCTCATTTTGCAAAATTGTCAGTTTCTCCATCTCTTTTTTTGCGAGAAAGAGTTTGGTTCAGTGAGATGAGCAGCTGCCTTGAAATGAGAACGGCCAGGTTCAAATCCCAGTCATGGCAAAACCTGTTTTCAGTTTTCTCTTTTGTTCTGCCTCTTTTCTGCAGAAATTCTGCTGATTCACCTCTTTTCTGCAAAATTTTCAGCCTTTTCACCTCTTCTCAGCACAATTCTCAGCAGCTTCTGCTCATTTTAGCAGAATTGTCGGTCTCTCCTCCTCTTCTTGAGAGAATGAGTTTAGCTCAGTGAGATGAGTAGCTACCTTGAGACCAGAAGGGCCAGGTTCGAATCCTGCTCAGGGTAAAAATTTTTTCACCACCATACAACTTTTTGCAACTTTTCATCTTTTTCAGCTTTTCAGCAGACAGCTTCAGCGTTAAGGCATCCACACAGCATTTTCGCAGGAAATGCAAATTTTTCTAGTTATTCTAGTTGCCACTTTTGCGCTTTATTTGGCACTTAACTACTTCCACAATTTTCAGCCGATTTTCACCGTTCAAATTTTAAACTATTCTGCTATTTCTGCTAATGATGGCAATGACTTTTGGTATTTTTAACTGTTATACTTTTTAAAATATTAAGCTTTTTTCCTTTAATTTGTCCCATTGAAATGAATGGGAAACTTCCACAATTCTGCTAAAACTTGCTTGTTTTTGAAACTTAACTACTTTTTCCTACTTTCACGTAGAACAACCATTCAAACTTTAAAATGTTCACAAATTATTGGGCTATTCATGAATGATTCAGCTTTTTCATATCTGTTACAGTTTTACTTTTATCCTCTTAAAGTTTTGAGTTGCAAAATTGTGATTTTTCAGAAAATACATGCGTTGTTATGGTTGCTATGCACTTGGCTTCCAGTGTGCCACTGTAGGTTTCGCAGTCTTCTCTTCATGTCCGAACAACTTCTTGCTACTTGCTCAATTTTCACTCAACTTCCACAAATTATACATCAAAACGTAGGCATTTTTGCTGGCTTTCCGAAAATGTCACCATCATTGTTGTGAGATTTATAGAATTTTGGCAAATCTCCTCAGACCAACACGAAGTGTGAAAACTCTCCATAGAAAGTCAATGGAGACTTTGTTCAAAATCACCGCTTGATTTCTGTAATGAGAGGCATATTCGAATCGCCATATCTCCTTAACGGCGAAGTTAAGACATGAGGCTTGTGCCAATATATCTTCAGATACTCCTGATGCTCACAATTCAAGAATTTTTTTCTCATCTATTACCATTTGGCCATGAATTGGGTTTGTTTGAGGGTAGGAAATTTGTCCTCGCTCAGATTTCTTCAGATTTCAAACTCTGGAAATGAGGCACTTTTTTCTCTCGTCATATCTTTTGATGGATTTCCACAGAGACCTGAAAATTTCCATGATTGTTCACCAAAGCCTGCTGTCTCTTACGGTGAAAGAATTATATCAATACTCCAAAGAGATTTAGAGTTAGAAAGCGTTGTTTGAGGGCAAGCCAAGGCAGTTTTCGCTTGCCTATACTCAGTTATGGTGCATTAGAAGTCAAATATCTTCAATAATTCATATTTTAATGATAAAGTGTCAACACTTTAAGATTCCCCATCTCTTCTGAACAAAACGGTGTAAGAATGACCGTTCTAGCCCCTACGGTTAGGAAATTATGGTCATTTGTTTGAGGGGAGTCGTCATTATGAGAAATAGACTGCAAAAGTCCTGTCTCTGTGCTGCGTGCACCTGTTTTGGCGGGAAAAAGTGCACAGGCTCTCTGATTGGTGGATTCAAATTCAGCAGCTCCCAGGCTGCTTGACTGAGCTAGAAACTTACTTCTCTCTCCCTGTGTGTGTGTGTGTGTGTGTGTGTGTGTGTGTGTGTGTGTGTGTGTGTGTGTGTGTTTGTGTGTGTGTGTGTGAGAGGGAGAGAGAGAGAGAGAGAGAGAGAGAAAGCCTTTTATGGGATGATCTCATTGTAAGATTCAAATTCAATATATTTAGACTGGTTGACTGAATTGGATCTTGTGTGTGTGTGTGTGTGTGTGTGTGTGTGTGTGTGTGTGAGAGAGAGAGAGAGAGAGAGAGAGAAAGCCTTTTATGGGATGATCTCATTGTAAGATTCAAATTCAATATATTTAGACTGGTTGACTGAATTGGATATTGTGTGTGTGTGTGTGTGTGTGTGTGTGTGTGAGAGAGAGAGAGAGAGAGAGAGAGAGAGAGAGAGAGAGAAAGTTTTCATTGGATGATGTCATTGTAAGATTCAAATTCAATATATTTAGACTGGTTGACTGAATTGGATCTTGTGTGTGTGTGTATGTGTGTGTGTGTGTGTGTGTGACAGAGAGAGAGAGAGAGAAAGCCTTTTATGGGATGATCTCATTGTAAGATTTAAATTCAATATATTTAGACTGGTTGACTGAATTGGATCTTGTGTGTGTGTGTGTGTGTGTGTGTGTGTGTGTGTGTGTGACAGAGAGAGAGAGAGAGAGAGAGAGAAAGCCTCTTTATGGGATGATCTCATTGTAAGATTCAAATTCAATATATTTAGACTGGTTGACTGAATTGGATCTTGTGTGTGTGTGTGTGTGTGTGTGTGTGTGTGTGTGTGTGTGTGTGTGTGTGTGTGTGTGTGATTTAAATTCAATATAGTTAGACTGGTTGACTGAATTTGATCCTGTGTGTCTGTCTGTGCATGTGTGTTACCATATGTGTACATATTTGTGGTTGTATGACTGTTATACTTTTTTTTTGCTGTTTTTTTTTTTTCATTTAACAATTACATTTGAGGGACCCTTAGCATGTTCAGGATTTTTCAGCTGTCCATTTTGCTTTTCCAATTTTTCTATTTAGATTATTACTATTGTGCTAAGTCATAGCATTTCTGCTGCTTTCCAGTATTTGTGCTAAATACAGCATTTCTGCGAAATCATACTATTTCTTCTATTTCATCAGATTTGTGCTAAATATAGTGTTTCTGCTACAACATAGTATTTCTGCCAAATATAGTATTTTTGATTAATTATAGTTTTTCTACCAAATCATAGTACAGTTTTACTGCTTTTTATATGGCTTCTAAGACAACCAATCATATCCGAGGGCTTGCACATTCAAATTTGCATATTGTTGCCTTCATGGCTTCCCAGCCAGCCAATCATATCTTAGGCCTTGCACATTCAAATTTGCATATTGGGGCAATCATGGCTTCTAAGACAACCAATCATCTATGTCCTATATCTATGATGTTTCATATTTTTATTTTAAATGGTCAACATTTCAAGGTTCTCCCATGTCTTCTGAACACAACGGTCTAAGAATGACCGTTGTAGCCCCTACGGTTAGGAATTTATGGCTGTTTGTTTGAGGGGAGTCCTCACTATGAGAAATAGACTGCAAAAATCCTGTCTCTCTCTGTGCTGTAAAAGCCTGCACTTGGTGCACCAGTTTTGGCAGGAAAAAGCACACAGCCCCTCTGATTGGTGGATTCAAATTGAGAATCTCACAGCTGTTTGACTGACCTAGAAACATGCTGTTAACAGCCCTTGTTCACTTGCTGATGCTATGTGTGTGTGTGTGCGCGCATGTGTGTGTGTGAGCCTGAGTGTGTGTGTGAGTGTTTGAGTGTGTGTGTGTGTGTGTGTGTGTGTGTGTGAGAGAGAGAGAGAGAGAGAGAGAAAGACACAAAAAGCCCTTTTAGGGCAGCATCTCATTGTTGGATAAAAATATAATATATTCAGACTGGTTGACTGGCATAGACCTTGTGTGTGTGTCTCTCTCTGTACATTTGTGTATCCATATTTGATTTTGTGTGTCCCCATTCAAAGTCTATGGGAGGTTTTGAAATTCAGAGCTGAAATTCTGAAACGGGAGGCATTTTCAAATCGCCATATCTCTTTAACAAAGCAAAGTTAGGACATGAGGCTTGTGCCAATATATCTTCAGACACTGCTGACACTCACAGTGGAAGCAGTTTTACAATTATCTTACCGTTGAGCAATGAATTACGTTTGTTTGAGGGTGGAAATCTGTCCTTCTCTCAGTCTTCAAACTCTGGAAATGAAGCCGTTTCTTCTCTCGTCATATCTCCGCGACGGAGGTAGAACGAGCTATGAAAATCGCAGTCAAAATACACCAAAGTCCGCTGATTCACCCAGTACAAGAATTATGCTGCTAGCCCTCCTAGGTTTTGAGTTACACGACGTTTTGTAACTCCAAAAAGCGGCGTTTTTCGCCTCACCGCGATCTATTTTCTGACTGCCCAAGTATCTGTCTCAGACCGCCGCCCCGCTCCAGGTGGCGCAATCAGTAATGACACGGCTCTGCAGCTCAAAGGTCGTGGGTTCAATCCCACGTTGGTCCACGTTTTTTTTTTTCACTACAAATTTATACACTATCACAGACCTGTAATTTATATTGCTAATTTATTACAATTCTGCAAAGTTTTATGATTTTAGCAGCTTTTCTAATATGGACCTCAGATTCTTGTTAACGCTCCATGGCAGAAACAAGTACACAGCCTGATGAAGCAGACTGAGGCAGTACCTCTGATTGGTGAAAATGAGCAGAACCAGGTTGTTCTTTCATTTCATTTCTTTATTTATGTCACACATGGTTCAACAGTGTTTCTTTTTCTACATACAGAACCTTCTGCCTCTTTTCAACAGAAATTCTGCTCATTCACCTCATCTCTTGTGTTGGAGTGCCCTCTTGTGGCGCCTTTTGGGTAGTGCCTTAGTGAACACTGCAAAGAAGTGGTATCAGACTGGTTTGTAGTGGAGGAATTTGTTGCCAGTTTCTTTCATCTTTAATCCGTATTCATGTTGTAATGTAGTAACTTTTGTGGCACAAATACCACAATATGGCAGAAACACTATGTTTTGGCACAAATAGTTTGATTTGGTATACTTTACCTTCTTCACCCCTTTTCAGCAAAATTTTCATTTTTTCACCCCTTTTCAGCACAAATTCCATTTTTGGGGCTGTTTTCAGAAAAAAAACTCTTTTCAGCAGAAACTCTGCTGATTCATCTCTTTTCAGCGCACGCTTCTGCTCCTTTGCCTCTTTTCTGCAGAAATTCTTCTGATTCACCTCTTTTCTGCAACATTTTAAGCCTTTTCACCTCTTATCAGCACAATTCTCAGCAGCTTCTGCTCATTTCAGCAGAATTGTCAGTCTGTCCACCTCTTCTCTGTGAGAATGTGTTTGGGTCAGTGAGATGAGAAGCTGCTTTGAGCCTGGTAGTATATCTGTTATGTTATAGTATTACTACTAAATCACAGTATTTCTGCCAATTCAAGGAGGCTGACTGTTACTAAATGCATCAGTGTACATAGGTCATCTCTTGTGTTGGAGTGCCCTCTTGTGGCGCCTTTTGGTAGTGCCTTAGTAAACGTGAACACTGCAAAGAAGTGGTATCAGACTGGTTTGTAGTGGAGGAATTTGTTGCCAGTTTCTTTCATCTTTAATCCGTATTCATGTTGTAATGTAGTAGTACCACAATATGGCAGAAACACTATGTTTTGGCACAAATACTTTGATTTAGTATACTTTAGCTTCTTCACCCCTTTTCAGCAAAATTTTCATTTTTTCACCCCTTTTCAGCACAAATTCCAGCTTTTTGGCTGTATTCAGAAAAAGACAACTCTTTGAGCAGAAACTCTGCTGATTCATCTCTTTTCAGCGCAAGTTTCTGCTTCTTTGCCTCTTTTCTGCAGAAATTCTGCTGATTTACCTCTTTTCTGCAAAATTTTCAGCCTTTTCACCTGTTATCAGCACAATTCTCAGCAGCTTCTGCTCATTTTAGCAGAATTGTCGGTCTGTCCACCTCTTCTCTGTGAGAATGTGTTTGCGTCAGTGAGATGAGTAGCTGCTTTGAGTCTGGTAGGGCCAGGTTTGAATCCTGCTCAGGGCAACATTTTTTTTTCACCACCATACAACTTTTTGCAACTTTTCATCTTTTTCAGCTTTTCAGCAGACAGCTTCAGCGTTAAGGCATCCACACAGCATTTTCGCAGGAAATGCAAATTTTTCTAGTTATTATTCTAGTTGCCACTTTTTTGTACTTTTTTTGGCACTTTTCTACTTCCACAATTTTCAGCCGATTTTCACCGTTCAAATTTTAAACTATTCTGCTATTTCTGCTAATGATCGCTATGACTTTTGGTATTTTTAACTATTATACTTTTTAAAATATTATGCTTTTTATGCTTTTTTTTGTCCCATTGAAATGAATGGAAAACTTCCAAAATTCTGCTAAAACTTGCTTGTTTTTGAAACTTAACTACTTTGTCCTACTTTCACCTAGAACAACCATTCAAACTTTAAAATGTTCTCAAATTATTGGGCTATTCATGACTGATTCAGCTTTTTCATATCTGTTACCATTTTCATCTTATCCCTGTTTAAGTTTTCAGTTTCATCTTTGTGATTTTTCACAAAATACATGCGTTGTTATGGTTGCTATGCACTTGGCTTCCAGTGTGCCACTGTAGGTTTCGCAGTCTTCTCTTCATGTTCGAACAACTTCTTCCTACTTGCTCAATTTTCACTTAACTTCCACAAATTATACATCAAAACGTAGGTATTTTTGCTGGCTTTCAGAAAATGTCACTATCATTGTTGTGGGATTTATAGAATTTTGGCAAATCTCCTCAGACCAACACAAAGTCTGAAAACTCTCCATAGAAAGTCAATGGAGAGTTTGTTCAAAATCACCGCTGGATTTCTCTAATGAGAGGCATTTTCGAATCGTCATATCTCCTTAACGGCGAAGTTAAGACATGAGGCTTGTGCCAATATATCTTCAGACACTCCTGACGCTCACAATTCAAGAATTTTTTTCTCATCTATTACCATTTGGCCATGAATTGGGTTTGTTTGAGGGTAGGAAATTTGTCCCTCGCTCAGATTTCTTCAGATTTCAAACTCTGGAAATGAGGCACTTTTTTCTCTCGTCATATCTTTTGATGGATTTCCACAGAGACCTGAAAATTTCCATGATTGTTCACCAAAGCCTGCTGTCTCTTACGGTGAAAGAATGATATCAATACTCCAAATAGATTTAGAGTTAGAAAGCGTTGTTTGAGGGCAAGCCAAGGCAGTTTTCGCTTGCCTCTACTCAGTTATGGTGCATTACAAGTCAAATATCTTCAATAATTCATATTTTAATGATAAAGTGTCAACACTTTAAGATTCCCCATCTCTTCTGAACAAAACGGTGTAAGAATGACTGTTGTAGCCCCTACGGTTAGGAAATTATGGCCATTTGTTTGAGAGGAATCCTCACTATGAGAAATTCACTGCAGAAATCCTGTCTCTGTGCTCTGTGTGTGTAAAACGGCTGCACCTGTTTTGGCGGGAAAAAGTACACAGCCTCTCTGATTGGTGGATTCAAATTTAGCAGCTCCCAGGCTGCTTGACTGACCTAGAAACTTGATTTTCTCTCCTGTGTGTGTGTGTGTGTGTGTGTGTGTGTGTGTGTGTGTGTGTGTGTGTGAGACAGAGAGAGAGAGAGAGAGCGAGAGAGTTTTTTATTGGAGCATCTTATTGTATGATTTAAATTCAATATATTTAGACTGGTTGACTGAATTTGATCCTGTGTGTGTCTCTGTGCTTGTGGGACTTTTGCAGCTGTTCATTTTGCTTTTCCAGTTTTTCTATTTAAGTTATTACTATTGTGCTAAGTCATAGCATTTGTGCTGCTTTTCAGTATTTGTGCTAAATACAGCATTTCTGCTAAATCATACTATTTCTGCTATTTTATAAGATTTGTGCTAAATACAGCATTTGTGCTAAATCATACTATTTCTGCTATTTTATAGGATTTGTACTTAATATAATATTTCTGCTTAATTATAGTATTTGTGCTAAAACATAGTATTTCTACTAAACGCAGTATTTCTGGGTAATCATAGTATTTCTATGTATTCCTGCCAGCTCCTCAGGAAGCCAATCCTCTGTGAGGACTGTAATTTTCAAATTGACATATCAAGTCATGCACGGCTTCCCAGCCAGCCAATCATATCTGAGTCCTGGCACATTCAAATTTGCATATTGGGACCTTCATGGCTTCCCAGCCAGCCAATCATATCTGAGTCCTGGCACATTTAAATTTGCATATTGTTGCCTTCATGGCTTCTAAGCCCACCAATCATCTATGTCATATATCTCTAATATTTCATATTTTTATTTTAAATGTCTTCTGAATAAAATGGTCTAAGAATGACTGTTTTAGCCCCTACGGTTAGGAAATTATGGTCATTTGTTTGAGGGGAGTCGTCATTATGAGAAATAGACTGCAAAAGTCCTGTGTCTCTCTGTGCTGCGTGCACCTGTTTTGGCGGGAAAAAGTGCACAGGCTCTCTGATTGGTGGATTCAAATTCAGCAGATCCCAGGCTGCTTGACTGAGCTAGAAACTTACTTCTCTCTCCTGTGTGTGTGTGTGTGTGTGTGTGTGTGTGTGTGTGTGTGTGTGTGTGTGTGTGTGTGTGTGTGTGTGTGTGTGTGACAGAGAGAGAGAGAGAGAGCCTCTTTATGGGATGATCTCATTGTAAGATTCAAATTCAATATATTTAGACTGGTTGACTGAATTGGATCTTGTGTGTGTGTGTGTGTGTGTGTGTGTGACAGAGAGAGAGAGAGAGAGAGAGAGAGAGAATGTTTTTATGGGATGATCTCATTGTAAGATTCAAATTCAATATATTTAGACTGGTTGACTGAATTGGATCCTGTGTGTGTGTGTGTGTGTGTGTGTGTGTGTCTCTGTGCATGTGTGTTTCCATATGTGTCCATATTTGTGATTGTGTGGCTGTTATATATTTTTTTATCGATTTTTTTCATTTAACAAGTATATTTGAAGGACCCTTAGCATGTTCAGCATTTTTTCAGCTGTCCATTTTGCTTTTCCAATTTTTCTGTTTAAGTTATTACTATTGTGCTAAATCATAGCATTTCTGCTGTTTTATAAGATTTTTGCTAAATTTAGTATTTCTGATTAATTATAGTTTTCTCCCAAATCATAGTACAGTATTTTTGCTTTTTATAGGATTTTATAGGATATTTATATTGCTTGATATAGTATTTCTGCTTATTATAGGATTTGTGCTTAATATAGTATTTATGCTAAATGTAGTATTTATGCTTAATCATAGTATTTCTATATATTTCTGCCAGGTCCCCAGGCAGCCAATCCTCTGTGAGGACTGAGGCATTCAAATTTACATATCAGGGCCTGCACGGCTTCTCACCCAGCCAATCTTATCTTAGGGATGCAACATTCAAATTTACAAATCAGGGCCTGCACGGCTTCCCAGCCAGCCAATCATATCTGAGGTCTGCCCTTTCTTCTCTCGTCATATCTCAGCGACAGATGTACAAAGAGCAATGCAAATCACAGTCAAAGTACACCAAAGTCCGCTGATTCACCCAGTACAAGAATTATGCTTCTAGTCCAACTAGTTTTTGAGTTACACGACGTTTTATAACTCCAAAACGGCGTTTTTCGCCTCTCACCGCAATCTAATTCTGACTGCTCATCACCCTGTTTTCCAGGCGCCGCTCTCTTTCCCAATTCTGCAAACATTTATGATTTTAGCAGCTTTTCTAATATGGACCTCAAATTCTTGTTAACACTCCATGGCACAAATACTGTTCCTTTAGGCTCTGTGTATGTGTGTGTATCAATATTTCTCCCATTTTAAAGTATTACTCCTCCATAATTGTATTTCTGTTAAATCAAAGTACTTTTACTACATCTTAGTACTTCTGCTCAATCATAGTATTTCTGCTAAATCATAGTATTTTGCCAAATTATGGTTTTTGTGCCAAATCATAACATTTGTTTTATGTTATAGTATTACTACTAAGTGGAGGAATTTCTGTCATGTTACAGTATATGTGCTGATTACAGTATTTCTGCTAAATCATAGTATTTCTACTATATTATATTTTTTTTCTTTCTAAATATAGCATTTCTGCTATATAATTTTATTTCTGCTATGTTATAATATTTGTGCTAAACCAGAGTATTTCTGCTGAAACATAGTATTTCTGCCAAATGATAGTATTTCTGTCAAATTACAGTATTTGTGCTAAAACATAGTATGTTTTTTTAAATTTCAATATTAATAGTATTTTACAGTGTCTCTGGTAAATCGCAGCATTTCTGCTATGTTGTACTGTTTTTCTAAATCATAGTATTTCTGTAATGTTTAAGAATGTTTGGCTAAATATATTCTTTCTGTTATCTTATACTATTTCTCCTAAATTCTTGTATTTTTGACAAGTTATCGTGTTTCTGGTAAGTTACAATATTTCTGCTAAGTTCTGCTATGCTATTGTATTTCTGCCAAGTATTATGTTTCCTCTAAGATGTTGCAGTTCTGCTAAGTTACTACATTTTAGCAAAGTTCCTTTGCTTCTGCAAAGCTTTTACAAATTCTGCAACTTTTCAGCTTTTTCTGCTAGTTTCAGCAGACAGCTTCAGCATTACAGCATCCACACTGCATTTTCAAGAGGAAATGCAAATTGTGTGGATGCTTTAGGCATCCACACTATTGAGTTCCTGTTTCTCTTTATTCTTTATTATCCTACTTTATTATTATTATTCTAGTTGCCACTTTTGTACTTTTTGGCACTTAACTACTTCCACGATCTTCAGCCGATTTTCACCGTTCAAATTTTAAACTATTCTGCTATTTTTGCTAATTCCTGCTATGACTTTTGGTATTTTCTGCTCTTATACTTTTTAAAATATTAAGCTTTTTATGCTTTTTTTTTGTCCCATTGAAATGAATGGAAAACTTCCACAATTCTGCTAAAACTTGCTTGTTTTTGAAACTTAACTACTTTGGCCTACTTTCGCCTAGAACAACCATTCAAATTTTAAAATGTTCACAAATTATTGGGCTATTCATGAATGTTTCAGCTTTTTCATATCTGTTACCGTTTTCATCTTATCCCTCTTTAAGTTTTGAGTTTCATCTTTGTGATTTTTCACAAAATACATGCGTTGTTATGGTTGCTATGCAGTTGGTTCTAAGTGAGCCACTGTACCTTTGGCAATTTTCTCTTCATGTCCGAACAACTTCTTGCTACTCGCTCAATTTTCACTCAACTTCCACAAATTATACATCAAAACGTAGGTATTTTTGCTGGCTTTCAGAAAATGTCACCATCATTGTTGTGAGATTTATAGAATTTTGGCAAATCTCCTCAGACCAACACAAAAGTCGCAAAACTCTCCATAGAAAGTCAATGGAGAGCTTGTTCAAAATCATCGCTTGATTTCTCTAATGAGAGGCATATTCGAATCGTCATATCTCCTTAACGAAGCGAAGTTGAAACATGAGGCTTGTCCCGTATATCTTCAGACACTCCTGACGCTCACAATTCAAGAATTTTTTTTTCTCACCTATTACCGTTCTGAAATGAGTTAGACTTGTTTGAGGGTAGGAAATTCATCCTTCACTCAGATTTCTTCAGCTTTCAAACTCTGGAAATGAACCACTTTTTTCTCTCGTCATATCTTTTGATAGATTTCCACAAAGACCTGAAAATTTCCATGACTGTTCACCAAAGCCTGCTGTCTCTTACGGTGAAAGAATTATATCGATACTCCAAATAGATTTAGAGTTAGAAAGCGTTGTTTGAGGGCAGGTCAAGGCAGTTTTTGCTTCGCCTCTACTCAGTTATGGTGCATTAGAAGTCAAATATCTTCAATAATTCATATTTTAATGATAAATTGTCAACACTTGAAGATTCCCCATCTCTTCTGAACAAAACGGTGTAAGAATGACCGTTCTAGCCCCTACGGTTAGGAAATTATGGCCATTTGTTTGAGGGGAATCCTCACTATGAGAAATACACTGCAGAAATCCTGTCTCTGTGCTCTGTGTCTGTAAAACGGCTGCACCTGTTTTGGCGGGAAAAAGTACACAGCCTCTCTGATTGGTGGATTCAAATTTAGCAGCTCCCAGGCTGCTTGACTGACCTAGAAACTTGCTTGTCTCTCCCTATGTGTGTGTGTGTGTGTGTGTGTGTGAGACAGAGAGAGAGAAAGGGAGGGCGAGAGAGAGTTTTTATGGGAGCATCTTATTATATGATTTAAATTCAATATATTTAGACTGGTTGACTGAATTTGATCCTGTGTGTCTCTCTGTGCTTGTGTGTTTCCATATGTGTCCATATTTGTGACTGTGTCACTGTTATACTTTTTTTGCTGATTTTTTTCATTTAACAATTACATTTGAGGGACCCTTAGCATGTTCAGGATTCTTTCAGCTGTTCATTTTGCTTTTCCAATTTTTCTATTTAAGTTATTACTATTGTGTTGAGTCATAGCATTTCTGCTGCTTTTCAGTATTTGTGCTAAATACAGCATTTCTGCAAAATCATACTATGTCTGCTATTTTATGAGATTTGTGCTAAATACAGCATTTCTGCTAAATCATACTCTTTCTATTTCATAAGATTTGTGCTAAATATAGTGTTTCTGCTATTTCTGCCAAATATAGTATTTTTGATTAATTAGGGTTTTTCTACCAAATCATAGTACAGTTTTACTGCTTTTTATAGGATTTTTAGAGGATATTTATATTGCTTAATATAGTATTTCTGCTTTTATAGGATTTGTGCTTAATATAGTTTTTCTAAAAATGTAGTATTTATGCTTAATCATACTATTTCTATATATTTCTGCCAGGTCCCCAGGCAGCTAATCCTCTGTGAGGACTGATACATACAAATACATATCAGGGCCTGCACGGCTTCCCAGCCAGCCAATCATATCTGAGGTCTGCCCTTTCTTCTCGTCATATATCTCAGCGACAGATGTACAAAGACCAATGAAAATCGCAGTCAAAGTACACCAAAGTCCACTGATTCACCCAGTACAAGAATTATGCTTCTAGTCCACCTAGTTTTTGAGTTACACGACGTTTTGTAACTGCAAAAAGCGGCGTTTTTCGCCTCTCACCACGCAATCTGATTCTGACTGCTCATCACCCTGTTTTCCAGGCGCTCGCTCTCTTTCCCAGTGGCGCAGTTGGTAATGACACAGGTCTGCAACCCAAAGGTCGTGGGTTCAATTACACCTTGGGCAACATGTGTTTTTTTCCCTACAAATTAATACACTATCACAGACCACTAATTCATATTCATCATTTATTACAATTCTGAAAAATTTTATGATTTTAGCAGCTTTTCTAATATGGATCTCAGATTCTTGTTAACACTCCATGGCACAAATACTGTTCTCTTTAAGCTCTGTGTGTGTGTGTGTGTGTGTGTGTGTGTGTGTGTGTGTGTGTGTGTGTGTGTGTGTGTGTGTGTGTGAGAGAGAGAGAGAGAGAGAGAGAGCCTTTGATGGGATGGGAGCATCTTATTATATCACTTAAATTCAATATATTTAGACTGGTTGACTGAATTTGGTCCTGTGTGTGTCTCTCTGTGCATGTGTGTTTCCATATGTGCCCATATTTGTGATTGTGTGACTGTTATACTTTTTTTGCTGATTTCTTTTTTCAATTAACAATTAGATTTGAGGGACCCTTAGCATGTTCAGGATTTTTCCAGCTGTCCATTTTGCTTTTCCAATTTTTCTATAAGTTATTACTGTTGTGCTAAGTCATAGCATTTCTGCTGCTTTTCAGTATTTGTGCTAAATACAGCATTTCTGCTAAATCATACTATTTCTGCTATTTTATGAGATTTGTGCCAAATACAGCATTTCTGCTAAATCATACTATTTCTGCTATTTCATAAGATTTGTACTAAATATAGTGTTTCTGCCAAATATAGTATTTCTGCTTAATTATAGTATTTCTGCCCTTTTATAGTATTTGTGCTAAAACATAGTATTTCTACTAAATGTAGTATTTATGCTTAATCATACTATTTCTATATATTTCTGCCAGGTCCCCAGGCAGCTAATCCTCTGTGAGGACTGATACATATAAAATTTACATATCAGGGCCTGCACGGCTTCCCAGCCAGCCAATCATATCTGAGGTCTGCCCTTTCTTCTCTCGTCATATCTCAGCGACAGATGTACAAAGAGCAATGCAAATCACAGTCAACGACACACGAAAGTCCGCTGATTCACCCAGTACAAGAATTATGCTTCTAGTCCACCTAGTTTTTGAGTTACACGACGTTTTGTAACTGCAAAAAACAGCGTTTTTCGCCTCTCACCGTAATCTAATTCTGACTGCTCATCACCCTGTTTTCCAGGCGCTCGCTCTCTTTCCCAGTGGCGCAGTTGGTAATGACACAGGTCTGCAACCCAAAGGTCGTGGGTTCAATTACACCTTGGGCAACATGTTTTTTTTCCCTACAAATTAATACACTATCACAGACCACTAATTCATATTCATCATTTATTACAATTCTGCAACCTTTTATGATTTTAGCAGCTTTTCTAATATGGACCTCAGATTCTTGTTAACACTCCATGGCACAAATACTGTTCCCTTTAGGCTCTGTGTATGTGTGTGTGTCAATATTTCTCCCATTTTAAAGTATTACTCCTCCATAATTGTATTTCTGTTAAATCAAAGTACTTTTACTACATCTTAGTACTTCTGCTCAATCATAGTATTTCTGCTAAATCATAGTATTTTGCCAAATTATGGTTTTTGTGCCAAATCATAACTTTTGTGTTATGTTATAGTATTACTACTAAGTGGAGGAATTTCTGTCATGTTACAGTATATGTGCTGATTACAGTATTTCTGCTAAATCATAGTATTTCTACTATATTATATTTTTCTTTCTAAATATAGCATTTCTGCTATATAATTGTATTACTGCTATGTTATAATATTTGTGCTAAACCAGAGTATTTCTGCTGAAACATAGTATTTCTGCCAAATGATAGTATTTCTGTCAAATTACAGTATTTGTGCTAAAACATATTACTTTTTTTTAAATTTCAATATTAGTAGTAAATTACAGTGTCTCTAGTAAATCGCAGCATTTCTGCTATGTTGTACTGTTTTTCTAAATCATAGTATTTCTGTAATGTTTAAGAATGTTTGGCTAAATATATTCTTTCTGTTATCTAATACTATTTCTCCTAAATTCTTGTATTTTTGAGAAGTTATCGTGTTTCTGCTAAGTTACAATATTTCTGCAAAGTTCTGCTATGCTATTGTATTTCTGCCAAGTATTATGTTTCCTCTAAGATATTACAGTTCTGCTAAGTTACTACATTTTAGCAAAGTTCCTTTGCTTCTGCAAAGTTTTTACAAATTCTGCAACTTTTCAGCTTTTTCTGCTAGTTTCAGCAGACAGCTTCAGCATTACAGCATCCACACTGCATTTTCGCAGGAAATGCAAATTTTTAGTTGTGTGGATGCTTTAAGGCATCCACACTATTGAGTTCCTGTTTCTCTTTATTCTTTATTATTATTCTACTTTATTATTATTATTCTAGTTGCCACTTTTGCGCTTTTATTTGGCACTTAACTACTTCCACAATTTTCAGCCGATTTTCACCGTTCAAATTTTAAACTATTCTGCTATTTCTGCTAATGATGGCAATGACTTTTGGTATTTTTAACTGTTATACTTTTTTAAAATATTAAGCTTTTTTCCTTTAATTTGTCCCATTGAAATGAATGGGAAACTTCCACAATTCTGCTAAAACTTGCTTGTTTTTGAAACTTAACTACTTTTTCCTACTTTCACGTAGAACAACCATTCAAACTTTAAAATGTTCACAAATTATTGGGCTATTCATGAATGATTCAGCTTTTTCATATCTGTTACAGTTTTACTTTTATCCCTCTTAAAGTTTTGAGTTGCAAAATTGTGATTTTCAGAAAATACATGCGTTGTTATGGTTGCTATGCACTTGGCTTCCAGTGTGCCACTGTAGGTTTCGCAGTCTTCTCTTCATGTCCGAACAACTTCTTGCTACTTGCTCAATTTTCACTCAACTTCCACAAATTATACATCAAAACGTAGGCATTTTGCTGGCTTTCCGAAAATGTCACCATCATTGTTGTGAGATTTATAGAATTTTGGCAAATCTCCTCAGACCAACACGAAGTGTGAAAACTCTCCATAGAAAGTCAATGGAGACTTTGTTCAAAATCACCGCTTGATTTCTGTAATGAGAGGCATATTCGAATCGTCATATCTCCTTAACGAAGCGAAGTTAAGACATGAGGCTTGTGCCAATATATCTTCAGATACTCTGATGCTCACAATTCAAGAATTTTTTCTCATCTATTACCATTTGGCCATGAATTGGGTTTGTTTGAGGGTAGGAAATTTGTCCCTCGCTCAGATTTCTTCAGATTTCAAACTCTGGAAATGAGGCACTTTTTTCTCTCGTCATATCTTTTTGATGGATTTCCACAGAGACCTGAAAATTTCCATGATTGTTCACCAAAGCCTGCTGTCTCTTACGGTGAAAGAATTATATCAATACTCCAAAGAGATTTAGAGTTAGAAAGCGTTGTTTGAGGGCAAGCCAAGGCAGTTTTCGCTTGCCTATACTCAGTTATGGTGCATTAGAAGTCAAATATCTTCAATAATTCATATTTTAATGATAAAGTGTCAACACTTTAAGATTCCCCATCTCTTCTGAACAAAACGGTGTAAGAATGACCGTTCTAGCCCCTACGGTTAGGAAATTATGGTCATTTGTTTGAGGGGAGTCGTCATTATGAGAAATAGACTGCAAAAGTCCTGTCTCTCTGTGCTGCGTGCACCTGTTTTGGCGGGAAAAGTGCACAGGCTCTCTGATTGGTGGATTCAAATTCAGCAGCTCCCAGGCTGCTTGACTGAGCTAGAAACTTACTTCTCTCTCCCTGTGTGTGTGTGTGTGTGTGTGTGTGTGTGTGTGTGTGTGTGTGTGTGTGTTGTGTGTGTGTGTGAGGAGAGAGAGAGAGAGAGAGAGAGAGAGAGAGAGAAAGCCTTTTATGGGATGATCTCATTGTAAGATTCAAATTCAATATATTTAGACTGGTTGACTGAATTGGATCTTGTGTGTGTGTGTGTGTGTGTGTGTGTGTGTGTGTGTGTGTGAGAGAGAGAGAGAGAGAGAGAGAGAGAGAGAGAGAGAAGCCTTTTTATGGGATGATCTCATTGTAAGATTCAAATTCAATATATTTAGACTGGTTGACTGAATTGGATATTGTGTGTGTGTGTGTGTGTGTCTGTGTGTGTGTGACAGAGAGAGAGAGAGAGAGAGAGAGAGAGAAAGCTTTTTCATTGGATGATGTCATTGTAAGATTCAAATTCAATATATTTAGACTGGTTGACTGAATTGGATCTTGTGTGTGTGTGTGTGTGTGTGTGTGTGTGTGTGTGTGTGTGTGTGTGTGTGACAGAGAGAGAGAGAGAAAGCCTTTTATGGGATGATCTCATTGTAAGATTTAAATTCAATATATTTAGACTGGTTGACTGAATTGGATCTTGTGTGTGTGTGTGTGTGTGTGTGTGTGTGATTTAAATTCAATATAGTTAGACTGGTTGACTGAATTTGATCCTGTGTGTCTGTCTGTGCATGTGTGTTACCATATGTGTACATATTTGTGGTTGTATGACTGTTATACGTTTTTTTGCTGTTTTTTTTTTTCATTTAACAATTACATTTGAGGGACCCTTAGCATGTTCAGGATTTTTCAGCTGTCCATTTTGCTTTTCCAATTTTTCTATTTAGATTATTACTATTGTGCTAAGTCATAGCATTTCTGCTGCTTTCCAGTATTTGTGCTAAATACAGCATTTCTGCGAAATCATACTATTTCTTCTATTTCATCAGATTTGTGCTAAATATAGTGTTTCTGCTACAACATAGTATTTCTGCCAAATATAGTATTTTGATTAATTATAGTTTTTCTACCAAATCATAGTACAGTTTACTGCTTTTTATATGGCTTCTAAGACAACCAATCATATCCGAGGGCTTGCACATTCAAATTTGCATATTGTTGCCTTCATGGCTTCCCAGCCAGCCAATCATATCTTAGGCCTTGCACATTCAAATTTGCATATTGGGGCAATCATGGCTTCTAAGACAACCAATCATCTATGTCCTATATCTATGATGTTTCATATTTTTTTATTTTAAATGGTCAACATTTCAAGGTTCTCCCATGTCTTCTGAACACAACGGTCTAAGAATGACCGTTGTAGCCCCTACGGTTAGGAATTTATGGCTGTTTGTTTGAGGGGAGTCCTCACTATGAGAAATAGACTGCAAAATCCTGTCTCTCTCTGTGCTGTAAAAGCCTGCACTTGGTGCACCAGTTTTGGCAGGAAAAAGCACACAGCCCTCTGATTGGTGGATTCAAATTGAGAATCTCACAGCTGTTTGACTGACCTAGAAACATGCTGTTAACAGCCCTTGTTCACTTGCTGATGCTATGTGTGTGTGTGTGTGCGCGCATGTGTGTGTGAGCCTGAGTGTGTGTGAGTGTTTGAGTGTGTGTGTGTGTGTGTGTGTGTGTGTGTGTGTGAGAGAGAGAGAGAGAGAGAGAGACACACAAAGCCCTTTTTAGGGCAGCATCTCATTGTTGGATAAAAATATAATATATTCAGACTGGTTGACTGGCATAGACCTTGTGTGTGTGTCTCTCTCTGTACATTTGTGTATCCATATTTGATTTTGTGTGTCCCCATTCAAAGTCTATGGGGAGGTTTTGAAATTCAGAGCTGAAATTCTGAAACGGGAGGCATTTTCAAATCGCCATATCTCTTTAACAAAGCAAAGTTAGGACATGAGGCTTGTGCCAATATATCTTCAGACACTGCTGACACTCACAGTGGAAGCAGTTTTACAATTATCTTACCGTTGAGCAATGAATTACGTTTGTTTGAGGGTGGAAATCTGTCCTTCTCTCAGTCTTCAAACTCTGGAAATGAAGCCGTTTCTTCTCTCGTCATATCTCCGCGACGGAGGTAGAACGAGCTATGAAAATCGCAGTCAAAATACACCAAAGTCCGCTGATTCACCCAGTACAAGAATTATGCTGCTAGCCCTCCTAGGTTTTGAGTTACACGACGTTTTGTAACTCCAAAACGGCGTTTTTCGCCTCTCACCGCGATCTATTTTCTGACTGCCCAAGTATCTGTCTTTCAGACCGCCGCCCCGCTCCAGGTGGCGCAATCAGTAATGACACGGCTCTGCAGCTCAAAGGTCGTGGGTTCAATCCCACGTTGGTCCACGTTTTTTTTTTTACAAATTTATACACTATCACAGACCTGTAATTTATATTGCTAATTTATTACAATTCTGCAAAGTTTTATGATTTTAGCAGCTTTTCTAATATGGACCTCAGATTCTTGTTAACGCCCCATGGCAGAAACAAGTACACAGCCTGATGAAGCAGACTGAGGCAGTACCTCTGATTGGTGAAAATGAGCAGAACCAGGTTGTTCTTTCATTTCATTTCTTTATTTATGTCACACATGGTTCAACAGTGTTTTTTTTCTACATACAGAACCTTCTGCCTCTTTTCAACAGAAATTCTGCTCATTCACCTCATCTCTTGTGTTGGAGTGCCCTCTTGTGGCGCCTTTTGGGTAGTGCCTTAGTGAACACTGCAAAGAAGTGGTATCAGACTGGTTTGTAGTGGAGGAATTTGTTGCCAGTTTCTTTCATCTTTAATCCGTATTCATGTTGTAATGTAGTAACTTTTGTGGCACAAATACCACAATATGGCAGAAACACTATGTTTTGGCACAAATAGTTTGATTTGGTATACTTTACCTTCTTCACCCCTTTTCAGCAAAATTTTCATTTTTTCACCCTTTTCAGCACAAATTCCATTTTTGGGGCTGTTTTCAGAAAAAAAACTCTTTTCAGCAGAAACTCTGCTGATTCATCTCTTTTCAGCGCACGTTTCTGCTCCTTTGCCTCTTTTCTGCAGAAATTCTTCTGATTCACCTCTTTTCTGCAACATTTTAAGCCTTTTCACCTCTTATCAGCACAATTCTCAGCAGCTTCTGCTCATTTCAGCAGAATTGTCAGTCTGTCCACCTCTTCTCTGTGAGAATGTGTTTGGGTCAGTGAGATGAGAAGCTGCTTTGAGCCTGGTAGTATATCTGTTATGTTATAGTATTACTACTAAATCACAGTATTTCTGCCAATTCAAGGAGGCTGACTGTTACTAAGTGCATCAGTGTACATAGGTCATCTCTTGTGTTGGAGTGCCCTCTTGTGGCGCCTTTTGGGTAGTGCCTTAGTAAACGTGAACACTGCAAAGAAGTGGTATCAGACTGGTTTGTAGTGGAGGAATTTGTTGCCAGTTTCTTTCATCTTTAATCCGTATTCATGTTGTAATGTAGTAGTACCACAATATGGCAGAAACACTATGTTTTGGCACAAATACTTTGATTTAGTATACTTTAGCTTCTTCACCCCTTTTCAGCAAAATTTTCATTTTTTCACCCCTTTTCAGCACAAATTCCAGCTTTTTGGCTGTATTCAGAAAAAGACAACTCTTTTGAGCAGAAACTCTGCTGATTCATCTCTTTTCAGCGCAAGTTTCTGCTTCTTTGCCTCTTTTCTGCAGAAATTCTGCTGATTTACCTCTTTTCTGCAAAATTTTCAGCCTTTTCACCTGTTATCAGCACAATTCTCAGCAGCTTCTGCTCATTTTAGCAGAATTGTCGGTCTGTCCACCTCTTCTCTGTGAGAATGTGTTTGCGTCAGTGAGATGAGTAGCTGCTTTGAGTCTGGTAGGGCCAGGTTTGAATCCTGCTCAGGGCAACATTTTTTTTCACCACCATACAACTTTTTGCAACTTTTCATCTTTTTCAGCTTTTCAGCAGACAGCTTCAGCGTTATAGCATCCACACAGCATTTTCGCAGGAAATGCAAATTTTTTTAGTTGTGTGGATGCTTTATGCATCCACACTATTGAGTTCCTGTTTCTCTTTATTCTTTATACTTTATTATTCTAGTTGCCACTTTTTGTACGTTTTTGGCACTTAACTACTTTAACAATTTTCAGCCGATTTTCACACGCTCAAATTTTAAACTATTCTGCTATTTCTGCTAATGATGGCTATGACTTTTGGTATTTTATGCTATTATACTTTTTAAAATATTAAGCTTTTTCCTTTAATTTGTCCCATTGAAATGAATGGGAAACTTCCACAATTCTGCTAAAACTTGCTTGTTTTTGAAACTTAACTACATTCTCATACTTTCGCCTAGAACAACCATTCAAATTTTAAAATGTTCACAAATTATTGGGCTATTCATGAATGATTCAGCTTTTTCATATCTGTTACCGTTTTCATCTTATCCCTCTTTAAGTTTTGATTTTCATTTTTGTGATTTTTCACAAAATACATGCGTTATTATGGTTGCTATGCACTTGGCTTCCAGTGTGCCACTGTAGGTTTCGCAGTCTTCTCTTCATGTCCGAACAACTTCTTGCTACTTGCTCAATTTTCACTCAACTTCCACAAATTATACATCAAAACGTAGGTATTTTTGCTGGCTTTCAGAAAATGTCACCATCATTGTTGTGAGATTTATAGAATTTTGGCAAATCTCCTCAGACCAACATTAAAGTCGGAAAACTCTCCATAGAAAGTCAATGGAGAGTTTGTTCAAAATCATCGCTTGATTTCTGTAATGAGAGGCATATTCGAATCGTCATATCTCCTTAACGAAGCGAAGTTAAAACATGAGGCTTGTCCCCGTATATCTTCAGACACTCCTGACGCTCACAATTCAAGAATTTTTTTCTCACCTATTACCGTTCTGAAATGAGTTAGACTTGTTTGAGGGTAGGAAATTAGTCCTTCGCTCAGATTTCTTCAGATTTCAAACTCTGAAATGAACAACTTTTTCTCTCGTCATATCTTTTTTTGGATTTCCACAGAGACCTGAAAATTTCCATGACTGTTCACCAAAGCCTGCTGTCTCTTACGGTGAAAGAATGATATCGATACTCAAATAGATTTAGAGTTAGAAAGCGTTGTTTGAGGGCAAGTCAAGGCAGTTTTCGCTTGCCTCTACTCAGTTATGGTGCATTACAAGTCAACTATCTTCAATAATTCATATTTTAATGATAAATTGTCAAGACTTGAAGATTCCCCATCTCTTCTGAACAAAACGTAAGAATGACCGTTCTAGCCCCTACGGTTAGGAAATTATGGCCATTTGTTTGAGAGGAATCCTCACTATGAGAAATAGACTGCAAAAATCCTGCCTCTCTCTGTTCTGAGTGTGTGTAAAACGGCTGCACCTGTTTTGGCGGGAAAAAGTACACAGCCTCTCTGATTGGTGGATTCAAATTTAGCAGCTCCCAGGCTGCTTGAATGACCTAGAAACTTGCTCCTCTCTCCTGTGTGTGTGTGTGTGTGTGTGTGTGTGTGTGTGTGTGTGTGTGTGTGTGTGTGAGAGAGAGAGAGAGAGAGAGGCGAGACAGAGTTTTTATGGGAGCATCTTATTGTATGATTTAAATTCAATATATTTAGACTGGTTGACTGAATTTGATCCTGTGTGTGTCTCTGTGCATGTGTGTTTCCATATGTTTCCATATTTGTGATTGTGTGACTGTTACACTTTTTTGCTGAGTTTTTTTTTTTCACAAGTACATTTGAAGGACCCTTAGCATGTTCAGCATTTTTTCAACTGTCCATTTTGCTTTTCCAATTTTTCTGTTTAAGTTATTACTATTGTGCTGAATCATACTATTTCTGCTATTTTATAAGATTTGTGCTAAATATAGTATTTCTGCCCAATATAGTATTTCTGATTAATTATAGTTTTTCTACCAAATCATATTACATTATTTTTGCTTTTTATAGGATTTTATAGGATATTTATATTGCTTAATATAGTATTTCTGCTTTTTATAGGATTTGTGCTTAATATAGTATTTCTGCTTTTTATAGGATTTGTGCTTAATACAGTATTTCTGCTAAATGTAGTATTTATGCTTAATCACACTATTACTATATATTTCTGCCAGCTCCCCAACCAATCATATCTGAGGTCTGCCGCCTTCTTCTCTCGTCATATCTCAGCGACGGATGTACAAAGAGCAATGAAAATCGCAGTCAAAGTACACCAAAGTCCGCTGATTCACCCAGTACAAGAATTATGCTTCTAGTCCACCTAGTTTTTGAGTTACACGACGTTTTGTAACTCCAAAAACGGCGCTCTTTGCCTCTCACTGCGATCTAATTCTGACTGCTCATCACCCTGTTTCCCAAGAGCCCACTGTCTTTCTCAGTGGCGCAGCTGGTAATGACACAGGTCTGCAACCCAAAGGTCGTGGGTTCAACTCCACCTTGGACAATATGTTTTTTGCCTACAAATTAATACACTATCACAGACCACTAATTCATATTCATCATTTATTACAATTCTGCAAACTTTTATGATTTTAGCAGCTTTTCTAATATTGACCTCAGATCCTTGTTAACACTCCATGGCACAAATACTGTTCCCTTTAGGCTCTGTGTATGTGTGTGTGTATCAATATTTCTCCCATTTTAAAGTATTACTCCTCCATAATTGTATTTCTGTTAAATCAAAGTACTTTTACTACATCTTAGTACTTCTGCTCAATCATAGTATTTCTGCTAAATCATAGTATTTTTGCCAAATCATGGTTTTGTGCCAAATCATCAGAATCGTGTTTATTGGCCAAGTATATGTGCAGACAAATACAAGGAATTTCGTTCCGGTAGATGGTGGCTCTCGAGCACAGCAATGTAAATCTCACACACACACACACACACACACACACACACACACACACACACACACACACGCACCACACACACACGTATCTATATATACATTACACATGCATACACATACATACACAAAGCTGTGTAAACCAACTATAAATAACTAATCTAAACGTATATACATAAAATACAGAAATGAAATGAGGTGGAATGAATACTACAGAATGTACATAAGGTGCAGTTGCAGTCTGGCAGTGGGAGCAGTGTGACAGTTCAACTGTTTAGAAGGGAGATGGCGAGAGGGAAAGAAACTGTTCCTGTGTCGGGTGGTCCTGGTCTGCAGGCTTCTGTACCGTCTGCCAGAGGGCAGCAGATCAAAAAGTCTGTGTCCAGGGTGTGAGGGGTCTGTGATGATTTTCCCTGCCCGTTTCCTGGTTCTTGAGAGGTACAGATCCTGGATGGAGGGCAGGGGGCGCCGATGATCCTTTCTGCTGCCTGTACAGTCCGCTGCAGTCTGCACCTGTCCTGTTTAGTGGCTGCACCATACCAGACTGTGATGGAGGAGCACAGGACAGACTCAATGACTGCAGTGTAGAACTGGATCAGCAGCTCCTGTGGAAGACTGTACTTCCCCAGTTGTCTCAGGAAGTACATCCTCTGCTGGGTCTTTTTGAGGATGGAGGTGATGTTGGTCTCCCACTTCAGGTCCTGGGAGATGGTGGTACCCAGCAACTTGAAGATCTCCAGAGTCGACACAGGGCTGTCTGATATGATGAGGGGGGCAGAGTTGAGGATGTCTCCTGAAGTCCACTGTCATCTCTACAGTTTTAAGAGTGTTCAGCTCCAGATTGTGCTGACTGCACCAGAGTACCAGCCGCTCAACTCATCATAACATTTGTGTTATGTTATAGTATTACTACTAAGTGGAGGAATTTCTAAAATGTTACAGTATATGTGCTGATTACAGTATTTCTGTATAATAGAATTTTGGCAAATCTCCTCACACCAACACAAAGTCTGAAAACTGCATAGAAAGTCAATGGAGAGCTTGTTCAAAATCACCACTGGATTTCTCTAATGAGAGGCATTTTCAAATCGTCATATCTCAACGCAGCAAAGTTAAGACATGAGGCTTGTGCCAATATATCTTCAGACACTCCTGACGCCCACAATTCAAGAATTTCTTTCTCACCTATTACCATTTGGCCATGAATTGGGTTTGTTTGAGGGTAGGAAATTCATCCCTCGCTCACATTTCTTCATATTTCAAACTCTGGAAATGAGGCACTTTTTTCTCTCGTCATATCTTTTGATGGATTTCCACACAGACCTGAAAATTTCCATGATTGTTCACCAAAGCCTGCTGTCTCTTACGGTGAAAGAATGATATCGATACTCCAAATAGATTTAGAGTTAGAAAGCATTATTTGAGGGCAAGTCAAGGCAGTTTTCGCTTTGCCTCTACTCAGTTATGGTGCATTAGAAGTCAAATATCTTCAATAATTCATATTGTAATGATAAATTGTCAACACTTGAAGATTCCCCATCTCTTCTGAACAAAACGGTGTAAGAATGACCGTTCTAGCCCCTACGGTTAGGAAATTATGGCCATTTGTTTGAGAGGAATCCTCACTATGAGAAATACACTGCAGAAATCCTGTCTCTCTCTGTGCTGAGTGTGTAAAACGGCTGCACCTGTTTTGGCGGGAAAAAGTACACAGCCTCTCTGATTGGTGGATTCAAATTTAGCAGCTCCCAGGCTGCTTGACTGACCTAGAAACTTGCTTGTCTCTCCCTATGTGTGTGTGTGTGTGTGTGTGTGTGTGTGTGTGTGTGTGTGTGAGAGAGAGAGAAAGGGAGGGCGAGAGAGAGTTTTTATGGGAGCATCTTATTATATGATTTAAATTCAATATATTTAGACTGGTTGACTGAATTTGGTCCTGTGTGTGTCTCTCTGTGCATGTGTGTTTCCATATGTGTCCATATTTGTGATTGTGTCACTGTTATACTTTTTTTGCTGATTTTTTCATTTAACAATTACATTTTAGGGACCCTTAGCATGTTCAGGATTCTTTCAGCTGTCCATTTTGCTTTTCCAATTTTTCTATTTAAGTTATTACTATTGTGTTGAGTCATAGCATTTCTGCTGCTTTTCAGTATTTGTGCTAAATACAGCATTTCTGCAAAATCATACTATGTCTGCTATTTTATGAGATTTGTGCTAAATACAGCATTTCTGCTAAATCATACTCTTTCTGCTATTTCATAAGATTTGTGCTAAATATAGTGTTTCTGCTATTTCTGCCAAATTTAGTATTTTGATTAATTAGGGTTTTCTACCAAATCATAGTACAGTTTTACTGCTTTTTTATAGGATTTTAGAGGATATTTATATTGCTTAATATAGTATTTCTGCTTAATTATAGTATTTCTGCCATTTTATAGTATTTGTGCTAAAACATAGTATTTCTACTAAATGTAGTATTTATGCTTAATCATACTATTTGTATATATTTCTGCCAGGTCCCCAGGCAGCTAATCCTCTGTGAGGACTGATACATACAAAATTTACATATCAGGGCCTGCACGCTTCCCAGCCAGCCAATCATATCTGAGGTCTGCCCTTTCTTCTCTCGTCATATCTCAGCGACAGATGTACAAAGAGCAATGCAAATCACAGTCAAAGTACACGACCAAAGTACGCTGATTCACCCAGTACAAGAATTATGCTTCTAGTCCACCTAGTTTTTGAGTTACACGACGTTTTGTAACTCCAAAAACAGCGTTTTTCGCCTCACCGCAATCTAATTCTGACTGCTCATCACCCTGTTTTCCAGGCGCTTGCTCTCTTTCCCAGTGGCGCAGTTGGTAATGACACAGGTCTGCAATCCAAAGGTCGTGGGTTCAATTACACCTTGGGCAGCATGTTTTTTTTTCCTACAAATTAATACACTATCACAGACCACTAATTCATATTCATCATTTATTACAATTCTGCAAACTTTTATGATTTTAGCAGCTTTTCTAATATGGACCTCAGATTCTTGTTAACACTCCATGGCACAAATACTGTTCCCTTTAGGCTCTGTGTATGTGTGTGTGTATCAATATTTCTCCCATTTTAAAGTATTACTCCTCCATAATTGTATTTCTGTTAAATCAAAGTACTTTTACTACATCTTAGTACTTCTGCTCAATCATAGTATTTCTGCTAAATCATAGTATTTTTCCAAATTATGGTTTTGTGCCAAATCATAACATTTGTTTCATGTTATAGTATTACTACTAAGTCGAGGAATTTCTGTCATGTTACACTATATGTGCTGATTACAGTATTTCTGCTAAATCATAGTATTTCTACTATATTATATTTTTCTTTTCTAAATATAGCATTTCTGCTATATAATTGTATTACTGCTATGTTATAATATTTGTGCTAAACCAGAGTATTTCTGCTGAAACATAGTATTTCTGCCAAATGATAGTATTTCTGTCAAATTACAGTATTTGTGCTAAAACATAGTATTTTTAAAAAAATTCAATATTAATAGTAAATTACAGTGTCTCTGGTAAATCACAGCATTTCTGCTATGTTGTACTGTTTTTCTAAATCATAGTATTTCTGTAATGTTTAAGAATGTTTGGCTAAATATATTCTTTCTGTTATCTTATACTATTTCTCCTAAATTCTTGTATTTTTGAGAAGTTATCGTGTTTCTGGTAAGTTACAATTTTTCTGCTAAGTTCTGCTATGCTATTGTATTTCTGCCAAGTATTATGTTTCCTCTAAGATATTGCAGTTCTGCTAAGTTACTACATTTTAGCAAAGTTCCTTTGCTTCTGCAAAGTTTTTACAAATTCTGCAACTTTTCAGCTTTTTCTGCTAGTTTCAGCAGACAGCTTCAGCATTACAGCATCCACACTGCATTTTCGCAGGAAATGCAAATTTTTCTAGTTATTCTAGTTGCCACTTTTGCGCTTTATTTGGCACTTAACTACTTCCACAATTTTCAGCCGATTTTCACCGTTCAAATTTTAAACTATTCTGCTATTTCTGCTAATGATGGCAATGACTTTTGGTATTTTTAACTGTTATACTTTTTAAAATATTAAGCTTTTTCCTTTAATTTGTCCCATTGAAATGAATGGGAAACTTCCACAATTCTGCTAAAACTTGCTTGTTTTTGAAACTTAACTACTTTTTCCTACTTTCACGTAGAACAACCATTCAAACTTTAAAATGTTCACAAATTATTGGGCTATTCATGAATGATTCAGCTTTTTCATATCTGTTACAGTTTTACTTTTATCCCTCTTAAAGTTTTGAGTTGCAAAATTGTGATTTTCAGAAAATACATGCGTTGTTATGGTTGCTATGCACTTGGCTTCCAGTGTGCCACTGTAGGTTTCGAGTCTTCTCTTCATGTCCGAACAACTTCTTGCTACTTGCTCAATTTTCACTCAACTTCCACAAATTATACATCAAAACGTAGGCATTTTTGCTGGCTTTCCGAAAATGTCACCATCATTGTTGTGAGATTTATAGAATTCTGGCAAATCTCCTCAGACCAACACGAAGTGTGAAAACTCTCCATAGAAAGTCAATGGAGAGTTTGTTCAAAATCACCGCTGGATTTCTCTAATGAGAGGCATTTTCGAATCGTCATATCTCCTTAACGAAGCGAAGTTAAGACATGAGGCTTGTGCCAATATATCTTCAGACACTCCTGACGCTCACAATTCAAGAATTTTTTTCTCATCTATTACCATTTGGCCATGAATTGGGTTTTTTTGAGGGTAGGAAATTTGTCCCTCGCTCAGATTTCTTCAGATTTCAAACTCTGGAAATGAGGCACTTTTTTCTCTCGTCATATCTTTTTGATGGATTTCCACCAAGACCTGAAAATTTCCATGATTGTTCACCAAAGCCTGCTGTCTCTTACGGGAAAGAATGATATCAATACTCCAAATAGATTTAGAGTTAGAAAGCGTTGTTTGAGGGCAAGCCAAGGCAGTTTTCGCTTGCCTCTACTCAGTTATGGTGCATTAGAAGTCAAATATCTTTAATAATTCATATTTTAATGATAAAGTGTCAACACTTTAAGATTCCCCCATCTCTTCTGAACAAAACGGTGTAAGAATGACTGTTCTAGCCCCTACGGTTAGGATATTATGGCCATTTGTTTGAGAGGAATCCTCACTATGAGAAATTCACTGCAGAAATCCTGTCTCTGTGCTCTGTGTGTGTAAAACGGCTGCACCTGTTTTGGCGGGAAAAAGTACACAGCCTCTCTGATTGGTGGATTCAAATTTAGCAGCTCCCAGGCTGCTTGACTGAGCTAGAAACTTGATTTTCTCTCCCTGTGTGTGTGTGTGTGTGTGTGTGTGTGTGTGACAGAGAGAGAGAGAGAGAGGGCGAGAGAGAGTTTTTATTGGAGCATCTTATTGTATGATTTAAATTCAATATATTTAGACTGGTTGACTGAATTTGATCCTGTGTGTGTCTCTCTGTGCTTGTGGGACTTCTTGCAGCTGTTCATTTTGCTTTTCCAATTTTTCTATTTAAGTTATTACTATTGTGCTAAGTCATAGCATTTGTGCTGCTTTTCAGTATTTGTGCTAAATACAGCATTTGTGCTAAATCATACTATTTCTGCTATTTTATAGGATTTGTACTTAATATAATATTTCTGCTTAATTATAGTATTTGTGCTAAAACATAGTATTTCTACTAAACGCAGTATTTCTGGGTAATCATAGTATTTCTATGTATTCCTGCCAGCTCCTCAGGAAGCCAATCCTCTGTGAGGACTGTAATTTTCAAATTGACATATCAAGTCATGCACGGCTTCCCAGCCAGCCAATCATATCTGAGTCGTGGCACATTTAAATTTGCATATTGGGACCTTCATGGCTTCTAAGCCCACCAATCATCTATGTCATATATCTCTAATATTTCATATTTTTATTTTAAATGTCTTCTGAATAAAATGGTCTAAGAATGACTGTTTTAGCCCCTACGGTTAGGAAATTATGGTCATTTGTTTGAGGGGAGTCGTCATTATGAGAAATAGACTGCAAAAGTCCTGTGTCTCTCTGTGCTGCGTGCACCTGTTTTGGCGGGAAAAAGTGCACAGGTTCTCTGATTGGTGGATTCAAATTCAGCAGCTCCCAGGCTGCTTGACTGAGCTAGAAACTTACTTCTCTCTCCCTGTGTGTGTGTGTGTGTGTGTGTGTGTGTGTGTGTGTGTGTGTGTGTGTGTGTGTGTGTGTGTGTGTGACAGAGAGAGAGAGAGAGAGAGAGAGAAAAGCCTTTTATGGGATGATCTCATTGTAAGATTCAAATTCAATATATTTAGACTGGTTGACTGAATTGGATCTTGTGTGTGTGTGTGTGTGTGTGTGTGTGAGAGAGAGAGAGAGAGAGAGAGAAAGCCTTTTCATGGGATGATGTCATTGTAAGATTCAAATTCAATATATTTAGACTGGTTGACTGAATTGGATCTTGTGTGTGTGTGTGTGTGTGTGTGTGTGTGTGTGTGTGTGAGAGAGAGAGAGAGAAAGCCTTTTTATGGGATGATCTCATTGTAAGATTTAAATTCAATATATTTAGACTGGTTGACTGAATTGGATCTTGTGTGTATGTGTGTGTGTGTGTGTGTGTGTGACAGAGAGAGAGAGAGAGAGAGAGAGAGAGAGAGAGAAAGCCTCTTTATGGATGATCTCATTGTAAGATTCAAATTCAATATATTTAGACTGATTGACTGAATTGGATCTTGTGTGTGCGTGTGTGTGTGTGTGTGTGTGTGTGTGTGTGTGTGTGTGTGTGAGAGAGAGAGAGAGAGAGAGAGAGAGAGAGAGAGAGAGAGAGAGAATGCCTTTTTATGGGATGATCTCATTGTAAGATTCAAATTCAATATATTTAGACTGGTTGACTGAATTGGATCCTGTGTGTGTGTGTGTGAGTGTGTGTGTGTGTGTCTCTGTGCATGTGTGTTTCCATATGTGTCCATATTTGTGATTGTGTGGCTGTTATATATTTTTTTATCGATTTTTTTTTTCATTTAACAAGTATATTTGAAGGACCCTTAGCATGTTCAGCATTTTTTCAGCTGTCCATTTTGCTTTTCCAATTTTTCTGTTTAAGTTATTACTATTGTGCTAAATCATAGCATTTCTGCTGTTTCATAAGATTTTTGCTAAATTTAGTATTTCTGATTAATTATAGTTTTTCTACCAAATCATAGTACAGTATTTTTGCTTTTTATAGGATTTTTATAGGATATTTATATTGCTTGATATAGTATTTCTGCTAAATGTAGTATTTATGCTTAATCATAGTATTTCTATATATTTCTGCCAGGTCCCCAGGCAGCCAATCCTCTGTGAGGACTGAGGCATTCAAATTTACATATCAGGGCCTGCACGGCTTCTCACCCAGCCAATCTTATCTTAGGGATGCAACATTCAAATTTACAAATCAGGGCCTGCACGGCTTCCCAGCCAGCCAATCATATCTGAGGTCTGCCCTTTCTTCTCTCGTCATATCTCAGCGACAGATGTACAAAGAGCAATGCAAATCACAGTCAAAGTACACCAAAGTCCGCTGATTCACCCAGTACAAGAATTATGCTTCTAGTCCAACTAGTTTTTGAGTTACACGACGTTTTATAACTCCAAAAACGGCGTTTTTTCGCCTCTCACCGCAATCTAATTCTGACTGCTCATCACCCTGTTTTCCAGGCGCCGCTCTCTTTCCCAATTCTGCAAACATTTATGATTTTAGCAGCTTTTCTAATATGGACCTCAAATTCTTGTTAACACTCCATGGCACAAATACTGTTCCCTTTAGGCTCTGTGTATGTATCAATATTTCTCCCATTTTAAAGTATTACTCCTCCATAATTGTGTTTCTGTTAAATCAAAGTACTTTTACTACATCTTAGTACTTCTGCTCAATCATAGTATTTCTGCTAAATCATAGTATTTTTGTTAAGTTTAAGAATGTTTGGCTAAATATATTCTTTCTGTTATCTTATACTATTTCTCCTAAATTCTTGTATTTTTGACAAGTTATCGTGTTTCTGGTAAGTTACATTATTTCTGCTAAGTTCTGCTATGCTATTGTATTTCTGCCAAGTATTATGTTTCCTCTAAGATATTACAGTTCTGCTAAGTTACTACATTTTAGCAAAGTTCCTTTGCTTTCTGCAAAGCTTTTTACAAATTCTGCAACTTTTCAGCTTTTTCTGCTAGTTTCAGCAGACAGCTTCAGCATTACAGCATCCACACTGCATTTTCGCAGGAAATGCAAATTTTTCTAGTTGTGTGGATGCTGGAGGCATCCACACTATTGAGTTCCTGTTTCTCTTTATTCTTTATACTTTATTATTATTATTATTATTATTCTAGTTGCCACTTTTTGTACTTTTTTGGCACTTATCTACTTCCACAATTTTCAGCCGATTTTCACCGCTCAAATTTTAAACTATTCTGCTATTTCTGCTAATGATCGCTATGACTTTTGGTATTTTTGCTATTATACTTTTTAAAATATTAAGCTTTTATGCTTTTTTTTGTCCCATTGAAATGAATGGAAAACTTCCACAATTCTGCTAAAACTTGCTTGTTTTTGAAACTTAACTACTTTGTCCTACTTTCACCTAGAACAACCATTCAAACTTTAAAATGTTCTCAAATTATTGGGCTATTTATGAATGATTCAGCTTTTTCATATCTGTTACCATTTTCATCTTATCCCTGTTTAAGTTTTCAGTTTCATTTTTGTGATTTTTCACAAAATACATGCGTTGTTATGGTTGCTATGCAGTTGGTTCTAAGTGAGCCACTGTACCTTTGGCAATTTTCTCTTCATGTCCGAACAACTTCTTGCTACTCGCTCAATTTCCACTCAACCCACACAAATTATACATCAAAACGTAGGTATTTTTGCTGGCTTTCAGAAAATGTCACTATCATTGTTGTGGGATTTATAGAATTTTGGCAAATCTCCTCAGACCAACACAAAGTCTCAAAAATCCCCATAGAAAGTCAATGGAGAGTTCGTTTAAAATCACCGCTTGATTTCTGTAATGAGAGGCATTTTTGAATCGTCATATCTCCCCAACGAAGCGAAGTTAAGACATGAGGCTTGTGCCAATATATCTTCAGACACTCCTGATGCTCACAATTCAAGAATTGTTTTCTCATCTATTACCATTTGGCCATGAATTGGGTTTGTTTGAGGTAGGAAATTCGTCCCTCGCTCAGATTTCTTCAGATTTCAAACTCTGGAAATGAGACACTTTTTCTCTCGTCATATCTTTTGATAGATTTCCACAGAGACCTGAAAATTTCCATGACTGTTCACCAAAGCCTGCTGTCTCTTACGGTGAAAGAATGATATCGATACTCCAAATAGATTTAGAGTTAGAAAGCGTTGTTTGAGGGCAAGTCAAGGCAGATTTTGCTTGCCTCTACTCAGTTATGGTGCATTAGAAGTCAAATATCGTCAATAATTCATATTTTAATGATAAAGTGTCAACACTTTAAGATTCCCCATCTCTTCTGAACAAAACGGTGTAAGAATGACTGTTCTAGCCCCTACGGTTAGGAAATTATGGCCATTTGTTTGAGAGGAATCCTCACTATGAGAAATTCACTGCAGAAATCCTGTCTCTGTGCTCTGTGTGTGTAAAAACGGCTGCACCTGTTTTGGCGGGAAAAAGTACACAGCCTCTCTGATTGGTGGATTCAAATTTAGCAGCTCCCAGGCTGCTTGACTGACCTAGAAACTTGATTTTCTCTCCTGTGTGTGTGTGTGTGTGTGTGTGTGTGTGTGTGTGAGAGAGAGAGAGAGAGAGAGAGAGGCGAGAGAGTTTTTATGGGAGCATCTTATTGTATGATTTAAATTCAATATATTTAGACTGGTTGCCTGAATTTGATCCTGTGTGTCTCTCTGTGCTTGTGTGTTTCCATATGTGTCCATATTTGTGATTGTGAGACTGTTATACTTTTTTTTGCTGATTCTTTTTTCATTTAACAATTACATTTGAGTGACCCTTAGAATGTTCAGCATTTTTTCAGCTGTTCATTTTGCTTTTCCAATTTTTCTATTTAAGTTATTACTATTGTGCTAATTCATAACATTTGTGCTGCTTTTCAGTATTTGTGCTAAATACAGCATTTGTGCTAAATCATACTATTTCTGCTATTTTATAGGATTTGTACTTAATATAATATTTCTGCTTAATTATAGTATTTCTGCCATTTTATAGTATTTGTGCTAATACATAGTATTTCTACTAAATGCAGTATTTCTGGGTAATCATTGTATTTCTATATATTTCTGCCAGGTCCCCAGGGAGTCAGTCCTAATATTCAAATTTACATATCAGGACCTGGACGGCTTCCCAGCCAGCCAATCATATCTGAGTCCTGGCACATTCAAATTTGCATATTGGGACCTTCATGGCTTCTCAGCCAGCCAATCATATCTGAGTCCTGGCACATTTAAATTTGCATATTGGGGCATTCATGGCTTCCCAGCCAGCCAATCATATCTGAGTCCTGGCACATTCAAATTTGCATATTGTTGCCTTCATGGCTTCCCAGCCAGCCAATCATATCTGAGTCCTGGCACATTCAAATTTGCATATTGGGACCTTCATGGCTTCTCAGCCAGCCAATCATATCTGAGTCCTGGCACATTCAAATTTGCATATTGTTGCCTTCATGGCTTCCCAGCCAGCCAATCATATCTGAGTCCTGGCACATTCAAATTTACATATTGGGACCTTCATGGCTTCCCAGCCAGCCAATCATATCTGAGTCCTGGCACATTTAAATTTGCATATTGGGACCTTCGTGGCTTCTAAGCCCACCAATCATCTATGTCATATATCTCTAGTATTTCATATTTTTATTTTAAATGGTCAGCATTTCAAGATTCCCCTATGTCTTCTAAATAAAATGGTCTAAGAATGACTGTTTTAGCCCCTACGGTTAGAAATTTATGGCTGTTTGTTTGAGGGGAATTCTCACTATGAGAAATGGACTGCAAAAATCCTGTCTCTCTCTGTGCTGCATGTGTAAAAGCCTGCACTTAGTGAACCAGTTTTGGCGGAAAAAGCACACAGCCTCTCTGATTGGTGGATTCAAATTGAGAAGCTCACAGCTGTTTGACTGACCTAGAAACATGCTGTTAACAGCCCCTGTTCACTTGCTGATGCTGTCTGTCTGTCTGTCTGTCTGTCATTTAAATTCAATATATTTAGACTGGTTGACTGAATTTGATCCTGTGTGTGTCTGTCTGTGCATGTGTGTTTCCATATGTTTCTATATTTGTGATTGTATGACTGTTATACTTTTTTTTTGCTGATTTTTTTTTTCATTTCACAATTACATTTGAGGGACCCTTAGCATGTTCAGGATTTTTTCAGCTGTCCATTTTGCTTTTCCAATTTTTCTATTTAAGTTATTACTATTGTGCTAAGTCATAGCATTTCTGCTGCTTTTCAGTATTTGTGCTAAATACAGCATTTCTGCTAAATCATACTATTTCTGCTATTTCATAAGATTTGTGCTAAATATAGTGGTTCTGCTAAAAATAGTATTTCTGCCAAATATAGTATTTTTGATTAATTATAGTTTTCTACCAAATCATAGTACAGTTTTACTGCTTTTTATATGGCTTCTAAGACAACCAATCATATCTGAGGCCTGGCACATTCAGATTTGCATATTGGGACCTTCATGGCTTCTAAGCCAACCAATTCTCTATGTCATATATCTCTAATATTTCATATTTTTATTTTCAGTGGTCAGCATTTCAACATTCCCCTATGTCTTCTGAATAAAATGGTCTAAGAATGACTGTTTTAGCCCCTACGGTTAGAAATTCATCGCTGTTTGTTTGAGGGGAATTCTCACTATGAGAAATAGACTGCAAAATCCTGTCTCTCTCTGTGCTGCATGTGTAAAAGCCTGCACTTGGTGCACCAGTTTTATGGGAAAAAAGCACACAGCCTCTCTGATTGGTGGATTCAAATTTAGCAGCTCCCAGGCTTGCAAGACTGACCTAGAAACATGCTGCTAACAGCCCCTGTTCACTTTCTGCTGCTGCTGCTGCTGCTGTGTGTGTGTGTGTGTGTGCGTGTGCGTGTGTGTGTGTGTGTGTGTGTGTGTGTGTGTGTGTGCGTGTGTGTGTGTGTGTGTGTGTGAGAGAGAGAGAGAGAGAGAGAGAGAGATGCACAGAAAGACCCTTTTAGGGTAGCATCTCATTGTTGGATAAAAATGTAATATATTCAGACTGGTTGACTGGCATAGACCCTGCCTGTGTGTCTCTCTCTGTACATTTGTGTATCTATATTTGATTTCTTATGTATCTGTTGACTGTTCTTATTTGTTTTTCTTCTAAATGTATTTTTGTTTTATTTTTTCACAGGTGAATAACAAATAGTTTTCAGCGAACTTAACCATGTTCCTTTTATTCAGCTTGTCATTTTACCTTTCCAATATTTTCACTTAAGTTATTACTATTCTGCTCAATCATAGTATCTCTTCTAAATCATTGTTATTAAGCTATATTGTAGGATTTCTGCTAAATCATAGTATTTCCACTATATTATATTTTTCTTTCTAAATATAGCATTTCTGCTATAGAATAGTATTTCTGCTATGTTATAATATTTGTGCTAAACTGGAGTATTTTTGTTAAAACATAGTATTCATATAAAATTAAAATATTCATAGTATATTACAGTGTCTCTGGTAAATCACAGCATTTCTGCTATGTTGTACTGTTTTTCTAAATCATAGTATTTCTGTAATGTTTAAGAATGTTTGGCTAAATATATTCTTTCTGTTATCTTATACAATTTCTCCTAAATTCTTGTATTTTTGACAAGTTATCGTGTTTCTGGTAAGTTACAATATTTCTGCTAAGTTCTGCTATGCTATTGTATTTCTGCCAAGTATTATGTTTCCTCTAAGATATTGCAGTTCTGCTAAGTCACTACATTTTAGCAAAGTTCCTTTGCTTCTGCAAAGTTTTTACAATTTCTGCAACTTTTCAGCTTTTTCAGCTAGTTTCAGCAGACAGCTTCAGCTTTAAAGCATCCACACTGCATTTTCGCAGGAAATGCAAATTTTTCTAGTTTTTCTAGTTATTCCTCTAGTTGCTTCCGTACACTTTTTGGCACTTAACTACTTTCTCAGTTTTCAGCCGATTTTTTCAGTTCAAACTCTATACTGTTCTGCTCTTTCTGCTAATGATGGCTATGACTTTTGGTGTTTATTACTGTTATACTTTTTAAAATATTACACTTTTTTCCTTTAATTTGTCCCATTGAAATGAATGGAAAACTTCCACAATTCTGCTAAAACTTGCTTGTCTTTGAAACTTAACTACTTTGTCATACTTTCACCTAGAAACTCCATTCAAACTTTAAAATGTTCTCAGATTATTGGGCTATTCCTGTCTGATTCAGCTTTTTCAGATCTTCTACCGTTTTAATCTTATCTCTCTTTAAGTTTGCAGTTGCAAAATTGTGATTTTCCAGAAAATACATGCGTTGCTATGGTTGCTATGCAATTAAGTCAGAGTGAGTGCTGGTCCGTTCTGAATTTTCTCTTCATGTCTAAACAACTTCTTGCTACTGGCTCAATTTGCACTCAACCCCACAAATTATACATCAAAACGTAGGTATTTTTGCTGGCTTTCAGGCAATGTCACTATCTTTATTGTGAGATTTACCGTTTTTTCGCAATTTGCCTCGGAGTGACACAAGGTCTCAATACTCCCATTCAAAGTCTATGGGGAGGTTTTGAAATTCAGAGCTGAAATTCTGTAACGGGAGGCATTTTAAAATCGCCATATCTCTTTAACAAAGCAAAGTTAGGACATGAGGCTTGTGCCAATATATCTTCAGACACTGCTGACACTCACAGTGGAAGCAGTTTTTACAATTATCTTACCGTTGAGCAATGAATTACGTTTGTTTGAGGGGTGGAAATCTGTCCTTCTCTCAGTCTTCAAACTCTGGAAATGAAGCCGTTTCTTCTCTCGTCATATCTCCGCGACGGAGGTAGAACGAGCTATGAAAATCGCAGTCAAAATACACCAAAGTCCGCTGATTCACCCAGTACAAGAATTATGCTGCTAGCCCTCCTAGTTTTCGAGTTACACGACGTTTTGTAACTCCAAAAAACGGCGTTTTTCGCCTCTCACCGCGATCTATTTTCTGACTGCCCAAGTATCTGTCTGTCGGACCGCCGCCCCCTGTCCAGGTGGCGCAATCAGTAATGACACGGCTCTGCAGCTCAAAGGTCGTGGGTTCAATCCCACCTTGGTCCACGTTTTTTTTTTCACTACAAATTTATACACTATCACAGACCTGTAATTTATATTGCTAATTTATTACAATTCTGCAAAGTTTTATGATTTTAGCAGCTTTTCTAATATGGACCTCAGATTCTTGTTAACGCTCCATGGCAGAAACAAGTACACAGCCTGATGAAGCAGACAGAGGCAGTACCTCTGATTGGTGAATTTGAGCAGAACCAGGTTGTTCGTTCATTTCATTTCTTTATTTATTTCACACATGGTTCAACAGTGTTTCTTTTTCTACATACAGAACCTTCTGCCTCTTTTCAGCAGAAATTCTGCTCATTCACCTCATCTCTTGTGTTGGAGTGCCCTCTTGTGGCGCCTTTTTTGTAGTGCCTTAGTAAACATGAACACTGCAAAGAAGTGGTATCAGACTGGTTTGTAGTGGAGGAATTTGTTGCCAGTTTCTTTCATCTTTAATCCGTATTCATGTTGTAATGTAGTAGTACCACAATATGGCAGAAACACTATGTTTTGGCACAAATACTTTGATTTGGTATACTTTAGCTTCTTCACCCCTTTTCAGCAAAATTTTCATTTTTTTCACCCTTTTCAGCACAAATCCCAGCTTTTCTGCTGTTTTCAGCAAAACCTCTTTTCAGCAGAATTCTAAAAGAGTTCTGCAGAACTCTTTTCAGCACAAATTCTGCTGATTGAACTCTTTTCAGCAGAATTTTTACCTCTTTTAAGGCCAAATTCTGCTTATTCACCTCTTCTGCAAAATTTTCAGCCTTTTCACCTCTTATTAGCACAAATCTCAGCAGTTTTCAGAAAAAAACACTTTTGAGCAAAAAATTCTGCTGATTCATGTCTTTTCAGCGCAACTTTCTGCTTCTTTACCTCTTTTCAGCAGAAATTCTGCTGATTCACCTCTTTCTGCAAAATTTTCAGCCTTTTCTCCTCTTATCAGCACAATTCTCAGCAGCTTCTGCTCATTTCAGCAGAGTTGTCCGTCTCTCCACCTTTTCTTTGTCAGAGTGAGTTTAGCTCAGTGAGATGAGCATCCGTTCTCAGACTGGAAGGCCGGGGTTCAAATCCCGCTTATGACAACATTTCTTTCAGTTAACAGTTAAACTTTTTTAACTCAATTTCAGCTTTTTCACCCCTTTTCAGCAAAATTTTCAGTTTTTTCACCACTTTTCAGCACAAATCCCAGCTTTTTCTGCTGTTTTCAGCAAAAACCTCTTTTCAGCAGAATTCTAAAAAGAGTTCTGCAGAACTCTTTCAGCAGAAATTCTGCTGATTGAACTCTTTTCAGCAGAATTTTCACCTCTTTTAGGCCAAATTCTACTTATTCACCTCTTCTGCAAAATTTTCAGCCTTTTCACCTCTTATCAGCACAAGTCTCAGCTGTTTTCAGAAAAAACTCTTTTGAGCAGAAATTCTGCTGATTCATCTCTTTTCAGCGCAACTTTCTGCTTCTTTACCTCTTTTCAGCAGAAATTCTGCTGATTCACCTCTTTTCTGCAAAATTTTCAGCCTTTTCTCCTCTTATCAGCACAATTCTCAGCAGCTTCTGCTCATTTCACCAGAATGGTCCGTCTCTCCACCTCTTCGTTGTCAGAGTGAGTTTAGCTCAGTGAGATGAGTGGCTGCCTTGAGACCTGGAGGGCCAGGTTCGAATCCTGCTCAGGGCAATATTTTTTTTTTTTCCACCACCATACAACTTTTTGCAACTTTTCATCTTTTTCAGTTTTTGAGCAGACAGCTTCAGCATTAAGGCATCCACACAGCATTTTCGCAGGAAATGCAAATTTTTCTAGTTATTATTATTCTCCAGTTTCCGCCTGAAATTTTGCAGCGAATCTCGCCCCGCAGTTTTGAGACAAGCTTCATATATGTTACCTCATTTTGTGCGGCCGGATCTGGAATGGTGTGCTATGACTTTTGGTGTTTATGAATTTTATAGTTTTTAAATATTAATATTTTAGTGAAAATTTTCCCGCGCTCCCTCTGCCGAACAGTTTTGACATTAGGGTTACATATGTTAGATCATTTTGTGCGGCTGGAGCTGGACTATTATGTCATGACTTTTGGTGTTTATGACTTTTATAGTTTTTAAATATTAATATTTTAGTGCAAATTTAGGCCAATTCATCTTTTGGCGCCAAATAAACAGACTTCATTTGTGGTGTGTTGGCGCCATCTTTTGGTCCCATTGAAACAAATTTCAAACTTCATTTGTGGTGTGTTGGCTCTCTCTAGTGGTATGCCGGGAGTGGTACAGCCTGTCTACCCTTATTTGGATTACCGTAATGATGACAATTTCAACGGTGCGCACAGCCTCGCTGCTTTCAGGAGCCATTGGAATTTTTAAGGTTGCGCAAATCATTCAAAAGTTACGGTAATGCTTGGTGGAAAACTCAATATCCCACAATTCATAGCACACCTCTGCCGAGTTAAACAATGGCGGCCACCACTTCGTTTTATATGTCTTTTATTAGTGTTTCTAGGTCACAAAATAAACTTTTAAGATATTTCAGGCGAGAATGTAGGTGTGTAAACTTCAAATATCTGCTTGTTTTATCAAGACATCCCATATTAGCGACAGTGCTCTGACGACGTCGGTCCTGCCTGACAGCTAGCCGGCTACCTAGCTAGCTGCCGCGACTTGGCTGCAAATGGACAGCGAGGGACTCTCTCTCTCTTTTCACCTCCCGGTCTCTCGCAAATGCTCGCACAGAATCGGAGTTACAGCTGGATGTGGAAAAATAACTGAGTTGTTTGGTGGTGCTATAATGCGGAGCTACAACAGTGGGCAGCTATCCACCGGTGTATGACAGAAAGGACATGCACGACCGCCGATCGACCGGTGTTTGCTAACGCGGGAGGTCAATCGTGGATCAGGGAAAGCGAAGGCAGGAGCGTGAGGTGAACTGAATTTCAGGTAAGAAGTTATGAACTGCACTCTATTTGGGTCAGATATAAACCGAGTTTAGGTGTAATTTATTTTCGTTGACCTTTTACAATCGTACTGCCACGGGAGTTTATATACAGCTGTGTGCGCACTAAGTTACTGACGTTGGACTTTATTTTATTCATTAGGGTTAGTTCATAGAGTTGCCGTGCCGTACAAACGGAATCGTCCCACATTCAGAGAAAACATTATGATTTATTCTGTCGTTACGAAGCCTCCCTGTCATTCTCTCGCGTGTTGAAACGTCAATCATGAAACTGATCAATGATCGGCTGTTCGCTCTTATTTATCGCGCTAAACAACAGCAGCACGTTTAAGCTTGATCAGCTGTTGTTAGAATTCTTTTGATTTTAATTTCTAGTATCAGCTGATGTTTGCTGGAGCATGAAGATGAAATCAGGAGATGTCCTTACTGAATCATCAGAGCTGAACTGGTGATGGAGAAACAGGTTTACACTTTAGGTGACATGAATGAGTTGAAGGGAAGTTATGAGTTGTTTCTGAGAGACAAAGACCAAGCTCCTTTTTGTGTAGCTGACAGCTGGTAACTGTGCAGGGGCGGATCTAGCAAAGCTTTTAGGGGGGAGCTAGGGCATTAACAGAGAAAGGTGGACACAAAGATATACTTTTCTTTCTTACTCTCATATAAAATATTTAGCTTTTATTAAATAGTTATCTGAATCTCACAACCAAAGTTTGTATAATAATACACAGGATTGGCTGTAGACCATTGTTCATAATTCAGAACACTGTGTAAAAATAACAAAAACAAAAAGTGAATGCATGTGTGAAAAGTGGTCCATAATGTAATGCTTCAAAGCGTGTTCATGCAAACATTGTCGGGTCTGCCGTGGTACAATGGGACTTCTGCTCATGAACCTGTGTGCACAGCGTCTGCAAATCGGCGCTGTACAAAGTAACTTCATCTTTACACAAAACTGTAAGCTGTCATCTGTGAAGCGTGAGCGGTGTTTGTTTTTACCATAGTTCATGGTGGAGAATGGCTGCTCTTCTGAGTTTTGCTCTCTGTAGCCGTATGAATGGCAAACTACAGTGATTAGCAGCGGCATAGGCACACATAAAATTTCTTCTGAAATTTTCGCTTTCTAGTTTGCCTAATAATTCTGCACTCCCTGTAAGAAGTGTTTGTGAACTAAAAATCAAGAATGAGAGATTCCGTTTGTCCGTGATTTGGAAAGCCCAGCGCATGCTTGCAACGCATGGGAAACAAATCCTGTCGGGGATACTTACCTTGGAACGACACCGGCACAGCTTGGAGGCTCAGTATGACCTTGAAACTCTTAACTAACCACACCAAGATAAGTTGAGCTATGTCAAAGCTCGCAAACCCCCCAAAACTCCTTCAGAGGAGCAACAACATGAAGGCGCTACTAACAGGATGGGTCCAAGTTTGACAGAGATCGAGCAGAAAGTAGAGCGCCACAGCCTGCAGACAGAAGAAGCTGAAGAACGTCTGGAGAGCAGCAGTGCCGAATTAGCCAAAGCAATGGAGCAAACTGCCTACCAGGAGTCAAAAATGGAAGATCTGGAAAACCGGAGTCAAAGAAATTTATATTTTGAAATAATCAACGACTGTTTGGGCCCAAGGAAGGTGCTGGAGCTGGCGAGCTGATGCTGGAACTTGTACAAGAGATGGACACCAACAGATCCTTCAACTTAGAGCGACCTCATCACACCCTTGGCCCACCAAAACCCAATCAGAACAGAGCTGATCTCATAAGATAAGATAAGATAACCTTTATTAGTCCCACACGTGGGAAATTTGTTATCCAGTTTCTGAAGTTTCCACACAAACAGCAGAATATCACATTCGAAGGAAGCAGGCTCTTTTTTTACCCATGACTCCTCAGCTAAGACAACATGACAACACTGTGAGTTTAATGCGATCCAGAAGACGTTTTCTGGAAAGGGAACTTTCTGGGGTTTCCATCTTCATAGAGTGGATCAGGATGTCAGTTATAGTTCTGGTTAAGGACGGGTAACTCAAGTCTAAGTGATGTGCGTGTAAATGTGTTGTTGTTTGTTTGCTTGTTTATCTTGTATCATGTCTCAGCATCATTTACCGCAACAAACAACTAACCAGACAACTTGTAATATAAAAATCACACGCTGTAATGTCAGCGGAATAAATATAATATCCTTTCTCCTAGACTGAATCTATCTGCTCTATATGGCCGAGTGAGGACCCTAAAATTTCGGAGGATTTGTTTCCGACAGCATCTGTCTTGCAAGCCTTATACATTATTAGAGGGGATTTTAATTGTACGTTAGACCCAGTAACTGCTCGTTCTACAGGGAGACATAGACGTAAACCTCAAACTCGAAGAATACTAGTTGAGGTGTGGCATGAACACAATCCTGGAAAAGTGGAATACTCGTGTCACTCTAGTACATTTAAAACTCGCCCCCTGTAGATGACTTCCCTGTGTCAAGAGAGCTGTTAGCACAAATGAAAAACTGCTGGTACAGCTGTATAGTTATAAGTGACCATGGTCCTGTCTGTTAGCATTTATGGGTGGGTGGCTGTGGCTCAGGTGGTAGAGCAGATCATGAGTGGAAGGTTGGTGGTTAGATCCTTGGCTTCCCCAGTCTGCAAATATCCTTGGCCAAGATACTAACCCCTAGTTGCCCTCCGATGCGTTCATCGGAGTTTTGAATGTGTGTGAATGTAGATTAGTTTGCACTTGTGTTTAGAAGTGCTTGTATGAGTGGGTGTGAATGGGTGAATGAGGCATGTTGTATAGAGCGCTTTGAGTACTCCGCGAGAGCAGAAAAGCGCTACAGAAGAATCAGACCATTTACATAGACGGAACAAAATGGTGGTTTCAGACACGATGGATGCTGAATTTATCACATATGTTAAAACCAGAACAGACGTCTATTTTGGATCAAATACTGACCAAACTAGCTCCAACATAAGCTGGGAGGCATCTAAAGCTTAGAGGAGAATTAATCAGCTTTACAAACTCCAAAATTTAAAGAGAAAAAATGAAATGGAAATTTCAGAAAAACAGATTAAACTCTTGGAACTTGAGCTTATTAAAAATAAAGACCCAACTACTCAAAATAACTTACTTCTTTTGACAGCAAAATATAACAAGGAACCCACTGACAAAGCAGAGAAAAAACTCGCTCTGGTTCAAAAAAAAAAAAAAAAAAAAAATCATATTACGATCAAGGAGAAAAGACTGTGAATGGGCACGGAGAACCCAGACATCACAGTCTGAGAGCGCAATGAATAGTGTAACCCGCTCCCGGGTAAGTACACCTCACTCTAGGTTCGGGGAGGAGCTGGACATGAGTGCGAATAATCATAGCACACAGAAATTTCAGTTAACTGTGACTTTAGCTTCAATAATAACAGTTTCACAGCAAAACAACAACTAGGGCCCTTAAAATAAAAATGGAAATAAAATGCATTGTCCTTAATCATTGAAATTGTCCCTTTGAAAGTATTTTGTTAGGTTGCAACTAGAGATGGACCGATCCGATATTAGGTATCGGTATCGGTCCGATACTGACCTAAATTACTGGATCGGATATCGGTGAAAAATAAAAAATGTAATCCGATCCATTAAATATCAAAAAAGCACCTCACAAAACTTGCAACACGGCGTAACTCGGCTCATAACCGTAGCACGTCGGAGCAGTGTGCATCACGTGATAGAGCGGCTGTGTGTATTTGTAGCCTCGCTACCAAACCAGCATTTCATCTCCGAGGAAGTTATCCCAGAGAGAAGTAAAGCAAGTGTGTAAGTTCATCTCTGAATGTTTGTAAAGCATTCCAGCGTTAAGCTTAACAACCGATATATGGAGTGACTGCCTCTCCCTCACCTTCCTGCCGCTACTTCAATTGTGAAACTGCTTAACGATCAGCTGATCGGCTTTTCTGTCGTGAGTCCGTCTCTCTTCTTTGTTTTTGGCCCACTTTGCACCAGAAAGAGGAAACCAGCGGCTGAACAACAGCAGCACGTTTAAGCTTGATAAGCTGTTGTTAGAATGTATTTAATATTACTTTCTACACCAGGATCCTTTTCTACGTAGCTGACGGCTGGTAACTGTGCAGGGCGGATCTAGCAAAGTTTAGCCAGGGGCCGATAGGGCATGAACAGGGAAAAGGGGCACAAAGACATACTTTTCTTTCTTATTCTCATTTAAAATATCCAGCTTTTAATAAATAATTATCTGAATCTTACACCCAAAGTTTTAATCTGATGTAAAATGTATATAAGTCCATTACTATATATAGTAACTGTTAAGTCTAATATACCCTAGTAAGCTATAGTACTTTTTCCTTTGGGAAGGTACCATCTGTGAATTCTGCAATTCTGTTGAAGAAAGATGTTGAATCTATTTAATTATTCTTGAAAAATAATTTATTTCTGTGCATTTTTTTTTTCACCCTGCATCAAATTAAAGTTGATTACATCGATTAAGCATCATGAGGTGGAGGGTGGGTGGTTCTCTATTTTTTTTTTTTTTTTGTGGGAGTTTACAACCCTATTAGTTGGGTTGCTTAATATTTCTGCTAAGTACTCTTTAAAATACCAGAATAGGGAGGATGGAGCAGGTTTAAGTTAGGTTTTAAGTTAGGTAAGGTTTATTAGATTGATCAGTGTTGCTGAACTATGAAATATTTTGGGTGCAGCGTATTTTTTACACACAGGTATAACAGAATAGCTTTAGTGTTGTTGTTTATTTAAACTTGAGTATGAACTTATACAAAATGCAGCAAGAAATTAAAAAAAAAACAGTTTTATTGATTAAAAAACACAATATCGGATTCATATCGGTATCGGCAGATATCCAAATTTATGATATCGGTATCGGACATAAAAAAGTGGTATCGTGCCATCTCTAGTTGCAACCTTATAGTTCAGTTTGTTCCTCAGAGTTTATAGAGTAGAGGGTCAGTCAAGTCAAAACACAGATCGAATGAGGGACTGATCTGTAATGATCTGTCAGTCAGCAAAAAGGGGGTCCAGTGAAGTTTCACACTTAGTGTTTTTATAGTCTAGAGTGCACTCTTTTTATCTGTTCACCGTTGCCAGTCGGGGTGACTGATGGAATCCTACCAGAAACCAGATAAACCTTTGGCCGTCTGACTGGTTGTGCAGATCTGGATCCTGGAAATCACACTGGGAGGCTCGCCATCAATTGGAATCACTGGTCTTTTCTCGTGGAGCTCAAAGCTCACTAAAAGACCTGACCTGTATTTAAAAACAGGTTTATAGTCTCTCATCTATCACTTCTTCCAGCATTCAAATTAATCATAAATTCAACAACAATAACTGCAATTTGCAATTACTTACATCCTGAAAAATTGTGGTACTCTTCAGTTAACAGATTAAATTGTAACTCGTGTTAGAACTTCTGTCTAAACAACATAGTTGCAATAGACACACACGCAACACAACTTTTAGACAAATAAAATACAAATGTTAAAGCTTAAATTTCTTCAGAACATACGTTACACTAAATTCGGCACAAAAACTATCGAATTGCATTTGTTCCCTCATAACACAAACGCTCATCATTGACATGACACATACAGTAGAAAAATATGCATTAACTACTATGATTAGCATCATCATTACGATCATTGGACATAAATCAGTTAGCTTACCAAGACACGTGGAACACTATTAACTTAGCCGCCACCTCTGCTGGTTTCGGCAGCTCGGTCTAACATTCAGCTCACTATTGAAATGTTAGCCGATAACATCTGAACACTTTTTGACAACTTTTATGAAGACTTGCTTCTGTAACCGCGGCAGTTTCCGCTGCTAATCAAGATAGCTTCGGATTTTTCTTTTCCTCGAATGGCTGGTATCAATACGCCATGTAAAACACACAACTTCCTGTTAACCTTCAAAATAAAAGCTCCTGCTAGGCACAGCAGGAAGTGTGGAAATAAACACATTTTTCCACTTCTTGTGACAATAAAATAAAACAAATAAAAGAATGATTCTGAAACTAAACAAATCCCTTATAAAGATAATCTTATTTTTACCCGTTTCTCCAGCTGGGTTATACCAGGATAATGACTTCTTCAGGAAACCTAATAATAGACCCCCCAGAAACTTACAATAGTTTTAGGGAATATCATACCGATCAGAATGTTTCAATTTGCCACAAGACCAAAACACATTTCTTGGTCATTTGCAATTTCACACAGTGACTGATGATGCAAAAAGGGGGGTAGACAACCTAGAAAGTTTTAATTCAGTTCAATTCAGTTTTATTTATACAGCACCAAATCACAGCAGCAGTTGCCTCAAGGTGCTTTATACTGTAAGGTAAAGACCTACAAGAAAAATAGAAAACCCCAACAATTATATGACCCCCTATGAGCAAGCACTTTGGCGACAGTGGGAAGGAAAAACTCCCTTTTAACAGGAAGAAACCTCCGGCAGAACCAGGCTCAGGGAAGGGCGGGGCCATCTGCTGTGATTGGTTGGGGTGAAAGAAGGAAGACAGGATAAAGACATGCTGTGGAAGAGAGACAGAGATTAATAACAGATATGATTCAATGCAGAGAGGTCTATTAACACATACAGTCAGGTCCATAAATATTGGGACATCGACACAATTCTAACATTTTTGGCTCCATACACCACCACAATGGATTCCAAATGAAACGAACAAGACATGCTTTAACTGCAGAGTGTCAGTTTTTATTTGAGGGTATTTACATCCAAATCAGGTGAACGGTGTAGGAATTACAACAGTTTGCAAATGTGCCTCCCACTTCTTAAGGGATCAAAAGTAATGGGACAGAATAAGAACCATAAATCAAACATTCATTTTGTAATACTTGGTATCAAATATGTGAGTGAAGTTGGCCCCCCCACATTACCCAAATCCAACAAAAGTGGTATCAAACGTTTGTGCTACATTTGTGCTGGTTTGTGCTGCAAAATTTTTGTTTGTGCTGCTATCATTTTAAAAATTTTAATAAAATAACGTCTTGATGCGTGCTTAATCATCCAGGTAAGTAAATCCCAGAAGGTTGATTCTGTTCATCTGGACATTTTCAGTTGGAGAAACGTTTCGTCACTCATCCAAGTGACTTCTTCAGTCTCAGCTGACTGCAGGTTTCCCAGATCTTATAAACACATGTGAGCGAAGTTGGCCCCCCTACCTTCTTCAAATCGAACAAAATTGATGTCAAACATTTGTCCTGCAAATTATTTTGTTTGTGCAGATTATGTTTCCCTAATTTTATAAACAGTACATGTACAGTGAGAGAGAGATGTTACATCTGTCTTCACTTGCATCCCAGTCATAGAAGCGTTGGAGGTAGTTCATAAGAGATTACAGGATCACCCCAACCTCAGCAACAGGACCGCTCTCAGCACTGATCAGTTGTGTTTGCTTTTGGAACTGTGTCTTAATCGATCAGTTGGAGGCATGGAGACTGGATATTCGGGAAAACATACAGGAAACAATGGTTCGTTTAAAATCTCAAAAACAACCAGGGTCCAGAGAGTCTGGAATCAGAGACATTCCCGATTCATGTTGGAAACTTTCAGGAGAAAAAGGCACGCTTCTTCACTCTGTATGGGACTGGTCAACACTGAAGAAACACTGGAAGATGTTAAAGCATATAGTTAGGGCTGGACCAGGTGACCCTGAATCCTCCCTTAGTTATGCTGCAATAGACGTAGGCTGCCAGGGATTCCCATGATGCACTGGGTGTTTCTTCTTCACTCACTATGGTCGTGTCCAAATTCATGGGCTGCATCCTCCTGAGGACCCGGCCTTCGCGGTCTACGTGGGCCGGGTCCTCAGAAGGTCGGGTAGGCCGGAAGTAAACGGCTGTGAAATTGGACGGTCTAGCCTTCTGATTAACGTCACCGCTGTCTCGGTGGAGTTTAATAAACTCGGCCGTCTGCTCCTTGCTATGTAAAATATAACAGGACACTGGTGTAAATTCTCGACCATCTCACACTTCTGTTTAATCAGTTTTCTGTTTGACGTTTATTCAGCTGTGTGAAAACCACCCGGGGGATTAATAAAGTTTTATTTTATCTAATCTAATATCTTTAATCTCAGCCAAACCGATTTACTCATGAACAAATAAAACACTGAAAAAAGCCAAACAATATCATTTTTAGGTTGTCTAAGTGACTTATATATTACGTTTAACCTGAGTAGCGAAAGTCCGCGGTGATCTGAAAATGATGTGCCGGGAGTTGTGCCGTTCTCGGCGGCTTCAGTGACCCTCGAGCTCTCGGTTAGCTATCAAGCTGGTGGGTAACCGACATCTCCGAAAACGTCGAAGCACTTTTGCAAATATGCAATACCTTGATAAACCGAGCAGATATTTGAAGTTTACACAGCTACATTCTCGCCTGAAAATATGTTAAAAGTTTATTTTGTGACCCAGAAAGAGTAATAAAAGTAATTTTAAAACTTAGTAGCGGCTGCCATTGCCGGAAACTGGAGTTTGGCTGGGCCACGCTATGAATTCTGGGATATGGTGGGCCACGAAGGACACACCCGACCCATCCTTCAAATTTGGGGAAAAGGAGGACCCATTTGTCGGCTGCATTCGGAGGAGTCTACGAATTTGGACAGCCTTCGGCGCGTCGCTGTGACGTAATCGGTCTACAAATGCGGCCTCAGGAGGATGCAGCCCATGAATTTGGACACGACCAATGTGTTAATAGACCTCTCTGCACTGAATCATACTTGTTATTAATCTCTGTCTCTCTTCCACAGCATGTCTTTATCCTGTCTTCCTTCTCTCTCCCCAACCAATCACAGCAGATGGCCCCGCCCCTCCCTGAGCCTGGTTCTGCCGGAGGTTTCTTCCTGTTAAAAGGGAGTTTTCCTTCCCACTGTCGCCAAAGTGCTTGCTCATAGGGGGTCATATGATTGTTGGGTTTTTCTCTGCATGTATTATTGTAGGGTCGACCTTACAATAGCACCTTGAAGCACTGTTGTTGTGATTTGGCGCTGTCATCCAGACTATATCTAATATTGTTGGTATACAGGTACCTTATGAAAACTGTGTATAAGTTTATAACCTAACAGCATTATGTTTAACTCAAAGGAGGAAACTGGCTGACTTTGGACTCTTGCTGCTCAGGAGAATGACGTTCCTGTCGTGGAGAAAAATGGATGTGCTGTCAATACTTGGACAGAGAGATGGACACTCGTATTCCATTGGAGAAGTTACTGTTTAAAGTCTTAAACCATGTATTGCATGGCTGGTTTCATACAAATGATTGTGTAAATCCATGTTGTGGTTTAAGAAAAACTAACAAAAATGTTTACATATCATTCACTAGTCGTCTGTTGTTATGTGAAGTTTTTTATTAGTGCGTCCTTCTCTCACCCCAACCAATCACAGCAGATCGCTTTTTTATTAGTGCGTGCTCAAAAATGGGACTTCACAGACTTGATTTCTTATTTTAACTGGTCAGTACCCAAACATTAGTAACACATCTGTCCCAAATGACTGATCCTGATTAAGATGAAATGCTTGGTCACAAAGTTAAGTGTCGCAAAAATTGAAAAAAAACAATTGAAAAAGGAAAATAAAATCAGATATTCATGTTCAAACACTTCCTCAGATTGAGTGCTGTGAAGTTTTAGCTTTAGCTAGATGTGAAAACATTTTTATTATTATTTTTATTTAAAGTGAAGCGAGATCGAGTTACCAGGAGTCTTTTTTTCCGTTTTGAATAAAAACAGCAGATTTCAGGTTGTTAGTTTGTAAAATATGTTTATTTGTAAAAACACATTTGGATGTTGAAATGACATCACAGTGACATCAGCAGCTATTTCTTCTGCTTTGATGCCGCGCGATCCTTCAGCGAGGCACACGTGACTGAGCGCGAGCGTCCGTCAGGAGTGACGGCGGATTTCAAAGACGTAAAGTTCAGGAAACGCGACGAGCGGCTGCTTCGGCCTGAGCCGCCACACGGTGCTTCACCGGGTCGGCCGCAGACTTCGTCTACAGATTAGCTTCAGGACAGAAACTGAGAGGACGTCCTGCTACGAAGGCGGGAGCTCGAAACCACAGCGTGAGGTCAGACCTGAAAGTTTGTTTCCTCGCTCTGAGGTGAAGCCGTGACGACTGAGCCCGTGGTATTAAACACTTCTCTATGGGCAGTAACGAGGACGAACCCTGAGAGCTTCCTGCTGGGCGGACCAACACTCAGACTTTTTTTCCATCATTTCATCGTCTCCTAAAAGCTCAAACTCACATTGTAGTTCAGTTCTGGTTTATATACGTGTGCCAAACTGCAGCCTTCAAACCAGCCGGGAGAGCCTCGAGCCAGGCTTCACCTGCTGGCTCAGCAAACTGCTTCCTGCTGCGTACAGGGCTGTTCCTCCAACATCTCTAATGTTTAGCACAAAGGCTGATGTGTCAGCAGAGGCAAAGTCATCAGAGCTTCTGTAATCAGTAATCAGAGTACCTGGCTCACTGTGTGCTGACAGCAGGGGGCGAGCTGCGGGGTCAGCAGAGCACGTTTCTGCTGATGAAGGCACAGGTGTAAAAGAGGCTGAACAGAGTTCACCTTGAAGGCACTACAGGTGAGGCGTTTGACGGTCTCCTTTAAAACGATGAAGACTTTTTTGTTAACCTGCAGAAACGAAGCCGAAACGGTGACAGCGCCGTGTGAGGCGTAAACACCAGAAACGGCGTTTTTTTCTGTCACATCGACGTCTGTGAAGCTGAAGCCTGCTGCCGTTTCCACGCGTGGACGCTCGCTCTGTACTCGTCACGTGTGCCGTCGCGGATCAGGATGAGGACACGTCACACAAACGCAGGAGATTCAGCAAACATGAGCGACAGAAATGTGAAGAGTGCAGCGGTGCTCTGAATCATCGAAGCTTTAAGGCAAACGTAGTGTGTGAGGCAGTGATTGGGGCTCTTTTAAGGCCATTTATGTTCTCAGTAACAAACGTTCAAAGACTCGACCGTCTGGAGGTAAGAACGAGGCGAGGTCAAGGTCCACCTTTAATTTAGAATGACTTTTGGGTAACGTCCCCTTCAAACCTACAAAGCCGTCTCCTTGTTCACCTCTGGACCTGCTGCCGATTCCTAGATCGCTCCCTGGAAGTCCCGCTCCAAACGGGAAGCGTGGATCCGTGGCTGGAGGAGCAGCATTCCTGTTTGGTGTCTGAAATCGAGCCAACCGGTTCAGAGGTGCACAAGAAGAAGAACAGGCGTGCTCTTATGACCTCATGACCTCCAGCACAATAAGAAGATCCTAGCTAGTGTTCTACGAGGACTTTTTGTCTTTGCTGAATTATCGTGTAAAATTTATGTGCAAAAGCAGAACCGCCCGAAGCATCTGAAGTCGTTGTTACACCAAAGACAGAAAAGCTGCGGCTTTTCCTCCCGAGGTAAACGACGTCGACCTCTGATCGAGCGATTCTGGTTTGAAGGAGTGCGATTGGTGGGATTGTTGTCTAAAAGGAAAGACTCCGGCGGCAGAGTCAGGACCTGCAGCGAGGCGCTCACAGTGAGGGACGATTAAAGCAGTGTGATTAGTAAAGCTGTGTGCAAAAATACATTTGGATTCATTCAGATGTAAAGCAAGAAAAATAAAAAAGACTTTACACTGTACAGGAGCTGAGGTGTGAGAGGCGGCGAGAGTCTAAAACTGCTCTGAGAGCAGCTCGCAGAGTCTCTGAGACACCGAGTCCCTGCTGGTCCGGAGCGTGAGGCGGTACATCTGCACAGGAAGCACTCAGAGTTACACACAGGTGAGGGTTGCACGCAGAGAGTGTGTGTGTGTGTGTGTGTGTGTGTGTGTGTGTGTGTGTGTGTTTACCTGAGCCTGCATGTTGGGCTCCAGTCTGAGCAGGCAGCCCACCTGAGTGGACTTCGTGTGAACGACTCCCGCTCCGACAAAGTTCGCAGGATTGGGATCGACGCCGTCCAGCAGAGCGACGCCGAAACCTAAAATCTGGAGGAAAAATACGTTTTCACACAGTGGGAATAAACGTGGAAACTTCGGTCAGCGTCTCTGCACGCCCGCAGGTCTCGCGGTCGGCACACCTGAGCCTCACTCTGCTACCTGTGTGCCGACCTCGAGTGACCTCAACTTTGATCTTTGTCCAGCAAATTCAGACAATTCGAAAGTTGTGATCACGTTTGTCTGATCTCCACAGCCTGAAGAGCATGCGCTGTAATCTGATTACTGCTATAAAACAGCTATATTACTGTGTAACTCTGTGGCTGTTCTGCATGACTCAGGTGGCTCACACCTGAACCGAGGGTCGGAGGATGACTTCATCCTCATCAAAAGTCCAGCAGGTAACATCTGACCACTAGGTGTCAGTAGACTTCAGGCACCTGAGCACAAACAGCTCGCTACTGTACCTGACGACATGAAGCACCCTGAGGTGACGGCTGCTGTGATTTTAGCTGCGGAAATAAAACTGAACTAAAACTTGTTTACAGTGAGAGTGATTTGTGTGTTTTTACCTTGGCCTTGGCGACCTCTGTGTCCATCGAGTGTTTGGCTTTGAAGATTTTCTGGACCTCCTGCTGAGGACTGAGGACAAACAGAAGAAAACGAGTCGTCGATTACTACGTGACCCGTTATCCAATCCTGAAAGCTCCACACAGAAACACACCCGAGCTCTCTCAGATCGATCAGACGTAAAACAGAACAAATGTTTGGTGTCAGCGCTCGAAGTCAGAGGCTGAAATATTTTCAATCAAAGCAGCAATCGACCATCGATCGGCGTATTGATCAGTGAAAGTGGTGCTTACGCTCCGAGCTGCTTCCAGCGCTGGAAGAAGTCCTGCGACGTCATCTCTGTGGGCTGGAAGAACTTGTTGAGCATCACGGGGAGCTTCACAGCGATGTTCTGCAGGGCCCCACCATACCTGAACGTGAGAACACACACACACACACACACACAGAGTCAGAGGTGAGCGCGCACACACACGCACACCTACACACACACACACACCTACACACACACACACACACACACACACACCTGAACTGGATGTTGAGCACCGGTGCGTCGCTGAAGTCTGACACGCACTCGATGTTTAGGATCTGCTGCATCTGAGCTCCGCCCTCGATCACGGGGTCGACCGCCTTCGGGTGGATGTTCAGCTGTGGACACGACCATTAAGGACTCTACTGAAGGTCACAGGGGTCCACATCATCAGTGACACAAAGTCCTCTGAGTGAGCCTTCCTGATACTCACGGGGTATACTCAGAGTACTGAGTATACTACTGTGTGTACACGTCTGTGATCAAACTCAAACTTTCAGCTGGATTTTATTCTTTTTAAACGCAGGACGTCCCCCGACACAAACACTAACACCAGAGATTTAAAGTGCAAGCGTGTGACGAGAGTATCTGCAGCACTGCAGTCAGCTGACAGGTTTTTACTGTATTATTAGGATTTTTTTCTTCTTCATTTAAAGTGCCTCACTCCTCTGGGACAAAACCGGCTGTGACGGCGTTCTCAGGTTTGTGGCTCGTCTGCTCTGGTGTTTCAGTCTGCTCCACTCAGAGGTCAGGTTCATGCTTTTTTAATTATTAACCTGCACCCTGTTACTCACGGCCGTGTTGATGTGCTGCTGTGAGTGCACAGACACACAGTACAAACAGAGGACTGGTAGTAAACATGCATTCACACTCATTCACAGGTTTTTGTGCAGTAATGGCATGCTGCTAACTCTCTAAGCACAGTGTGGGAACCTCTGCCTTACAGGTGAGACCCCTGCACGAGTCTGCAGTCACGAGCATCAAACCCAGCACTCGGTGTGGACACACAGGCAGAGACAAGAAAGGCCTCAGAGTCGGCGCATGAAGAGGAGCCATCAGCTTCCACAGCTCTGATGGAACAGGAAGTGCAGCGGGTATCTCACATTAGCGCGTAGATCTATTGACGGGCGTTTTACCCACCAGGACGTCTTTGATCGCTCTGGAGATATTATGATGTCACAGCATTTTAAATCTAATCTGATTGGATTTTCCTGCACTTGCCTGCCGACATTTGTTTTTCTGAACTTGTTTCGGGGGGGCGTGGTCGTCACAGGACACCACGCCCACAGACACAGAGATGCTAAAGAGTCGGATGCATTTCTGTAGAAAACAGAATATAAATATTTAAAGAGGGTCTGCACGCTGCTGGTACCGGGGTCATGATGTTAACGTTGCCCAACCCTCTCCAGCGCCGCCTCGCCCCCCGAGTGGTTTTCTGAGTCGTGCAGAGCTGAAGTGGGAGCTCCTCGTGCTCCGGTTCGCTGTGCTGAAGCAGAATTACGAGGCTTGTCATGAAAGGATATGAGACTTGAGCGCGTCGCTGCTGCTCACTGAAGAGGAGAAGCTGAGGAACTGGGTGGACGTCTTGTTTCCGTAGAACACGTACATGCGACCTGCGAATGACCATCAAAGTCAGGCAGCAATAATAACAGAGCTTCACACAAAAGACAAAAATAATTGAAACAAGATTTTAGTCTGAGTCTGGCAGGAGGAGGTTGTGCTTTTTAAACCTCGATTCATTCCTCAGGATTTAACGAGCGGCTGCTCACCGAGGTTCTGCCGGTACTCAGACTTCAGCCCGATCTGTAACAGCTGGTTCTCGTAGATCACGCCGTTGTTCTTACAAACAAACCTGGAAGAAGGAAAACGTGACAACGGTTACACAAAGGAAACGTCTGTATGAAGAAGAGACATCATGGTGAGGCCGAGCATGGCGGTAAAGCTCGGTCACGCCCACAGCTCAGAGTTTAGTGATCTGTTGATTCACTTCATCCTGTGCAGATCTCAGAGCGGCTCGCATCACTACCAACGAGGCCGAACAGAAACGACGGCGTACAGAGGTAAACATGGCGTTCGGTGATGTCAGAGGCTAACCTCCTATCAGAGCTCTGACGTCCAGGCTCAGTCTCTCTGCAGCAGCGGGATGCATCGCACTGCAAAGAAACCTGCGATGATGACATTTCTGTCAACAGTTTGCATGTTGAGATTTTCACACCGTCTGATTCAAGGTGTGCACACAGCCGAGGTCACGTGCAACCTGCCTGCTTCACACCGCGCGCTGCATCACTCACAACACGACACTTTTATGTCACGTTCAGATTTACACAGGCATCCTCGTGGACGACGTGTGAAACAGCCCGACTCTGCAGCGCTGTGAGCGCCTCCATTGACACACAGTCACCCTGGGTCACACGGTAAACCCAAGAGCTCCGTCTCTACAGGCCTGAGTTAGCATGTGAAAGGTCAGAGTTCATGGCTGTTTGCAAAGCTGCAGCAGTGGTCCAAAGTCCAGCCTCAGCCTTCAGAGAGCTGTGCATGAACCAATGCTGCAAACCTGAGCGAGCTGAAGCATCGCTGAGAGGACCAACGTTCGTCCACAGAGATGAGACAGACTCACAGAAACATCAGTGCAGGTCACTGCTGCCGAACACTCACCTGGGGAAGTTCTCCTCCGATACCTCTGTGGCTGCAGGGGAGGCGGAGCTCTCGGAAAACACATCAATGAGCAGATTGGCTCCTGATGAGGGGGCGGAGTTTAGATTCAGGACATCCGTAAAAGAGTGGGTGGAGCTCTGGAAGACAGATTCGAGAAAACAAAATGAGAACAGGTGGAGGTGTGAACTACACCCTCCTGCTAGGATTGAATCTCTGCTTTCACCAATGAATCGATTCACAGCTGATCGTCGAGCAGCGCGCTCATCAGCACAGCTTGTTCTGTTGTTTACTAAGTCAGGCTGACAGCACCATGTTCCTATCAGAGGAGGAGGGGCGGGGCCTGTCAGTAGGGAGGTCATCCAACAGTGAAGAAGAAGATGGACAGACAGTCTGAAGATAAAGGAAAAGCTGCTAAAGGCAGCCTGTGCATGCAGACTGTAATAACGACCTGCTGCAGGCTTTTAAACAGCTGACGAGAGGTACCGGGCAGATTTCACAGCAGCCAATCACAGCTCTGCATCTGTGGTTACCTTGTTCGTGGTGTCAGTGTTCTCGCTGTGCTCCGTGTTGCCGTTGACGCTGCGGCGACTATCGTCCATGTCTGGCAGTTTTCCGGGTCCTTTCTTCTTCTTCAGCTTGGCCAGAATCGAGGACTCCCTCTCCGGGAACGGCGGCATTTCCTCCAGTACGGTGGCCTGTGCAGAGAAACAGGAAGTCAGTTAGCATCAGTGCTAGCTCACGGCAGGTGTCCCCACGTTGGCGGGTCTTATAAAGGGGATGACTCCCTGCGGGGGTTAACGCACCAGGATGTCGGTGCTGGCGATGCAGCTGAGCCTCAGGTACTCGACGGCTCTCTGCTGAAGCTCCACGTCGGCGTTGCGAAGCTGGCTGTCGGAGCGCAGGACGTCCTGGATGGTGGCTTTCACTTCTGGAAACAAGTTGATGAACTTGATGTACGCCGACAGCAGCAGCGCCCGAGTCGGCACAGAGCACAAGTGGAACTTGGAGTGGAGGAGATTGAACTGGACCAGAGGGCTGAGGAAGAGGAGACAGAGTCGCGGTGAAACCTCCGAGCAGTTTAAAGCAAAATATCAGATTAGCTGAGGCTATAAAAGCGTGTCATGGTTCACCCTACATACAGAGACTACCAGCATCAGGCAGCAGTACAGCAACACATCAGCTTTGCTGATAAATGACATGTTTCCTAAAGTCTGCAGGCACATTTTTCCTATTCTGTCACAAAATCGTCCAGAATGAGAAAAGAGCTCAAAAACGATTTATTATTCTTTATAATAAAAACCTCAAATAACAACGAGACCAGACAAACATCCCCTGGACTGTGACGATCAGCTGTGGGTGTGGTTTGTACCTGGAACGTGAGTCACCAGCAATCAGGTTACCGAACTCCCCCAGGATGTACCCGCCCACCTTCACCAGGTTCTCGTGGCAGGCGGGGGCTTGCAGCGCCTGCAGGTCAGAGAGGAAGTGACTTCATGAGACGGGTAGAAGACACAAACGAACCACTCACACGGGCCGGAAACACATTCAGGATCAAAGCTGCGTTTATGAAGGATTCTTTCATCCAACCGACCAATCAAAGAGCTTTAAGCCCACCCACCCAGTGAGGATCTCACTCAGTGTTCAATAATCGAGTCAGTTAAACTCCGTCTGTCGTACTGTGCGTGTCGTACAGCCGTTTGGAGCCTTTAAAGAAGAAACCCAAACGTCCGGACAAAATAAAGCCTGATCACATGATCACAGACTGAAGCCACTCTGAACGTGTCTGCTGGGAAAAGAAGCGCGAGTTAAATCTGCGCCATATCCCGACACGCTGCTCCCTGCAAATATAACTACACGTCACACCAGTGCAGCCTGCAGCTACTGTGATTGGCCGGGTCGGTGCCGTCGGGTCCCCGTGCGACCACATGCCGAATAAACGGCGCGTGAGCATGAAGCTGGCAGCGGCGCCGGCTTGACAAAGATTCACCGCAGAAGTCTTAAAACAGCGGTGAGCTCTGTAGCGGTGGTGTTCAGGGACAGCAGCGAGGCTCACCTCAAACACGGTCTTGGCGGCGTAACCTTGGACGTCGTCTCGGTTTATGACGATCTGGATGACGCGGTACCAGACCTCCTCGCTGACGTAGTCCCCAGCGATGCGGATCAGGTTCAGGATGGTGTCCACGTACCAGGTGTAGTCCACGGCGTACTTCTCCGCCAGGATGGCCACTTTGAGGACCTGAGGAAGAGAAGCCAGAGGCTGAAGAAGAGCGCTCACGCCGCTTAAAGCGAACAGCGAAACGTGCTGACATCACGACCCACTATCTCTTCTCTGATGGAGTAGTCGGCGGTCTCCAGGTAGCTCAGCATCTCTGCCACGATCTGCTTGGCGTTACTGCGGTCGCACATGGCGTAGAGTAGATCTACGGCGCGCTGGCGAACACTCACATCTCTCTCCGTCTGCACAGGATACACACCAGGAAGCAAGTGTGAATTTCAAAGTAAAGGTCAGACTTATTCGCAAGACTAATTTTTAGTGTTCAAAGATTCAACCGAACCAAACCTTTGAGTTTTGTCCAAGTTCAGGAGGAACGGACGACTGACGTCCAGCTGAGGGAGACTCACCTTCAGAGCGTTGATCACAGTCTCCATGTGCGTCTTCACGGCCTCGTGGGAAAATTCGGAGCTGGCCAGCGTGCACATGCTCTCCAACGCCAGGTAACGGAGGTTGGTTTCTCTGTGCTGGAGGAACTGGCCCAGCTGGTTACAGGCTCGTACCAACAGGGTGGGCTCACTGGGAGACAACGGGGGACAAGCGTGAGGCTCAAATACCGACACCCGAACACGATGAGCGTGACGTCCGAGGACGACCGGAGCTACGCGTCTCAGGAGTGTGAGCCGGGCCCAGGAACCACGTCTCTACACTGCAGCACATCTGTACAGCAGCTAAACATCTGCTCGCTCAGCCCTGCGCTCTGACATCATCTGATATTTGTGCTGTTTGTTTGTTTTTAATCTGATTTTATTACGTTGAGCTTTTTGCATATTTTTACTTTGTACATTTAAATTTGAACCATTTTAAAATGTTAAATATTTCAATGTTAACTTACTGAGCTCTGCAGTGCATTATATTGTTTTTCAACAATTAACTTAAATTAGTACTTTTAATTTATTACTTATTTTTAATTTGTATTTGAGTTAAATTTGTACTTACTGAGCTCTTTGTTCTGGTTTCCATGGCAACACGCTGCATTGTATTTACATTTTACACACAAACCTGATTGCTGTTATATTTTATTGCTCTATTGTTACAGGTCGTGTCCAAATTCATGGGCTGCATCCTCCTGAGGCCGCATTTGTAGACCGATTACGTCACAGCGACGCGCCGAAGGCTGTCCAAATTCATAGGCTGCTCCGAATGCAGCCGACAAATGGGTCCTCATTTTCTCCGAATTTGAGGATGGGTCTGATGTATCCTTCTTTGCCCACCATATCCCAGAATTCATAGCGCGGCCCAGCCAAACTCTAGTTTCCGGTAATGGCGGCCGGTACTACGTTTTAAAATTACTCTTATTAATTTTTCTGGGTCACAAAATAAACTTTTAACATATTTTCAGGCGAGAATGTAGCTGTGTAAACATCAAATATCTGCTCGGTTTATCAAGATATCGCATATTTGGAAAAGTGCTTCGACGTTTTCGGAGACGTCGGTTACCCACCAGCTCGATAGCGAGCCGGGAGCTCGAGGGTCACTGAAGCCGCCGAGAACGGCACAACTCCCGGCACATCATTTTCAGATCACCGCGGACTTTTGCTACTCGGGTTAAACGTAGTATATAAGTACCTGAGACAACCTAAAAATGTTATTGTTGGGCTTTTTCAGTGTTTTGTTTGTTCGTGAGTAAATCGGCTTGGCTGAGATTAACGTTATTAGATTAGATTAGATAAAATAAAACTTTATTAATCCCCCGAGTGGGTTCCTCCTTGGTTTTTATACAGCTGACTAAACGTCAAACAGAAAACTGATTAAACAGAAGTGTGAGACGGTCGAGAATTTACGCCAGTGTCCTGTTATATTTTACATAGCAAGGAGCAGACGGCCGAGTTTATTAAACTCCACCGAGACAGCGGTGACGTTAATCAGAAGGCTAGACCGTCCAATTTCACTGCCGCTTACTTCCGTTTACCCGACCTGAGGAGGACCCGGCCCACGTAGACCGCGAAGGCCGGGTCCTCAGGAGGATGCAGCCCATGAATTTGGACACGACTATAGTGTAATTTATTTAAGCTGTTTGTGATAGGTCTGTCTCTCTGCGTCATCCCTGCGACAGACTGGCGACCTGCCCAGGTGTTCCCGCCTCTCACCCTATGACAGCTGTGCTAGGCTCTGGCCCCGCCCACATGTGGAAGCAAACTGACGGTTTTGTTTTCTCGGGTGCTGTGACTGAAGTCCCCCCACACTTGTGGATAAATAAAGCCCGCCTCATGTATGACCTGCCTGTCATGGTGGATGATGAGGGCGATGGCTTCAAACAGAACGGCGTTCTTGGCGTTGGAGTGTTGGACCTTCTTGGACTTCGGAGGTTCCTGGGCTTTATTGAGGATGGTCTCTAAACACTCGGTGAGACGACTTCTCAGCGCGGCATCCTCTGCAAAGAAAACCAGACGCTTCAAGCCCCATCGCCACGGTTACGCCTCTTAAACCTTTACTTATTCGTGGTGGACTAGCGTGTGTGCAGCAAACAGGAGCGGGCGTGTGTGCCATACCTGGAGGAGGGTAGCACTGCAGCAGGCGCAGCAGTTTGACGGACAGCCACGGGGCAGCCACAAAGTAGTACGTGTAGTCCTGCAGGTCAATGGATGCCGACGTCACGATCTAAACAAACAGGAAGGAGGTTAACGTCCCCGCTGGTTTATTATTGTGCCGAGCGACGCGGAGGGTCACACGGACACCCACCCTGCTGAGCCGGGCCACCGCCAGTGAGACGGAGGTCTTAAAGTCATCCGGATTCTTCTGGGCCAGAGTGGTGATGAGGCTGGTGGCTGCCGTCACTACGCCCTGAAATAAAGAAAGGCAGAGTCAGCGTTTCAGGGCGGGGTTTAAACTACGACATCACATCGATCGGCTCGTTCTCACGATAAATATAGTATTTAGCTCGCAGCGAGGAGGCGGAGTCTCACCAGGTGCTGATCGTTCAGCAGATGGACGACCCGTGCGGTCCATTCGCCCATGGGCACGAGGTCGGGCGACGTCCTGTTGAGCCGTAACAGACACAGAGCTGCGCTCTGCTTCACGCTGTCCATCGTGTCCCTGAGAGAAGCAACGGCGACACGCGTTCACCAAACAGGAAGAAAACCAGCAGCGAGCAGCCGAGGACACGCCCACACGCATCCTCTCATTGGTAATCAGACTACATCAGAATACAGTCCTAAACTTGTAGTCTGCTCAGACTGTTCACACTAACTCTTCTGTGTTATTTCAGTAATGTTGATCCATCACGATCGCTGTTTTCTTATAATTCACTCGTGAGCCTCGCTCGCTCGTTCCCAGTAAAGATAATATCCGTCACTTCCAGTGAAGTCCGGCCCAGAAGGATGAGGTTTGCATTTTTTTTTTGCTGTTCTTTGAGTTTTAACTGATTTCTGTTGCATCACACTGGCCCCACTTCCCTGTCAGAGTATTCCTCCTCCAAAAACTAGTTCCCTGATTAAGTGTCAGACTGGGCTGAGGCCCAAACAGAAGATCAACATGTGTGTTTCACTCCAAGTCTGAACATGAATCATCATCTATAACATCACTTTTAAAGGTTGTTTCTGGAAACTTTTACCAAAGTGCCGACAGCCCATAACAGCCTGTGCTGACTCCAGCTGTGAGTGACTGAGACAGCTGTGCGGCTCTGCCTGTGATAGACATCTGTCTGTAACGACTGGAAGGATGGAGATGTGTGTGTGGGGTTATCCATCCATCCGCCTGCTCATCTGTTTCATGTGCAGATGCCAATAAAGGCCTGTTATCCACACACCGGCCTGCAGTCCGTGGATCGTCACTGTGTAATGGGGTCGGCTTTATTTATGTGTAATGAATAAAGCCGCCCTGTGGCTGCGCTTCAGGCCACAGCAGCGTAATCTCAGATAATATCAGGTTGGATTTGGTTGCTGCAACAATCTACATAATTAACGTCATATTTCTCACGATCCGCCGGCACCCACAGCTGACCCTGAACCAGATTCATGACCAACACAAACAAACTGTTATTAAAGGACTTTGAGCCGCTTGAAGCTAAAACGTGTTTAAGAACAAACCCGGCCACTAAGATTCTGGGAATCTCCGAGGCGAACGCCTCCGCCATCTCTCTGCTGCCCACGTTGGCGATGCAGTGCAGTGCCAGGTTCATGAAGGTGGGGTTGCGGCTGGCGAGGTCGTTTTTGATGGCGTTGTTGATGAGGCGGATCAGGTCGCTGTTGGAGTTCACCAGCACTGAGATGAACAGGTAACCCTGAAAGGAGGAGACACGGCAAAGGTCACGTGACAGGAACAGGATATTCTTTATCTCTCTCCGACTCTGGAAATCCACAAACACACACAGAAGAGCCGGAGCGTCACCACCCCCCACACGGAGCAGCTGGAGGCGTGGCCTCTGTTACCAAAACATCAGCTGATCCCAGCAACTCTCGAATCTGCTGTACTGACGATCGTCGTCGTTTATCAAACTCATGTTAGTCTCGTGCTTACAGTATTTTTACTGGATTACTTGTGTAACTGAACAGTAGTTCTAAGAGGCTTTGGAGGACTCCACGCCGTGCTGTAACAATGATCAGCCTCCACACGCTCACTCGTTTCCTTTTACGTCTGTTTTTGAAGAAGGTAACAAAAAACTGATCAATGAAATAAAACTGATCAGGAGCTGATTAACGACAGCTAACCCACGTCAGGGTCACAGGGCGGACCGTCGCAGGGCGGACCGTCGCAGAACTCAGTAAATTTACATTCTTGTAGTTTCTTCTGTCACATACACTTTAAGTGGAGTCTGGTGAGGTCCTACACAGTGAATGAGTTTATAGCCTATGGCGCATGCAGCTCCGCCTCCAGTGACTGATGCTCAGCAGGAAGGATGCCCGCCGAAACTCAGCACAGACGCTCAGAGAGCTCAAGTCAAAGGCAGCTAGCTCTGTTTGAGCCAGCGATCTGACCACAGTGAGTGTGGGCTTTTAGAGACAGGACAGGGCGCGCTGGTCTCGAGACAAAACTAAATGAGAGCTCTGCAGAGAAAATTACAGCAGAGCAATAATCATTTTATCTTCTTTCATGATCGCTGGAAGCCTAAAATCACAGCTGGAAATAAAATCTAGCCTCTCAGAGCTGAAATGATTTGAGCCGATTCACTTCGCTCTCATCCAGAACATTGTTGGTAAAGTTGTTATTACATGGTTATTACAGTCTGCTTCATTAGAGGTGGGAAAAAAAAGAAAAAAACAGGACGCCGCGAAGGGGAAACAAGCAGCACTGCAATAAAAACATTTGGAACCAACATAAAATGTGTTTATCAACCCAGAAGCAGAGACCACAGAGCCGTCTGTGAGGCAGCAGAGCCAGAGCGGCGAGAGGGGGCTGTCCTGACGCTCTGGCTCGCCCGTGATAACCCTGAAACATGGCAGCCGAGCGGCTCCGACACTCACGATCTGCTTCTCCGTGTACTTGTTGGAGCTCAGGAGGTTGACGGCCTCCATGTGCCCGAAGTCGATGTCGTGGCCCAGAAGGAAGATGAAGAGCAGCTTGCAGACATACTTCTTTTTACTGTAGCCATCCAACGCCTTGTCTCCTGCACACACACGCACACGCACACACACACACTTTACTGTCTATGTGATAAACAGCAGCATTTTATTCCAAACAGGTGAGGCTCGGAGAAAAGAGCAGGTGGACTTTGTCTGATTCAAATCTAGTCAATTAATCCAAACCCAGTGAGAGCGGGAGGTTCAGGATCTGCAGCAGTGCAACATCAAACACACATAATCTCTGTTTTTGCATGACTGGGCTTTAATTAGGCGTTTGGAAACATCATCATCAAATAAACCTGAAGAAAGAGTGTTACGCCAGCCTTAGTACCGCATGGATAAGGAGCACAGTTGCAGAGACATGTGGACACAGTGAAGAGGCCTGAATGCCGGGTGGAGAGGGCGGAGAGGAGGCGCTATGTGGACACTCCCTGCCTGCATATCGCCTCCTCTCTGCAGCAGACTAATTATAGGCAGCGAGGAACAGGTGGCAACAGGAGAAACAGCAGCAACCAGAGAGTCAGTGAGGTTTCACAGGGTGACACAAAGCAGTCAGGACAGGAAGCAGGAAGCACGTCAGGTGACTCGGCGAGCTCGTTTCTCCATCACCTACCTTTAAATTTGGAGCGGATGTTTGCCAGCTCCTTGTTTATCCTCTTTATCTCGGCCTCTTTACTTTTACCTGCAGACAGATCAGCATTATTCAGCATGCACAGAGCCGTGATCACTCATGAATACAACATCCTGCCTTTTTTTAAAGGTCGCCGCCGCTGAGGAACGTGGCGTCCGGGTTCAATTGCACACTACAACATAACAGCTTCCTGATAAAGCAGTGACATATCTTTACTTTATTAAGAAAATATCCCCAGAAGCAGGAACCTCAGGCCGCCCATTTTTGAAGCGTAGACCTGATGACGCTGCAGGATCACACAGAGCTAATCCTCCCTGCTTCCTGCTCCTTTCTCGCTCTGTTGTGACCAAAACTTCCAAACCGAACATCACGCTTTGTTCAGCAAGCCCCGAAACCAGCGGTTGAGACCATAAATCATCATTACAGTGTTTACTGAGCTCAGATCAGCTGAGCTGGAGCCTCTTTTTCTCACAGACTTCCATCCAATCAGACTTCTCTCTGCAGCCGCAGGAGTCGCCCCCTGCTGCATGTTTGAAGACACGTCTGTGTCAGATTTACCTTTCAGCTAAATCCATCTTTAAGTCCGGTCTCTGATTGTGACAGTAGGAACATTTTTCATGTGCTTTGTTGTGAAGAACGTGATTTATAACCTGATGAGCGTTCACCAACATTTCACATCGACCGGATAATAAGAGGTGAAGGGAGCAGAGTGGATGTGGGAGCGCTCACTGACAGTCTAAGCTGTACGAACACAGAGGGCCTGAGATCAGCTGTGACTGAATCAGCTGCACTATCAAATACAGAAGGCTTATTTTGAACTGTGAATCACAGTAAGCTGCTGTGGTGGATTCAGAATAGGTCACCCTGAAACACCAGCATGAACAAAACCAGCAGAGCAGCAGCAGCTGGGACGCTGCAGAATAAAATCAGAGTCAGGACGGTTTGTGTCGGGGCAGCAACAGGAAGCTCTGAGGCCACGTTCCTATTTTCTCACCCAGAACACTAACGTGCAGTTCTGCAACACCGTCACCTACAACAGCTGTTTTATTTATACAGCACCACGTCACAACAACAGCCATCTCTGGGTTTATACTGTAAACGGATTTCGCACTGTAGGTAAGGACCCAACAAAAATACAAACACAATATAAAAGATACTTCCTATCAAAATCTCACAGGGGACCCGATGAAAAGGCTGTAAGGCAACATAAGGACCATGTGGGCGAAAGTCACCTGACTTTAGTGTTTCTGGGTTAAGGTCAGGGGTCAGAGAGTCATCTCTCTCTCATGTCCCGGTATAAACGCTCACGGACGTGAAACGTGTCTGTTTCTACAGAGGCGGCAGCACAGACTCACATCACAGAGTGTAAGGATGCTGAAAGAGGCCAAAAACCACTGGCCTGCTCATCATGCAGGTACCGCAGAGCAGAGCCGTACCGTCACACAGCAGCTGATTCAGTTACTGTAGCTGTAACTCGTTCCCACGATCAGCAAACAGAAACACGGGGAATGTCTACCTGCCTCGGCCTCACCTGAGTTTCTCACCTTTCACCTGTACCTGCCCACGAACACGCTCTCATTTCAAACTTTTATTTTCCACGCTGCTGATTTTCCCTAAACCCCCTGGAGAGCACCACCACACTACTCTCGCTCTTTCACGAGTACTCAGATTACCGTTTTGCATTACTTTTCGCGATTAACGTTAATTCCAGCTAACGCCAACTGAGGCGGTGGCACGGAGATTTTACACACCGACTTTTTCGACCGGCTAAGGCGGCACTGAGCCGCTCATGTTGGCCTGATAAAGCAGCTCACGCCGTTAAAAAGTGACGGTTTGTTTATCTCCCCACGGCGGCCCACGCCCTTTGACACGGTGACGTTAGCAGCTCCGAGCTAGCAGCTAGCGTTGATTAGCCGGGGAGGTTTGAGCTCTGAGCGGAGTTTATCCCACTTTAACGGGGTAAATGTGCCCAGAATGAGGGCGGCAGGGGCGGGAAACTGACCCCGGGCTCGAAGTCCCCCCCCGGGCGTGTTCCCTGAGGTCCCCGCGGTACAGAGGCTAGCCGTGCCTAGCTGCAGGGTGAAGGAGACAAACTCACAGTTCCTGATGTCGGAGATGAACACGGCCAGTCCGCGCATCCCGTCCCCTTTAGACACCGCCGGCATCCTTTCCGCTGCTGGGGAGCTTCAGCTGACCCGGACAACCCGCTGCTCGAACCCTCAACTCTCTGTCTGTGGAACCGCGAACCGCCGCTGCGAGCACCAGGAGCCCCGACATATGACCGAGACAGGAACCAGACGGGCCGCGTCCCCTTCAGCGCGGAAACGCCCTGTTCCAGCCTCCTCAGGCGGGCCGCGTCCCAAACATGTTCGCTTTACCCACTCAACTGAGTGAACGCACCCGGCCCAGTCCTGACCTTTCAGCAGCCCAGAACATCTGGAGCATGAGCACCGAGGACGGTAGAGCTCCCAGATGTTTGGGAGACTATTAGAGTCATGCTGCTGTCTTCATCATTTTTATTAAAACTTTGACTCAATTCATTTTTCAGTTTAAAAGTTTGATATGTTGTGATTTGCATTCTGTTTTATGTACTTTTATAAAAGTCCCAACTTTTTTGTAATAGACGTTATGACATCAAGACAAACAGCGGGGTTATAAAGCGGATATTGGGGAGGGGGTTCTTTTGACGAATTTCTGAAGGCCCTGTGACAGACTGGCGACCCGTCCTGGATGGTAGCTGGGATAGGCTCCAGCGCCTACACGACCCTGAATTGGATAAGCGGAAGAGAATGGATGGATGAATTTCTGAAATTTGATAGGCATTAATTAATGAAGACACTGTCTAAATTATTGGCTTATTTTTCAAACTGAGAGACTTCCTTCTGTGTGAAGCTCTTCTTCTACCTGTCTCTATTTGAGCCTCAGTTAAACTGCGGTAATGTCTCATGGTGGAACATGTGTCTTATTTATGTGGAGTAATTACAGACTTTCCAAATGAAAGTGAGATACAGTACGAGACACGTTATGGTCCAAACGTTTGGAGCTGGCTGAATGCAAAACTTTTCACAAAGCCAATGTAATTATGGACTCGTGTCATACTTTGTGGTCTCTGCACTGATACAGGCTCAGTCCTAAAACCGTACACTTCCCAGGCCTTCACAGTTCTCAGTAGTTTTCCGCTTGAATTACACACTCTGATTATTTTATTCCGTTATTCCTCAGGTGCTGGTCTGCAGTGTTACCGGGCTTTAGCATCTTTAGAGTAATTTTGGGATATTTTTAGAGTCGGCTTCATTTGGATTCATGCTGGAAGTTATATTTGTATTTCATGTGCATTATTTCATTCATGTGAATGAAGATCAGAGCGTAACAAGGTAAAGCAGTAAAAAAACGAGCCTGCACAGAAACACATACAGCATCAGCAGACAGTGCTGCACAAAGGCCTGGGCTCTCTAATCGCATAAACAGACAGTAGATGGATCACACTCTGAGTCTGACTCATTAAGCTTTTCAAAGAAGCAGCATCAGGCTCAGATCTGCAGCCCAGAAAATCACGGCTGCAGTTAGCAGCAAACCCGCATCAGTGACGTTCATCTCAGAGGGCTGCTGAGGGTCACGTCCGGCCGTAAATGTGTTTAAATACGCCAGGCCTCATGTGGAGCCTCCTGGAGTCAGGCTGCAGTTTCAGACAAAATTAGAGGAGCAGATAGAGACTTCCTGTCTCTCGCTATAACTACAATTACTCATTATAGATGGACTACATGGCCATTGTGAGCTACCCCCCCGTATGAGGTTATGACCATGAGCAACCGAACATGTGATGAAAGCTTTGGTGGAAACTTCTAACTCACAGTGAGTGAGTTATTTTTATGTAAAACTAAACTGCTCTGCCAAAAGCATTCACTCACCTGTCCAAATCATTTAACTCAGGTGTTCCATCACTTCCACAGGTGTTTCAAATCAAGCACCTACTCATGCTGACGGCTTCTACAAACATTTGTGACAGAATGGGTCGCTCTGAGGAGCTCCAGCATGATGCTGCGATAAGATGCCACCTGTGCAAAACGTCCGCTGGTGAAACTGAAGTTGCTCTTTGTTGCTGAACAGGTGACTCAGACCCGCCCTCTGTTTTCTGACAGAGGTGATGTCCTGAGCGACGAATCGAAATTCCTGATGACTCCTGATCACGAGATCCAGTTGATACGTTTTGAACTCTTATCAATAAAAAGCTGTGACGGCTCGCTTTACAGTCCTTTTGCAATATTATCATCAGTGCCTGTGTACACTCACACTGACTGGTTGCTCCAAGCGTAATTATCTGGGTAAAAGAAAACACTGATACAGTTTTATATTTTATAGCTCTGGACAAACAGTGTTCCCCTCCTTACACTGTAGTTACACGTGACTATTTGGAATGTTGTCTGTATTACAGAGTATACTAGCCGCTGTAGCTCGGGAGGTAGAGTTCGATCCCTGGCCCTCCGCCTGGTCTGCATGCCTTTGGGCAAGATACTAACCCTAAGTTGCTCTCCAATGCATCCATCAGAGTATGAATGTGTGTGAACGTTAGTAAGCACTTAAAATCAGAAGGTGAATGTGACATGTTGTATAGAGCGCTTTGAGTACTCTGGGACAGAGGGAAGTGCTATATAACAATCAGTCCATTTACCTCCTGAAAAATCCAAAAATAACCTGCTGAATATGTCAAAAAATTTATATTAAAACAGGACTGAACAAAAAAATGATGGTAAACTTTCAAAAATTAGAATTGTAAATATAATTTCTGTATTCATAACCAGAAGTTTCTTTAAAATGACTCAACAGTGTCTCCAGATTCACCTTACAGTTGTCTGCACCCGAGAGTACTGTGTAACTAGAGTCCACGACAGGAGGTCAGAATACTGATAATACTCTGTTCTTTAAAGTATTTGTCACTTAAAGCATATTTTGTGTGTGTTTTCTGTCTTATAAATAATTCTTTTATTTTGTCCGGTGGCTAATCACTGCATAAAAATACAGTCAGCAAACAGACAAACAGGAATCTCTTCATTCCCACATTTCCAGAATTTAGGGTTTAACTGTCTTCATATGTAATAGAAGAGAGAACAGCAGGAACCGACACCTGCAGCTCAAAATGATTTCTGTGAGTTCAGTGAAAGAAAGGAAAGTTTGCTATCCTTTATGATACAGCCTATAACTTTAACACGTTGGATACTCATTAATTCAAATACTTGCAACATAATTTGTTCCCTCTCTCTATTAAAACTGTTCTACTGTAACTACATTTCAGTTTGATTTAGAAACGTGTGCATGTTTCAGGTACTGAAAATTACACAATGAATTCAGAAACCTTCCACATATAACCTGGGAAATGATATTATAGTCATACACTTCTATTGTTATAACTAATAAAGGATGTTAATCCTGAAACAGTGTAAATGAAAATGTGTCATAAATACAGTAAATATCTAATTCATTGTACATAAACAGTACACAGTACTATAAACATGTTGCTGTACAGTAAATTATTGGCATGAAGCTAACAGTAAGTCGTTCACAGTTACTGTAAAGTTCATGTGTTCGTGTATTTTAAAGGACAGTTACAGTAACACTTTATCATCACGTGTGTTTGACTCTACAATAAGTGATCAGGTGGTGACGTGTCAAAGCGCCGTGTGTTGTGATGTATGTGGCGTTATGCTGATCTTCCTCCTGATGAATATTCCTCTCTGGAGCGCCCTCCCCTCTGCTGCAGCTTCATAAACGCAGCAGCCGCCGTGCAGAGCGACAGAACAGCTGGAAACTCATCCTGTCTCAACCTTTACGTCTTACTCCTACCAGACGACTCTCTGATGCAGCCAGTGCAAAAACAAGTTTACTGAACCATCATTATAAATTTCATATTTGTGTCGCTGAAATCCAGAGAAGCATGTACGCCAGGAAGTCAGAAGGAAAGGAGCTTCGCAGAGGAAGGTCTTTGGACAACAGGACCGTCTCCAGCAGCTTTGGGAGAGGGTCGACAACCATCATATTCACTCTGAAAAACGAAGTCGGTGGTCTTATAAAGGCACTGAAACTTTTCCAGGTGAGGTTTCATTTTCTTTATGTTGACACAGATATGGTGTTTTCTGAGGATGTGTGTGACTGGCCAGGAATTTGAATTTGATCGGAAGCATTTACAGCATTTTCTTTGGGTGTGTGTGTGTGCACACGCGCAGGAAAAACACGTCAACCTCATTCACATCGAGTCCCGTAAGTCCAAACGAAGGAATTCAGACTTTGAGATCTTTGTGGACTGCGACACAGGCCACGAGCAGTTCAAGGAGCTCACCGAGCTGCTCAGGAAGCACACGGACATCGTGGAGATCTCGCCATTCGACGGCTCCGCTCTACCCGAGGACGGTACACCTTGTCGTACTTTGACTAAACAGAAGCTGTGATAGAAATGAGTTATTTCACAGGTCTGCGTGTGTGTTGACTGTGTTTCAGATGTGCTCGGTGTGCCGTGGTTCCCCAAGAAGATCTCTGACTTGGACTTGTGTGCAAACAGGGTTTTGATGTATGGCTCTGAACTTGATGCAGATCATCCGGTATGTGGGTTGTCGGACAGAGCTCTGAAATGAAGTGTGAACTCGGTAACCGACTGAGGTTTTACTGTTCCTGCAGGGATTTAAGGACAACATATACAGAAAAAGAAGACAATATTTTTCTGATTTAGCTATAAACTACAAACAGTGAGTTCCTCTTATGGATTTCTTCATTAATGAAGTTAATAATAAAAACCTAGAAGGGCTTTCATCCTTTAACTCTGTCTCTCACAGTGGTGAGCCCATCCCTCGTGTGGACTACACTGCAGAGGAGGTGCGTACCTGGGGCGTGGTGTTCCGGGAGCTCCACAAGCTGTACCCGAGCCACGCCTGCAGGGAGTACCTGAAGAACCTCCCACTGCTGACCAAGTACTGCAAATACAGCGAGGACAACATCCCCCAGCTGGAGGACGTCTCGCACTTCCTTAAAGGTAACCATCAACAGTGTTGGTCGTTACTTGAAAAACGTAATCAGTAACTAATCACTGATTACTTCTCCAGAAAGTAATCCTGTTACCTTACTGATTACTTATTTTCAAAAGTAATTAGTTACTTAGTTACTTTTAAAAAACATTATAAACACCCTGTATAGGTAATAAAGCGACCTTTCAGCCCAATTCTACTTTTTCTTCATAATCCATCATGTAAAACTGAATCCAATGAAAAAGTCTCTTTTTAAAACTTGTTTTATTAGTTTGAATCTTTTTACTTTATGCATCAAGCAAAAATTAAATTATATGCAACATTCTCTGACTCGTTAACATTTAAACCTGTTTTCTGCATATTCCAGCATATAAAATAAAATCATGTTTTGTGTTTACACTCTTTCAAATAGATGCAAGTAAAACACAGCAGAAAATAAATAAAATCAAAAACTCAGCAGCAATGAGTCCTGTGGCTCTTAAATCTATTGTCAGCTGTTTAGCAGGAGTGGAGCGGGTGGAGGTTTGCCCACAGCGGTCATGTCAGTGGGGGGATCCGGGGGTTTCTCTGTGAATGTCACATTCCCGTGGCAGCGCGCTCGCTGCTCGCTCAGAAGTTTAGGGGGTTTCGCTGTAAAAAGAAGGTTTCTTCTCACCCAGAGTGTACAGCGGACGCTAAGGCTTGGTTACTTTTACGGAATCAAACTCAAAGTAATGTGAGTACTTCCACGCTTTAAACACTGCACGGTCATACTCTCTCCCGCACTCCATATTATCCGGTGTTGATCTGCACACGTCTGTTACCATGAATGACGCACAAACGTACATCATTGTCATGAGACACTCTCGCAAACAAAATCAAGGTTTAGTAATGCAGTAATGCAGCGTGCGTACGGGAAAGTAACCGTAATCTAATTACATTTTTGCAATAGTAATCCCTTACTTTACTTGTTACTTGAAAAAAGTAATCGGATTACAGTAACGCATTACTTGTAACACGTTACTGCCCATCTCTGACCGTCAAACGCAGGCAGATGTTTGGAAGCTGCTGAATATCTGAGCCAAAAACAAGGAGAGTGACACCGATGTTTCCCACTGCAGCTTTCAGGCACCTTTTCAGGTTTCGCACATGATGGGCAAAACCAGTTTGATTGTTTTGGAGCCAGAGGTCACCATATTATCAGCTAATGCTGCTAGCTCCATGTATTGCATAGCACAGTATGGAAGCATCACACACACAGAGATACCTGCCAGTCAGTGCTCAGTAACATCCAAATAAAGTCCTCAAAGTTCACTGTGCACCAGAACTGGAGCTCCGCCTTCCCCGACGGTCTGTCAGTGCAGTGACCTCACAGCAGCCATGTTATTGGTCACATGATGTCATTAAAATGCTCCAACAGCACAAACACGGTGCAGAGGTCCAGTTAGCAGACAGCTAGCAGCTACAGCCACCTGTGTCACCATCCACCTGTCAGTCAAAGAGGCCACGCCCCCAATAATGCATGTTGTTATCAAGGGGGGAATTATCTACAGAGACCAATCAGTTTGTGTATCAGGCTGTAAACATGGTTATTTCTGCTGGAAAGTTTTAACATGGGAGTCTATGGGGACTGACTCACTGCTGCCTGTGCTGGACGGTACATGAACTGCAGCTGTCATGGTAACCCCACTAACCCCACTACCTGCGTCCTTCCTGTTTTCTGTGTGGGTTGTTTTTTGTGCCTCTGTTTTATTTTGACAGTTAAGTCCATGTTACCTTTCTGTGTTTTTACTTCCATCCTTTGTTATTTTCTCCCATCCTCAGTATCCTCAGTATCCTCAGTATCCTCAGTATCCTCCAGGCCTTTTTATCCCTCATCCCGGTGCCTGAGTCTTTGTCTAATCCTACTCCTCTTCAGTTCTGGCTTTCTTATTTTTGGTTATCTGGTCATCTTTTGGTCGCTGTTTAGATTAAAGATTAAGATGGACAGTGTGTGTGTGTTTGTGTGTGTGTGTGTTTGAGCAGAGCGCTCAGGCTTCATCATCAGGCCCGTTGCCGGTTACCTCTCCCCCCGAGACTTCCTGGCAGGCCTGGCCTTCAGAGTCTTTCACTGCACTCAGTATGTCCGCCACAGCTCAGAGCCTCTGTACACACCTGAACCGTGAGTGCACACACACATATATACACACTATAACAGTCAGTTCTACTGTCTTTCTTTATTGTGTTCATATTTCTAAAGCTTTGTGTGTGTGTGTGTGTGTGTGTGTGTGCGTGCGTGCGGCGCGTGTGCGTGCGTGCGTGTGTGTTGCAGAGACACATGCCATGAGCTGCTGGGTCATGTGCCTCTGCTCGCCGAGCCCAGCTTCGCTCAGTTCTCTCAGGAGCTCGGTTTGGCGTCTCTCGGCGCTTCAGATGATGATGTAAACAAACTGGCCACAGTGAGTGCTGCAGCGCCGACTCACCCTAAATACACCTGGATGAGGCGGGAACAACATGGGTCCCCCCACATATGAAGGGATTGGCTCATAAGGCTGTCAAGTCAGTTTTATTACATAAAACATTTTAAAAGCACAGAAGTTGAACCAAAGTGCTTTACATGGACACGTATCTGCAAACCAAGAACCCAAACACCAAACAGCAAACGTCACAAAGGGTTAACAAAGTTCTCACAGTCTTACAGACACAGTGCAAAGGAAACCATGAGGGACCCCAGACATGACAAAAATAGGTCCTTAAATCTGATCTCAGTTCTTCTTATGTGGACAGGAAGACTCAGGCAGCAGTAGCAGGTGAGAGGTTGGGCTGATGACCTCAGTGAGCTGGAGGCAAAATATGGAGGCTTTAAAGGCAAATAATAACATTTAAGCTTCAATAATAATCGAATTTCTCAATGAAAACATGCCGTTAGTGTTGCGAAGTGGGCGTGTCCTGAGTTGAACTTGTCTAAATATTAAGGCAACTACCAATAGGAGTGAAACAGACCACTGACTGACACATAAAGGTGAAGGACACCTGGATTAGGTGCTGTAGTGCCCAAGCACTCAGCCTCAGTCAGTCTCAGGGTCTCCTCTTCCTCTTCCTGTAAGAATCGACGTCCTGAGTAGCAGGCAATCCTCACAGAAACACGCCTGTTTATCTGACATCACAGCTGTGGCAGCGTGTCATTGGCTGGCCCTGATAGCGCATGTGTTGTGATGCTGTTCACTGAGAGTTATTGATCAGCTGCTTTACACAGGAAGTACAAAGTGTACATATCTTACAGGTAGAGCCTGCTGTGCTTATAGAGGTGCATGTACGTGGTTACCTGTCCCGTTAATCACCTGCTGAGCTCCTGCGCCAAACCTCTGCTGCATTTCCACATCTCCACCACCAGGTGACACCATCAGGCTTCTCATTAGTGAGGAACGAGCCAATCACAGCCATTCTTACTTACAGTATATTCAGAGTTCCTCATAATAAGCAGTGCTGTTCAGCAGCTGAAGCATTTACAAAATTCTTCCTTCCAAACCTTCAGGTTCAAAATATTCATGTGAAAAGTTTGTTTAGGTGACTTTGAGTGATTCTCAGTGTGCGCTCGCCCCGGGGTGAACGTCCGCCTCACTGGGGGACCTTTGTCCTCTGTACTTCCACCTGGTTTTTTATCTGGGTAGCTTTAACCCACCAAGGTCATCGTCGGTGACGAGTCTTTGAATCAAGTCGAGTTTTAATGTCAACCCAACAGTATACACTCAAGCATACAGTGGGACGAAATATCGTCCTCCTGGATCGAAGGTGCAAACTGTAAAAATAAAATGAAAAAAATCACATAAACAAATATACAGAAATATGATAAACTAAGAATAAGAACAACAGTACTGAATAGAAAAGAATAAGAATAAATAAATACAATCAAGACTCAAAACTGTTTATTGTCAGTATTCATGTATACAGCATGCTGAGTTAGGGCTAATGTGATGCTGCTGAGTTCAACATGAATAGAAACCATGAAGAAGGATTCAGTAAATATAAATACTGGAAAGAAATGTGAAAAACAAGAAGGCAGATGAAACCAGCAGCTATAAAAACTGTATGTCTGCAGATTAGCGGGTCATGGTGGGGTTAGACCTCAGGTTTGGGTTGAAGCTCATTTAAGCCCAAAAAATCAATTTAAAGATGATTTCTGGTGTTTTTTAGTGAGATAAGGTTCAGCAGCAGAGAGCTGGTTTCCCTCACCTGCCCACAGACAGTCAGTTTCATCCACACCAGGCTTTAATCCACCAAACAGACAGATGAGCGCTGCTGACTGAGCGCGTGCAGTGGCGCTCTGAGCTGACGTCGGTGTTCTCCTGTGTGTTTCAGTGTTACTTCTTCACTGTGGAGTTTGGCCTCTGTAAGCAGGACGGCAGGCTGAGGGCGTACGGCGCAGGGCTCCTCTCCTCTGCCAGTGAACTCCAGGTGACCTCTGACCTCCACACTGCACATTCATCTGCTGCTCTTATTGTCTTCATGTTGTCTTTCATTTTCTCGGCTCAGAAATATGATGATTTTTAAACAACACAGATTATTAGTGATTTTTGTGTTTTGTTAAACCCACTGAGTGGTTCAAAAAATCCACATGGCGTAAAAACACCATCTTAAAACTCCTCCCATTTTTGTGTACTTGTATTTTACTTGAGTACTTTCAGGTTTTGATGCTTAAAACTTCAACATGTGCAGATTTTACTTCACTGCACTCACGACTCGCTCTCAGTGTTTGGTTTTTGGTAGAAGCAGCACAGAGCGTCCCTCCAGCTGATCCAGTCTAACACCAACCGTTGCTAAGCTAGTTACCTGACCCAGCAGGTTTCAGTAAGTTTGGACTTTATCTAAAACATCTGTGCACGTGTCTGTCTGTCCTCCTAGCACGCTTTGTCCAGCAGCGCCAACATCCTTCCTTTTGACCCCACGGTGACCTGCAACCAGGAGTGCATGATCACCACGTTTCAGCAGGTTTACTATGTGGCCGACAGTTTTGAGGAAGCCAAGAACAAAATGAGGTGAGCTGCAAGTTTTCCCCGCATGATGTGTAAGATGCACCGTGAACCCTGACCCTGTGTGTCCCTGTGCTGCTGTTGGGATTCAGGCTTGAAAACAATGCTTGTGGGCAGGCCGTATCACAGCGCAGAGCATGAAGTTTAAAATCGCAGTTTAAAGTCTTGAAACCTCTTGGCGGGATGTTCACATGAGTGGCAGAGACTCATATAGATTAATTACCGCTGTCTTGGATCCTTGGTAGCAGGCAGGGTGTGTTTTATGCAGAAAGCTCGTTGAGCCTCGGCTGCGACGCATCTCTGAGGGATTTTGGCTCTGAGCCGATGTGAGAGCTTCAGCTGAGGATGTAAAGTGTGTGCTGTGTCTGCAGGGAGTTTGCCAAGACCCTTCGACGTCCCTTCACGATACGCTACGACCCCTACACTCAGAGCGTGGACGTTCTAGAGGACACCAACAATATCAACAGCATGGTGAAGGACATCCGGCACGAGCTGGACATCGTCGAAGACGCTCTGAACCGACTCAGCAAAAAACTGCAGAGCGTGTAAAGAGGTGCTGCCGAACGCATCTCAAAGTAAAGCCGCTGACAGCCGAACACTGCTTCTATGTCTCTGCTTCTGCTCTGAATCTACTGCTGCTGCAACAAAACCGACACCTCCTCCTGAGGGGGGAGGGGCCTCCTGAAACATTCGCTAGGACACAGTTATTGTTTGTAGGCTGAGCTGTAAAAATGCGGCACATGTGCCGTGATAATCTGTCTGTAATCATGTGAATTTGTGTGATGATCTATAAAATACACATAATCGTGTGTGAGAGTTCTGCAGTGATCTGATCCTGGTTCTGTTTGTGCTGCTGCTCAGTTACTGCAGCATTTAATGCAACACAGCACCTGTGTCCATTAGATCAGCTGCACACACCTACACGAGGCATCACAACAACTTTTAAAGCAACAAAGTGTTGCTGGGTGTGCAAAGAGCAGCATTTAGTTGTGAATGCTTCACAGCAGCAGAGGGCGCCACTCAGCCACCCCACCAGTATCTACAACTGAGTACCAGCAGCACCATAAAAGTACTTCACTGGTTAAAAATAGCTCACAGATGTATTGTCACTGAGCTGGAACCTTCAGCTTGTGACTGGGAGCAGATGTCAGTGGGGGGCCCCGGTTAAATACCTCTGCTCATCTCCAGCTCCATCTTTTTATTCCTGGACTCTCTCTCCCAGAGCAGCTTTGCATGATTCACAGTTCAAAATAATCCTTCTTTACCTGCTGGGCCTCCTGCGACTCCTCAGCTCATCCTTTTAGCTCCTCCCCCTTTAAGATACATTTCTGATTGGCTGCTTCTCACAACCAAAAGGTTTGAACGGCGGGTGGGTGTGGCTCCTATTTCCTCTGTGACATCAGACAGGTCGAAGAATAGAAAGCGTTTAGAGCAGCTGGGTTTGGGCTCAGAAAGGTATTATTAGAAACTTTGTGCTTCTGATAATGAGTGAAGGTAATGATTTTGTGTCATGTAGTTCTTTTCTTATATGAAACCTTATTAGGGTGGTCCTGCAAAAAACAGCCTAAGGTTATATTTTAAAAACATGTTTCACCTCACGCTTGACTGAAAGTTTGATACCAAACTTTTAAATGTGGCCTGTACACCACTTCAGATATTTCACAGTTAAAATACTTCTCTGTATGTATAATCAGACTTGCCATAAAGCACCGGTGCAAACTGGAAGGATGCTTCACACTAACAGCAAACACTGACCAATCATTTAAAGTCCTGTCACTGACTGTGATGTTCTGCTCTCCGAGCTCATAGGTGACCGTGAGCTCACATGTTGAAGGACAGAGTCCACAAAGAGCCCTTAAAGTCAGCAGTGAGAGCTGCCAGGAGCCTGAAAGGAGGCTAACACAGCGCTGCACGTCCCGAGCTGATTGGTGGATCTTTGGTGGAGGGAGAAGGAAAAAACTGAAGTTTGTATACAAGTTCCAGTGTTCAGAGAAGCTGGACTGTTAGTGCTCGTACTATTCAGCAAAGAGTCTAATTTAAACAGCAGTGAGAGAAAATGGTTGACATCAAGTTGTGGCTTTAATCGTTAGGACCTCATATGAGAGCCGTGCTTGTTGTTAGGAATCACTGAGTATTTAAGTCAAGAATGAATATTATCTGTTCAAATATCATCACGTCCACATCCTGCACAGTTTATCCACCGTGCTTCATCCTGATACCTGAAGTTATGGACCAAGGAGGAAAACTAAATGACACGAGGAGGCGAAGCTCTTCAGCATTTCAGTCATTTCTCAGGAGAACTTCAGGATTTACTGGATCTCTGAGTTTGCTAACCCTGAGACGAAACCTCACCTGGCAGGTGGCTGACCCCTCCCCTCTCCTCCCGTCTGACTCTCTGAGAGTTTACATGAACATGAAACATTTGTGACATAAAACACAAGTGACTTTCTAATCGATCAGTGATCAATGACAGGACAGAGGAAGTGATCACGGAGGATTTATTCTGAACCGACCAGTATTCATAATTCTGGCCTCGCTAAAAATGTCTCTGCACTGTATTTATTGGTCGCCATGGTGATTCATTGACAGCTTTGTGATCAGAGTCGACTGAAATAACAGGAACAGAAAACTCTGAGTTTAAATTTAGACTCAGAACAAGGCTTCACACACACACACACACACACACACACACACACACTGCTCACAAACCAAAGGTCAGAGGTCATCTCTGAGTCTCTGTCAACAGCAGAAAAATGACAAGCCAGTGACTCCAACAACACAGCAGAGTCCAGGACAAAGTCCCCCAGTGTGACCGCAAACAGCTGCTTACAAACCCACAGCTGGAAGCTGATTGGCTACAGCGTTCCTCGTCCACCCAAAGCACGAAGGGGGGTGGGACTACCTCCAGCGCCTGAAGAGCAACACACCACCTGTCTGAACAAACTGCTGCATCACGTGCAAGAGCCCAAACATGCCGACAGCTTCAGTTTATCAGACGCTCGTCTCTCCTGGAGCATCTCGAGACGCTCTATTGACTATTAGCTGTTGCACAAACAAATCACTTCCTGTGCTCATGAGGTGATGTTGGAGATCAGATAAAGTTTATCACGTATTGTTGATTTCCTGTGGCCAGTAGGAGGAGCCATGATTGTGACTCGGTGCTGGTGAGCAGATGTCTCTGCTCTGACTCTTACCAGACATTCATTTTAACATCTTCAGGTGTCGTAGGAAAACCCCGACTTCACCACGCAGGTGCTCGGATGACAAGGAACAAATATGGAGTCAGTGTGTTAAAGAAAAACAGCTGGAAAACAAACGGCGGCTTTTCTGTACATTTCATACATGTGCATTAACGACACAGCCAGGGCTGCTTACTGGAAGTTTGCAGGTGGTGACATGGAGCCATTTTTGAAGCCATGTGTGCAAGAAGAACTGCAGATTGTGTCATTTTCACCACTTCTGTGCATGTGCAGGATCTGGAGCATCATCCGGGCCCAGCATGTGACTCATTTTTGTAAACAATCATGAAAAACACTCTTTACGCTTTCAGAGCTCACATCACTTTGTACATGAACCGCACAAACCTGAAATCCACAGTGGGTGTATTTTAGATACGCACATGTGGATGTGACAAAACCCCGTAGAGCTCAATCAACATGAAACTGAAAGCTAAAGCTCAGGGAGCGAGGAGGAAATCCCCCTGGACTCCAAACCTTCCAGCCGGAACCTGGGGATAATGTTTGACTCACATTTCAAGTTGCTCGTGTGGGAACTGCCACTAAATGTGCTTTTCAGTCATCAGAGACAAACTGATGCATGCTGTCATATCCAGCAGACTGGGCCACTGTGACGCATATGGGCAGGTTCAGGGCTGAGTCAGACCTCTCACACTGTCACGTCAATGACTTGAAATCCTTTTACTTGTTTTGAAGCACTTCGTGGTCTCAGTGTCTGTAGGGAACGACGAGAGGACACAAAACAGGACACTAGCCAGACAAAGTAAGAAAAATAAGCCTTCATTAGGCTGAGAGCAAAAATTCAACAGGTAGAACCAAAAAAACAAAATCCAGAAACAAGGAGACAAACAGAGGAAGTAAAAGACAAAATAAATCAGGAATGAACATTTCAAATGTAAAGAGATTTCTCAGACAGAAGTCACAACAACAGTAGAACGTGGTTGTATCACACACATATATACACACAGCGGTGCCTCGCTATATCGCGGTTATCTTTCGCGGCCTCGCTGTTTCGCTGATTTTTTGTGTGCAATTTTGCATGCTTTTTTCTTTTTTTCTACAGCGCATTGTGTTCTGCGTCCTGATTGGCTGTAGACCATTGTCAATCAATCTCGTGTCGTGTCTCCTGTACAGTACAGAATGCGTCCAGTTTGTCAAATTTACATAAATCTTCATCCTAGCAGTGTGACTCTGCAGTGCTGTACAGTATGTTTGTAAGTTTCCTCCCCAACAAACACAACAATGTCGACGAAACGTCGTCACCTGCGGGCGCCTTTGGTTTCATTCTTTAATACTGGACTTGTTTTTTTTACGAAGGTTTGAACTTTGAGCGTATAAACAAGAGAGAAAAGTGTGAAAATGTTCATGCCTGTCTGAGAAAAGTGTATAAAGTGTGTAGTGAGGGGTTTTACAGCCTTAAAACATCTATAATAATTGTAAAAAATAAAGTTGGCTACTTCGCGGATTTCAGTTATCGCGGGTTATTTTTTAGAACGTAACTCCCGTTCTAACAAAAAACAACCCATATACATATATATGGATCTATATATGTGTATGTGTGTGCGTGTGTTTAAATCCTTTAATGTGGTTGGCTCCATGACCTCTGAATCCCGGCGTTCGCCTGTGTTTACAGCCATGTTAGCCTTTTTGGGCTTTCGGCCCAGAGTGAGAGTTTCAGTATTCAGGCTGCTGCATTATCTCGTGTGTGTGTGTGTGTGTGTGTGTGTGTTATATTGTGTAACCCTGTGATTCATGTGCAGCTCTTTGGTCAGTGCTGTTGTTTTAAATGTGTTTACAGATAAATTTGGAGAAAGAGAGGAAACATGAACATGAACATAAATGAGGCAGAAATAATCGAATATTTTAAGAAATGCTTTTGGTTTCGTTTGATTACTTTTTGTTCTGTTATCTTCAGCTGTAAACCCCCCCGCAGTCCCCCTGAAAGCCCCTTACTCCCCCTGGGAGAGCCCCTGTGACCCCCCGAAGAGAAAGCCTTCGGCGATGACGTAATCAGGAGGGTGTGTGTACCGTCTGTTTCTGTGTTTGTAAATAAAATGTAACTAAATTGCGACTCATTAACACAATGGGTTAGTTTGGCTCGCTCGCACCACCCCGCGCTCTGATTGGCTGCGCCCGCGCTTTGTTCCTCTCCGATTGGACGCTGTTTGGCTGCCAGGCGGAGGGAGGAGGGAGGGGTTGGGTGTTGCCTCGGTGTGCGAGCTTCATTCCAGTGTTGAGCTCTCTCCGTAACCGTCACTCCGTCCTTCTCCTGCTGCTCCTCTTCCTCCTGCTGTGCCTCTCTGCGCCGAACAGACCGAGTCCCAGAGCATCATGGGAGTGGAAGGCTGCACCAAATGCATCAAATACCTGCTCTTCTTCTTCAACTTCATCTTCTGGGTGAGCACGAGCGCGCTCGCGTGCGTGTGTGTGTCTGTGTGTGTCCCCGAGCTGCTGGACATGAGCGTCACGTCCCTCGGGTTTAACCCATTTACCGCGAGGCCTGCTCCGGGACGCGCGCGCACATTGTCGGCAGCAGGGGCTGGCGGTGGGGAAATCACGGTCAGCGCGGGAGTCGTGGGGGAGGCGTGCGCGCGCTCCGCTTACGTAACCACATTGTACCTCCGAGGCAAAGTGTGGGTACTGTGCGCCGACGTGCACAGGTGGGGACAGCTCAGGTGTGTGACCGCGGGCGGTGTTCACTGCTCGGTTTGGGTGGCAGGAAAGTCAGAGCTGGAAGTTTGCTCTGTTCGGTGTGAGGGCTTTGTTTGGATTACATCCTCCACCCGAGTCTGTCTGTGTGTGTGTGTGTGTGTGTGTGTGTGTGTGTGTGTGTGTGTGTGTGTGGGTAGGTGGGTGGAGGGGTTTCCACTGGATGAGTCAAAGCCTGTGTTGGGTAATGGATGGTGGAAACATTTGTGGGCAGTTTGTCATCTCCTCCTCCTCCTCCTCCTCCTGCTGCTCCTGGTTTCTTTTCTCTGCTCTGTGGAAAGTCCAGGAGCTCCGAGCTGCAGTCCTGGAAAGCTGAACAGAAAGTCAGACGATCCCTGTTTTACATCCTTACTAAAAGTGAAAGTGAAGCAACCCTTCATAGCAAACAGAGGCTCTGCACCATTTCATGGGCGGAGTCCACACGCCACCATAGAGGAGTCTGAGTCGTCCCACCGTACGCATCCATAGACCAGCACCACCAGGAGCGTCTCCAGAGCAAGAAGCAAGAGTTTTTAAATCAGAAATAAATCAAACATCTCCTAAAACTGACCGAGGCGCTCTTAGTGCCAAAACCACATGAGCAGCAGCAGCAGGCAGGTAGCCACTCTCCAAATACAGCATCAGCCAGGCTCTGTTTGTGTGAGGCCGTTTAACAAAACCTCAATCCCACGGTGATCGTTGTCGTAGGTGCTTTGACTCATCAGTCGAGTGCTGAAGGCTCTAAAGCTTTATCGGCAGGAAAATCTGTGACACTGTCATCTGTATTATGAAGTACAGTTAAAAGTCCAAACTTTAACCCTCCTTCACATTTACCACAGCTGTCCAGTGGGCCAAATTACAGTGTTTGCCAGGCCAATTCTGGCCCCCGGACCTTATGTTTGACACTTCTCTGATGGCCGACCTGCAGCTGATGTTAGCACGGGTCTCGCCAGCGTGTACAATATGAATCCATGATGACGATAAACTTTTAGTTAGACATCAGCGACTTTTATCATCATCATCACCGTCGGTTAGGTCATTGGATAAGCTGTTGTCATAGAAACAGGTTTATTTTCACATGTTTACACATCTATTTTCTTATCAGCTGTTTACGGTAAACAAACGCGTATGTGAGCAAGTGTGTAACCTTACCCAATTAAAGTGTAACAGTATTTTTAATAGTACTAGTAGTAGTACTCTGTGACAGCGACCGCAGGCACAAGTTTTTTAATTATTTATTTTTTTAAGAGAAAAATGTGATTTTATTGTTTAAAAATGTCGTGTCGAGTCCTGGAATCAGTACAGATGTGAAAGTCCCCAGATGATCACCCCGTGACCCCCACCACCTCCACCTCATGTTTTATGTTTGTTCTCATTAGAAGTGCACGCGGCGTTTAGTTACCCTTTGACGAGCACAGCTTCAATACTTTAAGAAATGTCTGATAAATAAATGAATAAAGTGACTGAAGCCTCAGCTGTGTGTCAGACTGCTGGGATAATTCTCCACGTTTAGCTCGGGTCTGCTGTATGGTTCGATTTCAGCCCCTTTAATAGAACTCACAGGAACTGTTGTACGTGCTTCTCAGGAAGTCACAAAGTTAAAAATGTGTGAACTTTTACATGGAAGTGCTGATTAGTGTGAGTGAAGCTGAGGAAGCAGCTGCAGCTCAGCAGCCTGTGGGCTTTCCACCGCTCACACACATCAGGCGTGTCCACGCTCCGACGCTAACAGGAAGTCTGCGCCTTTTAAAGTGCTCCTGCAATGGAAGTGCCTGAAACGACGGGCTTACCCCGAAGTTCTCCGTGTGCAGTCGTCACCTCGAAGCATGAAAATGTGTGTTTGAACGTCATTTCCCACACACACACACACACACACACACACACACACACACACACACACACACACACACACACACACACACACAGTGAAGTCTTAGAGCTCTGGATTTAATGTCTCCCCCAGGAAAATGTTGGAAAATGTCATATTTCCTGTTTTGTCCAATAAACAGTCCATATGTGGACGAGAAGAAGCCTGAAAATATTCAACCAAGCTTGCAGCTGCTTCATTATCTTATCAGCTCCTCTAATCATCAAGCGCCATGCAGCGGCTGAACTCTAACAGATGTGTTTAAAGGGGATTTCCACGGACTGTGAATTAGGGCTGGGCGATATATCGAGTTTTTAAAAATATCGATATATTTTCATATATCGATATATTTTCATATAGTCGAGATATAAGATGTGACAATATCGTTTATATCGATATAGTCTGTGTTACGCCATATAATTATACTGGAGCTGCTAACGCCATACGCGGCCTGAGTTTGCCGCTTTGATGTTTGCCTCTCTTTCAGTCCACTTTGCTGTCTCTATGCAACGTTACTCTAAGCCTCATGCCTCTCCTTCACTGAACACAACTCCCAGTCATGCGGTCCTCCCCATCGCTTCACCTGCAGGCAGCAAACAGACAAGATGGATCACTGCACGCCCCAGTGTCCTGGAAATCTCAGAGATGTGAGTCTGCAGCCAATTAACAGTTACTGCGCTTTGTCCCTGATAGTGGCTCATGCACACACGGTGCCTGAAATCCTTTCATTCTCTCAAAAGTTGACTCCTCTGCTGGGCTTTCTTTATGCGCTTTTCCTGTGATGAAGGAAGCGGAATTCCACAAAGGTTGGGGGTGCTTGATGACCGCGAACCGATTTTGTGTGATACACCAGGACACCAGACGCTCAGCAATCTGTCAAAAATAACGGTGTTTTCTGCAGTTCTTGACTTTGGAGGTAAGCTTGGTGTACAGGGAGAAGAGCAGCACACAGCCCTGATGGATTGGTCCGGGAGTCCCGAGACATTACGCTGCTTCCTGTCCAGAGGATCCACCGCCTCACATTCATCTGGGAAAGCTTGCCTTGGAGATGGTCTGGAAGGATGGTGTTGAAGGCAGAGCTGAAGTCCACAAACAGGATCCTGGCGTGCTTCAGACGCTGCAGGATGAAGTAAGCCATGTTGATAGCGTCGTCTACCTGTATTCTTTATAGCGGAGGTGATGGTGGCTCCCACTTGGGTCCTATGATGGGTGGTACCCAGGCGGAGTCAGTCCACAAAAGGTGATGGGGTGTCCAGGATGATGGGGGCGAGGGAGTGGGGCTGTATGTGTTCAAGTCTAATAATCTCAGTTCTGGGCAAACTTAGCTGCACCAGGACAGGGGTCCAGGAGGGGGCCGTGTGTGTATAAGGACCATAAATGGCCACCTGTTCAGAGACATGGTTACGTTTCTTGGGGACAGGGATTATGCGGGGATTTCAAACTCCAGGCTGTCAGTCACGCCATAAATGGCTCCTGTAGAAGTTGGTCACGCAGTAGAACAGAGCAGCTGTGAAATCTGTCTTTGTTATTATGCTCAGTGTCTGATAGTTTACATTTTGACTGCACAATTGTGAGCTCTTTGTTATGCACAAAACAACATAGTTTTCTTTTATTTATAGAGCATCATTATTTAATAAATGCTGATCATTTATTTTTGAGTAATGTCTTCATGTACATCTAAGCTGTATGTTAATAAAAGTGCCTGTGTGACATCTGGGACACAGCTTTGACTAAGAACTCTCTTTTTGTTCTTACTTTATGGCTTTAAAAAAATATATCGAGATATATATCTTATATCGCCTTCCAGCTAAAAAATATCGAGATATGAATTTTGGGTCATATCGCCCAGCTCTACTGTGAATATAATTGGCAAGAAATGAGTAAAAACACAGGTGGTGACGATGGTGGGGGTGGTGTTGATGAATGATGCAGGGTCATCCTGTCTGGAGTCGGGCCCACAATAACCCCTGTTTCTGACTGAAAGGCCCGACTCACAGGGCCACAGCCAAGCAGTCAGCTGTGCGCCAGGGAGCCGGTGATGGAGCGAAGAAGGCCGTTTCTGTTACTGATGCTAACAGCAGCTCACCTGTAAAATCCTCCCGCTGCCTTCTCATCAGACACGTGTTATTGGCTGAAGCCTGTTTCTGTCATCGTGGCTCAGAGGCTCGCTGTAAAGCAGAGACAGCGAGAGCGTTGAGAAAGAAAATGAACGAGGAAAGGTCAAGGATCAGCTCGACCCCACAGCCTGCGCAGCGGCATGATGGTCCGAAGGCGACCCGGCCGTTTCCTTTTGTTTGTGCACATGAAATAAAAGTTCTCATGCTGAGCACAAATCTGTTTGACTCGTTGTTTTTTTGTTAAAGTCCTGATCAGCTGATCAGCCTGCTGCAGCTCTTATCTTCACAGTCACATTTTATTTGCGTCTGCCACGCCCTCTTTAAAACCCACTGACGGCGGCGGCTGGCAAGCAGCTGTGTTAATAATTCTCACACCTTCAGACTTTCAGGTAGAAACGATCAAACCTGAATCATGTCACATGAATCGATGCTTGGCGTGTTTTTTCCTGCCTGCTCCAGAAAACTGTTGTTTCTCTTTGTGCTTCAATGAGTCTTTTATCCATTTTGGTCTGTGAGCGTCATAGCAGCTGCTGGTTTATCGTTATTTTTCTCGTGAATAGTCAGTTTTGTCGGTCAGGTATCTTTGCTCATGTGTTTGTTGCAGTCGACAGCTTCGAGAAGATAATTGCTCGTTTAGCGGGAGGTTGCATTTTTAGGTCTCCGTGTGGAAAAACGGCCAAATGCTGCCCAGAAATATCAGAGCGTAGCCCACAAACGTTCAAAGTACCACACACCCGTGAGCATGAGCGGCAGCCTCATATCCTGCAGTCCTGTCGGGCCCTAAACGCGTCGTGCGGCGGTAAGACTACAGTCCACGGGGAGCGAGGAGGCGTGCAGCAGATGGTCAGAGCGCTGCATTTACAGACACACACACATTACCAAACCACCTTACTTTCACCGAGTGCCGCAGCTGCTCGTACAAAGTGTGTGCGCAGCACTGAGGCATATCACTCCATCATAGCGGCGCACCCTGAACTTTGACCTTCTAAGTGTAGCCGGAGCAGAGGAATGTGGGACAGACTGATTGGAAAAACAGGCAGGAAAATACAAGCGCGTGAAGCCAGACTGAAGAGACAGACCGACAGGCGTTTCTGGACTCGACCTCAGCGTTCTGTTTGCCGCCATGTTGTCAGGCGCCAGAAGCGACCTTGTTTGGATGACCGGGTGGCGTGCTAAGTTAGCACAGATACCTGCCAATTAGTGCTGAGCAACTTCCAAATGAAATGCTTGATTTTCCCTCAGGTTCTTGGACGCTCTGTTAGTGCAGCTGACCTCGCAGCAGCTGGGAATGAGCAGGACGGCATTTTGGTTAAAAAAACGAGTGAAATCAAAGAAGTGACGTCTGAGTTTGTGTGTGCAGTTCTCAGTCACCCAGGTCACGGTAGCATGAAGAGCGTGGAAAAGAAGCCCACTGGGCTTTAAGTTTGAAGGTATTTGACCTCTTAAGATGTCCCAGTTTCACTTTTCTCCCCTTTTGACTAAACTTAGTCATTAAAAGTAAAGATTATTTCTTTATTGATCAAACTTTAAAGAGTTTTTAAGGATTAAACAGTTAAACCGTGGGTTTTCCTGGGTTTAATCATGACTCTGATGTCCTTTACTATTTTTAAGGCGGTGAGGAACAAACGTGGGAAATAATCCGACCCCGGCCTGAAAACATCTGGATCATCGCTGAAACTAAATGAAAACAATAAAAACAGTCAAACCAAAGTCTAAAGGCGTGACTTGCTGTGTAAAACAGGATGTGGGGTGGGGGTAGTTTGGAAAGGAGCCACATATCCCGACCCCCACCCTTCCACCAATCCACCCCCAGCATGCCCGACATTCTGCCTCGCGCTTGTGCGGCGGGCAGAAATAGACAGCGGTGGGAGGGAAACTCGAGCTGAAGTGCGAGGACTTGGGCGGAGCAGCCGTGTTTTCCCTGCCTGTGAGCTACGAGCTGAACAGCAGCTATGATGGAGCTGCAGATTAAGTGTGTGATGAAGAATCCAGTTATCCTGAAGTCACGGCGTGGTATAAAACGTGGTATAAAAAGATTTCTTCTTCTTGTGCAGCTTTCCAGCTGACCCGTCCTCTTACAGCTCCCCCGTCGGGTCCCGGCATTCCCCTGAAATAGGAGAGCAGCTGTGTGGGTCAGCCTCTCCTGACACCCACCATGACACCACAAACCACACCCGGCTTCCTTAAATATCGTGATACCTGCCGTGCTTCCTTTGTGTGTGGTGACGCGGTCACAGCAGTCTGGCACATCTGGTCTGCTCAGTCCTCTTAAAGGCGCTCACATCTGCTTTTACACATTCTAATAAACTGGAACATGCCCGTGTGGCAGTGCTTGGTCTGGGAGCTGAGTCTGTTCTTTGGGGGCTGCCATCGCATATGTGCACCACCACCACCACCACAACAACAACAACGACAACGACGACAACGAAAGTTTCATTAAATGTTAATGACATGAGATTAAAACTCAAAGCTTTTATAAAATCTAAAGCCAGGTCATTTTAGTCCCTTGGTAGCTGGTTGCTAGGTAACATGACATCATGATATCTGATATAGATCAGATCCTTCAGAGGTCTAAGATGTACCTGTGTGCACGGTGTGGTTGGTTGACCGAACAGAGGTTTGGGGAATTATCGTAGAGCTGCGTCAACACAGGAAGTGACCACAGAAAGTCGATGATGTCAGACAACTGTGGGTGGAAAAAAATGGAAGCAAAGTGCCCCCCCCCCGGTCTCTCAGATGGCCCCGCCCCTCCCTGAGCCTGGTTCTGCTGCAGGTTTCTTAACGTTAAAAGGGCGTTTTTCCTTCCCACTGTCGTGTTGTTAATTGGTGCTATATAAATAATGTTGAACTTATAAAAACATTAGAGGGTTACCTAGGCAACCAGAGCATGTTTGAAAGCGATGAACGTTGTTTTCCCCAGGTTGGTCTCAAACTGGAATCGTCTTCACTGGCGAGCTCAAGTCCCGCCTGATTTTGTGTTAAATCGTCGCTCCTAACGGGGAAAAACGTGATTAGCAAAACGATGCTTGGTTCTGTGGCCCATTAACGCCTTTAAATGTTTTTGGACAACAAAGAGGATCAGGATCCTCCGGCAGCTGCTGTGAGTCACTTTGGGTTTGATTAAACTGTAATGGGATTAAATAAACACAGGCAAGCAATTTCATAATCCCAGCAGGCCAACTGGCCAGAGCACCAAACCAGTAACGGTTCGCCAGTGACTGCCTTTTATTATCCTTCAGCACTGATGGCGTTTGACATTTAAGAAAAGCTACGAATCGGTTTCTACACAAGTTTAAGGAAACGAATAAAGAACCAAACAAATGTTGCTAAGTGTTATCCATGAAGGCCTCGCCACAGTGGGATCGAGGCGTGTAAACCACCGCACTGTGGACACGCAGCTTGTTCAGCGCTGATACTGAAACAGCCGGGAGCAGTTAGTGTTCATGTCTGACCAGGTGGGTGGAGTCTGGGTGGTGTAACTCGGTGCTGGAATAAGTGAAGTCTGTTCCACGAGCTGCACTGCCATCATTGCACTTTAAACAGTCTGCGTGCACCTGCAAATCTGAGTCTCTCAGCACATTTCACCACATGTGATTCCCCTGCAGTGCATATTTGGTGCTTTGCCTTTCCATGTGTTGCTGAATTATGCAACTAAAGTAATTATGGTGTTACTCTTATTTGCAATGTGGAGCAAGTATGCAAGAAGAAAAATGTATGTTAGCGTGTTAGCGAGCCCTGATTGTGGCTCTGCAGCTGCTGCGAAGGCCTGTTTGTGTAAATGAGCAATAGTTCCAGAAATAAAAACATAAAGCAGTTTTAAAAAAAAAAGTCAGTGTAAAGTTTAAGGCGAGCACTTTAACCCGCAGACCTGTAAACGGTGATAACATCAACGAGATCACCTCATAAATACAAATTAAAATGTAAATGAATAACTGTCGGTCATTTCCATATTCATCTGGTTTGCTGTCAGCCTCGAGGAGCTGCTGCAGGTAAGAGCTCAGAGTCCGGCTGTGTTTGTGATCGTGTAGGTGTCGTCTCTGAGGCCACGCCTCCAGCTCGTTGAGCTCCAGTGATACTGAAACAGCCGCGTCACTTAGTGATATTACTGTAGGGTCTAGCTGACAATATAAAGCACCTTAATGCGACTGTTGTTGTGCTTTGATGCTGTATAAATAAAGTTGAACTGAATTTAGAATCAACATGCAGCCCTCCCTGCGTTAAACGGTAACCTGCAGACCGATAAGGTCTGAACTGGGTCTGGCTCGGTGCATCTCTGTGTGTGACCTGAGCCCACCGACCGTTATCTGCTCACAGAGTCCAAATCTGCTTGTTTCAGAGCTTCAAACGGGAAGAATCTGTTTAAGCAAACTTTGATCTTTGGAAGGAAGTCCGACTTGGATCATTTATTTATTATGAAGTACGGTTGATTCAGTGCTTTGCAGCTAACATTTTATCTGTCCCACGAAGTGTTTTTCCTGGCAGAGTTCCAGTGTCTGCACAATGGGACCAACAGGAAGTGGAATGTCTCAGCAGGACTGGCTGAAATTATATATTTTATAAAAGCCTCCGATCTGCTATTAGAATAATGTTTTTTTCTCTAAACAATTGTGTAGTGTGATAAAGAGAGAGAGGCGAAGGCGGCGTTACGTTCTGCTCTGCTCAGTGAAAGTGCACGTGAGGCCTGAGCGGCTGCAGCAAGGATGCCAGATAAAGCTTGTTTTTGAAAGTACATGTGACAGGAAAGAGTTTCTTCTGCTGATGAGACTCTCACTGCAAGAAGCAAACGGCTTACTGAGCTGTGACTTTTGCATTCTTTTTTTGATTTTAGTGCTTGTTGAGCATCGAGCTGTAAATTTCTACCTTCAGCCTGTCCTGAAATGATCCCAGGTACCATAATCATGGTTCACGTCCTTCGAATCTGTGATTAACTCGTTTATTACTTCCCTGTGCACACCAGCACCTGGTCGAGCTGGTTTAAACCCTGTTGTGTCTGCCCTGAGAGGATGACTCCTCCAGGCTGTGCTGACCTTCATCGCCTTAAACCTGCGTAAACAGCATGAGACTGGGACCTTAAAGCTTTGAGGTCAACTACCAGGAAATGTTGAGCATTAGGTGAATTTTGTCTGTTTATGAAATATGTGTCTAAACAGTAGAAGATGACGGTTCATCGTATACTGTGTCCAAAGGAAGTCCTCTAGTTGATGTCCCAGCAAAGGAAGACATAAATAAAAAAAGGAGCTTAAATATAAGACGGTGCAGACGGTGCAGATTTTCTGTTTGTCCAGTAAGTGATGAAGGCAGAATTCATTAATTGACCACATCCATCCACCACAGCTGCAGTCAGAGGATGAGCTCTGTGTCAGCTGATGGAGGAATCCACAGTGTTGATTCAAACGGCTACAATGAGGAAATCAATCAGCGACCAATACGGACGCATTAAACATCCCGGCCGCAGGATTATGCCGCTTTCCTCCATCCTAGCTCAGATTCACGTCCCTGTCAACCTGAAAGTGCTGAAGCTCGGTGCAGTCACAGTGGGAGGGTGTCCACATCTCACCGCCACGCTCCATGAAACACGTCCACTCGGTGTGCTCCCTCTGAGCCGCATCCAGCTCGTTGAGACTCCACATTATTGTGCATTTAGCTCACGTTCTGCATGATGATCGCTGGAACACCCCGTCGTTTCCTCCAGGATCGCATTTCTCGCCAAGAGTATCAAGCTGCGTTCGTACTTTTAAACGACAAATGTAGTAAACACCTTAAAAGGTTACTTGGCAACAAGAGGCTGGACTGTCAGTTAAACTAATGACTGCAGGAGTCAGAATTTAAGAAAGAGCAGAGAGACGTCCTGAGCACAGTCCGAGTCCTCGGTGCTCTCCCAGCTCTGCTCGTTAATAAATGTTCAATTTTTGGAAATCTGCTGCGCTTTAAAAGGGGCGGGACTTATGACACAGTCCGTGTTTACATGGACACATGGACTCAAAGCCTGACTGGGATAAAAATGCTTTGTGTAAACGTGCCAAGAATCTGGTCGTGTTCCTCCAATCAGGACAGGTGGGTTAGATCATCAGTTTGACAGGTGTGCGTCATGTCAGCCTCACGGGCACGCGTGACGATCTAGTCTGAACTTTAACCAGACTGAAGAACTTTGCAGACGTGAACATGGCTGCTGAAGGGTTACCTTGATCCAGCTTTAAATCTGTGGAGGCGACCCGGCCTACGCGTGGCGTGGTTCCCGTCAGGCTCTGTTGGTTTATTCTGGACGAGGCTGCGTAACCAAATCGACTCAAACACGGTGGCTTGAATTCTGCTTTTCTTCTATCCTGTCAGTCAGAGGCCGCGTCGGTCAGCAGAGCAGGACTTTCTGGATGCTGTTCAGTCTCAAACCTGAAGCCTGCTCATGTTTTCGGTTTATCTTTACCTGATCTCTGCTTCCTCAGAGACGTCTGGCATCTCTGGCGGACATGTTTTTGTTTTCTCCCTGACTTCCTAGATAAGTGATGGGGGTCAGACTTGGAAAAGGAAAGAAATGCAGAAGTGATAGTTTTTGTAACCTAGCAACAAGCACTTGTGACACTGCGATGAGGATGTGGTGGGCGCGTCCAGTGGCTGTCATCAATATCCGTAACTGTTTCCACATTCAGAGCGTCTGCTGTCTTTGCAAACGTCACACCGACAGTTTCCACTAAACAGTGAATGACTCAAACAGCTGCTCAACATCTAAAAACGGCTGTAAATATGTGAACGTTCTGCACATTTTCACTCCCGTGTTGTGAAAGATGAGGAACATCAGCATCAGAAAAGGAACAGCAGCAGAAAAATGAAGTTACGAATTCGACCGCCGTATCGTCTCCCATCCGACGCAGCCGATTTTAAACAACCCATAAAAACGTCTGTCAGGTTTTTGAGTCTGAAACAAATAAAAACACTTTAACTCTGCCCCCGCAACGACGGCGTGCTCGTACCCTCAGACCACCCTCGTTCACTTCTGATGCTGACCCATTATGTAAACTGGTCTTGTTGTATGAGTGGGGTTACTGCCGTCGGCTGTCGGGGGTAAAGAGTTAAGTGCTTCTTAGGAAACAGCTCCGGGAGACCGTTTAGCCTCCCTGAGTCATGCTCCAAGTGCGTGTGTGTGTTGTGGTGTTGATCTGGTTGCTAGGCAGCAGCATGCTGTAGAGCTGGAATGGACCTCGATAATGGAGGAGGAGGAGGAGGAGGAGGATGGGGGTTGTTTTGGTTTCAGTGAAGCTTGAGTTTAAAATGGAAATGATGAGCGTCATTTTTCAGCTTCACAGCTTTCCTCAGATTGGTCTTATTTTCCTCTTTTAGACCACAGCTGCGTTTATAAAAATCAGACCAACAGGAACATTTGATATTGTTTTGATGATTTTGGAGATTACATCAGTCCAACATACTGTCATGGATACAGGAAGAAAACCAGGCATTGAACTTTCCTCCTTACTCTGACTGTACTCGGAGGCAAACGTGTGTTTTGCCTCTGAGGCGGCAGCAGCAGTTGCAGCGTGCGCCGCTGCTGCCGCTGCTGGCTTGTTGTTATCAGGCCCTCACAGAGATTTCCTCTGACTGGGGGAACCATGTGACCATGTGACTGGGGGAACGTGTCGGTTCAGATCGGTTGCAGATGTTTGGTCTTGTTTCTCAGACCGATGGTGGAGTGTACACCAGAATCTCAAAGGTGATGGGCTGAATGAAGATGTGTTCAACTTCAGTTTTTGATGGTTCAGTTTCTCTGAGGTGGCCTTATTTGAGCCTCATATCTACAGTCTGTGTTTTACCTACAACAGGTGGCCGTAGGTCACGCCCCCTGAGTAGACTACTGTGGATTTTACACACCTGAAAGAATTAGTTGGAGTTTAAGTGGATGCTGTATTGAGAACTTTTAGTGCTTCACCTGCAGTCAGACAGGAAGTGAAGCCATTACTGTCCACCAGACTCTGTTGAAAAAAGCAGGAATTTGTGCAGCTGTGTGACTTTGGTGTTTCAGTGTGGATGCATACAAACTTGTTTAATCCCACAGCTTTAATGTCGATGACTACATGTGCCGTGTTCTGTGTTGCAGCTTACCGGAGGTGTAATCCTGGGAGTGGCCCTGTGGTTGAGACACGACCCCAAGATCTCCACCCTGCTGGGTCTCGAATATGATGGAAACCACGCCCCCAGCACCTTCTACATTAGTACGTACTCATCTGTTTCTGCTTCATGTCACGTGTGTGCTCACCACGTTATGCTCCTGTCTGTTTATGAATCTTTTATTTATCCAGGTAAAATCTCACTGCGATTCAGATCTCATTTCCATTTCCAGAGCCCTGGTTCATGGCAGCAAAAGTCAAAACAGTTCAAAACAAATCCAGCGTACTTTCCTGCCGTCGTTCATTGTTACATATTCTCAGCCCGCAGATCTGAAACCAGAAGGATTTATTTAGTGTGTGCTACAATCATAGGATGTATGTGAAACAGGTGTGAACGTGATTCGCACCGATCTGAACCAGGTGCATGCTAGACATTAGAAATGGTAAATGGCCTGTATTTGTATAGTGCTTTACTTAGTCCCTAAGGACCCCAAAGCGCTTTACACGTTCAGTCATCCACCCATTCACACACAGGTGATGGCAAGCTACGTTGTAGCCACAGCCGCCCTGGGGCGCACTGACAGAGGCGAGGCTGCCGGACACTGGCGCCACCAGGCCCTCTGACCACCACCAGTAGGCAACGGGTGAAGGACACAACGACCGAGACTGTCCGAGCCGGGGCTCGAACCGGCAACCTTCCGATTACACGACGAACGGCCAACTCTTGAGCCACGATCGCCCCTTAGAGCTGAAAAACGTCCCGTGTGAACTACAGATGTGCAAAGTTCAGTGTGGGCTAGCAGCTAGCCTTGAGATGAAGGATAATTCTCCGTACACAGAACCTTCCTCCTGTATTTACTTTTGCTGGCCAGTGAGCAGACTGAACATGGTCACATGGTTTGTAGCGACACATTTTTGGTTCGCTTGGAGTTCACGGGACTGAAGCCAGAGTGAACCAACTACAGGTGTGAAAAGGCCCTCGGTGTTTAGGCCAGCAGCTCAGTAACTTCCAGTCAAAATTGGCCTGTTAGTACAGTGACCTCACAGCAGCCATATAATTGGTCACATGATCCACAGAGACCAAACAGTTTGTGTTTCAGGCTGTAAACATGTTTATGGGGACTGACTCACTGCTGCCCCTGCTGGACGTTAAAAAGGAGACGTCCTCCTGGTTAGGACTGTCCTCTGTGAGCACCTGCTCACCTGGTCAGTTTTGTGCCAGTGTTTATTGAGCTCATGATTAAATATATTAGTGAGTGAAGCCTTCGTGTTCCTAACCCTTAGTTTATGACTATTTATTAGACACTATCAAAGTTTAACGTTGTTATTTTAACATTAATAATGAATCAATCATGTATCTGCCTCAGACTGAAGTAGTTCCACTTATCAGGGCATAAATAGTTTATGTGGATCTATCAGAGGCAACACATCAGCTCGCTGCGATGAAGCTCACCGTCGTCCTCCTCACTCTTATTAAAGGTGAGATGAAATCAAATGGGTTTAAAACGTTGGACGGCTCAACCAGAGCAGTCCAACAGATGTTCTGAAGAACGTCCAGATGAGGTTGTAGCGTGGTAGGAGGGGCCTGGGTATGAACCCCGGCGGGGTCCCGCTGTGTGGAGTTCTCCATGTGCTTCCAAAGATTCCTGGATCAACTCCAGTGGTTCCTTCTTGGACCAAGAACCAACAAAGGAACCTGACCAGAACTTTAAGTCCTCCCAACACACGACTAAAACGTCCTCGTCCTCCAAATGTTGGGCTTCTTTAATTGCAGTCGTGGATTTTTGCAGCTCAGTTTTCTCTTACTGAAATCATGAATCCTGACCGCATGGCTTCTAAGCCTTCTCACACATACAGCGGCGTTATTAGGAACACCTGTTCACTCGGATTAATAAGGAACGGGATTGTTGGCGAGAGACGAGCGGCTCTGAGTGTTTCTGAGGCTGCTGGTGTGAGTTTAAGTCACCGGGAATAAAAACGCGTCCGGCGAGCGGCGGCAGCTCTGAGCGGCCGCCAGCCCTTGTAGATGAGAGGCTGCTGCAGAGCAGCAAAGCCGCTCAGGCTCGACACGCTGCAGCACGAGGATGACGGGATCGTGTCGGGCGTCAGCTGGGAACGGGCTCAGGAAACGCTGGACAGTTCGAGGATGGAAAAAGCTGATATGATGAATGTTATTTCCTGCCGAGTCACACAGATTCAGGGTTTGGCGTTCCTGAACCGTGAAGCCAGAGCGTGTCGATCCCGCCTGCAGCTGCTGCAGTGATGGGGGGAGGGGGGTGTTCTTGGCCCACTGCAGGCCTCTTTGTACCAATCAATCATGGTTTGAATACCACAGGGAGAGGCAGAGTGTTGCTGCTCACCATGATGTGCATCACTTTATGGACACGGCTTTCCGTTCTCTAATGGCTGCAGGAAAATGCTCACGCTGCAAAAGTCAGACTGGTTTTTGAACATCCCAGTGAGTCCAGTGCAGAGAGGCGAGGCGGGCCCACGCGTGCTGTGCGGTTCAGTCACAAACACTGTATGAAAGCTACTCCTGTTGGTGGAGCATTCAGAGCCCACTTTTTAAGCTGCTTTAGCCTCCCTACAGTTGCTGCTGCTTCCTCTGCAAGCTGCTTTGCAACCCACGCTGCCAACAGCTCCTCCTTTTCATTGTAACTTGGTCAGTGTGGTCATACAGAGGAGGAGGCCAGGTGTGTGCCGGTGCAGGTATCATGGCAGGTCCTGGGGCCGTGCTGCTGTCTGACAAAACCACCAGAGGAAGACACGAATAGGTTTTGTAACGCCGCCATGTTGCAACTTGGGTGGAGCGTGGGATTCTCAGCATGAATGCGGTTGTCATGTGACACAGTCAGGTGGAAGTGAAGCTGAACGCTCTCAACTTCTTACGGTATTCATGACTTGAAGGTCAGGGGCTGTTTTGAGAGCTCAGCCCGCCGCGCCCAAACCGACAGCTACTTGTGATCAGCACTGACGGAGCGCACACAGGCCGTCACGTGATCCTGTTTCAAAACGGCTGTGACGAGATCCAAATCGTTCCCCCGTCTGTGAGTAGAGAGATGAAAGCTGGGATTACAGGAAAAGCAGAACTGGTGTGATTTAGTAAAATAAAAGTGAGGAAGAGTCTCGCAGGGAAAGTAAAGGCGTGGCTGTTTGGACGGCGCTGTCGGGCTGCGGTTGTTAAAGGGGAAAAGCTTCGCTCATTAGAGAGGATCCACTCAGGGACTTTCTCTGCAGCGGCCTCGATGATTGCACCCTCACATTACATAAAGCCTCCCTCTCATTCCCGAGGAGGGGAGGAAAAAACACTGTCGGGATAGGAAAAAATTCCTCACTCGCTCCTGCTCCTCCTCCTCCTCAGTGGCCCCACCCCTCCTCTCCCCTCCTCTGTGAGAGTTTCTTCTCCTTCGCTCGCTCCTGCTTTCCGTCCCCATCTGGTTGTGTTTAGCGTTCAACTCGACTTATTTTTCTGCGGCTCCATCGCCATCTTTCCCCCTACATCTGTTTCTCTCCTTTCTCCCGGCGCTCACAGACACAATGACCCTCCTCTCGCCTTTCTACACGATTAAACACACGCACACACTTTAAACTGTGTTCTGAAGCAGCGACAGACGGCTGAATAATCTGTTTGAAATGTGCTCATGATTCTAAAAACGAGCTTCTCTTGAATTCCGGAGAAACAAATGTTGCTCAAACCCGATTTCTCACTTCCTCCGCTGCCGTTACTGTAGACTTCTCAGTGATTGAGGAGTCAGGGGTTTGGTTTCCTGCAGGTTGCGTAATCTTTTGTTGCACAGTTAGTAAGAATTTTATCTGACCTTTAGTTACAAATGCCTTTTTTAAAAATCAGGCTTACTGGAAAGAATAAGAGGAACATCTCCACGGTTGAATTTGTCCGAGTTTGATCAGAGAAACGTTGCTGAGATGTTGGACTGAATCCACTCAGCAAACAAAGAAGTGTAACCTGATGACTCAGACGTTTATAACGACTGTAGATTCATTTTGTAAACCTCGTATTGGATCGTCCCCAACATCTCCTCTGTCTTTGTCAGAAAGTGGAACGTTGAGAATTTTATTTTGAAATGACTTCCTGTCATGTACATCCTGTTCCAGTGGCGGATGTTCCAACTAAACATCAGAAACAAACACTATCAGAGTTTTTTCTACTCTTGGATCTGAATGATGTCACAGAAACAGGATAGAAGCCACACCCTTTTGTCTTTGTGAGTGGTAGCCAATTAAAAGAAAGTTGTCTCAAAGAGAGAGGAGCTAAAATGGCTTGTTTCGGAAGATGGGCTGAGGCCCAGTGTCAGAGGATTATTTTGAATATTTCAAACTGTTAATCATGCAAAGCTGCTCTGTAAGAGTCCAAGAGTAAGAAGATGGATCAGAATAAATCCTCTTTGCATAAGTTGTCCGTGAGCGCTCAGCTGCTGCTGATGGAAAGTTAGCATGGCGCTCGCTCGGAGCTCTGGAGCGAGGCGTTAATGGCGCTCAGTGCTCGCAAAATTTCAAAATCCCTGGTAGCCCTTCGGGCAGGGACTCTTCAGTTTGTGTAACCCAAAATAAATTTAAGTAGCCTAAAAAAAAAAAGAGCAATTTTTTGATTGACGTTTTGTTTCCTGTTTTGTTTCCGTTACAATATTATACATTTAAGTATATTATACAAAGTATAATATTGTAACGGAAACGAAACATTAATCAAAAAATTGTTGAAACACAAATTACAACATTGTATAAAAATTACAATCATCAACTCAAATAATTGGTTCTAATTGAACAGAAATTTCTATGAACTTGTAAGAACTGTGAATCAGTCTGTGTCAGGTCCTGAATTTGACATTTCCACTGAAGTCACAGGTAAGAGGTAAGTGAAACCAAGATCTGGGCCATTTTTCTTTAAGTTTGCAAAGACTGCTAAATTTTGCCAATGGTACTTCACTCTTTGCAACATAGCACGCTGTTCTAAACAGATTTTTCAGGTTTATTTTTAGTATGTTCTTTGCAATTGGTGTTTGTTCTGGGAAAGACATTGCAGACTGAGCAGTAATGCATTTCTTGCATTTCTCATGGGTTCTAATGGGGGTCTTTCTTAAAATTACTGGTCCCAGTAACAAAGGCGCTTGTCGACTCAGAAATCGAAGGAAAACCAACAACACACCCGGCAGAACATTATGTTATTTACAGGGATGCACATAAGTGGTCCGCAGGTGCGCATTTGCTGTCAAAATAAAAGACGCGCACTGGATAAGAAGTTGCAACGCGCCTTTGCATACATATAAAAGGCGCTGTTTTTGTCCGCTAGAGTGGGATTTTCACGGCATATTCTGCACCACATCTCTGTGCGTTCATCATTTGTTGAAGCCAGCTCACCTCCTGCAACCACTTTTCCGAGAGTATGCGCTTCTTTTGCGGTTCGGACTCCTTCTGACATTTCTTTGGAGGTGGAGGAACACCAAAGTAATTGCTTAAAGGAGCTTCTTCGACATCTTTAAGAGTTCTAAACAAATGTCTGTCCTCCTCCAGAAAATCTTATGTACTCAAACGCGCGTTGCAACTACTTATCTGGTGTGTGTCTTTTATTTTGACAGCGAATGCGCACCTGCGGACCACTTATGTGCACCCCTGGTTATTTAGCTCGTCATATTCCAGCCACAGAAATTCTTTTGTCCATGAAACCATAAAGCTGCACTTTCTTTTTCCTTCATAGTCTGATTTGTCATAACTTTTCCGTTTTGTGGTCGGCTTTTCTTTGGCTGTCACTTCTTCACCCTGACCTGTCTTATTTGGCTCAGCAGAACTAAAATATATATCCTGCTGCTTTTACACACGCACTCACATAACGGTCAGCGATTCTCTGCGCAATCAACCTCTCACATGTTTAAGCTTGCTGTGGGAGATTTCACTTGTCAGGTTTGAATAGTAGCTAATGAGTGATAAGACGATGTCAGAGGAATTGGTGCGCAATTAATCGTCACTCACCAATCAGTGCTGCCGCTCTCTACACACCGTTCGCGCGATCGCAAAGTGAAAGCAAAAAACAAGCACAAATTCAAACGCAATTTCAATATGTCACATATTGACAGAGGCTCACCGATGCCAATGACACAATTACTCAGCTACATTTCCGAAAGAATGCAAAAGCATTGACACATATTTTTCCTTCCTATCATAGCCCGACGGGCGGGGCTGAGATAGATTTTGGTAGCCTGACTGGAAAATTCGCTAGCCCCGGGACGTCGGGCTAGCGATTTTGCGAGCCCTGGCGCTGTGACGCACATGTAGAAGAATGGTATGAATATACTTCAATTCAAGAGAGAGCTACTTACTTACTTACTCCAAGTTAATCTGCAAGGCCCGTGTATGATGTAATAATCATTATAATAACTCTCAGTGTGAGTGAAAACTGTTAGTGGCAGAGGCTCACGTTCATCAGAACAGATAATCAGTCTTCGTTTATTCACGAGCTCGTGGCGAACGTTCGGTCAGGGACGGGTGAAGTTTTGGTCTGAACTTCTCTCTCAGTGACTCCATCGTCAGCTTTGAAGCTCTCGTAGATCTTCACACTTTGATCTTCATTCAGCACAAACTTCCTCTCGGTCTCTGCAACTCTTACGAGATGCTGATGTGGAAGCTGAGGTCGGTGATCTGTCTGGTTACCTTTCACTAGGATGAGCAGCCCTCTGTGAGTACTGCAGTCTCGCAGAAACGAGGCGTGAACACGATAAAAGACCTGTCGACAGGTGACTCTGACGCACTCTGATTACGTCCTGTGGAAACAGATGCCTGATGACAGTCGCGCAGATAGATCATTTGTTTATATCAAAAGTTTAACGTTTAAATTATGACTCGGAACCAAATCTCCTTTATCTTAAACATAACATTTCATATTTGCAGTAATCTTTATGAATGGACACCTGCATTTAAAAATGCTGAACGTGTGGGGCGGGGCCTAGTTGAGCTGTACCCAGGTAAATGTGGAGAACATTTGCTGAAATGCACCTTTAATAGTGACATGTGCATTTATCAACAGTGGAGCCAGCTCTGCCCTGGGTGTCCTGACACAGAGGGGGGGTAAAGAGTGCGTGCGTGTGATGGGACCAGATGTCAGAGGAAATCTCACCGAGCCTCAGCAATGACTCAACAAATGAACAATAAGAATATCTGCTGCCAGTTTGAGCTCCACATGTCCCTGCAGGTTTTTCACAGTAAAAGCCTCTAAACCCCGCCCACATGGAAAGTGATTGTGGGAAGGCTTTTTTTTTTTCTCCAGTAAATGTCTGAGGACACTGGGGCTTCAGGAAGTTCTTGTGCTCTCAGATCACTTGACTCCACTTGACTCAGTTTCCTGTTCAGCAGTAAGTCACTCACACACCGACACCTCCAACACCCAGAGGAGTAAACTGAGCCCCCTGGTAGGACTGGGGTCGAGTTTTTTTAAAATATCGATATATTTTTATACGAGATATAAGATGTGACAATATCATTTATATCAATATAGTATATGTTACGTTATAACTATACTTGTGGAGCCTCAAGTTTGCCTCTCTTTCGTCCACTTCTGTCTCTATGCAACGTTACTCGACCTCGCCTCTCCTTCACTGAACACAACTCCCCCTCCTCCCCCATCGCTTCACGTGCAGGCAACGACAAGATGGACACAGCAAATCTCAGTTAACGAGTTACCGCGGATCGCCCCGTGCGTGGGGCTGGACGGCATCAACTTGTTAGCGAGCTAACCGCGCTAACGACATGCATGACCTAAAATCCTTTCATTCTCTCAAAAGTTGACTGCGTGCCTTTTGTATGAATTCTGGTTGTGCTTGATGACCGCGAACCGATTTTATGTGATACACAGCGCTCAGCAATCTGTCAAAAAATGTTTTAGTTCGACTTTGCTAAGCTACGGAGCTGCACCGCTTGATGGATTGTCGGAGCATTACGGCTACCGAGGAGCCTCGCGGAGTGATACGTACTGTGCTTCAACGTAATATTACCGTATTGTGTGTGTATAAGGACCATAAATGGCTCCTGTTCAGAGACATGGTTACGAAGCGGATTTCAAACTCCAGGCTGTCAGTCACGCAGTAGAAGTTGGGAACAGAGCAGCTGTGAGATCTGTCTTTGTTATTATGCTCAGCGTCTTTTAGTTTACATTTTGACTGCACAATTGTGAGCTCTTTGTTATGCACAAAACAACATTGTTTTATTTTATTTATGGAGCATTATTATTTAATAAATGCTCATAATTTATTTTTGAGTAATGTCTTCATGTACATCTGCGCTGTATGTTAATAAAAGTGCCTGTGTGACATCTGGGACACAGCTTTGACTAAGAACTCTCTTTTTGTTCTTACCTTATGGCTTAAAAAAATATATATCGAGATATATATCGTATATCGCCTTCCAGCTAAAAAATATCGAGATATGAATTTGGGGTCATATCGCCCAGTCCTACCCCCTGGTTTCACGTTGACTCCCAGAAGAGTTGAAATGACACCGACCTGACACTGGACCGTTTGACAGGACTAGGGATGGGTATCGAAAACCAGTTCTTGTTGAGAACCGGTTCCCACTGTTTCAATTCCTTGGAATCGTTTGCCATTTTTGCAAACGATTCCCTTATCGATCCCAGTCGCCCCGAATGACATCACCCCGTTGTGGAGCGTCATTTACCTGGCAGGCCGCCTAAGCGGCTCAAACGCTCAAAAGTTTGGTTATACTTTACGAGAACGGATGACAACAGGGCAACCTGCAATACTTGCAAAGTAGATATTTCATTTAAAGGAGGAAACACTACGAATATGCAAAAGCATTTGCTCACAAAACACGCGATAACCTTAAATGAATGTCGTGTTTTTAATTCCACTCGGACTCGTGAATCTCAACCCAGCAGCAGCGGTAACGCGTTGCACGCCCCTCTCCGTTAATGCGGCAGGTAAATAATCAGCTAACAGTGAATATTATGTTAGCGCGATCTGCTTTATTACAAAACCTGCCATTACTGTGCATTTAGGTGACCATGATGAGACAGACAGAGTCTGGCTGGCAGTTCTCGCTGCAGTCTACCGGTAGCGTCTCCTTTCAGGCCAGGATAGACGAATGTCACCGAGCAGTGACTAAGTTTGTGGTCAAAGGCTTGGACCCGTGTGCCACAGCAGATGCCCCGATTTTCCATAAGTGAATGTGTTTAATTGTAGGCAGGGACATTACTGGATATTCTTGTGTAATTGCTACAGAATAATTTATGTTATACTTTGTTATTGCTACAGAAGAATATTTATTTTATTATTTTACATTGACAATTTTTTTCCCGGGGACCCTGTGACACCCCATCGAAGAGCCGTAGGCTGTGGATCTCTTAAGATCTCACTGTTGGGTTTGTAAGGCCATGTTACTCCTAAATTTCTATCTTGTTCAAAGAGGAGATATAAAACAAAGTTCTAAGCTAATCGACCTTAGTGTTCTCCTTTTTTAAAAAGAATCAATAAAGAATCGAATCGTTAAACAGAATCGAAAATGGAATCGGAATCGTGAAAATCTTATCAATACCCATCCCTAGTCAGGACATCCCAAAGAGTCTCGACCCTCGGCCACATTCACAGGAGGGACCAATATGGAGCGGTGTTAAATAATCCACTACGTGGGGAATTCATTTACTGAAAAACTCCCCTAACAACAGCCTGCGTCACACACACTGACTTTGCTCTGTAGTTTTATTTTAGTGCATTTCTGAGTTCATGCTCAGACGTACAAAAATGGTGCATCATGAACTGGGAATAATGTCCAGTAAAGAAATGAAACCACCACCCGGTTAGTCATGTGACTGCGTCATATGTGGCTAATCCTTGTTAGAGAACCTCCAACCTTTCCAGGTCGATCTGCAGGAGACGCTTCGCTCTGATGCAGAAACCTCCAGATTAAACGTTCCCGGGAACACGCATCCAAAGACGTGCAGATTTATTTTTGGAAACGCTGCAGAGGCGTCACTCACTGACACCCACGCATCACGTCATCGCTCTTTAAAAAGGATTTTAAAAATGTTGGTTATTTTTGTTCTTGGGAATACAGAAGTTTTCTTAAATGACACGAAATCAAATATTACATCAGAAATTCCCCTTTTGGTTTTTTATTCTACTTCCCTTTCCAACCATAGAAACCACCTCTGCTTGTCACGGCCGGTTGTGTAATTTCGGTGTCACTGAGTGAGTGAAAGCGCTTCCTGTAGCTGGTTACTGATGCTGTCACAGATTTTAAAAAGCTGTCCCATCGACTGTCATAGACTCTTCACCTCTTGAAGACTTGCTTCAGTAACCCTTGAAGCTCTTTCCTGAGGCTGCTTAGACCAAAACGACTGGCTGTGCTTCAGGAGCGAGCGAGGGTGCTCTCTGCAGATACCCCGGGAAAAACACACAAACTACTCTAATGGTCGCCAAAGCACGACTTTATTGATGCATGCTGAGGTTTCACAGCTTGTCATTGAGGTCCTCTTTATGGGGAAAAGGGTTCAGGCAGGAAGCACGGCCACCCAGTGTTGCCAACTTAGCGACTTTGTCGCTATATTTAGCGAGTTTTCAGACCCCCTAGCGACTTTTTTTCTAAAGAAAGTCGCTAAAAAAAGACGTGAAAGCGCATATCGCTTTTACTCTCAACAAGCAGCGGGTGCTGTAACACAGTCAGTTCTTCTTTTACTCTTATGCTGTTTTGTGGATCACAAGGTTTAAAACTACTTATAAACACACACAGACACACACACACACACACAAAGTAACTCCACCAGAGTGCCTATTTTGGGTCACTTTTGCCGGTCCAAGCCCGGGTGAAGGAGCAGGGTTGGAATTGTGACATTAAAAAAAACAATAATTGCTAAAAGAAATTAAATTTTTAGTTCTGAATAAACTCTAAATGCATTTAGGACGTTTTTTTACTCACTTTGTCTCTTCCATGATGTTATTTCTCTCTCCAACAACATAGGTTACAATTACATTAGCGTGACCAATTATGCAAATTAGGTGATGACATCATTTAGCGACTTCTAGCGACTTTTAGGACAGCCAATAGCGATTTTCCTTACTGAGGAGTTGGCAACACTGCGGGCACCGCTGTGTCTGAGGCTGATGCTCACTAACTGAACCAAAACAAAGAGTTGAGGCCGTGGGCAACGTTTTTAGCATCAACCTTGAAGTTCCACCTTAAAGGTCTTTATCGCTTGTTCCATTGTGGATTCAGAGTTTCCTCCCGAGGCTGGACTACTGTATTAACAATAACTGTAATAAAAGAAAAAAAGTAACAGGAAGCAGCAGAAGGGAAGGTTTCCACTGTACGATGAACAATACCCAGATGACTTCACACATGGGTAAAATATTTGAAGGTTGGGTTATAAAGTCTTGATCGTCAGAGGGAAATTCCAAGGTTATTTTCAGCAGCGAGCGGAGGAAGCAGCGACTCTGTGCTCATCAGAAAAGACAAATGATAATAAATCTAAGGCTAACCCACAGAGAGCCTGGTGGAGGCAGATCTCCACCCACCGCCACCAAGTCCTGCTCACAGGGGAACAGCCGGTCGTGACTGCTGCTGTAATCAAACTGACGCAGAGGCAAAGGGCAGAGCTTTTAGGCTCTACTGACAGATAATGACTGTAAGGGGGACGTCTGTGGACTCGAAAACAAAAGTATTTTCCGTCTGTTTTCTGGACAGTTGAATCAAAGTTGTTGGAGCAGACTAAGTAAAGGTTTCCAGCAGAAGCCTGTGGGGTGACTTTGAAGTCAGACTTCTAGAAGAGGAATCCATCAGTCTGAAAGTTGAACCACAGTTACATTTTTAACTGGATAGAGGAATGGTATGAATGTACTTTTGGTTCCAAACCAAAGTCCTGAAGCTCCATAAAGGCCAACATCCTGAGACAGAGTCCAGCGTCCACACGCTGTTCTGGTTCTGGACGTGGTTTCGTAATGAAACGTCTGACACGGACCAGAAAACTGATACTATGCAAATTATGCAGGAAACCAGCCCCCACCACAGACTCAAACACGGCAAACCTCTTCAACCACCTACGCAAGAATCACATGACAGAGTAAGGAGAGAGTTTACGGATGAGAAGCAAAAAGAGCCGTCAGGTGCTCCAAATAAACCTCCGGCTCAAACGTTAGAACGGGCTTTTCACGCAGCACGCCGTGTAATAAATACTCACAAAGAAAATGGCGGCCGCTACAACTTATGTCTAAAAATGTATCGTTTAAGCATTGGTCACACACTCGTCTCCGGCTGAAACTGACGCCCAGCTGAAAACACTTCACACCAGTCGAGCTGCCTGAGATTCACAGAATTTACAGAAAATGCGCTATTGTGTGATTTATATCGTTATCGGGATGAGAAATGTCTTATTGCCCTAGTGTCGGGTTTGGCTTTCACACTCTGACCAGCCATGAGTCATTCCCGTGAGATTAGAGACAGCGGTCCCTCTTTGGCGTGCTCCACGTCGTTCTGCTGGTCGTGGTCCAGGTTCTGGTTCTGCTTGGCGTAGTGGCTCAACAACCACCTCTCCACCTGCTGCAACTCGCACAGGCTCTCCAGAACCAGGACCGCCATCACCAACTGCAGTCGAACATGGAGGAGGTGGCGTCTGTCCAAGACAGCCGAATGATGTCGAGGATAACGGCGATCTGATTGGCGAGGAAGGAGTGGAGCTGAGAGCGAGGGGCCTGTACAGATGCAGTTTTATACGTTTTCTTCAGACAAATAAAAATGAGAAACCATGTGTTCGAATTCTTCCTGCGGACGTTCTTCTGCAACATCTGAGAAGATCTCGGCACAAAGCCGAGAATCTCACATTCCATCAGCTCCTCTTCCCGCGGAGCAGCGGGCTGAAGGATGGAAGCAGAGAGGCTGTAATGGAAGCAAAGCCATAAGAAGATTAAATAAGGAGAGACAGGAAGAGACATTTAAGTAAATGGATGGTTGAGAGCATAATTCTGAAAGAGAGAATGCATTACGCAGAGAGGACGGACGGATGGCCCAGCGCCAGGAGAGCGAGGGATGAAGAGCGCCAAACCGCCAGGAGGAGTTTGACACCGGAGAGCCGTAATGGAAGAGATGGAGGGAGCACTTGCCAAGATATCGATTTATAAATTACCCGTAGTTTTGTGGCTCCGAGTTAAAAAAAAAAAGAAAGAAAGAAAGAAAGAAAAGGGAGGGGGGCGTAGAGCACCAGTTAGTGGTCCAATTATTCAATAATGTGTGATCTGACAAGCAGGAAGGAGGGCGGGCCGAACGCCTCCCAAAATAAAAGCATCCGAGTTGTGCGTGCGCGAACGAGCGCCGGTGTTATTTTAATAAAAAAGGAAACGACTGAAACTAAACTCAAAGGAAATTTTTGAAGCTCAGCTAATTATTCAGAAAGTTTCTCTTTTTTTTACATTTTAGTTCAGAGTTTTCTGTTTTTTATTTACTTATTTATCTTTGATGTCAATAACTGTGAGGTGGGTCTAAATGTAGTGCTCCGCCTGTCGCTGGTTTCAAAGCAGGACCAGCAGGCGATTTCATGGTGCCATCTTCTATGTACAGTCTGTGGTTTCCACAGCTGTTTAGAAGAAACATTCATGTAGTTCCTTAGGCTTTTATTGTGAAAAGCAGCGTTTATGTTGTGTCACTGTAAATGGTGTGCGTGTTTATAAAGGCGAGCTGTTGGCGTGGCCGTCATCTTGAACTTTGCTGCCACTGCAGTGATTCATCGGCCTTTCGTTCTTGGGGACACCGCCGTCTCCGCTGGGGCGGTCTTGCTCGATCTTTGATTATATTTGCCGGGACGACAATTTGGAATCTGTTTGGGTTCGACTTCCTGTTTGTGTCAGAAGCTGCTCCGAGTGTCTGCTCGTCTGTTGTCTCCACATTCGCTTCAGCGATTCTTCCTTTTTCTTTGTGTTTATTCTGAAGCTCAATGATGTCAAATGTATTTGTTGGCCTTAAAGCATGAAAGTGAGAATCTGCAGGAAATAAGTGATGATGGCAGATTTGTGTGTTTCCAGATTTTTCCAGTGAAATTGTTCCTGTAAATTGGGATCATACTGTTCTTCAGTAAAACCTTTAACATGTTGATTCTAACATGCAGACTTTCTCTGATGCTTTAAAAACTTTTCATTTCTGTTTAAAGTAGTTTCACTGAGAAGTGACACACACTCACAGACACACTCACAGACACACACACACACAGACTGGGGCACGTTCACGCTTTAGTTTCCACCGTCTTCCATCTTTACCAGGAATTCTGTGGAAGCTTTAGGAAAAATCTGTTTGGTGCCCCGATGATGGATGCCATGTTACATTACAGAGCTGGAGCTTTGTGTCAGAAACTGAGAAAAGTGTGAACATAACAGGAACATGACTCACCACCCTGGCACGAAAACAAAAGTGCGCCATCTGCTGTCCGCCACGCGTCACTGCAGGTGTTATAAAATGAGAAGTTGTGAGTCTGTGGTCCAGGATGATTTCCACCCCTCTCGTAACGTCCATCCGTCTGTGTTTCTGTCTAGGTGTCCACATTCTGATCGCTGTCGGTGCGGTGATGATGGTGGTCGGCTTCCTCGGCTGTTACGGCGCCATCCAGGAGTCGCAGTGCCTGCTGGGAACTGTGAGTCACACTGAAGCTTCCCTGTGGACTTCGACCTGCTTCTAGTTTTAATATTTCTTTGTCTGAGACGGTGCACGAATAATGATGTGAAAAGATGCTTCGCACCAGGTTTAGCTCCCGGCTAATTTCCATCTGCAGGTCCACACAGCATGAAATAAACTGTAAGATATCTGGATGCATGCTCAAGCATCCTGGTCCCAAAGTTGATCAAAAGTTGATTCTGTTCATCTGGACATTTTCAAAGAAAAACTGCTACGTCCTGATGAACAGAATCAATTTTTTGGGAAACTGTAAGATCCAAAAACATAAGCAAGAGAAACGTAAACCCATCCACACACATCCCCACTGAACCTCACAGTATCTCATCAGTGTAGAACCATAGTGCTGAGCTCACCAGAGGTGGACTCACCCCTGAAACCGCAGAGGGCGCTCGTACCCTCACGGCGGGGCCGGACACAGATCTGCACCCACTGAGGACGGCGGCGTGAGTCCTCAGCATCCTCACGCACAGAAATGGGAAAGTCCAAAGATGAGTTTCAGACTGAATGGCTCGAGCTTCCGGCGCCGTGAGAACCTCCACGGTGTTTACATATGAAGCATCAGCTGTCCAGTGAGCTCAGCAGCCTGCACACGCTCAGACTGATGCAGACGATTCATCTGTGAGACGCCTCTTAGTGGAAGATGCTTCATCGTACTTCATGATGAGAGGAAGTGGAACTGTCTCCACATTGGGTGGCGTCCAGTCGCCACTCTCACCTGTGGGGTTGTTGCCGTAGTGATGTAATGTCTGCAGTCGTCTCCGTGGTTACATTATGTAAAGGTTGAACACATTTATCTTGCTGTGAGGTCCGCAGACCGGGACCAGCCATTTTACATCACTACCCAGAATGCATCTTGTCTTTGTCTGGTTTTAATCTGTGAATCTGCTCTGACGTCATAAAAGCAGCAGCTGCACGGTTACCTGCACGTGTTCTCTGAGTCAGAGCTCAGGTAGAAGGATGCTTGCACTCACCTGCTGTGTTTCTGGCCCGTCCCGCAGTTCTTCGCCTGCCTCGTCATCCTGTTCGCCTGTGAGGTTGCAGCTGGAATCTGGGGCTACATGAACAGGGACACGGTGAGTGTGCGCACGGACACTGCGGGTTCCAAAGTACAGGATTGGATCGGGAAGCGTTTGGTCCTGGTTGACACCTGGGATTAAACGTGGTTCATACAATCAGCAGCACACGCAAAACCTCAGGTTTGAACTTTAATAAGAAAAAATTATGAAAGCAACAGCAGACTGTACTGAGATCTGTGATGATTCTGATTCTGAGGGGTCAGCTGGGTCAGGTGGGTCAGCTGGGTCAGGTGAGAGAAGCTGATTGGGTTTTTTTTTCATGGAATAACTGCATGAATATCATTTAAGGTCAAAATACAAAACTGCAAAAAGAAAAATGTACTTAGGACACCAACCTTGTGTGAGTTAGTAGTTATACTGCAGGACCTTTGAATCAGCGTGCTTCTGTCACCAGGCAACAACTAATAACTTTATTTAAACTTTTGCAGGTTACAGAGGAGATGAAAAACTTCTACGACAACGCCTACGACCGCGCAATGCAGACTACCGCCAATACGCAGGAAAAGAACAATGCCGCCTCCGTTGTCCTCAAGGCCTTCCATGAGACGGTACAACGCAGATATATTACAAAATGATCATGTGAATATTTTCTTATAAAGTAAAGGGAATGTTTTTCTGACTTTTGGAGAAAGAGGGGTCCTGAGCTTTTCCAGGAACCTCGTCTCCTTAAAGTACAGCAAACACTAAGAACACGGTGTAATGCATGAACGCATGCTTTGAAGTTCACGTACAAATTCTGACGTGTTGAATTTGGGAATAAAAGTTGGGAATACCAGGTGAGCTGACTTTGGAATTAGCAGAAACTAAACTCCAAATGAGAGAGATGCAGGTAGACGTCAGGTCTGCACCACGTCCTCTGTTGGAGCGTCTTGTCTGTCACCGCGTTTTCATGAGACGGTGAAGCCCTGAGTTATCGGCTAATGCTAGCTAACACGAGAGCCTCACTAAGGCAGAAACCTGCTAATCACTGATCACAAACATTAAGTCAGAATCTTCAAACTTCACTCAGCAAACCTGGAGCTCCGCCCTCTGTGACGGCCTGTTAGTACAGTGACCTCACAGCAGCCGTGTTATTGGTCACATGATGTCATTAAAAATGCTCCAACAGCACAAACACGCTGCGGTTAGCTGAGGTGCAGCTAGCAGACACCTAGCGGCTACATCCACCTGTCCGTCAAAGAGGCCACGCCCCTAATAATGCAAACTTTAAACCTTAATAGGATTTAAACAGGTGAGTTATAGAAACATCCTCCCCTGTACAGGTGTTATGAGGGAGGAAATGATCCACAGAGACCAAACAGTTTGTGTATCAGGCTGTAAACATGTTTGTTTCTGCTGTAAAGTTCTAACATGGGAGTCTACGGCCCCTTTTCCTAGAGTACCTACTTGGACTGACTCGACACAGTTTTCCAGGGTTTTCCATTAGGTCGTAGTCCTGGTACCAGGTACTTTTTTAGTTCCTGCTCAGCCGGGGTTCTAAGTGATCCAGATAGGTACTAAAATGTGACGTCGTCAGACTGCGTGCAACCGATTGGCTGGTCAGTAGTGTCACTCGACGAGTCACGAGAGCGTCTCGTTCACGAAAATCAAAACTGACATTTTTGAAACTCGGCTACAAAACAACGCCGTGATCCCCCGAGTGTGACGAACACCTACAGACCGAGCAGCAGGTAAATATTAGCTTCGATGTCCACCTTTGTTGGAACAATCAGATGTGCAGACGCATTGCTATGACGACAAGCGTACAAACAAGGTACTGCTGGGTTATAATGGAAAACCAGTCGATCCAAGTCGACCCGAGTAGGTCAAATGGAAAAGGGGCTTATGGGGACAGACTGTCAGGAGGTTTCCAGGTCTTCACTGTGTTGTCTTTGTGTTTCAGCTGAGCTGCTGCGGTAAAGGCACAGGCACTAACATCGGGACAAAGATCACAGACGGTTTGGGAGTGACCAATATTTGCCCCAGTGGTGCATCCACGGTAAGCTCAATATTTTTTTCAGTGGTTCAATCTTTGCTCGCGTACTTCTGGCTCACGGGGAGAAAAAGCAGGACCATCATTTAGTTCTCTGCAGAAATCATGAAGTTAGTCAAAAAAGCTCCACAAACTTTGCCGTGAGACATTTTCTCTCTGCTGTATACATGCACCAGGCAAACAAAGGTGTGCGAGGGGCGGGGTCATTCATGTCATTGATAGTGTTGGCGGGTTCTCCTGTGCTGCTGTAAAATAATCTGCTCTTGGTGACCTGATGCAGTCATGGGGGGCTGTTCCACTTCCTGTTAAACCGTGGTATCGAAAGTAGTTGCAGTTCACCCGAGGGCACAGCAGGGGGCGCTTTTAGTTCACTGAACAGAAGTGAATGGAGCTAGACTGAGATAAAAACTTATATTTTAGTTTCAGTTAAATGAATGGAAGTGGTTGAGTCTGTGCAGCTGCTCTCCACAAACTGAGAACATTTCACTTCAAAGTAAAAGTCACATCTTTTGAGACTTTTATTTTGAAGGTAAACCTTCTCCATTTTCAGTTTGTGTCACACGTTTTTTTTACCACGCAGCCAGCAGTATAAGTAAAAACTTGTGGTAGTCTGAGCTCTGCAGCCACTGCCAGCCCGTCGAGGAATACACATTTCCTCTTGAGCAGCGTCTGCGTTGAAACCTCGGACGTTCTCACACGGCAGCTCAGAGGCCGGATAAAAGATTTCGAGAACATAGAGACACCAAAAACCTCAGACTGAGGAAAAGTTTCAGGAGTCCAAAGATCTGCAGGAGGCTGATCTGTATGCAGCCTGCAGCTTCACACGAGTCTTAGCTCCACTTGTTGGCAGCGCAGTCACATTACTGAAGTGACCCGAGGTCAGTGCAGAGCTGCGCGGCTGCCACAAGACAGAAGTGTTTAAAAGAAGCACTTTTTACTTTGTCTGTTGCTGATTTCTGTGAGAGGAAACTCATCAGGAGGAGGAGGAGGTAAAGCTAACGCACTGAACACGTGGACACAGCAGGAAGCTAAAGTAGCGTTAGCATGAATAAATAAAAGCAGTGTTACAGAGTGAATGAGCTGAAATATTAATGACTGATAAATAAATGAGTGTGTGTGAGCTGAGGTGGCTGTAAGAGAGAAGCTCACAGACGATGTGTGTTGGTGATCAGCTGTCTCTAAGACTGGACCAGTTAAAAAAATACGGGTTTTTTTCTCCATGTTGACAACCTCCATCTATCCAAAACTTCAAAACAAAAGAATCCTCAAATGAAATCGTGGTTTAAGAGAATAAAGAAATGCCGACACGTGGTGTTTGTAAAAATGTGAACAAGCAGCAGGAGAGCAGGATGTGCAGTAAGACTGCTACATGTGCAATTCTTTTTCTGACAAAGTTGTACTTTTGTATCTTCTTACTCAGTTGTATATAGCATTTGTATTCTATTTTATTCTATTGTATATAGTATTTTATTTTATTGCATTCCAGTGTTTTCTAATTTCTGCCACATAACTTTGCACTTTTGCTGTAACGAAACAAATTTCCCACCTGTGGGACTAATAAAGGTCATCTTATCTTATCTTATTCTCTCTGATCTCCAGTAGATGGCGGTGTTTGAATGTTTTGTGATGTTTGCTTTGCAGAACTGCCACCAGAGAATCAACGAGCTGTTCCACGATAAGATTTACCTGATCGGCATCGCCGCGCTGGTGGTCGCCGTTATTATGGTGAGAACATGAACATCACACAGTGCTGCAAACTGTTGGTAAATGTGCTGAAGGCTGAGGGGCAGATTTGATTGTTTCTGCTTATTGCATGCATACAGTGTGTGTGCGAGTAACATGAGAGAGGATACGTCCTTATGCAGTCATCCTCAGCCACGTAGAAGCCCCACCCACTAGCTCTTTAAACCTCCATGTGTGAGGGGCAGCCAATCAGAAGGATGAATGAAAAAGGGAGGAGCTAAAAAAAGAAGCTTATTTTAGATGAACTGAGCTCGGTGTAAAGTAAAGATTATTACAAACTACAAATGAGCGGGATAGACCCGCTTTGAAGATGAAGGTGACCCCTGACCTTTCCTCAAGCACCATTGGCCCTTTTTAGCTCGTGAGCATGAAAAATCACATTTTATTGGGTAGTCTTTTGGTTTTCGTGGCTTTATGTAGGATAGCACTGAAGTCTGTGAAATGCAGAGAAAACAGTCTTTACTGGTGCGTTAGTGAAGCTGAGGCAGTGCTGCTCCCTCTGTTTGTCAAAGAGGACCATCCCACCTTCTCATGTCAAAAAGAATCTCAGTGATAATCAGGAGGCGGACGGCGGAGCGAGCGTACAAATGCTATCGCCGAGTGGAAATCGTAGATGCTGTAATGATGTAATGTTGTGACGCAGCCCTGACAGCTTCCTCCTGTTTCTCAGATCTTCGAGATGATCTTCAGCATGGTGTTGTGCTGCGGGATCCGCAACAGCCCCGTGTACTAAAGTGCCAGGGCTCCGGCCAATGAACGAGGAGAGGACGACTTCGCCGTCTCCTTTGTTTGTTTGTTTTTTATAACCAGGAAATGCCACATGTATTGCTTGCTGGATTTTAGTCAGCTCTTAAAGACAATATCCTGTTTTTCTTACACTGTCAAAGATCATTTTTTATTGTTATTTTTGTTAGTCACAGATGCTGTTATGCATATTAGAGCAGTGTTTTATGTAGATATGCTATCACACTGTCACACACCGTCGAGGTGCTGTAATCTGATTAGTTTACTGCTTTCCTGCCTACGTCCATGCTCTCATATCGGGGTTTTCTGGATGTTATCCCACTGTTTTCTGTATAAACTGTATATAAATATATGTGGACAGTGCTTTATGTCTGCCTGAGCACGGATGTTGTATATCATGAGCTTTGTTCCCGAACACTCTGCTTGTTTGTCTGTGGATGGATCCAGACAGAAGGTGTACGTGACCGGCGCTCTCTCACTCACACACACACACACACACACACACACCCCTCTAGTCATACTGTGGGATGTTGTCAGGAACTGAAATGTTTAATCTGAAGCTGGAACCAAAGTCAGTGACCTCTGACCCCGTTTGCTTTCCTTTGTTGGTCCAAACTTTCTGCGCTCTTATCGGAGCGGTGTTAAACTATGATCATCATTTCAGAATTGGAACACGCCTCAAAGTTTAATGTCTGGCTCATTCCTGCAGTCGTGTACTGGTCACGTGCGTTTCCCAGCAAACTGGTTGTCCTGGTAGGGAGCTGGTTGTGTTTGCTCACAAATAAAACAATGGGCTGCTAAAAATGATTAAAAGCAGAACTATAAAAACCCAGAAATAATAATTAATGTTGCATCTTAAATTCATGTTATATTTGGCATATTCGAGTCATTTTGTGTATTTTGCCTTTATTTTGAAATCCCCGTACTTACGGGCTTCAGAGAGTGCAGCAGCCTCGGTTTGGAGTTTCCGATCCTGGTTGCCTCGTCCGGTTGAGCCTTGTTGGTCTAATCTGACATGTTTATGTGGTCGTCATCCCCCCGCCGTCGTTAGCAGCGCGCAGCTCATCTGTTGTGTCGTCATTGTCGTAGCGAGCGTGGCTCTATCGGCCCGTCCGAGCTGACCTGTGCGCGTGCAGAGCGGCTCCAGGAGCTGTTTTATTTCACCGCCTTCGTCCCAACTGTTCCCGCCTCATCGGCCGACCGCTAACTGCACGGCACCGCGGCCCTCTAACTCCTCACTTTAAATCATAGCGCCTCATGTAACCCTCCGTATAACCGTAGCTTTTCTCAACCAATTAAAACCTTGCCTTGTTAACTAAGTCGCGCTCGACAGTGCGACGTACAGCTCTGATGTATCGTACTAATGAAAATAATGAAGGCTGTAGAAACAATGTATGCCTTTCTTCTCTTTGTATCGTGATATCTGTGTCTGGTACGTCATCACAGGAGTCTGGAAGGGGAGGGGAAGATTTTGTGACAGCGCCGATGGGATGAAGCGTTGATGCTGCCTTTTGAATAACTGCCGCATAAATCTCCTCTCTGCTCTGTAGACTTTGGTTTGCCCAAATATAAAGGGATTAAATGTATTTTACAAATAACCTTTCAGCTCTTCTTGTCTTTTATTTGAGGAACGGTGACCGTTGTAAGAGGGGGTCGCTTTTACCTTCAGTCCAGGGGTTGGTTACCTTTACCAGTAATATGTTAGTGAGTGCAGCAGTGTGAGCTCTTTAGTCGAGCTTTGGTTGGCATCAAGGATGCTGCACTTGCTGCTTTCATATATTTGAGAACACAGGTGTCAAACTCCAGTCCTCGAGGGCTGCTGTCCTGAAACTTTTCCATGTGTTCCTGCTGCAACACAGCTGAATAAAATTATTAGGTCATCAGCAGGGCTTGACTGCATGCTGAGGAGGCGATTCAGCCACTTGATCCATGTTACAGCAGCTCAGGAGTGAATGAACACGGTGCAATAAAAGTACTTTTAGAAGAAGTACATTTTTCTAACCACTTATTTAAATGTACGTGAGCAGGTTGGGGGTGGGCACCTCAGCATGGAGTCAGTTTTATTCAGGTGTGTTGCAGCAGGGATGCATGGAAACGTTTCAGGACAGCAGCCCTCGAGTTTTATAACCTTTTTGGTGTGCAGCCTGCATTACCTGTGGCCTCCTGCAGGATTTTTTGGTAGGTCCTGTTTTATTTTCTGTCACTTTTCCTCCCGCTTAAAGTGCCACGGCCACGCTGACACACAGATGGACCTGCTGATGATTCCTGGCGACCGTAGAAGACCAGCAGCTGCTTTAAACGTCTCAGCGATGTTAAAGATGTCGGATGGCACCAATTCTTCTTCATCTCAATATCACAAAATCAGAAATCCTGTTTTTCAGAGAAACAGAGTTATCGTGGCGCCTTGTCTAAAGATTCAAGGTTCTTTATTTGTCACATGCGTAGTCACACAGTGAGATGTGTCCTGAGCTGCTGCTTTAGAAACAGTAAGTAAACTGAAATGATTGCTGCGTGTTCTGTTTCACTCTTTGAGCCTCGTTTTAAAGTCAAACTTGCACTTTTATACTTCAACACAGAGAAAGTCACACATTCCATCTCACATCAGCAGTTTTTACAATAGTTTCTGCTCCACCAGTGTAAACATGGTACAAAGTTTGAACACATCGAATTATTGCTTGAAGTTTTTGGCTTCAGACATCAAATACTTTTGAACATAAATCGTTTTGAAAAATGGTGTTTTGACCCCTTTCGGGACCTTTTTTACACACTGAGGCAATGTTTGAATATTAAAGTCTGAAGGTTTCACTGATCTTTACCATAAAAGTAGGTCAGGGTGTGTAAACTGGTGCAGTCAGTGTTAGTCAGCACTCAGCTAAACTCCCATATTTGAGGACACACTAAGAAAAAACTTCATATTGCAAAAGACAACTAGTCACTATTTTTGAATGGTTTGTATGATTTGTGTGTGTGAAACACGTGTCTGCAGTATTTGATCAACACAACATGAAAGCTAAACTAGAATAACATTTTCTTTATTTTGAATCAAAAGTTTCATGTTAAAAATCCTTCTGTTACAGTTGTATGCTAAAGTTTGGGCACCCCTGATAATCTTCATGATTTTCCTTCATAAATCATTGGTTGTTTGGATCAGCAATTTCATTTAAATATATCATATAGCAGGTGAACACAATGATATTTGACAAGTGAAATTAAGTTTATAGGATTTACAGAAAGTGTGCAAAAGTTACTTAAACTAAATTATGCAGGTGCATAAATTTGGGCAACCCAACAGAAAAATTACATCAATATCTAGTAGATCCTCCTTTTGCAGAAATTACAGCCTCCAAACACTTCTTATAGCTTCCAATGAGAGTCTGGATTGTGGTTGAAGGTATTTTGGACCATTCCTCTTTACAAAACATCTCTAGTTCATTCAGGTTTGATGGTTTCCGAGCACGGACAGCTCTCTCTAACTCCCACCACAGATTCTCAATAATATCCAGGTGTGGGACTGAGATGGCCGTTCCAGAACGTTGTACTTGATCCTCTGCATGAACGCCTTAGTGGATTTTGAGCAGTGTTTCGGGTCGTTGTCTTGCTAAAAGATCCAGCCCTGGCGCAACTTCAGCTTTGTGACTGATTCTTGAACATTGGTCTCCAGAATCTGCTGATACTGACTGGAATCCACGTGTCCCTCAACTTTAACAAGATTCCCAGTCCCTGCACTGGCCACACAGCCCCACAGCATGATGGAACCACCACCATATTTTACTGTAGGTAGCAGGTGTTTTTCTTGGAATGCTGTGTTCTTTTTCCTCCATGCATAACGCCCCTTGTTATGTCAAATAACTCAGTTTTAGTTTCATCAGTCCACAGCACCTTATTCCAGAATGAAGCTGGCTTGTCCAAATGTGCTTTAGCAAACCTCAAGCGGCTCTGTTTGTGGCATGTGCGCAGAAAAGGCTTCCTCTGCTTCACTCTCGCATACAGTGTCTCCTTGTGCAAAGTGCGCTGAATAGTTGAACGATGCACAGTGACTCCATCTGCAGCAAGATGATGTTGTAGGTCTTTGGAGCTGGTCTGTGGGTTGACTCTGAGTGTTCTCACCATCCTTTGCCTCTGCTTATCTAAGATTTTTCTTGACCTGTCACTTCCGGCCTTAACTAGACATGTCCCTGTGGTCTTCCATTTCCTCACCATGTTCCTCACAGTGGAAACTGACAGCTGAAATCTCTGAGACAGCTTTTTGTATCCTTCCCCTAAACCATGATGTTGAGCAATCTTTGTTTTCAGGTCATTTGAGAGTTGTTTTGAGGCTCCCATGTAGCCACTCTCGAGAGAAGATGCAATTGGCCACCCTAAATACCCTTTCTCATGACTGGATTCGCTGCAGAAGAATCAAAGCTAATAAAGGCCCTGGGGGGGTGGGGGTGTGTTGGGCTGCTGGCTCTTCGTCGTGCAGCCTGCTTGTTGTAGACATCCTGTGATGGATGCTGCAGATCAGCAGGGAGCGCTGAAACGCTCGCCAAACACGCTTTATGGTCCAGCCCGGGCCTGACGCCCTACAGGATGGCCCCGTGCCCCCCCCTCCTCCCTTTCTCCACCATTTATTTTTCATTTCAGTGTTTAAAGTTACAGAACTTTAAAATAGGTTTTTAACTATTTCAGTCGATGGACAATCGTGTTAAAGAATCAGGATCCCGTCTCTGATCACAACGGAGACATTTCCCATTTCCCTGTTACAGGAGTCGAGATCTTTGGGCAGCGCTGACAAACGGCTTCTCTCCTACACTCGCTTGGCTGGGAGGCGCCCTCCTCCTCCTTCCCCACCATCCTTTTTGTTCTTTCCCCCCACACCACCTTCATTTGTTTCCACAGGATGTGTGAGGAGTTCCCACAAAGGTCGTTTACTAACCACGAGGACTGTCAGACCATGAGCTGAGGCTGTCCTCATATTCCTGCTGATTTTCCAATTTCCTGTCCTGAGATGCTCTGTGATCCAGTCCTGTCCAAAGCGTTCTTTTTATTTGTTTTTTTTAGTGGAGATTCATCACAAACAGTAAAAAAACAAACACGAAAGAATCTAAGGAGTGAAACTTCTTCTGGGCTGAAACCTCAGCTTGTCTGTAGCTTTGTTGCCTCTAAACAAAATCAGAAGAGCGTGTTCTCCGCTGCACACCGCAGATCTTTCTGCACATATTTCTGGGTTTGTGAAGTCACACAAAGAGGTCGTGACCTGTGTGTGTGTTGCTAAATGCACTCCTGTGTGCATCCAAACCCAGATGGAGTGGTTTGTGTGAAAGTCCGTGGTTTCTGCTGCAGGATCCCTCCCTGTTCCCTCCTGACGTATTGCTGCTCCTCACTCTCGCCTTCCCAGACCTCCCCCAACTATTTCCACATTCCTGGACCCTTAAACAATCACAGTCTCTCGGCTTATTTCACAATCCCGCTCGTACCCCTGTTCAAAAGTTACTAAAAGAAGCACAGGGGCCAGCTAACTTTCTGTCGGCGTATACATTAGAAACACATGTCTGAGTGTGAGCACATGTTGTTTTTGTGAATCGACAGTCGAGTTTGGAGCTAAACGTCTGACCCCGGCTCGGCCCTTCTGTTGACTCCACTCATTTATCAGGATTGGGTAAGAAGGGTTATTTTCATCGGCTTGCATAACGTACAGATGTGTAACCCTGACATAATGCTTCACCAAAACTGATGACAGACACGTTTTCTAACTTCTACTCATGTTCACAGCACCAAAGTTCAAAGTGACCATTTTTCTTCATGAATCATTTACAGCCGCTCTTGAAGGCGGTTAAACTCAAACCTACTCTTTGTTTCCACTCACGTATCTCCTGTTCCACTGGTGGATGTTCATATTAAACGACATCAGTCATCCCTGTGAGCTGAAGCACTCAGTTTATCAGGTTGTTTCCACTCCTGGATCTGAGAGATGAAGCCAACTCTGAAACTCGAAGCCTGCAGTTCCTCTGGCGTCCAGCAGAGGCAGCAGTGAGTCAGTCCCCATAGACTCCAATGTTAAAACAAATATTTTTACAGCCTGATACACAAACTGTTTGGTCTCTATAGGTAATTTAGTCCTTCATAACACCTGTGGGGTGGGCGAATTTGTTGTTCGATCCCAGTCTGCATGCCAAGTGTCCTTGGGCAAGGTATTAACCCCAAGCTGCTGTCTGATGCATCCATTGGAGAATGAATGCGTGTGAATGTTAGAAGCAGCACAGAAAAATATGCTTGTGTGAATGAAATGTTCAAGCTGTATAAAGCCTCAGAGTAGGAAAGCGTTATATAAGAACCAGTCCATCATTATTATGAGGGGCGTGGCCTCTTTGACTGGTAGGTGGATGGCGACGTCTTCACCTGAGTTTGACGTGAAGCAGGTATGTGGTCTCCACACAGCTGAACACTAATCTGTTTTTATTTGTAATCATGTTTATTAATATTTGTGGGAACGCAGAGGTCACGGGGGCTGCTGTGACGTAAGCGTGTGAGGTCAGACCTCCTGTGTACCGGTTGTCTTGACAGCAGGTGGATTTTAGACCCCCGCCCCCCACTCTCAGGCCCCGCCCACAGAGGCAGGGCTGACGGAGCGCCGTTTCTTGGCGAACACTCGTAGCTGCGCTGCGCACCGGACGGTCCGCTGTTCGCCGGAGTTTGCCTGGAGCCTTTTTTCTTTGTTCGCCCGGTGAAGCGTCAGGATGAATGTCGGGATCCCGGAGGGCTGCTTTCTGTCCGCCCTGCAGCCCAACTCCTCCTGCACCGCCTACGTGGTCCCCTCGGACGGCCCGTCTCCGGACCCGGTGGCGAAAGCTCGGAGGGTCCGGGAGCAGGTCCGGATGCGGCTGGCTGAGAGGAAGTCGTCCTCCCTGAGCAGGCTGGAAGGATCAACAGGTGAGAGCTTGAAATGAGCGCAGAGGAGGAGAGTAACGGGCGGGAGAGCCTCTGGTGGGGCCGAGGGGAAAATAAAGTCTCAGTAAAGTCCACAGTGGACGGTGGAGCATCTGTTTCCCCCCACCGAAAGTAGCGATCAGGGGCGTTTCCAGGATTTCTTTTTACTGGGGCCACAGGGGGCCCCGCAGTTGGCTTTAGTTTTAAAAAGAGCAGCGAGTATGAAAGCAGAGGTGATGATAATAAACACAATATTCCAGCATGTGTTCACACAGAGAGTCATTTAAAGTCTGTCTGTTATTGATATTAATACACAGCACAGACACTGAAACAACGATCGCAGCACAACAAGCCACAGATGTAATGCTTCACGTCCTTCTGTCCACGGTCCCGTCCGTTACTTAAACGAATGCAACGAAATAAAAACGGATGTAGTGATCAGCTGCTGACTAACAGTAAACGGATCATTAACCCTTTAGTCAGGTTCTTCTGGGGGAATCTGATGTATGAGCTATGACACGCTTGGTGCTAAGGGGTTAAAAATGTGCACTCACTGGAAAATAGTTGTTGTTAGCTTCACAGTAACCTCCCTCATCAGAGTCATGATGATTGTCAGGCTTTAACCTGCTTTAACTATCATGTGAGTCTCACTCTGCTCACTTTTGTTCTTACTTTTATTTTGAACTTTTCCAAACTTAAGGAAGGAAAATGTGGTTTGAGTTCAAAGATAATGACTTCCCCCTGAGAGTGCTTATCAGACTGATACCAAAGAACTCGTTTCATGTTACACACATTTATCTCTGTGGGTTTATCCTTCATTATTTATGGGCAGTCGCTTTAACGTTACAGCTGGTTTTAGTGATGCATGTGCCGATGCTGTATGTACAATAAGACATTACCATATATTAGTACCGTATTTGCATGAAGTGGACAGGTCTTGACTTCCATACTTTGAGTTTGAGGTGAATTCCCCCCACAGGGGTGCTTTATCCTCCCTGGGGGATAAATCTCATTCTTCCCGTTTCACCATCAGAAGCTCAACATACTGAGTCAGCCTCACACTCATCCTCGTACCGCTGCTTCACCTTACAAATCACCTGGAGCGTGTTTCTCATCAGCTGCCAGTCCACGTCTCACATCTTTGTTGCCCTCTGTCTTTGCAAGGAGACGTGCTGAAACGTCAGAGAGAGCTCCAGTTGTTGTCCAGGTCAGAGGTCAGTGCACGTCACGGCGTCCAGCTGATCGCTCCACACCTGTGATTGTGGGAATTTCCTCCATTATCTGATCTGTGGGAATAAATTACCACTGGCCCTGTGCTCAAATCCTCCAGGGCTCTAATCCAGTAGCTTTGGGGGTAAATCATGTCTCAAGGTGGGCTGATGCCACCCTGGCACTCGACCTCTGGGCGGAGCCTGGTGAAACAACCGTCATGTGTAGTTTCTCTGAGAGAAGTGTGCGGTGAAATGAAAGGTTAGTTGATGATGTGATGGACAGTTTGGACCTCCTGAGCGAGGCTGTGAAATGTTTGTACAGAGCCTGAAACTCCTCTCAGCTCTCTTTAAACTCTTCCAACTCCTTCCCTTTGTTACATCAGTACAGAGCATATGGCGCACACAGTGCTTATCGTCATCGCTACCAAGAAGTGAATATCAAGCATATAAAACATGGCAGCACTAAAGCTTCAGCCCTAAAGAAGGTGTGACTGTCTAAATACTTTGGGCTGTAGATCATCATTCTGCAAAAGCTGAGACACCAGAAGCTCGTTCAGTGTGGAAGGATCGTTTCCCCACCACAGTATCTGCACATGTTCAAAGAAACAGAGGCAGAAATCTGCTTTTGGGGCAGCTGTGGCTCAGGAAGTAGAGCGGGTGATCTGCTAATCAGAAGGTCGTGGTTTGATAGCCCGGTCCGTACACTGTATCTGGGTGAGGTGCTGAACCCCCGATACCAGCAGACACAAAACTCAGCCACAGAGCACCGAGTCTGAATGTGGCCTGTAGTGGAGCAGTACTCCGAGTCAGTACCCGCCCACTTTCAGTTACACCGCAGCTTATATTGATGAGCACAATAATATTAATATAACTAACCCCAGACCCCACATGTATTAATACCCCCCTCCAAATAAATAAATCTCTGTCAGCAACAAACTATAGTTAAGTCGTACCCTCCGTATGATGCAAATAAACATGGTGAATGTTCATGTTCTTCTTTCGAGTTGAAGGTTTGGCAGGTTTGTTTAATCCAGTGTGAAACATCTGGACTGTGAGCTCATTTCCCAACAAATCAGTGACTTTTGCTTCTAACGGTGTCGTTCTGGATCCAAACCCAGCACAGGCAGTGGCGTTTCTTTAGAAATCATGTCTCCTCCTGCATCTCTGAGCTCTTCCCGACGCGTTGGAATCTTTGTGCCAATCGGTGAAGCGGCTCCTTCAGCCTCTAATCGTCTCCTCCGTGTGTCTGCTGGAGCTTTATTCCAGCACTGGACCCGGGGGAGGTCCAGATGTTCACATAAGCCAGTTTTACTGAGTTCGTCTGAGATCTGAGTCACAGCACGAGCTCAGCTTTCACTTTGTATCCAGAAACGATGAGCTGCATGTTTGTATGAACGAGCTGTGCTGTGTGTTAGAAGAGACCGCAGAGCTTTAACAGACTCGACCTTCTTATCAGGGTCATCAGCAGAAAATGTCACAACTGGAGTTTAAAAGTGGGACAGAAGTGATGTTTAGGATGCACAGAGGGACTAATGAAAGACAGGATCCAGCTGGCTTTTAGGAAATTGAACATTTCTTCTTTGACAGTTTTTCTCAGGAACTTTCAGGATTTAGTCAAACCTGCGCAGACAGATTGAAGCTAATCTGACAGTTTGCAGTGAACAAAGGAAAGTTTAACATGAAGTCAGAAGTTTTGTGCATCTTTCTAAGAAAGAAACACCAGCCGTGATGGGAAACCGATGCTCTGCTGTAACACCAGTCTTAGATGCTGGCTGGGTGTTCACAGGGGTGGAGGTGGGCGAAGCTCGCGTCTGTCAAGTTGGATGTTTTTCGTTTTTGACTCTCTGCTTTGGTTCGGGTAAAAACGAGAAGAAGAAGAAGCTCGATGGTGTGTTGTGGTCAAATACAGCAGCACGGTGAAAACACGATGAAAACCTGCACGATGAAAACAAAGCTAAATGCTAAGCGGCTGTAATTTGCACTGTGAGCCAAACACAGGCGACATCAGGGCAGCTGTCTGTTTATTGTTCACACAGATGTGAATTTGTGTGAAGCCGTGTGGGTGTTATTTCCACCATTTCCTGTTTTTTTTCCCTCTTTACGGAAAAGTGCAGTGTGACATCACAAATTCCCGACCGGATAAAATGTTAAACATGGACGTTCGACCCCAGAACGTTAATAACGCAGAAAGAAGAAGAGAGGTGGTCTCTGTTTGGACATAAGCAGTCGGTGAGGAGGGGAGCTGTGATGATCCACATCTGTTTTCACAAAGAACGTCTGGGAGAGGAAGGAGACCCCCCCCCCTCCTCCTGACGGCTGCTCCGTCTCTTGGCTGATAAAAGAGGCCCTCGGTCTGACCCACAGAGGAGTCAGGATGTTGTCTGCATGGAAGCACATGTTAGATACTCTCTTATTAGTAAAATGCCCGACAGAGCCATAGAGGTGAAACTGCTCGTATTTAATATCAACAATGAAGTAGCTGCACCTGGTCCGAGCTTACGGGGCTCAAGTGCTTAATATTGAGTGAAGAGCTTGTTTTTCAGGAGGAGCCACTGATGACGGAGCCCCTCCCTGCTCCGTTGGTATTTTGAGCACTGCTTCAAGAGCATGTGAACACAGTGGGCCTCGTACACGACCAGCGCGAGCGCACTAATGTGCGATTCATCGCCTCTTTCTCACCTGACCCCGACGTGATCTGACGGCGTTCACAGAGCCTCTGTTTTTGTTTTGGAGAAAAGCTCTGTGGGGTTCAGGTCAGGGGTCTGTGCTGGAAAGTCCTCTGTGTTCTTCAGATATTGAGGTGTGTTTGCTTTGCTTCAGTTTCCTTCTGCACAAAGATCAAACTGGAGGCTGGACTGATGGTTCTCTCGCTTCTCCCTGCAGCCACTCTCGAACCAAGATTCATCAACAAGCTTCAAACTCTGGGAAAAACCCTTCGGTGTAATTAACCTCACTCAGCATATTTGTTGCACACCCTGGGTTGATCAGGAAGAGGAAACAAGAAAAAGGAAGCTAAAGCTAATGCTGCAAAGGCCACAGATGAGGAAACAATTATTAGCCCACCAATGAAATTCAAAGTTTTGTCTAAATTCTCCCAAGTGCTTTTTTAAAGGGAGGAATTTTCCTCACTGTAAATATCAGTTATTTCAGTTTGTACACGATAGTAAAATCATTTCAGGATAAACAAAAATAACCAAAGTCAATATTTTTAGTCCCCTAAAAACGAGCGAGAGGTGTGTCTCTGCAGATTCTGCAGCTGAAGCCTCCTTTGGTCAGATGAAATGAAGCTGCTCTTTGTCCACAGAGACGGGCGTCCCCACAGTGAAGCATGGTGGTGGCAGTATTGTGCTGTGGGGACGCTTCAGTGTGTCTGGAACTGGGAATTCCATCAAGGTGGAAGGACTCGGGAATAAAGAAGGAACATTTAAAAGACCACAGCGAGCCAGAATGACCTCGAGCACAAAACCCCGACTGGCTGAGAGATTCACTGAAGAAGAATGGGAGCGCTCATTATTTTGTGTCTGTGTGCAAAAGTAAAATAATGAAAGTATCCAAAGTAAAAGTGGATGTTTGGAAAAATTGTGTTAAAACTTCCTGCTTTGTTTAAAAGAAATTCAGTTTTATTTACACAGCGCCAAATCACAACAACAGTCGCCTCAAGGTGCTTTATATTGTAAAGTAGACCCTACAATAATACATACAGATAAAACAACAATCATATGACCCCCTATGAGCAAGCACTTTGGCGACAGTGGGAAGGAAAAACTCCCTTTTAACAGGAAGAAACCTCCGGCAGAACCAGGCTCAGGGAGGGGCGGGGCCATCTGCTGTGATTGGTTGGGGTGAGAGAAGGAAGACAGGATAAAGACATGCTGTGGAAGAGAGACAGAGATTAATAACAGATATGATTCGATGCAGAGAGGTCTGTTAACACATAGTGAGTGAGAAAGGTGACTGGAAAGGAAAAACTCAATGCATCATGGGAATCCCCGGCAGCCTACGTCTATTGCAGCATAACTAAGGGAGGATTCAGGGTCACCTGGTCCAGCCCTAACTATATGCTTTAGCAAAAAGGAAAGTTTGAAGCCTAATCTTGAAAGTAGAGATAGTGTCTGTCTCCTGAATCCAAACTGGAAGCTGGTTCCACAGAAGAGGGGCCTGAAAACTGAAGGCTCTGCCTCCCATTCTACTTTTAAATACTCTAGGAACAACAAGTAGGCCTGCAGAGCGAGAGTGGAGTGCTCTAATAGGGTGATATGGTACTACAAGGTCATTAAGATAAGATGGGGCCTGATTATTTAAGACCTTGTATGTGAGGAGCAGGATTTTGAATTCAATTCTGGATTTAACAGGAAGCCAATGAAGGGAAGCCAAAACAGGAGAAATCTGCTCTCTCTTTCTAGTCCCTGTCAGGACTCTTGCTGCAGCATTTTGGATTAGCTGCATCAGCACAGGGGTCTGAGCCCTTCGACAGCGAGGAGCCACATGACTTTATGTTTGTGGGCTTGGAGAAAAACTCGTGTTATATTCAATATTCAGTTATACTCGCCCTCTCTGTCCTATAATAACACTGACACATGACCCAGAGCTCTTACTGCAGGGAGCAGGACAAACCTTACACTTTGGCAAGGAGCTGGTGTTGTTAGAGTCTCTGACCTGTTTGAGAATTTGAGATTTAAAGCATCTGATTCACTGGAAGCTCAGTGCGACATATCAAATAAAGCATTCAGCAGATATTTACAGATCAGTGAGTCCTTTGTGCATAACTGGGAAGAAATCCCAACCGAGTCACGTCCTCTTTATCCAAACTCCGTTCTTAAGCTTGAACCTTGAATTTTTTTACGAGTCTGCCTTCCATAATTTAAACATGCAACAGGTATAAAGAGTTGAGTCATCTACAGATCTACAGGGTGGGAATTTCACCACAATTCAAGCATTGTGCAGCGTGTTGAAGTGTTAGTGCAGCAGCAGGTTTCAGCAAATCCACCTCTGGATCTGCTTGGAAACGTTCCCGCTGCTCTTAAAGAAAAGAAGGATGTGATCCTTCAATGTTAGCGAGAAAAGTAAGTCGGAGGTGATCCCGCTTCAGTTTCCATGTGGACATCTGTGATGTCAGAGGTGGTGAATATGGAAAAACATGAACCCTGCGTTCGTGAAGGACAGCAGACATGGGGGAGAGAACTGGACCTCTGATTATAATCTAGATTTAAACAGAGGGCATGGACTCATGTTTAGACTCACAGATGACCCGCTGTATGACTGACAGGTGGATGGTGACACAGGCGGCTGTAGCTGCCAGCTTCACCTGAGCTGGACCGCTGCGCCGTGTTTTTGCTGTTGGAGCTTTTTGGAGCATTTTAATGACATCATGTGACCGTCCAAGAATGAGCTCTTATTGAAATGTGGTCAGTCCTGGTGTCCACAAACATCAGGTGAAGACTTCCAAAAAAGCAGGTTCACACACAAGCAGCATTCTGTGGTAAATAGACTGTACACAAAGATAGCAGTGTTGAGCCCGCGTCGAGGGTTGGTCCTCGATTCTCCTGATCTCCGGCCTTTTCTGACGTATCGATCATCCGGATCTGAATCCTGATTCAGATGCTTCACAGTCCACTAAATGTCGAGCACGCTCATTAGAAACATGCAGAGCAGCTTTACTCAGGCTGTGAGAAAGCTCTGAGCACTGATGTCATGTTTCCCATTATCACTGTGCTGCTTAGTCAGCAATGTTCTGCTGGAAACTGGAGGCACAGCTGTGTCTCTAACAGGTGAACGTGTTGCCAGATTCAGTCTGAGCGAAGTGGAATGCAGCGATCCGGACGGTTTGGGGTAAAACGCACACGACCTTCACGCAGTGCAGCCCAAAGAAAATGAAAGTAAAGGTCCCTGTGTAAGCTCATAGACCACCTCCTGTGTGGAACATTCCTCTCCAATCTGCTCTTCACAGCATGTTATCACAGCCTATTTTAGACTGTTGGTCGGGCTGCTGCTCTTCCACAGTGAGGCTGGTATTTCTCACTGTGTGACCGTTACAGGGGTGACGGCTGCAGCACACCTTCAAACCAACACAACAGCAAGGCCTGATTTTCTCTTAGTTTTGCCTGTTTTTATTCAGGAAATTCATCTTCAGTTTGAGTTTGTAATTTGAGTTGTAGCATAAATCCAAAGTGCACCACGTTTTTATTTCTGTCATCAGCTCAAGAAGCCTGCAGATTGCAGCCAATCAGCTGATGGCTCAAACCTCTCACAGTATAAATTATTGACGCTGCTTTTGCCTCCATACAGTTGCTGCATTCTGCAAGCTGCTTTGTAACCCACCTCCACCCCAGCTCCTCGTTTTCATGGTGTTTCTGGTACCGATGGAGTGTTTTTCTACTCTGAACACTCAAAGCACTTTTTTAATTGCAAGCCTTTTTCAGCCAATCACACGCATTCACGCATGGATGCATCGAGCGCAACTCGGGCTTCAGCATCTTGGACATGCAGTCTGTGGGGGAATCGATCCTCCACCTCCTGAGCCGCAGTCACTACACATACGATGTCATATCTTTCTGTTTGTTAGCTTTATGAAATAACTAAACTGCATTTAATCTGCAGAAAGGTTTATTTTGCAGGAATTTGTACTTTCAACTCAAAAATAACAGAATTAAAGTGAGTCCCAGTTCAGGCTGTGCTGCTGCTGCCAAAAAGTGAATAAGATTCATTTTGGGATTAAGAAGCTTTAATCCTGAAGTCTCAGCTGGTCGGTTTATGGTGTTGGTTGGAAGTTTGAGTTATTTTCATCATTTTGCTTTGAAGATGATCTTCTGCAGGTGTATGAGCCTACCTCAGTTTCATGTGTCTGTTGCTGTGTCATCATTTATGACATTTACACAAACCCATAAAAACTTTCGGTCTTTGCAGGCGTCGTGTGTGTGTCGGGTACAGACGACCTTCACTGACCTGCAGGTCGATGCTTTCTGGTTTGATCTGGTCTGGTTTGAGACCCGTTTGTACGCCGTGCGTGACCGTCGTTCCCTCATCTCTGACGTGTTGATGCTTGCATGCCCCGCGGCCCGCCCAGCAGCATTTCCTCCCTCCTTCCTGCTCGGCTCGATGGTGTGTGATGTTTTTCTGTTCGCTTTCTCACTGCGTCCAGCAGCTTGCATCACGTGTTAGGATAAATGGGCTTTGCTCGGGTCTCGTGTGGCGGCGGCTGAAGCTTCTGTTGAAGGCGTGCAGTGTGTTTGTTGGACGGAGTATTCAGTGGCGACGCTGGTCCACCTTTGGCCCGAGTCGGGGACATTCCCGGTGCGCGGTGGCCTGAGCGCCTCCTGGCTCTCCTCTTTCTAACACGTCTTTGTCTGTTATTCTTCTCAGCCTCTCCAGCGTTTCATGAGCTCTGGACTGAACTGGTCACAGAGGCGGTTCCTCTGACTGTGATTGGTGCTCGGTAACCTGCAACTGATATTATGCACTGCCACTTGATTGGCTGATTGGATGAGCAGATGCACATGTGTTCCTAATAAAGTGGCTGGTGCTTGTGTGTGAAGGTTAGACTGATGGTGAGAACGTGAAGTTGTAATGAGTGTGACTGTCTTCCTTCTCTCCGTGCAGACCCTCCTGAGATGAAGAGCTACGGCCACGCTCACGGTTTCAGCTCCAGATCCATGATAAACACGCCGAGCCGCGTCATGGCTGTGAGTACACGCCACACACATGACGAAGAGCTTTAAACACACAGCGTGAGTCACTGTGGTGGGAGCAGCTTCACTGTGACACAGAAAGGAACTCAATAATTAGAATTTGAATGTATAAATAAATATAAAAGATGATGTTTTCCTCTTTGTGACATGTGGGTGGGTGGGGATGTACGAGTAAAGGAAAGCTCCCTCAAGCTGACATTTCTGTAACATCCAGCAGGGGGCGACTTTGAAAAGACGTCCGATTGGATAGAAGTCTATGAGGAAATGAGCCTCGTGCTCAGAGGAAATGTTAAAATGTTAAATTTGATCTTTTAGGAATCCTGAACCAGCACAAAGCTTCAGCTGAGCTGGCGAGCTGTGCCGGGCTTCTCCTCATTCCTGGGATTTGAAATAATTCTCAGTTATACACAAGCTGTCGTTTGGAGCGTGACGCTCAGTGTTAATGAGACGGTGCTGTCGGTCCTCGCCCATTATTATTTAAAAACAGGACCACAGATGTGCAGTGTGTATTTTAGCCAAAGCCGCCATCTTTTGCATCGCTGAGTAACTTTTAGTGGCGAAACAGGAGCAGAGGGTGAAAACAAAAGTGAGAAAAAAGACTGTAAAAGGAGGTCGGTGGCTGACCACGTCAGGCACAAAGCAGCGTAAAGATGAGACTGACGATGATTTCTGTTTGATCTTTTCATGCTGATTTCTTTCAAATTCAGCTCGGGTCCTTTTTATTGTTCATGAGTAACAAGTGAGGAAGAGGTCCAAACATCTTCATCAACCCCGCCCACAGCAGTGCCCCGCGGCGTTTCTCCCTCTGAACTCCAACAGAAGCAAAGAGCATTGTTCTGCAGGACGTCACCAGCGGCTCAGGCGACCTTTCAAAGTTCACGGGGGCGGGACTCGGAGGAGCTGTCCTGTTATTGTTGGCTGAGAACTCATGAAACAGTGAAGAGAAACGTTCTGAAGAAATGATTTATCATTCACTCACCTTCATAAAAAAGCAGCGGGTTACATCTGCCCTGTGTCGTTTTCCCCTAAATGTGCGACAGAAGTGTTTGTTACTCGACCTACGTGTGCCTGAGAGCAAGGCGCTCACACCGAGCAGCCATTGTGTTGGAGCGTTTCCTCTGTGTGTCTGTCAGAGTTCAGAACAATGTAAAGAAAAGAAAAACACAAACAGGACATCGACCCGCTGCGTTACCTCTGCAGCTTAACAATACAGAGGCTGCACGGCGTTTCCTTTAGATTCTAATGAAGGAGAGGAAGAGCCGTAAAATGCTCCTCCCTGCGCCCGAGCCCCAGTACAGCTCCGTTTCACTCCCTCGCTCTGGCGTGCAGTGGCGGCAGTGATATCTGCACAAACCTTGGTTGCTGTGAGCAGTTTTATGAAGGAACAATTTTTCAGTCAACTTTCTAAAACCAGCGGCCAAAACGAGCACGCCGCTGGCTAACCTTCCAGCTCACCTGAGGGAGGATGCTGTTAATGTTTACATCCTGTTATGAGCACGAACCTTCGCAGGTAGCAGCACGCCTTCGTCTGCACATTGATACGACTCTGGGGAACGAAAATAGTTCCGACTTTAAGCTGCTCGCGGCAGAGTTTGGATTTCTGGAACGAGACATTTGTATTATTATTAAATGCGACACATTCCTTTTAGCTGTGTTGCACACTGTCACACATCTCTACAGCCAAACTCGCTCCGTCTCCAGGCCACCTCCTCCAGCCTGTCCTACGTCTACTCAGAGTCTCCTCCTAGTTGGACACACCTGAAAAGCATCCAGGTCCCATCCTGAAGCACAGCAGCTGGTTCCTTTATATCTGGACGAGCGGCTCTGCTCTGAGTTCCTCCTGAACGACCGAGATCTTCACCTTATCTCTAAGGAAGAGCACAGACATCCTTCAGAGGAAGCTGCTCGCATCCTCAGTCACATTCTTTCAGTCCCACTCACAGCTCGTGGTCATAGGTGGGGGTAGGAATGTAGATCGACCAGTAAATCAACAGCTTTGGTGTCACGCCAATCAATCACGCCTTCCTCTCACGCCTCCCCCGGCAGTAAGACCCTGAGATACTTAAACTTGAGGCTCCTCTGAACTCCAGAGAAGGAACTCTGCCCTTTTCTGACTGAGAACAAGGCCTCAGACCTCACAGCTCTCAGCGAGCTGCAATCAGCTCCATTGCCAACAGGCAACAAGCAGCCATGATCTTTGCTCCTCCTCCAGACTGTGCTGAGAAATTCAGTCCATCAAATGAAGAGAAGTGAAGCGGAAGGACCGGGCAGAGTCCAAAACCAACCGGGAACAAATCTCACTGAACACTTTTCATTTTGGGATTCAGTGAACCTTTAACAAATTATTGATCTGACTGAGACTCTAAGAAAGCAGTTCGTCCTCTAACCTTTCTTTCTCCCCACACCTCCTGTCTCCAGGTGCCCACTGTGCCTCTTCCTGCCTCGGGGTTCTCGTCTCGCTCTGCTGTGGACACCACTTCCCGGCTGACCCACAAAGGTGGGGCCATGGTCCACAGCAGCTCTCAGACCTCCCAAGTGTACAGCAGAAGCAGACGCTCTAAGTCGCTGACCCAGGGCGAGCACGAGGCACTTCCGGTCACTTCCTCCAGCCGTCTGGAGAACCCTTCGCTTACTCTCCCTGCGCCTCCACCAGGTACCCTGAGGCGCAGCCTCAGTGGTATTCTGGCCCAGGAGAAAGGCTACTGGCAGGAGGAGGAGCTTCCACAGCAGTACACCTATAAAGGCCCCTCCCACCGCACCATCAGCCGCATCACCAACAGACAGCAGCACTACCAGCAGCAGCAGCAGAGCTCCAGCCTAGGCCAGGAGGGCTGGGTGGGGAACGGCAGGGGCATCCCCACTGGGGGGGACACCTGGGGAACACAGTGGCACCACCAGCAGCAACAACAGCAGCAACACGTGTCCAGGAGCTCCGGGACCATGCACCGTGCCGCCTCGCTGCGCAGCCTGAGGAGTGTCGGGAAAGGAGTGGACGTCTTCGATGGAGCGTCGATCCACAGCAACGACCCGCTGGGAGAGTGAGACACCTTCATTTATTTAGCTAGTTAGCTTAGCTTTCATCAGATTTATCTTTAGCTCACTTAAACGAAACAGACGGGCAAATAACCATTAAACTACACACAGGAAGTGGCGACCAGAGACCGCAGTAGGTGAACGGCATTCTGTGACACTGCGGGCGACAGGAAGTGCGCGGACTCGAGATGAACCTCTCTCAATTTTTAAGTGTGCGACGATCGAGTAAAGAATACCACGACTGACAGATGACCTGGTAGTACATACCTTAGAGGGTTACCTAGGCAACCAGAGCCACCAGCCGTCAGTGTGAGCGAATCGCTGCCAGTATGTATGCAGCTTTAGAGATGTTAAGTGGGCGGGGCCAGAGTTAAGGTTAATAGAGGTGACTACCAATAGGAGCACAGGACACAACTGATTCACATGTGACGGGCAGTAATTAAAGGGTTACCTAGGCAACCAGAGCCCAGCTCTACTACTACTCGTGACCGACCATCAGCCTCAGAGGACACGTGACGATCACTTCATATGTGGTCAGGGCAATACACCGTCGTCATAGAAACAACCAATCATGTGCAAGGTGAATTTTGATTGGCTGAGCATAGCTAGCTGCTGTTACACCGAGGGGGTAACCTGGAAATAACATGAGGCGCATACTGCTTCCTGACTTGCTGCAGCAAAGTGTTAAAGTGGGCGGGATCATTGAGCTTCATTAGAGTCACGTACGGGTCACCCGGGGCGTGGGAGGAGTTTGACATTAATATCTGAAAATCTTTCAGTGATCATAAATTTCACTGTCCAATGCCCAAAGACTGCGAGTGTAGAGAGTCTTTATTTGATCTTATAAAAAACAAATCAGTAAAAATTGTGATAAAGCAGAAAAAAGAATAAAGAGAGCAGTATTGGATTATTCAGTTGATGCAGGCTGAGCTGCACCGCTGGTAGGAACCCTTTTAATGCAACTGTGTGTGTGTGTGTGTGTGTGTGTGTGTGTGTGTGTGTGTGTGTGTGTGTGTGTGTGTGTGTGTGTACAGGATGCAAAATCTGGACATGCCCACGGCTGTCAAGTATCTGTCCGAGTCAGACGCTCACTTGCAGGTTGTTGGAGCTGCGTTCATTCAGCATCAGTGCTACCACAGCAGGGACGCCAAAAACCAGGTACGTGCTGACAGGAGGCTGTTTGGGAACACATGGAAACAGTTAGCGTGGAGCAGGCGGTCACAGGGCGGGGAAACAAATGAATTACTGAAATAAAACAGGAAGTGACTACAGAAAATGGCATGACACTGAAACACACAGAAACACACACAGACACAACAAAGAGACAAAGAAGCTGCGACAGGCAGATAAACGGTGACGTCAGCGTGTCTGTGATGGACGATCTGCAGGAAGCAGCTTAAAGGAACTCTTCATCAGCTTTCTCGTTCCAAATGAATGGAAACAAAAGCATAAAGACACATAAAGGGCAGCATGGTGGCATGACGGTTAGCACTGTTACCTCACAACAACAGTGAGTTTGACTCCACCATGCAGGCGGGGCCTTTCCCTGTGGCGTTTGGGTGTTCTCCCCGTGTTTGCGGGGGTAAGAGGAAGAGAACGTGGTGAGGTGAAGGTGGTTGGTGACTCTCACTCTCTTTCTCAGGTCCGAGTTCTGCAAGGTGTTCCAGCTCTGGTGCAACTTTTCTCCAGCGACAACCAGGAAGTGAAGCGTTACGCTACTGCCGCCACGAGGAACCTCATCTACGAGAGCGCCGAGAACAAGGTGGCTCTCATCGACGCCGGCGGGCTGACACCTCTCGTTAGCCTCCTGAACGAACCTGACGAGGAGCTGCGAAAGACCATCACAGGTGGGAACCCTCTGCTCTCTGGACCAGTGTGAGATGTTAGCGATGTGAACCCGTCTTACAAGCTCACTGTGGCTGTCCGCAGGCGTCCTGTGGAATCTGTCCTCCAGAGATAACCTGAAGGAGAAGCTGTCCCGGGAGGCGTTACCTGTGCTGACACAGAAAGTTCTGATTCCTCTGTGCAAGAGCATCCCGTTAAGTCCATCAGAGAGAGACATCTTTAACAGCACCACCGGCTGCCTCAGGTACCATCAGTCAGTGATGGGCTGCTCTGTGCCATCAGGTTTAAAAAACTAAATCATCTGATGGAGAATAGAAAAGAAGCTCAACATGTCCAGGATATCTTTTATTTATCTGGCTTCTCTTAATCTACCATCATCAGCTGATTATCCGCTTGATAAATCAGTACACAGGTATTACAGGTTTGTATCATATCTATCTAATAGACTCCAATTTGTACATGTAAATGGAGAGTCCTCTTCACACACTAAGGTCAATTATGGTGTTCCACAGGGTTCAGTGCTAGGACCAATTCTGTTTACATTATACATGCTTCCCTTAGGCAGCATCATTAGAAGACATAGCATACATGTTTACTGCTATGCAGATGACACGCAGCTCTATCTGTCCATGAAGCCAGGTAACACACACCAATTAGTTAAACTGCAGGAATGTCTTAAAGACATAAAGACCTGGATGGCCGCTAACTTTCTGCTTCTTAATTCAGATAAAACTGAGGTTATTGTACTCGGTGTCTGATAGCTTGTAAAGACTGAATAACATAAAAAACAACATAATTTAAACCAATAAGTAGTCTTAGTTTCAAATTTTACACAAGGTCAGTGACTACAAGACCCTGTTTTAGGATCATATGTTAAGGCAATAAAATTGCTTTAAACTTGGAGTAAAATAGAATCTTTGAATTTTTTGGGCTCATCAGAGAAAAAATTCAGAGGCTTTTCCAGGAACTGATGGGTCAATAATAAAAGGTTTAGCGTGGGGTGAGCTCTCATCTGGAACATAATCTGCTCTGATATAAGATGTGAACCACCTTCATAACTCTGACACACAGGCTTTGACCTGGTGTTACCTTAATAACCACAAACCCTGCTGCATAGCTCAGGCATGCCAGGATTTGGGCCGTCTCAGCATGCAGAGTGAGCACAGCCTCAGTGTGACTCAGGAAAGCACTCGGTCAGTATAATGTCATCCAGGCGTGGACCGAGAGACGCTCTTTCACTCAGAGTGAAGAGATCCGCAACAGCAAAGAAGGTGGAAGAAGTTTCACTGGAGGGAGAAAGCTGCTTCCTTCATCCTTTTAGTACAAAGTCTGCAAACGTTTCAGAGGTTTCACTCAGACTGGACAGTTTTGTGCACATGGAAATTAAAGTAAATTTAGATAATGCTTCAAAATAACTGCCCAGAGCTGTTTAATGACAGTGAGACTGGCTCCTAGAAGGATTTTAACCTCAATTAGGCTCTGACGCATCATTTCCAGGAATAAAACATTAATTGAATGGATGTTTAAATAAAGTAACGTCACATAATGCAGTCTCACAGAGCAGCAGCTGTTTGATGTAAGTGAAGGATTTGGTCAGGTTGAATGTCTCCGTCTGTGTTGCTCCGACAGGAACCTGAGCTCCGTGAACGAGAGAACGAGGCAGAAGATGAGAGAAATGCCCGGCCTCGTGGACTCTCTGGTGACCTACATCCAGCAGGAAGAACAGGCCGACGAGAAGGTGAGCCACAGAGGCGAGTGGATAATGATGTCTGAGGGCACCGCAGCGCAGGCGTCTGGAGCCGTGAGCACAAACCACAGACGCCAAGACAGCGTTTGTCATTTTACAGCAGAACAGTAACCGGCTCAGGTCTCACTGAGGTTAACCTTGGAGTGTAAAGAGTGACGTGACAAAGAGAAAGTGAACGCACATTTGAGAGCGGTCGCTCTGATTCATCACTGCCTCATGTCACAGTTTCAGCATCAGTCTGTATGACTGTGGAGGCTTTACTTCTAAACTTGTATAAACGAGGAGTGATCCCACAGATCTGAGACCCGGTCGACAGAAACCAAAACCAGAGTTCACTTTGGCCGATCTTCCAGATCATCTGCTCGTCTTCATGGTGTTTGCTGCTGCGTTAGTATCGGGTTGATACTTTAGTCTCAGCTCTTAGTTTCTTTAGCAGGTTTTCTTTAAAGTGAACTCTTCTCAACAATGATGAAGTGGTGCACAGTGACGAGTGGGTCTGGTGCAGTCTGGACCGGTTTCAGTGTTTGTGTTTGTCAGGAAGTCGCTGACTCACCGCCGTCCCACTCAACGGATTTCCCAAAGTCTCCTCGGGGGGCTTGTGCTGGAATGTGTCACTAAATGAATAAAGCTTCAAACTGAAGACATTTCCTGTATGTCTTTGTTCTATTTTTAGTGTGGCCAGTATTCCAGGTCTGCTCAGTTATTTCTCTGAAATAATCTCTGTGCTGTTATTAAAAAGTCGTGTTTCATGTCAATAATGTGAAACTGCAGCAGTGCATCATAAAGAAGGCTGGGAGAAAGAAAACAGCTGGTTAATAAAAATTGATTTTATCTGTCCTCGGGTCAGAGCGGGCAGGAATCGTGATGTGAGAGCTTAAAGGATGGGGGCGACAGAGTCCTCAGTCATTCCCGGTTTTCGATGGTGGCCGACTCTCCACGTTGTTAACGGTGCAGTGGTTTGGGTATCGTGTGAAAAGGGTTCAGACTTCTTTCTGCGTGGATGCAGATCTTCACTGTAATGTGCTTTTAGTGTCTGACGCTCATCAGAGTCGGCACCGAGACTAAGACTCACTGCTTTGAGCCCGTTTGTTTCGGTCGCTTTTAACTGATATCGATCTTTTATTTCCTGTCTGCGTGTTCAGGGTTTGGAGAACTCCCTGTGCGTGATGAGAAATCTGTCCTATCAGCTGTACTCGGAGCTTCCCCCCTCAGTCCAGCTCCGCCTTGAAGGCCCATCGAGAGCTTCTGCCAACAGAGAGATCGAGACCATCGGCTGCTTCACTCTGCACAGCAAGAAGAATGTGGAGGTACGAGCAGGAGGAGAGGGTGCTGGTGTTATCCACCCGTGTGGTGCTCTGTGCTTGTCTGGATCCCCATCACCTCCAAAGACCTTCTGCATGCTAGAGTAGTTATGGTCCGCTAGATTTCATAGTAATGTGTTCATTTAAAATCTTAAATGTGAAAACTCCAGAAATCCCTCAAACTGGAAAACTAAGCAGCAGACAGACGTAAGCAGTTTAATCACACGACCGGCTGTAAAAACCACTGAAAGATAAATTCATAACAATCTTTCTTTGTATTGAATGACTCAACTTTGGTTTAGCTTAGTTTAGTTTAGCTTGGTTTGGCTTAGCTTGGTTTAGTTTAGCTTGGTTTGGTTTAGCTTGGTTTAGTGTACAGGGAGTGCAGAATTATTAGGCAAGTTGTATTTTTGAGGAATAATTTTATTATTGAACAACAACCATGTTCTCAATGAACCCAAAAAACTCATTAATATCAAAGCTGAATGTTTTTGAAAGTAGTTTATAGTTTTAGCTATTTTAGGGGATATCTGTGTGTGCAGGTGACTATTACTGTGCATAATTATTAGGCAACTTAACAAAAACAAATATATACCCATTTCAATTATTTATTTTACCAGTGAAACCAATATAACATCTCCACATTCACAAATATACATTTCTGACATTCAAAAACAAAACAAAAACAAATCAGCGACCAATATAGCCACCTTTCTTTGCAAGGACACTCAAAAGCCTGCCATCCATGGATTCTGTCAGTGTTTTGATCTGTTCACCATCAACATTGCGTGCAGCAGCAACCACAGCCTCCCAGACACTGTTCAGAGAGGTGTACTGTTTTCCTCCTTGTAAATCTCACATTTGATGATGGACCACAGGTTCTCAATGGGGTTCAGATCAGGTGAACAAGGAGGCCATGTCATTAGTTTTTCTTCTTTTATACCCTTTCTTGCCAGCCACGCTGTGGAGTACTTGGACATGTGTGATGGAGCATTGTCCTGCATGAAAATCATGTTTTTCTTGAAGGATGCAGACTTCTTCCTGTACCACTGCTTGAAGAAGGTGTCTTCCAGAAACTGGCAGTAGGACTGGGAGTTGAGCTTGACTCCATCCTCAACCCGAAAAGGCCCCACAAGCTCATCTTTGATGATACCAGCCCAAACCAGTACTCCACCTCCACCTTGCTGGCGTCTGAGTGGGACTGGAGCTCTCTGCCCTTTACCAATCCAGCCACGGGCCCGTCCATCTGGCCCATCAAGACTCACTCTCATTTCATCAGTCCATAAAACCTTAGAAAAATCAGTCTTGAGATATTTCTTGGCCCAGTCTTGACGTTTCAGCTTGTGTGTCTTGTTCAGTGGTGGTCGTCTTTCAGCCTTTCTTACCTTGGCCATGTCTCTGAGTATTGCACACCTTGTGCTTTTGGGCACTCCAGTGATGTTGCAGCTCTGAAATATGGCCAAACTGGTGGCAAGTGGCATCTTGGCAGCTGCACGCTTGACTTTTCTCAGTTCATGGGCAGTTATTTTGCGCCTTGGTTTTTCCACACGCTTCTTGCGACCCTGTTGACTATTTTGAATGAAACGCTTGATTGTTCGATGATCACGCTTCAGAAGCTTTGCAATTTTAAGACTGCTGCATCCCTCTGCAAGATATCTCACTATTTTTGACTTTTCTGAGCCTGTCAAGTCCTTCTTTTGACCCATTTTGCCAAAGGAAAGGAAGTTGCCTAATAATTATGCACACCTGATATAGGGTGTTGATGTCATTAGACCACACCCCTTCTCATTACAGAGATGCACATCACCTAATATGCTTAATTGGTAGTAGGCTTTCGAGCCTATACAGCTTGGAGTAAGACAACATGCATGAAGAGGATGATGTGGACAAAATACTCATTTGCCTAATAATTCTGTACTCCCTGTAGTATAGCTTAACTTGGTTTAGTTTAGCTTTTTTTTTGGTTTAGCTTGGTTTGGTTTAGTTTTGCGTTTAGTTTACACTCAGCAGATTTTCCTCAATGATGAATTATTTGAATAAATAAACTTTTTGTTTTATATGTTTTTGCTGCTTTTTCCCCAAAATTCTTGCTTCATGTCTGTTGAGACTTTTCTCTGAGTGAGTCTGGGTGAAGAGTCCCGGTGGAGCTGTGAGGAATGTTTTTCAGGTGGGATACTCTGAACATTCCTCTGGGATTAGGAGTCTCCCCACATTTGACCTTAGACTTTGTGTTCTCTAGTTTCCTGTGGAAGCTCCGCCTCGAGCTGCCTCCTGTGGGCCTCTCTCTCGGACGCTTTATCTCCAGTCTAACAGTTTCAGGTGATTTCTCTCTTCATCCACAGCAGCATCACCAGAACCTGCCCACCCTCTCTCAGCCTAAAGGGTCCGAGTGGCTGTGGCACCCGAAGGTTGTGGGGCTCTACAAGCTCATCCTGCAGAACAGCGACTACAGTTCCTGCAGCCGCGAGGCCGCCATCGGAGCCCTGCAGAACATCACCGCGGGAGATGCCAGGGTAACGCCTCGTCCCGATCGTCAGCTTTAATGCACGATGCGGTCTCTGCAGGCTCACGTGACCTCTGCTCCTCTCTGTTAGTGGGCCTCCGTGCTGTGCATGGTGATTATAGACAAGGAGCGGATGCTTCCTGTCCTCCTGGACCTGCTGGACACCAACAGCGACATGGAGCTCAGGCCTCTGAGCGGCCTGCTGAGGAATCTGACCCGACACGCCACCGACAAACAGCACATGGGTAAGCGCCCTGCTGGGACAGGTGCAGCTCTGCTTTCAAGGGTTTTCAGTGCTTCCACCTTTTTCCAGTTCCACCTCTGGATCCCAAGGTCCAGGTCCGCTCCAGGGTCTTTCTTATTCAAGTCCTTCTTCTGTGTCGTGGCAGCTAAGAACATGGTGGGGCTTCTGGTGTCCAAGCTGCCTGCAGATGGCCTGCAGAAAACGCCATCCAGCGACGTGGTGGTCAACCTCTGCGGAGCCCTCAACCACCTGGTCACCTGCAGCTCCTCGGCAGCCCGCGACGTCTGTCACTTCAACGGCATCCCCAAACTTGTGGGCATCAAGACGTCCCACGACAGCAGGTACGTGTAGTCGCGCTGATGGTCGCTGCCGCTGGCTCTGCCACCGTTTCTCTTCAGACTTCGTATTTTCATGTTTCTGCTGAAACAAAGCTGTGACCCCTCTGCGACCTTTGTTTCCTGTTTAGGACTTCACATGTCTGTTATAACCTTGCGGGTCATGTTTGTGATGAAGCTCGTCCCTGCTGCTCTGGTATTTCCGCCTCATTAGTCCTCCTGTCCTCTCTCACTCTCTGCTGTCCTTCACTTTTAGCTCCGGGAGTCAAAAAGCTGCCCGAGCAGCCTCGACCGTCCTCTGCAACATGTTCCAGTACAAGAAGCTGCACAGAGACTACAGACTGGTGAGTTTCATGTGTAATCTTCACATGCTTCATCCAGAACACGCTCTCTGTTGATTCACACGCTAATTATTTCCAGCAGCAGGGAGTAGATTTCGTCACAGTAGATGTTTTTCTGAAAGTGCTGCAACTGAGTTTAAGGATATAAGTCACCCACTGTTATCATCTTATCTTGTTAATCATTTGACCTCCTCACTGCGTATGACTGTAGCTCCTGTGACAAATCCGAAGTACCTGACTCCGTGGTATAATTCTCAAACACGTAGCCTAAAGCAGATAACTCGTAAGCTGGAGAGGAAATGGCGTGTCACAAATTTAGAGGATCATCATTTAGCCTGGAGAAATAGTTTGCTGCTTTATAAGAAAGCCCTCCGCAAAGCCAGAACATCTTACTATTCGTCACTGATTGAAGAAAATAAGAACAACCCCAGGTTTCTCTTCAGCACTGTAGCCAGGCTGACAAACAGTCCTCACCATTGATCAGCAACCAGAGACTGTTGATCAACAGCCTGAAGCCTCCCAAAGACGGCTGCAGGAGGTCCAGGAGAGAAGAAGGACAACTGCTGCCTGAAAACCTTTAGTGAGCCCTTATGTGTCAGGAGTATCAGGACTCAGTGATGAGGATGTACACATTCTGGACAGGGAGGAACGCTGGTTTGAGCGCGGAGTCAAGGAGGCCATTTACATGAAAAGGGAAAGACCATCTCTGAATCGAGGAGGGGGCCTAAGGGTACATCTGTCACCATCTTACAATGCTGTGAATGCAGCCATTCCCCAGCTCTCTGTGAATGGGACTCATGGACATTGATCAGTGGTCAATTTACATGTTAATGATCATGAACTGACCTCACAGCCCATAGTTTCAGTCATTGTGTAAATGTCCTGTTTATAAGGTTGGAAACCTGCAGTCAGCTGATGATGACCAAACGTTTCTCCCACTGCAAACATCCAGATGAACAGAATCAACCTGTTGGGATTTCCTTACCTGGATGATTGAGCGATTATGCAGAGACATCAAGCGCGCACCGTTTACAAGTGTGACGATAACGCATCAGGATCATGTGTGTGTCTGTGAGGACGCTGCAGCGGGACTCGCTTTGGCACAAACAGCGAGTCGCTGTGCCAAAAACAAACCACCACCACATTCACCAGATTTCTCTCTCTGCAACTTCATCCTCAAACTCAAACGTCGAGGTGAAGACGGAGGGTGGCGTGCTTGTGGTCACTTTGGGAGCCTTTGTAACATTTTTGGTTGCAGCTATGTTTAAGTCAAAGAGCCTGAACCCGTCCTGCTGTTCAAGCCAGATTTTATTTCCTGCAGCCTGAGCTGGGGAGAAGCTGTGGGCGTGGGCTGTCATTGTGCTCCGTTTGTTTCCACCAGATGGTTTTCTCGTCTGCATCTGGCTGCATCTGCTTTTTATCTCACTTGACCTCCACTTCTCGTAACTCCTCTTCCTCGCTGCCTCCCTCCTCTGTTCTGCACCCGAGCCTGGCCCTCATTACTCTGTGGACGTGCTTATCTGGAAGTTCTGCAAAAGCAAATATTTTCTCTGAGGCAACCAGCAGTCAGACTGGAGACTTGCTAAACTTCATCTCTGCGGCTCTACGTTTGTCTTTCTGTGCATGTGAAAAAGTCTTAAACAGCAGAGTCGAAGGATCGAGTCAGGGACGTCGTTACTACGATGAATGTGACGAGGGCCGATCGGGGTTCAGCGTTTAAACCAGAACGGTCCCCGAGGGTTCGTACCAGGGAAAGACTCGTTCGAGCAGCTTTAAGGTTGTAGCTGCTCGCGCTGTCCTCTGTCCTCGCGCACGTGGGTTTAAAACCACTAAAAATGAAATAAAACTGATTCGGCTGGCAGGGGCTCACTTTGCCCCAGAAAACCACATGATGATGATGATGATGATGATGAAAAGCCAAATTAGAGCCTGTTTGTAGCCTTCCCTCCTTCTGTGGTGGCATTAGCAGACCCCCCACCCCCCTCCTGCTGTGAGAATCCTTTCCTCGTGTCCGCTGAGCTGCAGCAGGAATGTGGGGAATCTGGCTCAGACATTTTGGGTTTGCCTCTGTGTCTCTGCTGAGGTGAGCTTGGCGGTCCTCCTCCCGTAAATCCGCCCACCCACAGCACAAACAAACCCAGACCTTTATCTCCATGCACTTTCACACAAACCCAGTTGTGCAGATAACACATCTGGAACACAACTGTGCAGAAACAAAATGACAGGCTGAATATTTCTGGTTTACAGATGGTGAAACTTTTTCTCTGCAGTCAAACTGTCGACAAACAGCTTTGTTAGGTAACGCCGAGTGTGACGGCCCAGCTTTTATAGCCGAGGCTCCGTTTATTGTGCAACTTCTCTCAGTTTATGGTGCTGTGCTGTGGAAACGGCTCCGAGCGCCTGAGGAAGGCTGGCAGATAGATGGGCTCCTTCATTCTTCTGAGCCTGCAGCAGGCGACCAGGAGAAGGCTGCAGAGGAACCTGGAGCACAGCTAAAGTTCAGTGACACACACAGACACTTTAGTTTATAATGACAGAAAATCTGCTCTCCCCTTCACATGCTCACCTTCCAGTACTTCCTAAGTACACCGTGCACGGCTGCGTGGCATTCCTGCAGCTGCTGGAGCCGATGTCCACATCAAGACAACGCTCAGAATTCCTGATGGATCACAGAGCCTTCAGAAGCTGCTCCTCTCCACATCGCTTATAATAGTGCTGCTGTGGGCTGAAGCTGCTGTGGGCTGACGTTTGTAGGTCTGCGAGGTCCGAGGGTCATTTCACCATCACACAGCGAGGCTTCATGTGGGCGTCTCTCTGTGTAGGACGCAGGAACCCGTCCTACATGGCGGTGCAGCAGTGGAGCGACGGCCTGTTGCTGCCCGTGGATCCTGAGTGAAGCACAGGCTGTAATTCCACTGAGCTGCGTCTTCAGACACTTCATCCTTGAACGATTCACAGCTCATCGTTGCTAAAACCAAATCTTTGATGATTTCTTACTGCCTGATCGGCTCAGTGTTAGTCGTACTCTACTCTGGACCTGCTACTTATTCTTCATTTCCTCTAAAAGCTCCTGTAGTACTCGCGTGTTCTGCTCAGCCTACACTGAAGTACTTGAAGTATTTGTACTCGTATGCAGTTAAAAAGAGGAATTTGTGTTGTAAACTGTGGGCGATGCTGTCTCTGTTGTGACATCAGCAGTGTTGGGTGGGTAGGTGTGGGCACATAGTCGCCCACTAGAGGGCAGAGCAGGACTGAGTTTTAATACAGACAAGGACGAAATTATTACCCTCCTACAAACATTGTTCTTTTAATCACAGCATTTCTTTATAAAACATAAATCATTTCTTTTAGCACAAATTACAGAATGATTTCTAAAAATGACCAGAGTCAGTTTTATTATTACTATTATCCTCTGAAACACTGAGCTTTTATTGGAGCACAGCTCAAACCACTGCTGTGCAGCGATGTGCTTTCACTCTGTAATGCTCCAGTTAAAGCTGAGGGTCATCTTCAGAATAAAAGACTTCAGCAGGGTTCGAGCTGTCACTGAGAAAACATCAGGCTAAAAACGAAATCAGTTCACACTTGAGAGAAACGATCGTTGGTGCTCACAGAAGAAGCCCGCAGAGACGGCAAGCAAAGATTTCAGGGACTTGGAGAGAAAACCAGTGAGAGTCTAAACACTAACTTCACTGAGCCGATGTAGTGTCATCACTGGAGCCCTGCACAGAGGCTGCACACCAGGAAGCACGAGACTAGAACACAGACACCTTCAAACCAGACTGAAGTATGCTGAGGACAGCCTGAGGAAGATCCTGCAGACCGGGAGCATCCTGTGGTCAGGTGAAACGAACCTGGAGCTCTTGGAGTGGAGACGCTGGTGACGCTGCTTAGGTTCAAAGAAAGGAGGCCGAGGCTGCGACCCAAACACCAGCATCACCACCAACACGACCGAACATGCGCTGCTCCTGGTGAGGAACGACCTCCAAAAACCAAAGTGAGCTTCACTGAGGGTCCTGCAGAGAGTTGAATCCCGCTGATAATCCGTGGACGTGAAGACGCTCACCCCAACCGATGGCCCCGCCCCTCCCTGAGCCTGGTTCTGCCGGAGGTTCCTTCCTGTTAAAAGTTTTTCCTTCCCACTGTCACCAAAGTGCTTGCTCATAGGGGGTCACATGATTGTTGGGTTTTCTCTGTATGTATTATTGTAGGGTCTACCTTACAATATAAAGCGCCTTGAGGCGACTGTTGTTGTGATTTGGCGCTGTGTAAATAAAACTGAGCAGAGTGTGAGACAAACATCTGCAGGCTGGTGTCCAGCAGGGCTGAAAATGCTGAGCCTGGAAATGTAAAATAAGTGAAATCGTGTAAACAAGTAAAACTGGGATGTTTTTTGTATTACAAACGATGATGATGATGGTGAGTCGCACTGTGGGGACACTGGGTGAGTTTCTGTTTGTCTTTTTTCAGAAAGGATTCGGCAAACGAGACTTCGCAGACGGATCCTTCTAGGCTCAGCGTTTGACCTCGGGACCAAGACGAAGTTGACCGAACTCGTTATGTGACTGCGACCGACTTCCAGGAAGGCGATAGCGACCCGGAGCTGTGTGTTTGTGTTGGCTCAGCCGCAGAGAGTCTGACGGGAAGCTCGCGTGTTTTCCGGCAGCGACACGGACTTTAACACATCAGAGTCCGACTCCACGCGCTTGGACGTGTTCGCGTTACGTGCTCGTAGAGTTTAGCTTTGTTTGACGATGCGTTCACTTACCGTTGTAAATACTGATGCACACGTGTACCTTTTAGGGTGTGTTCACATCAAACATGAAGGTTTCACCTCGCGTGACTGCAGTCACCGTGGAAACCGGAGCATTCGCCCCTGTGATGCTGATGGTTCAGTCAGCATCCATGTGGCGCTGGAGGAGAAGCCCGGCTCTGCAGTTCCTGCTGGAGGATTTTGGCTCGTGTGAAGGCAGATTCGCCCCCATTTGTATCGCCCAGCATGAACTTGCCTCATTGCATGAACTTTGTATGTAATCACACTCCACGTTTGTTGTGAACACACCGTTGAAGACCTGCAGGCCACCGCTCACTCATTATTTTTTTAATCCAAAGGTCAGAGGTCAGATCTTCAGACTCCAACGACGTCTCACAGGTGCGTTCTGGCAGGTGAGTTAAAGGAGGATTCGGTTTAGTTTAGCCTGACTTGTTTCCGTGGGCGGCGGCTGTCGGGATGACTTTGTCAGAAAGCTGTGAGCGGATCACGCGCTGTTCACTCACCGATTTCTGCAACTTCTGCTTTTCACAGCAGAGGTGTGAGTTGAGTTTGTCACAGTGAAAGGGAAGCACTGAGGGTCAAAATGTAGACGTGACGATTTCATGTTTAGGAACATTTTCTAACAATAACTGTTAATAAAAGGCAAACTAATAAAACTGAAGTGAATACTTTAACTCCTGTATCTGAAATGAAGATTAACAACGATTGCTGATTGGTTCGTTGGTTTGTAAACCATCAACGAACAAATGCATGGATGTTTCTAAACTGTGTCAATAAATACTGTGCATTAACAGAAGTTGTTTGGATGGTTCTTATAAGGCCGGCCTCGTTAGAAGCTGCTGCTGAAACGAGCACAGTGCAAACATTGTTTTTGAGTAGGTGTGGCCAGAGAACGCAGCCTCGCCCGGCTCATTCCCACCCTGAGAAACATCTGCGATCATATGTTCCCCCAGCAGGCCCCTGAGGTCATGTGATCAGGGCCTGCTTACTGTACATCACACGAGTCTGAAAACTACAGGAGCTTTTGCCACAGTGGCCCCCAGACTCCAAACTGAGTGTCCGATCAGCCTGAGCTGTGATCATCCAGCACAGGAGCCGCCGTGGGAGGTGTCCACTCTGAGACCACCCACAGTGGAATAAGAGTTCCCTGAGATGGAAACGTGCTGCTTAAATCATAGTGATTCATGGAAGTGTGCTCCACGTCACAGTCAGATTATAGAGAGCATGTTTATGGAGTGTGTTGTTTCCTGACACCACCCACAGGTGGTGCTGTTTACTGCATCTCAGCCCTGCTGCTTCACTCTGCACTCAGCTGATATAAATCTCAGTGATTATTAGCATTAGCAAACATAACCAATCTGACCTACAGCAGCATTTTCACACATGATGCGACGTGGGTTTTACCCCTGCTGTTAAAACTGTTAAAACAGCGCAGAGGAGGAACACAGGGCGAGTGTTGCATCATAGGGGGCGCCCTCGAGCTCACCCAGAATGAATGAACAAAGAACAAAACTACATTTCAGGATGTGAACACTTTTCTCCTGAAAACGTTCAACGTGTTTTTGATAGAAGGGCTTGTTATCATAGTTCCTTTAGGGCAGGACGTCCTTCACCCGTGGATGAGTCACAGCCTGTTTACAGTGAGATTAACGGGAGGATCAGACACTGGCAGAGCGCAGAAGCAACAACAGCAGCAGCGTTTAGACGTCCATCCATCTGCAGAGACTCACAGAGGCCGAGTGTTTGTTCTGAGACTTTGTGGCCTCGGTCGCACAGCAGAGACCAGGACGTCACTGAAATAAATCAAGGACCAGAAATTCCTAAAAGCACCAGCTGGAGAGCCGTTATTGTAAATGCCACCTGCTGAAATCATATTTGCACACGGCATTGCTCCACTTTCCAAAGAATCAGGCAGAAACTTCATCAGCCTGTTGGTGCAACATCCCTGCAGGATTGCTTCAAAGGCGCGACTGCATCCAGGAGTGATCTGCACGTCACTCGGTGCAGCTGCAAAACTTCACCGACCCTCTGTTCTTACTGTCAGCCTCTCTCTGCAGCTTCTCGGCCTCAGACACCAGGACGTCCTCGGGCTGCTCAGCAGGAGGTTTCAGTCAGAAAGTTCTCCCAGAAATAAAAACCAAAGCACAGACTGACATTAGGAGGTGAGGCTGCTCTGAAACATTACGTGTAGTACGAATAAACAGCGGCTCACATCTAATTTGAAGTAACATGGCAGTGAACCAACTGTATATATTACCCCCCTCATTAGTACGAGAGCTTTCAGGGCAGGATTATTACAGGACTCTGGATCATATAGTTTTATTTACAGTGACGCCCTGAGGAGGAACCGCCCCCTCAATCGTTGCGGCTCCGTCGACCCATCATGTAGTTACAGCTTGATCGGGAGGTGCACGTCAGGTCACGACGAAGCGTACTTCACACATAGGTTACATAAGAAATGTCTGTTTTTCACAATTTATCCACATTTTAAAGAAACATCCAAACATACGTAAAGAAAGAAAATAAACTTTATGTTTAGAGGACAGCCCGGCCAATCAGCTGCCAGCTTCGTTTCCTACAGTCATGCTGACAGATTTCTGTGCTGTGTGGAAATGTTGGGAACTTGTTCTTCTTATACTGACACACCTCAGGAATCAAACGTGTGGTGAAACTGTCACACTGACAGCAGGCCGCTTTCACTGTTCGGCCCACTTCAGATCACAGTGGGCTGCATGTGACCCTCGACGCTTTACACCCTTCCACCCATCTTTCTTCCTGTCCCTGCCTTTCAGAATAAAATCCCTGATTCATTTAAAAAACAAGCAGAATTTTGTTGACAGAAGTTTACTGATGATGGTCGTCAGTAAAGTCTGCACTGCTGCTGCCGTCTGCAGCAATGGCAGCGATTCTGATAAATATATATTGCTGCAAATATGCAACCTATAACTCATTCAAAAGAAAGAAAGCAACACTGGAATGAAGGAAAAGCTCGTTTTTCTCTGGAACAAAGTTACACGTTTGAGTTCCTTTCTGCTGAAATCTTTGGGAAAGAAGAAGTGAAGGAGTGTGAGAGCTGCTGACCACATGTTTGTAAAACCGTCTCTGTCATCATTTCCTTCTTGTTTATCAGAAATCTCAGTGCTTATTGTATGTGCTCGTGTTTTCAGCTGCGTGCACAGAGCCGCTGTTCACCAAAGGAAAGGAGTCACCTTTGGTGCTGCACAGGACGCCTCACTGGTGCCCGTTCATCCATCACACACACACACACACACACACACACACACACAGTGCAATGAGAGCAATAACATAACTCTGAGTTAATAAAACGTGTAAATATTTACAGAGGAAACAAACAAACCACACGCGTAACTGCTATAAAAACTATATTCATGTAAATTTTATAAGCTGAGGATGAATATCCATCATTTCCTGTTTTAAAGTTGTCCACGGCAGTAAACCCACTCCCGTTACCTCTGATGGCGTGTTGCCGTGTCGTCCGTTTCCCACATGCAGGAATTATTTTTCTTTTTTTGTAATATCATCATCTGCATGTTTACAGCGGCACAGAGCCACGCTCAGCAGACTTTGATCAGTCAAATTAACTGAATTGTTTATCAGTTAGTTGATTACTTGGTGGTCAGTTTTGGTCCCCGGGCCCTTATCTTTGACACCCCTGGCTCCCAGTTTGGCCCAGTTTAACTGTGTGAAAGGTTTAATAGGTTTAATTAAAGCACAGTTAGACTGTTGGGTTCCTTCCAGCTTTGCACCGTTTAGTCTTCCAGCTGTTCCAGAAACAGACAAACCGGTTTGTGGGTTCGATCGCAGCCTCAGCTCCGATTTTACCGCTCGTCAGTGCAGACTCAGCCCAGGAACTACTTTTATTTCTCACTACGAAGTCTCAGGGGAATACCAGTTTGTAACAAAGATCTATTTTGATGATTCCAGTGAAACCATCTTTGCAGACTGAAGGAGTCCACATGGGGAGGATCAGTGGAAGTCTGACTCTGCAGGAGGTCAGAGTTCATGTTACGTGTACGGCTGTTTTAGTGTTTCTGCATTTTTATAAACTGTAATATTAACCACATATCAGAGTCGTCTCTGTTGACATTATTCACACGTTAGTATCATGGAGCCTCTTAGTTTCAGTAAAGCCTCCTTATCAAATAGAACTTCAGTGTATTTGATAAATTCACCTACAAACACTTAAAGGGAGACACAGTGGAATAAATCAGATTATTATACAAACTGATAATTATATTGTAAGTATACTGAAGTAGTTTGTAAGTCATTTTAAAAATGTTATTTTTTAATTTCATGGAAAATCAATATTTCCCCGTCTCACGTTGGGAGTACGCCGTATGTTTTGGGGGTATTATGTGGATTATAACTTTTAACATATTTTTCATTATTATTTTACATCGTTCATTATGTTTTATAATGGATGTTCCTTAATCCAAATGTCCTTTTATTTCACTGATCTAAATGTGATAAATAAAAAAAATGCCATCAAAATTCTACATTTAAGTATTTGTAGGTAAATAATTAATTCTAATTGAAATAAAAAAACACTATAATTCAGTTTCACTACAGAGGCTGTATCATAAAGTTTTGCACTTTTATTGCACAAATGTTGCAGAAATGCATATTTTCACTGCTTATAGATCCAAATTCAGTGCTATTAAAACTGAGGATCGTCTGCTCCACAGTTTTCAGACGGTCGGTCGAGTTTCTCATTTTCCTAAAAACAGCTGATAAATGTCAGCTGTGCCATGAAGCTGGGAAACGGTGTTATATTCAGTTTGATTAATATTGTGCACAATGACAACAACAGTCACCTCAAGGGCATTTAGTTTATAAGGTCAAGTTCTACACTCGTACAGAGAGAATCGGGGCCGTCTGAGGTAGGCAGGGAGGTTAGACTGGATAGTTCAATTCAATTCAATTCAATTTTATTTATATAGCGCCAGGTTAATAAATACACCCAACAATCATATGATAGGATAGTTTCACTGGAACCATTAAAGTAGGTTATTGGCACAAACTGGTATTTCCTTCAGATGTGCCCAGGTTCAGAAAAGTCCCCAGAGTGCATGAATGTTACGCACCTTTCAGCCCACAGACACGCCTGGAGCTGTTTTGGCAAAAATCACTGTTCCGCATCTGTAATGCTTTGTTTAACCGGTTCTTACAATGAGTGAAGGCTTTGTTGTGGCGTGAGAGCTGTTTAGATTACCCGCATCTGGGTGAAAAACCAAACACAGAGCTCTCCGGGAATAACCTGACAGCGGGATAACACGCAGGTTTCACCCACCTCACATTTCCCCCAAATATTTAACGAGCATATTAGAAACTATGTGTGTGTGTGTGTGTGTGTGTGTGTGTGTGTGTGTGTGTGTGTGTGTGTGTGTGTGTGTGTGTGTGTGTGTGTGTGTGTGTGTGTGTGTGTGTGTGTGTGTCTGTGAATGGCTGAATGAGGGTTGCAGCAAAGAGAAAAAGTTGTTGCTGAGGAGCACAGGCCCACGGAGGCATCAGTGTGTTCGAGCGCGCTCCATGTGCTCTGTGGGTCTGAGCTATGAACCGTGCCAACAGCAGCACGTCCTCACTTTGTACAGACAAACCTCAGAGCTGCAACCTTTAAACTCTGTTTACACGTTACTGCAGTGATCGCAGCAGTTTTACAATACATTTCTGCAAACAGTCCACACTCACTTCCTCTTGTACGAATTCTTGTTTTTCTCCAAATTCAAGTGAAGCTCTGCCCCCTTTGCTTCTTACAAAAGTCTTGTTTTGGAAAGCCCCGTGACGTCACCAGAGCATTCAAAAGCAGCCTCTGGGCTCCTGGCCTCATCAGAAAAACGAGAAGCCCTTCGAGCTCACACCTACAGAGGCGTGGAGCTGCCGGCACGAGCACTCTGACTGCTGGATATAACAGCGACTGCTGACATGGATCAACTGTTCGATCAGGAGAACTGGGACCGGGTCCAGGCTGTGGCCAACTCCTTTGGGCCAGCGGGGAAGTTCTTGCTTCAGTCAGGTCGGGTTCTGGTCGGAGAGGGCAAGCTGGTAAAGCAGAGCCGCAAAAAGCGGCAGGCCAAAGCCTTCTTCCTCTTCAACGACGTGCTGGTGTACGGCAGCATCGTCCTGAACGGCCGCTGGCACAAAAAGCTCAAGGTCATCCCTCTAGGTGAGCAACCGATCCTCCTCTGCACATCGCTGAATCCAGCTGTGTGAAAAGCAGACAGGGTGGCGGGCAGAGACAGGTAGATGCTGCAGGTGGAGCAGGAGGTGCTGCACCGCCTGCAGTCTGTCTCTAACCGCTGCAGCAGGCTGCAGTAAACACACTTTTCTTTTCGTTCAAAGCGTGCACACCTTTGTTTCCCGCACTAACGTACCGTTCTTCTTCTTCTTCTTCTTCAGAGGACATCCTGCTGGAGGACCTGGAGGACGGCGTCAGGATGAAGAACCAGTGGCTGATCCGCACGCCCAGGAAGTCTTTCTATGTTTCCGCCGCCTCCTACGAGGAGAAGCGAGCCTGGATCGAGCACATCGAGGAGTGCAAGGGCAGAGTGACGCAGGGCAGTGACCGGAGGTTGGACTTTGCCAATACCTGGATCCCAGACCAGGCCTCCGCCGTCTGCATGCGCTGCTCCAGCAAGTTCACCAGGACCCACCGCCGACACCACTGCAGAAAATGCGGCTTCCTGGTGTGTGGCCCGTGCTCCAGGAAGCGAGCGGTCATCGCACACATCGACTCCACTAAGCAGCTGAGAGTCTGTAAAACGTGTTACTTGAGTCTGGGGGTCGAGGTCCCTGAGCTGACCCGTCAGAGGTGGGACAGCGGCGGGAAGTCGGACGAAGACGAGCTGGAATGCTACAGCGAGGAAGAGGAGGCGGAGCACAGCCTGGAGGAGGAGGACCCCGGCAGGTGGATGGACTCCTGGTCCCCTTACGTCTACATCAATCCAGAGCACATCAGGCCCCAAACATAGAGCCACGCAGAGGCTCGGTGCTGGACTCTGGGCCTTTGTTTCACACGTGGACTCAGTGCTGCGCAGCAGCGTGTGACACGCTCTGTACATACTCTATTTATTACACCATGTTATTTATGTTTCATGAACCATCTGCAGCTGCTGCTCTTCTCTTTGTGCATAAACACTACTGTGAAGCTGTTCTCATCTCTCCACCAACACTCGAGGCAGACGTCGCTCTGACCTGCTGCGTCTGCGTTTCCCTCAGCCGTCCTGTGTGTGTGTGTGTGTGTGTGTGTGTGTGTGTGTGACATGTAAACCACTGAAATAACGAAGAACAATAAAGAACTCAATAAGAGAAGATTTGTGTGTGGTTTTCTCTCAGGATGGTTAAACAACTCTGAAATACTTGAAGACGTTTGAACTTTACACTTATTTTAGTCCCAGTCAGCACATTTACACGAGACTTCCTGTTAGTCAAACTCTCACTGTGCCACAGATTGATCCTATACAAACGTCTATAGACAGATGGATGACAGGAGCTGTTGACCCAGTGAAGATGGGATTATTAATTAGAATATTACTTTATATCTCGAGGTTGATCATTTGACCCTAAACCATGAAAATATCCTTTGACCTCAATTCAGTTTTATTCATTCAGCGCCAAATCACAACATCAGTCGCCTCAGCGTGCTTCATCTGCTAAGGTAACGACCCGACAATCATACAGAGAAACTCCAACAATCATATGAGTGACAGTGGGAAGGAAAAACTCCCTTTTAATAGGAAGAAACCTCCAGCAGAACCAGGCTCAGGGAGGGGCGGGGCCATCTGCTGCGACTGGTTGACACTGAGATGTACATTAGGTATAGACGGTATTAATTATGTGGCACCTGAGTGAGGGTTTAATTAATTGTTTTTTATAATTACAGTGTACTTATATTTACCTACAAGTATTTAAAGTACTTTCAAGATCTGAATCATTTCATGCTAATTTTGTGGAAAAACAAACAATATTTCCCCGTCTTACATCATAAGCACGCTGTACTTTTTCAAGACAATGGCCGTATTATGAAGTGGCTCAACCTTGTCGAGCTTCCAGGTAGTTTAGATGAACGGAGACGCTCTTTCTGAAAGTTATGTTTGAACAGTGATTATGAAAGAAACAAATGAGTTTGTCTTGGCCTGCAAACAATGATGGTATTTATAGTTTCCTTGTAAGTTGATAAGGGAGAACAGTCTTTATCACATTATGTTGTTCATTCACATCGACATAAAGAAATTTAAAAGCAGATATAAAAAAAATTAAAGATTTAATAATAAATCAATAAATAAAGATGTAACAATGCAGGATTAATATCGGCTACACCCTGACATGTACAGCATAGTTACAGTGTAACTTAAGGAGATATTGTTTGTTTCTCTGTAAAATCACCTACTTACGATTACTCAAGCAGTATCTAAAGTTACTTATGATATAATTACTTTTAGTTTCCTGTAAAAACCTCACTTGTTTCCCCTTGTTCCAGTGTACACACTTTTATATTTCATTTCATTTCATTTCTTTATTTATTTCACACATGGTTCAACAGTGTTTATTTTCCTACATACAGAACCTCCTTCCCATTAATATAACTCTGCACCCATGGGTGAAAAGGAGCAGGAAGAAGAATAAATTCTTGTTAGCACCTGCCCCCTATCTGCAAACCAAATACTCTTACAAGAGGGCGCCAATAACCCCCCCAAAACCCTCTAACATGTATCTTTATGTAACAATGCAAAACTAAACAACAACTCAATATAATCAGCAATATACAGCATTAAATGGCAATGAAAATTTTTCTTCCACATTTAGCCCTAATTACTTTCATGTTCTTCATATTGATTTATCCTTTTAAGTATGTAACACATTTTAAAACGGTGCATGTTTGTACAACTCTTGAGATTATCTTCGAGAGAATTCCACATTCTTATGCCTTTAACTGTCGGACACATTTGCCTTTGTGTGGTCTTAGCAAACTGATGCTTAAAGTCAAACTTCCTTCTACTGTCCCCACTTCCTGAACACAATACAAACAAACTTTGTAACTTAAGAGGTAATGTGTTATTTTTTGCCTTGCACATGAATAATAATGTCTGTAATTTCACTAAGTCTTCAAATTTCAACATTTTAGATTTTATAAACAAATTATTTGTATGTTCTCTATATTTAACATTATGAACCATTCGTACCACTTTCTTCTGTAACAAGTATAGAGGATTTATATAAGTCGCATATGTATTCCCCCACACCTCAGCACAATAACTGAGATAGGGGAAAATTAGTGAGAAATATAAAATACGCATTGCCTTATAATCCAGTATATCTCTGACATTACCCACAATATAAATATTTTTAACCATCTTTTTTCTAACATGTTCAATATGAGATTTCCATTTTAATTTATCATCCAATACTACCCCCAAAAACGGAGTTCAGTAACTCTCTCAATCAAAACTCCATCAATGGACAGAATTACTTCATCCTCTTTTACCCGATTTCCAAAAATCATAAATTTCGTTTTTGTCACGTTCAAAGATGATTTGTTTACATCAAACCATTTTTTTAGTTTTTCCATTTCAGAAACCATTAATTCAGCCAATTCTTTCAATTTATCTATTTATAATTTACATATATTTACATATATTTTATATGTAGATAAATATAATTACACTCTAATTTAACATAAGGACATAACAAAATCTAAATAATATAATTTCAGATAAAAAACACACTGAAAGTCGATTTAATTACACGGTAATTAGAGCCGTAGTCACAGATTGTTAGTTTAAAGTCTTATTGTAGAGTTTGTAGTTTTGACTGCAGCAGATAATAAAAGTTAGGACTAAGCTTCTTACATTTTATGGAGGACTTTAAAGGTGAAAACAAACAAACAAACAAACAAACAAACAAACAAACAAACAAACAAACAGCCCCATGGTGGAAGAGACTTCATCCTTTATTGAAGACTAGTTTTGGCCTGTTAGACAGCGCAGTGAGGAGAGACAGGAAAGCAGAGGGAGGGGGAGACATGGCTGAGCCGGCGCCCACGCCGCCATACTTTAGGCGGTGCAGTCGTTTTACCCAGTGGTGGGCACAGCTGTAACTGAGCTTTTAATGCTTGTCATGAAAACCGGTTAAACAACAGTTTTCTAACAGTGCTGCCCATGCACGCCGCTGGCGTTTGCTTGACCATAATCTGACTAAGTTTATTTATTTCAGCAGATCTCAAAGTCGATGAGATTTCAGGGAAATACCAGGATGTTAAGAGGAACTGCTGACTCAGTGAAACCACCAAACCAATCGACTGTAAACCACGACAACAACCTTTCACCTACAATACAAACAGCTGATGGCCAAGGGCTCACATTACCTGCAGGACCTTCACTCTTCAGTGGTTTTAGAGCTTGTGCTGCATTTATTTTACCTGCGTGGTTTCAGGCAAAGTTAAAGTTAGTTATAATTAGTGCAGGTCGTCGGACTGTGGGAGGAAGCCAGAGAGAGAACCCACGTAGACATGCAAACACAAACTGCACACAGACCCCGGCCTGATGGTGGAGTTGAACTTAGGACCTTCTTGCTGTGAGGCAACAGTGCTACCCGCTGTTCCACTGTGCCATACTATTATGCTATTAGCACAATAGTGCCAACAAATTCTCTGTCTCCATAAAGAACATTTTTTATGCACTATAGTTTTATATTGATGCATCACATTCGTTGGTATTTCCTGCCTGTAGCTGACCTGCTGTAACTAAATAAATCCAGTGAGCTGACGGGCACGCCCACCTCACACACAGCAGGTTACCGTCAGACCGGTCGGGTGGCGGAGAAATGCTGCTCGTCTGTCATCCTCTTCACTGTTTGTCTTTTCATCTGTTTAATTATTCTTCCTTCCAGCACGCGAGACGTATGTAGGTCAGCAGAGTTACGGTAAGAGCAAAACACAGAGCAGCGGGAAATCTTCCCAAACTTCCAGAGACGCCTTCGTGAGTTTCTGGCAGCCTGAAGAAGAGGAAGAAGCTAAAAAAAACACCACCTTTAATCTCCCTGCTTCCCTGCGATTTGAGATAATTAATAATCTTTTGTATTTGTCAGCATCGTCTCACCGGCATCAGGAGTTTAGTAGAAATCAAAGCAGATGAGCAGAGAAGCTCCAGCAGCACAGAGTGCGACTCTGCAGGCCTCCCCCCTCCTTCACTCATTCTCGACTTAAACAGCATGAAATAAAAACTATCTGAAGCAGAGTCATGTCCTGCTTTGTTTTCTGTCACGCTTCATAAGCTCTTATTTTATTTGGTCTCAACGTTTGTGGTGAATAAAGTCTCGTCTTCTCTCAGTTTGTGTTTTGGTATTTAAGATCAGGAAAGCTGTGCAGTGTGTTTTAGGATCCATGAAACTCTGAGTGCAAAGCAAAAGCACAAAGGATCGTGGTGCACTGAGGCCGACTGAACCTGCATCTTTTACATCTCTAACAGCTGCACCTACAGTTCACATGATGACAGCCAAAACTTTGTGTTCGACTTCCTGTGCATGGCATCATGTTATCTGGGAGTCAGTGACAGAGCGCCCTGCAGGCACGCTGTGATCTGTGCATGTCAGCTCTGACAGTTCACTGATGGGACTCCATCCTTTCCCCAGAGTGAGCGTCAGGCTGAAGGAGGTTCTGCAGAAGCACGAGCGCACGACGTCCGAGCACGACTTAAAGAGAAGACAGAAAAGCTCTGGAAGAGACCCAGAGGTGAACAAGGAGACCATCTCAAAGGGGCCCATGTGTCTGTGAAAGAAACTCTAGGAAGACAAAATATTAGTAGTAGCATTTAAAAATGTAAACTCTGCAAGTGATCAAAAGCTCAGGCACATAAAAAATATTAATATTAAAAGATATACATCAAGTAGTGTATAATTACATCTTTCAAAAAGTGGATGCATAAACTTAGAGTTAATTCAATAAAAATAAATAGCAAAGGGTCTGTGAAGGTTCTCAGTCATCCAGGTCATCGTAGTCAAAGGAGTTTGCAAAGAAAAGCGTCTGGACTTCTTTAAGTTGCTTGAAGACGTTTCACCTCTCATCTGAGAAGCTTCTTCAGTTCTAAGGTCAAATGGCCGAGAGTCCCAGATTTAAACCCAGTGGGAGTATCCCCCCAAGGAGGGACAAAGGACCCCCTGGTGATCCTCTAATCACATGCGCCAAGGTGTGAAAGCGGGTGTGGGACCTAATCAGCCAGGGTTTCGGGTGAGCTCATTGTGAAACCTGGCCCCACCTTGTCATGTGAATTCCTGAGGTCAGATGGCCCAGGATGTGAGTGGGCGTTAAGGCGTCTGGGGAGGGAACTCAAAACTGGATTATAGATGGCAGACAGTTGGTGTCGTAAACCACCGCCTCTGTTCAAAGATGGTCGCTCACAGTGGACATAGATGGCCTCTTTCACTCCTCTTTCAAACCATCTGTCCTCTCTGTCCAAAATGTGAACATTGGCATCCTCGAAAGAGTGACCTTTATCCTTAAGATGCAGATGGACTGCTGAGTCTTGTCCTGTGGAGGTGGCTCTTCTATGTTGTGCCATGCGCTTGTGGAGTGGCTGTTTGGTCTCTCCAATGTAGAGGTCTGGGCATTCCTCACTGCACTGTACAGCATACACCACGTTGTTCAGTCTGTGTTTTGGAGTTTTGTCTTTCGGGTGAACCAGTTTGTGTCTGAGTGTGTTGCTGGGTCTGAAGTACACTGGGATGTCGTGCTTGGAGAAAACTCTCCTGAGTTTCTCTGATACACCGGCTACATAGGGGATGACAACGTTGTTGCGTCTGTCTTTCTTATCCTCCCTCGCTGGTGTCTGATCTTCTTTTCAGTGCCTCTTTGCTGACTTTATGAACGCCCGATTAGGATAACCGCATGTTTTGAGTGCTTCCTTTACGTGTGTGTGTTCCTTCTTTTTTCCCTCAGGCTTAGAGGGAACATGTTCTGCCCGGTGGTGTAGGGTCCTAATTACTCCAAGTTTGTGTTCCAGAGGGTGATGGGAGTCAAAGAGGAGGTACTGGTCCATGTGTAGCAATGGGTTTTATGTACACTACCAGGCAAAGGTTTGAACTCAATCATTTAATGGTTTTTCTTTATGTAATAAACAAAAACCTGTGAAATCACGTTTTATAACATGCTCTGATTACAGCTTTGCACACTCTTGGTATTCTCTCCATATATGAGCATAGACATGATCATTTATTTCCAGTATTGTTCTTATTATAGTTGATTAGATTAGACATGTGACAGCTGATGATTAGCTGGCTAAACATAAGTAATTGCAAGCTAACATTATGCTAGCTAACGTTAGCCTCTAAACGTCACAGTTTCCTGCTGATAAACTGTCTGACATCATTCTCACATTGTATCAGAGTTTGTTCACTAAGAGTCACAGTCTAACAACCGTCTGTTTCACTAACACTGGCTAACAACAGCTAACAGCGCCTACCTAGCAGCAGCTAACAGAGGCTAATAGCCGCTAACAGCAGTGCTTAGCAACAGTAAAGTTCAGGATCTCCTCAACAACTCAGCTCAGTATCACCGTCATCGGTCAGCAGTGAGCCTCTGACTCCTCTCAGGCTCCTTTCACACCACTGAGGTAAACAGCGGACCGACAGCCGACACTCAGTACAGATGACAGTGTTTCCTTCTGGTTAAACATGTAGTTCATTAAAGGCAAAGCAAAGGTCCTTGGGTCAGAGATGACCCGGGACGCTGCATGTAGCCCTGCAGCAGGACAGGACTCAAACCAGCGCCCATAAACCTGAATTTGTAGTATTAAGTTTATTAATTAGTGTAGTTTTATATATAACACATGCAAAATATTTAGTGGATTCATCTTTTTTTTTTTTTTTAATTAGGATTTGGATGTATTTGCATTTTTTAATGGTATAACTGTGATATAAAGTTTTGACTTTATTTATATCACAGAACAACAGAGAGATGAAGTGTGAAGGAAAAGTTTCCTTCTGTTGTGCAATATTAAATTATTTTTAACTCATCCTTGCAGAAAGGAAGATAACGAGAGGTTCCTGATAACATCGACTCAGCTGAGCGACGCTCAACAACACAAACACCTTCCCACATCAGTGACACAACACAACAGCTGAGTCATTCAAACCCTGACGTGATGGTGTTTAAAGAGAAGTGGTATCTCATCTCATGTGTCTTAATCACACTTTCTTGCTAAGTCATTCTGTGACTCAGGGGTTCAAATGAAAGTCACTCCCAGCGAGAAACACTAAATGTATTTTTACTGTAAACAGGACAAAAGTGCTGAAGCCATAAACCTGAAAGTCTGGATGTCTTGATCTGGGTCAGTAATCTGAGCTGACTGAAACAAGCCTGACTGTGCAGCGTGAGCGTGCAGAGACAGCTGCAGCTCACAAACATGCACGAGCAGCTCTTTACTTTAAACGTCTTTCAGCATCTTCAAACTTGTCATGTACACGCTTCACAGTTAGCTGATGGGGGCCATCTGATTGTTGGCCCCCTATCAGCGAGCACCTGGTGACAGGGGGAAGGAAAAACTCCCTGTTAACAGGAAGAAACCTCTGGCAGAGCCAGGCTCAGGGAGGGGCGGGGCCATCTGCTGCGACCTGTTGGAGGTGAGAGGTCAGTCGACTTAAAAACTGTCCCACTAATGTTGTTTGGATTATTCTAGTCTTTATTTAAAAAGCATCTCGACTTAGTGATTTTCCCCTCAGCCTCCTGATAGAAATGTGGCCATCATCTTTATGTTGTCACACTCGGCTGAGGGAGTTTGAGATTTTAGGATCGGGACACCTGAGTACAGATGTCTGCCAGAGACGTCATCTGATGTACTCTGATAAACTCTATTATGTAAAGGAAAATGTAAGAATCAGACACCAGGTGATAAAAACAATCTTCAAATAATGATTCCAGATGTTTACATTTCATTTAATCGCTGAAAACGTGCACAGCTGTGCTGCTGCTGCAACATCAGGACGATTGTTCGTCGGCTGCAGCGAGCAGAAGGAAACCTTCTGTCTGTGGTTTTTAGGAAGATTGATCATCTCCGCCATGTTACTGTGACTGAAAACGAGACACAGGTCACACTGATGGTCGTATGAACTGGATGAAAAGTAACGTGTGAGGAGGCCGTACATGTCCTCTGAGTCCACGTCCCCCCATGAACTTTTCCACAGGCTCACAGAAAAACAGACGGCCGAATAAAAACTGTCCTGAATGCTGTCAAACAGGTTTTCCACCTCAGCACGAGTTTCCTGTGCAGCCGTCACGACACCAGACAAAACGCTTCCAATCTTTCCCCCGATAAACACCATCAGCCACGACCCACACGGGATCTCCTCTCATGATAAAATCAGCAGAGCAGACATGGCCGATGTGTGCAGCTGTGTGTCCACGGGACAACAGCTGGTGAGGTTAATGAGGGTCGACACCAATAACAGGCCGATGATTTTATTCAGTTTAAATTAAACACAAAGAAAAGTTTGTGTCAACGTGACGGGTTACAGAAATATAAAACTGAGATGTGACGAGCGCCTGGCAGCAGGAACGCCGGGATCAGCTTACAGGAAGCATTCCATTTCTTTAAACCCGGCTCTCTGCACAGACGGGGAGCGTCTGCAGTGGAAAAAACCAAAGTGAACAACTGCTCAGCTTCTCACAGGTATGATGACACCAGATCAGCTGCCAGGCTTACATAACAGTTCATGTAATAGCAGATGGGGGGGGGGCCTCCAGCAGGTAAACAGCCTTCGTCGCTCTGACTGCACACCTGCAGCTTTATGTAAGACTCTTCAGTCCAAACTGTGCTCTCGGTTTTTCCTCGAGCTTTGTGAAGCTGGAGCGGAGCCAAAGTGTCCGCATTTATAAAACCACTCCGGCCGTCGCTGGCTGCAGTTCCTGCGACGGCCTGTGGGAGCAGCAGCTGTAAGCTCTCACAGGTCGATGGTTCCTTTCACTTTGAACTTCTTGGCGGCGCGTTCGCTGGCTCGATACTCAAACTTGCTGCCGTAGATGTGCGAGACGAAGCCGTTGATCTCCACTGCAAACACGCTGTTCCTCTTTGGGATCACTGAGGGGCCGAAGGAGGAAACCACGTTTAAATCTGATGAAGCACATTCATTACGGCTCACTTCCTGTCTTCAGCCATAACACATCTTCTTCCAGGCCACATTCAAACAGTCTTTATCTGTTTATGCTAATTAGAGACCATTTAACCAAATATTTATTTCATATCAAAGAAATATTTAATATCCATAATATTTATAGATGACACGCAGCTTAAATCTCCCTCTGTGAGCTTCCACAGCAGCTGGCTGTGTGTTACTGACTCACATTCACACAAACCGGAGCCCAACACACGGAGAGACTCACACGCTCCTAACCTTTCAGTTTGTCGTCTCTGGTGATGATCTTGAAGACGTGTTTGAACTCTTGCACCAGAATCCCAGACGTCCCCACATAAGACGGACACTTGGACCGCACCACTGCAGCGGGGACAAGAACAGACTGTCATGTTGCACGAGCCTGCACGCGTGTTAGCAGGTTTCAGTCTCTGCAGCAGCAGGAAAACCAGGGTCTGGGGTGGAGGTGGGCTGCAAAGAGGCTTGCAATAAGCAGCTCAAACAGTTCAAACATGCTGCTGCAGCGAGTAATTACTAAATCAATTTGAACTTGATGATTTCATGCTAAGCATCAAAACTGACTCGTTCTTTACTCTCCAAACAGCCCGACTGAAAAGAAGGAAACCAGGAGCTTCAGGTACCACAGCGTGCTCACAGAACTGCTGTTCATGCCATTCATGCAGATGAACATTGAGAACAACAATGTTCCTGAGAAGACCCGTGTCCTCAGGAAAGCAGTGAGTTTAAAGACCACTTTCAGAGGAGGGCAGCACTAAAACCTGCAGCTGCTCTTACATCCTCTCGAGGCTCCAAAGGTCAGCACCTCTGGGAGTCATGGCGCTTGGAGAGGAGCAGACTTACTGACATGAATGAGGCCAAAAGTCGTCTTAACCACAAACTTCATTTCAGACCAAAACCAGAAGGAAAAAAACAAAGCTGACTGGGAATGGCACAGGACGCCTGGAACACTGACTTTTTACATTCCTGAGTTTTCTGCTACAAATGGAGGAAGAAGAAGAAGGAAGAAGAAGAAGGAGGAAGATGAAGAAGAAGAAGAAGAAGACGAAGAAGAAGAAGACCTGTGAGGATGGCTCCGTGGAAATCCGCCTTCAGGAGCTTCTGCTGCACGACCTGTGGATTGCTGTGAAAACATCCGGATGACGACTTAGTGAGAGGCAGACAAACATCTGGACAAGCAGCTGTTGAGGACGGCGATTTACCTCGTTGGTTTCAATCCCCCGCACAGGTCGATGATGTACTGTCTCCAGAGTTCATGCAGAGGAAGGAAAAGCTCGTATCTGCAGTGAGGAAGACAAAGACAGTGATGCAGGAGGAGGAGCAGGTGGAGGAACAGGTGGAGGGTTTCTCACCAACCTCTGGTGTTCAGGCTTGATCTGGAAGACCTTCAGCTCCCTCTTCTGCCGCGCGTTCAGCCCTCGGGCCTTGGCGCTCTTCCTCCGCTCCTTCTTGGGCCGGCTGTAGCCGAGGATCACGGCTTTGTGGCTCAGCATGTTCTGCAGGTCATGGCGTCTGGGCTGCTGAATGCTGTTCTTCAGGAACGCCTCGGTGAAGGCCTTCGCTTTGAAGCTGCTCTGAGGCTGAAAACAATATTTGAAGAAGTGAATTCAGGTGATTATTAAAGAGTCATGAGCCAAACAGCGTGTTGGGCAGAGCCAGCAGAGTGAAGTCATCGCTCAGCACAAAACAGGAAGGACTTTTGCAGTTTGCTGACTTTTATGTAAAGGATGGTTACTGGCTGTCCCATTAAATCCTGAGGGCGGAGCTACAAAGCTTCAAAATCTCCTCGCTTTCTTCAGACGGCACAAAGTGCGGATGAAACACTTTCACATCAGTGGAAAACACCCGAGCGTCGGCTTACCTCAACACCAAGAACGTCCACCAGCTCACGAGGAATAGCGGCTCGAACCAGACCTTCTGTGGAGAGGACACAGACACGTCACTGAGGCGCTGAAGCACACAGAGGGGCGGGAACGACAGAGGACATGCCTCAAGGGCGGGGGGGACACGCCTCAAGGGCGGGGGGGACACACACGTCCAAAGGGGGGGGACGCATATAAAAATGTTTGACTAAAATAAAAAGATGAAGCTTCAGCGTCAGTTTGGCAGAACTTGCCCGCTGAGATGTGATGGATGCCCCCCCTCCCTCACCCTCACCTCACCTCACCTCACCGCACCGCACCGCTGCTCAAGCGTCTAACCCGCCCACTTTCTCACGATGCCGTGGGATTTTATTTTTATTGTGTTCTCAGTTTGGAAAGGTGACCTGTGACCTGAATGAATCCACAGGTGGAGGCGTTCAGGAAACGTTCCTTTACCTTTTAAACACGCACTTTCCTGTGAAGGTGGAGCTCAGCTGTTCTCTAATGACCTTCCCTGCAGTTACCTAAAACAGGTTTAGTCCAATTTCGCTGTGACAGTCTAAGTTTAGCCTGTGATGTAATCACACCTGTCACACCTGGAGGCGGACGAGTGGATGATGGATGACACCAGGGAGGAACACACAGACCCTCCTCAGCTCCACACACAGGTGGAGGAGACCCTCCTGACCTCCACCTACCCCGCTGATCACAGCTGGAGTCTGGGTGGAGCAGTTTTAGCTTCATTAGAGAAAAACAAGTTTTGTTTTGATCCCGTAAATGTGAGGAGAGGGGGCGGGGCTTCTGTTGTCAGCACAGCTGCATTAAGGAGGAAATTGTGATGTAAACATGTTGTTACAGATCTACACGTGCTACACAAAGGTGATGACGTCACATTAATAATCGATTACATGCGAGCCTCTCCTCAGGTAACACACCTGTGTGAGGGTACAGGGCCAAACACGCCCCCCGGAGACGCAACCGACCGGACAGAACCGAAGCTCGGACCGGAGGAAAGCCCCTCCTCCCACCGAGTCCGTGTTCAGGTGTGTGCTCACGCGCTCAGCTCACTCACCCTCCATGCTCGCAGACCTGAGCAGAACTCCTCTGAGGATCCACGGAGAAACTCCACGACACGCGTGCTTTCAGCACTGCCCGGGTCACTTCCGTTGTCGCTCTTCTTCGTCACGTTTTTAGAGGATGAAGCGGCCGCTGGCGCGCGCACAGCGTCCCCTGCAGCTCAACAAGAAAAGTTCTCCGACATTTTCTCCGGTTATCGCAGTTTTATTTATTTTATCTATTAAACTTTCATCAGTCGCTTTTTTTTATTGGACCAGAAACTTAAATATTTCCTGTTTTTTATCATCTCACTCGTTAGTGTGAAAATATGACGTCACTGTCACAGTCTCTGTTTTACCTCTGCATCAGCTGCTTTTCCTGTTTCTTATACTTATTACTGTTTTTTTAAAGCTACGTTCGTCCTTCTCGTTAACTGATCTCCGTTTTTCTGCTGTGACAGTCTTAATCTTTGCTGTGACACTTCCACAGAAACCTGCAGCAGATCTTTGTGGAGCTGGCAGCTGTTGAGTTTGGAGCAGATGTTTGGGAGCTTCGGGGAGAGCCAGCAGACTCAAACACTGATTTATTGCACTAAAACACTTGAAGGTGATTTCAGTCACACTGCAGTGAGTATGAACAGTTTCCCTTTGTGTTAGAAGTGTTTGCAGACAGTTTCATCCACAACAGTTCAAAGCGAGGGCTGTGCTGCCTCCGTACCCTCCCGTGGGTACTTGTTGTCCTTCTTTTTTACAGACACCCGTCTGAGGGACACTTCTGGTTTGCCTCCTGCTGTGAGACCTGAGGCCGGCTCGCTTCCGCACATTTGTTCTTCAGTCTCTGTGCGGACTGAAGCCCTCATCGTTCATACGCAAACAGATTTAATAAAGACAAAACTGTGCAGCAGAGGCTCTTTGTCCCAGATTACTCTCACAGAGAGGGTGGAGGGGATGTTTACAGAGTTGGGAAAGCTGCAGGTAGATCCTGACTGTGTTCAGATGCTTCCACCAGAAACTGATGCAGAAAAGACACAGAGCATCATTAGATCATTACAATAATAATAATTATTACTGAATAAGTAATCGCCATCGGCCCCTCTGGACAATGGCGTGATATGGCAGCCTCGCTTCTGTCAGTCTGTGGCTACAACTGTAGCTGCCTCCACCAGTGTGTGAATGTGAGAGTGAATGAATAGTGTAATTGTAAAGCGCTTTGAGGGTCTCGAAAAGCGCTATATAAATGCAATCCATTATTATTATTATTATTATTATTATTATCATAAGTGTCATAAGATTCAGAAGACATAAAAATATTGAGCTGGACTTCATTAGGAGAGAGTGCACACTACAGCGAGCTGATGGAGTGAACGGAGACACGAGAGACGTCTTTGAGTTTCAGAAAAATATTTATTTTAAATCTGATTTTGGGACATTCATACAAAAAGTGAGTTTTTCCCTTTTTACCCTTGGAGGTAGCAGCCCTGCACCACTAAACTCTCAGAACACGCTCGTCTAAAGCCTCAGCACGCCCTGAACGCCACATACAGCAGAAAGCATGAACAGGCACGTCCGTGTGTTCCTCGGCGTGCTGCGTGTGTCCTACTGACCATCAGCAGGAAGTCTGACATCAGGTTTCATGGAAAGCTCTGCTACGCTCGGCCTCGGGCCAGAAACACAGCAGAGATCAGATCTGGTGTCATTCCAAGAAAAAAACGTGTTTTATTTCCTGACAGACGAAACAAAGTCTCCAACAGGTCACTGCTTTCAGGCGTTTCCTGGTTTCTGGACAGTTTGTCCTTCACATGAGGGGAAACCGAATGAAGTCGAATGAAGCGGAAACCTCTAAAGAACGACGCTGCAGCTGCAGCTGCAGCTCGGGCATCAGAAACCATCAGTGATGTCCTTCCTGTGCACACGGCAGCGTTTCTATGTTAAACGTCTCGATGAACCCGAGCGGCAGACGCCCAGCGGCGACTCAGCTCCAGCCGATCTGCAACATTTTCCTCTGATGTGTTTGTCGCTGCTGATGACCAGGTCAGAGCAGGAAGTGAGGAAAGCTTCAGCAGCTCAGGCTGCGAGTGTCCACAGACGACACATGCATCTATAAGAAAGTCAGGAAACACGGACCTGCAGGATGAGTCGGTCCCTGCAGCTCGTGTCTCTATCTGCAGATTAAGAGGATTTTAAATAAACGTGTTCCCCGCAGCCTGCAGTGCTGTTTATCCAGTTTGACAGATGTAAGAAAAAACCCGAGCACTGATGTTTCTGTCCACACGTGGGGACATGGCTTCCTGTCATCGTGGACAGGTTCACGCTTCCTCAGCAACGTGGGTGTTGGCACTATTTCTCCGCTTCCACTGAGCGAGTTCCATCACACTGAAGACAAGGCTGGAGTCACAGCAGAGATCAGCCCAGAAGTCATTACCGTCTGCTCGGCGTCTCGCAGTGATGGAGACATGTCTCCGTCTTATGTTTGGCTCAGAAAGAGTAAAAAGACGTGTTTTTGTGAAACCGCAGTGATCTGTGATGGATTTACTTTAACATCTCATCATCCTTACATGTGAAAGGTGTCAGCCTCTGGCTCCGCCCTGAACTCGATGAATGAACAGCGCTGCAGAGCAAATGTGCGTTTTTTAAACCTTTGTGTTTCCCTGACGTGACCTTTCTGACCTGAGCCTACGAGCGTCTGCGAGGATTTCACACCAAACAGTCTGAGGTAAATCTCAGAGTGAATGTGTGCCGGTCAGGCTGGTGTGTGCTGCGTAACGCGACTCTGTCAGATGGCTTCAGTCTGCAGTGAACGGAGACCCGTCTCCTGGAGGTTACAGCGCCGGTTTGATGAGACGGTGTTCTTGGATTTGATTGGCTGTTTGTCTGCAGAGCAAATCTGATGTACAGGACTCGCGCTGCCGTTGGATTTGTGGTTTCAGCTCTGCTCAGCGGCGCTCTGGTCGGCCAATTAAAAGCTGCAGCTGCTCACACTTCAGTTTGTTTTGGCAGCTTTTAAATGCGGCTGCAGCTTTTTCTGATTTCACAGTTTGATTTAAATGAGCCCAGGTGTTTCTCAGAACAGGACTGGACTCCACTGCAGGGGTTTTACTTGGAAATACTCAGAAGTGTGATTCCTGCTGGACTCAGCAGACATTATGCATTTAATATTTTACAGGAACTTAAAAATGAACTAGCAGAAGAGCCTCGCCCTGCCCGCGCTGCGGCATGCGCCGCCGTCACCACTGCAGCTGTAAGTGTGGATGCTGGTGCAGCTGGCACACCAACTCCTCCTCTGTGGGCTCCTGGACCTGCTCCCTGCAGAGACACGGGACCCACGGGCAGGCAGTGAGCGTGGACTCAGGTTTGTCAAGTATAGCACTGAGATTCAATAAATAATAAATTCCCACCTGAATATGAGCTGAACCGAGGTTTCATATCTGATCCTCTCCACATCGATCACAGAGCAGCTGTGACTGCGGTCCCACTTGTAGATGAAGTTCTGTTAGGACAGAAAGACACACGTCAGACCCTCAAAGCAAAAAACTGGAAAAACCCAAACAAATGTTTACAAGACACAACAAAGCGGCCTGTGCACGGTGCACGGTGCACGGCGTGGGTGCAGATTACAGGGGGACACCTGCCCTCAGACATTTAGAAAGAATCAATCTGATCGTCACCAGGAAGAGAAGCTCGTTTAAAACAAACTACGACACCTCCTGCAGGCGTGTTTCTCCCGAACTCCGAAACAGGAATATTAACATTCCTGCTGCCGTGTAATCTGAGCAACCTGAAAAAGCGAGGATGTCCGACATTTCTGAGAAGGTTTTGCTTTCTTACAGAAGTGTCACAGTCGGGAACGCCGCAGGTTCCTGCTCATATACTTCAATGTCGTTATTATCAGGATGTCCTAAAAACTCTTTCTGATTAAGAAGAACGCCGAGTCGCCCCTGAGACTTTCAGCTGCCCCTCTCTCACTTCCTGCCGCCGGTTCAGGTTGCGTCCTTTTGTTTCCAGCTCGCCTCTTTCTGATGAAGATGAAGTTCAAACCTTGTCCTGCATCGATCGAGCGAGTCTCTCACCTCTAAGATGAGCGCCACGAACAAGTTGACCCACATGACCGACGAGATGAGCCACCAACACACGAAGTAGATCTTGGACCACCTGGGAAGCAAATCATCATCATCATCATCCTCGCAGTAACCACCATAATCAAGCCGCTGAGTTTAAACCGTGCCGTTTCTTACTCTGTGGTGTATCTGCTGTAGGCGTCGATGAAGGCCTGCCAGTTGTTGACGATCATGACGTCGTAGAGTAAAATGATGGCAGCCTGAGCAGAGAGACGGAGGACAGACGCTTCAGCACGTTTCTCAGTAATCGCCATTTTATCCCAGAGCCTCTAACTGAGCCGTGAGCAGGCTTACTGAAATAAAACTTTATTTACACAGAAAAAGTCAAAGATGGTTCAGAGGAAGCTAGAAATGCAGTAAAATCAGAAAAAGTCCCAGAATCCTCAGAGAGATCCTCGATCAGATAAAAAATCCTCTAACCGAGGATCTGACGGTGCAGGTACACGAGGACAGAGACGCTGAACAACAAAAAACTCAATGACTCCTGCTCGGTCTGAACTTCAGGTTCAGGTGAGAGGCCGTCTGCACTCATCCAGGTGTGACTCACGCCAAAGTCGTCAAAGTTGTTGGGCCAATACTCGAGCTGCTCGTAGGTGCCGCACGCCACGCTGAAGTTCGAGGTGATGTTCTCCATGGAGGTGTTGGCCGGCACACTGACACGCAGACACACAGAATGACACGAGAATGTATTCATCAACACGTCTCAGTTTACGTCTCGGCGTGCTCAGACGCTCCGTGCAGACGACTTCTTACCTCGACTCAGGAGGAGGTTTAATGGCGCCCTCGAAGAGCCAGATCCCAAACACAGCAAACACGTAGTACACCACCTGCACGCAAACAGCACGTCAGCAGCTTTTAGATTCACAGCACATCAGCTGACCCACACACGCTGACATCACTCACCACCAGGATCCCCGCGAACGCTCGCAGGTTCTTCACCAGGTCCAACAGCGTGCTGGCAACCAGAGCCATGAGCTGCAGAACAGGAGCAACGTACAGACTGAGTGAGAGGGCGTGATTCGCTCTGTTTGCTTCCTTTCTTTGATTGTCTCTGTGCAGGAAGTTCATGTTTTAAGCTGCCGCGTGAGGAACGCTGTTTTATAACTTAAAACTGTTGTTCATTCAACTGCTTCTTTCACATGGATGCTTCTTTCACTCTTTCAAACTGTCCTCTCTGTCCAACATGTGGACTCGAACCAGTGTCCACATGTTGGACAGAGAGGACAGATGGTTTGAAAGTGTAAGAAGCATCTATGTCCACTGTGATCGACCATCTGAGGGCGGGGCTTATGACACCAACTGTCTGCCATCTATAATCCAGTCTGAGATCCTTCCCAGCCGCCTTCACGCCCACTCACACCCTGGGCCATGTGACCTCAGTAAGTCACATGATAGGGTGGGGCTAGGTTTCACCCAAAACCTTGGCTGATTGTGACCTTCACCCACTTTCACACCTTGGTGTAGAGGACCAATATGGTGTCCACGGCCCTCTTGGGGACACTCCTATAAGGCTTAAGTCTGGGACTCTCCACCAATCGCTGCTCTTAGAACTGAAGAAGCTTCTCGAATGAAACGTCTTTAAGAAAGTTAAAGAAGTCCAGACGCTTTTGTTTCCGAGCTCCTTGGACTACGATGAGCTGGAGGACTGAGGAGCGTCACTGACAGACTCTCAAACTGTTTTTGTTCCAAATCTGCCTGCAAATTCAAAAGGAGCTCATATTTTCCTGAATGGGACATTTTCTTAGTTAAAACAGTTTCTATGCTTTCTGTGTTCCACTGTTAATAAAACCTGAGTTTATGGAAGCGTCCCAACGTTTTGCAGCTGGGATTGAATTTTTCTCACTTTTTGAAAAGCAGATGAAGCTCGATGGTGAAACAGAGATGAGGCGCTCCTTCAGGAGGTGATGTAAGAAGCAGCGAGACACTTTCTGACGGCGCTGACTCACAAACATAAACCTGACCTGACTGTCACACATAAAAGCATTTATATACTTTTTCTCTGTAACTGTGAAAACAGTGTTTGGATATGATTCGTCTAACTCTGACAGACGACGTGTTTGAATCTGTAATCGTACCTTGATGTCTGGGATGATGCGCAGGAAGCGAAAAACAATCAGCAGGTTGACCAGACGGATCATCTCCCACAGCGAGACGCTGTGAGTGGAGGGTTCCCTGCGGTCAGAGGTCAGCATTTTTAAAACACGCGTGTCTTTGAAGCTCCAGGTGTAAAACATGAAGTCTTACACATGAAGTGAGCTGCTGGAGATGATTTTCACTCATTCGCTGGACTCGAGTGGGACTTCTCCCACAGAAACACACAAAAGGCACAAAACTGAATTAAAGAGAGAGATGAACTCACCACTGAGAATACGGAAGCCTGTAGGTGATAAAAATGGTGATCTGCAGGGCCTGAAAGGAAGCAGGGGACACAAATGACCCTCCAGATTTCACACTTTGCAGGTCAACTGCAAACCGAACCACGACATGCTGTCCGGCGTGGTTCCTGCAGGGTCGTTACTAATGAAACTGACCAATCATATTACTGTGATGTCATAGATTTGGAGAACAGACGGGCAAACTGCCAAATACTCGATTTAAAAAGATGAAGACTTGAGCTTTGATGGTGAACGTTAATCAGACGAGTTTGGTTACCAACAACAGGACGGTGAGGAAGCCGTCGAAGATGTTGTTCCTGTAGGACAGGTAGCCCTGCCAGCCGAACGCAAAGATCTTCACACACATTTCAAACAGGTAGTAGAGGATGAAGCACAGGTTGATGATCTGAGGGGAGATCAGGGAGAGTGACATCAGCTCATTGCTGATATTTTCGCTTTGAGCAGAAAAGTCTGCAGATGTGCAAAAATCTTTGAAATTCTTTAAATAACTCATTCTTTAAAGAGGAAGTCCAAACTCTGACCCTGTGATGAAAGTCCTGCAGTATCTGTAACTTTACTAACTTAGCGTCCCTTAAAAATGCAGTTTTAGATTAATGCTAATAACAAGTTGACTTTTGCGATGCAGGCAAATGTCTGTCAGTGAGTTTACTGCAGTCATGCATCCAAAACAATCTGCAGCAAGACAAGATTTCAGGTCCTTGTGACAGCGACAGTCTGACCTCAGCGTCCACGCGCTGCGTGTGAGCATCACTCACATACTTGCTAATGCAAACCAATAACCTTCAAAATAAAATCTTAGAATTTCACCAAACTGGAGCTCCGCCTTCATGGGCGGGCTGTTAGTACAGTGACCTCACAGCAGCCATATTATTGGTCACATGATGTCATTAACAACGCTTACATTAAGTCAGCACATTTACACAGTGAGTGCGACTGTTTTCACCTCCAAGACGAAGTTGTCTCTCTCTTCTGTGGACTTTTCAGAGTTCAACACCAGGACAGTCTGAAACACACACACACACACACACACACACACAGTTGATGTTACAACAGGCTGACCCGCTCTGTGTGTGTGTGTGACTATGTGTGTGTTACTTACACATATACACACAACATTGGCCAGGGCCACAGCGTTTCCAAACAAAATGAGATAGTAGTGACTGAAGATCAGCTGGAGTCTCTGCAGGGTGGGAGAGCTGTACTGAGGCAGAGGAGGGTGCTGAAACACACACACACACACACACACACACACAGAGTCAGACACAGTCACAGAGATGTAACGCTGAACATGTCTGGGCCCGTGGCCCCGGTTCTACCTCCTTGATGCAGTCTTTATCGAGTTCATCAAAAATCTTGGTGAACTGCTCTCGATCCATGAAGCCGACGTCTTCGTACTGCTGCGCTACCTGAAGAGGAACAATACATGAAGTTATGTTAAAGGCTTTCAGGAGGTCCAACTGAAGACAGGCTGAGAGGGTTTGCACATGTGCAGAGGAGGGAGAGGGGATATGTCAGACGAACAATGACGAAGATGGAGCTGCCAGGCAGGAGGAGGAGAGGAAGACCTCAGAGGAGGTTCATGGATGTAGTGAAGGAGGACATGCAGAGGGTCGGTGTGACAGAGGAGGATCCTGAGACAGGAGGAGGTGGAGCAGATGAGCTGCAGCAGATGAGCTGCTGTGGGGAGGTCTAAAGGGAGCAGCTGACAGAAGGAGGTGAAGGTTCTTCTTCTTCTGCATAAAATAAGGAACAGACTGCCTGTGTGTGTGAGTGTGTGTCTGCATGTGTGTGTGTGTGTGAGTGTGCGTGCTCTGACCATAGTGATGGCTGCTCTGTAGTATCTCTTCATCTTGACCCTGGACATCACCTCCAGCACAGCGTCGACACGAACGCGCTCCCTAAAACAGAGACAGGTGTGTGTGTGTGTGTGTGTGTGTGTGTGTGTGTGTGTGTGTGTGTGTGTGTGTGTGTGTGTGTGTGTGTGTGTGTGTGTGTGTGTGTGTGTGAGAGATTACTCCTCATATTGAAGCGTTTCCTCTGAAGCGATGACAACAACACTGCACCTGCTTGTTGGAGTCTTACCCAGCAGCCCGTCGGGCTCCCTGACAGGTGAGGACCTGGAAAGCTGCCCGGATCCCGAGTCGTCTCCTGAGGAATGACGTTTGGACCGACATCTGGACAAAAACACCAGCGGAAAGATTTTGTGAAGATCTCTGACTGCGACTCTGCTGCAGCATGAAGCTCAGAGCATGTTAGACAAACATGGACACTCGGTATCAAAAAGCAAACGTGCAGACTTCCCTGGATGTCTGAGATCTTTTGTGGGATTTTTCTGCCACTCTGTTTGTTTCTGCAGGGCGATGAGGTGACTTAAAGGCCTGCAGCTTTAAAATCCACTGAGATGCCTCTAATCCTCCAGCAGGTGGCAGTACTGGCTCGTGTGGAGCTCTGAGGGGGATTGTCCTCCTGCTGGTTTCTGTTTGACTCACAGCGAGCGAGTCAAGATTACTTTTACAAACTGATGAGTAAAAATGAAAAAACCTGTTTCTTCACTCGGTGCACATTCATATTTCCCCCACGTGATTCTGCAGGACGTAAACTGCAAACATCTGTAAGGTCACCTTACACGATGTGCAGACCAAAGCACAAATCTTACAAGGTTTGTGCTTTGGTCTGCACAGGTGCACCTACAGCACCTGTGCAGACAGAGCCGCGTATTCAGAATAAAACAAATCCTGGTTTTGGTGTTTAATCCACATGATGTGGGTCATGGGTCAGTGCTGCCGCAGAACCCTCAGCTGGGACAAATCCAGAAGAACAACACAGAATTACTAAACTGGTCTGAGAGTTTTTAGGAGATGCAGTTTGAAAATCACAGGAGACATCACTGTTGAGGCCCCGTGTTCAATCTGCCCACCACCCGCCCGGTGGGGTGACAACAGAACCACAAACCTGTCAGGCTGAGGAATAAATCAAATCTCCAGGTGTTGGAGGAAGTTTAACTATGAAAAGTATGAAAATGACACGATCAGACATTTTCATTATTTTAGATCAAACTTCCTGCACAGCTACCGAGCTGACGTGGTTGTGAGGTGGGCGTACGACGGTCCACATGCAGACCTGTGAAGGCCGTTAAAGCCACACTCGACATGACAAATGAATAAACGATGGATCTGCGCGGGCCTTGATGTGACTCTCGTTTCCTGTGCGGTCGTCACTGAAACTGAGTTTGAACCACCGACCCAAACCTACAGAGTCCCGTTTGCTGCACAAACCAAAGAAGGAAAGAACGAGTAAACACGAAAGGAAGCAGTGGAAGAAAACACGAGTGAAGTGTGAAAACGAGCGGTTCAGCGTGGCAGGCGAGCGGAGGTCTGGTGTCGGGGTGCACGTTAATACAAACGAGACGTTTCTGTGAATAAAAAGGAAAATCCAAGAGCACGAATCAGCAGATTAAAAAGTGCTTGACAAACCACAGTGAGACTGTGCTGTGCATTGTGGGAAATGTAGGCGTCAGCAGCCTGAGCTCGCTCTAACGTGGGATCGTCCGTGTGCCACGTGATCCGCCTCTCGTAACGAGACCATTACCTCACGCGATGAGGCTCTGGGCTTGTTTTTCCCCGTTTCCAACACAAAACAGACATCACAGCTCGTAGACACGCCCACATTTCCAGCTGGGTGCAGCCGCCGCCGCGTGTTGAGTCAAAATAAATCCCTGAAGCAAAGACTGGAAGAGCTCAGTCATGTGTGAGTGACTCACCAGCAAATATCCCCTGAACTGGTTGTAGATGATGGCTGTCAGTAGGTTCATCAGACAGTAGGTTCCTGCCGGGACGACGAACACATTCCTCTGAGCCTGCATGTCAAACACCTCAATGATGGCATAATAAATAACGGCTGCTTACCAATGACGCTGAAGGCCACGAAGAAGATGGCGTAGCCTCTGTTTAGGGAGTAGGCGGGGATCATCACTGTGACACAGCAAAAAAAGATGATGACATTAACATTAAACTGTGGCGTGACTGTGGCGTGACCGTCGTGCGACCGATCGTGTACCATCAGGGTTGTTGGCTGTGGTGAGCAGCACCAGCAGAGAGGTCAGGGAGCTCGGCAGGTTTCTGAAGTGTAACTCCCACTCGCCGTTCTTCTTTGGGTCCTGAGCACAAACACAGACATGGAGCGATGAACCGACACCAACACCAAACCCGCAGTTCCTCTGACGTCCAGCAGAGGCAGCAGTGAGTCAGTCCCATAGACATAGCAGAAATAAACTGTTTGCTCTCTGTGGATCATGTCTGTACGGGGGGAGGATGTTTCTGTAACTCAACTCTTTAAACGGATTTTGCATTATTAGGGGCGTGGCCTCTTTGACTGACAGGTGGATGGTGACACAGGCGGCTGAAGCTGCTAGCTTCACCTGAGCTGGACCTCTGCACCGTGTTTGTGCTGTTGGAGCCTTTTGGAGCATTTTAATGACATCATGTGACCAATAACATGGCTGCTGTGAGGTCACTGCACTAACAGACCGTTAAAGAAGGCGGAGCTTCAGTTTTGGGATATGATTTCAAAAATCCTGAGCACATGTGGTTAGCATTATGGTTGCTGTAAGGTTAGTGTCATTTTTTATTTAAACAAATGTGTGTGTCCACACACACACACACACACACACACACACACACACACACACACACACACACACATATATAACATGTCCGTACAAAGCCAGTGTGTTAAGTTTAACAGGGCGTGTTCATGAACACCTGAACTCACCTCACTTTTAGCAAACAGCAGCATGCCGATCATAGTGAAGAGGCAGAGGTGTAGAGCCAGCAGCAGGATGACACTGTGGAGACATCACACACACAATGTTTAACCTTTAACCCACAGCTGCTCCTAAACTCTGATTAAAGCTCATCATCATCATCAGCTGACACACTTATTAAACGTTATATTGGGAGATGTTCTGAATCTTAATGATGATTCTGATGAACCTGCTCTTATTCTTTAAGATTTCTCAGCCTCGATTCAAACGCGCTGTCGTCTCGTTCACTGAACTGTGGTGGCAGTGTCGTTCTTTTAAATATTTCCTTATAATAAACTCAGTATTAATCACGTGGAGATTAGTCATCTTATCTTCAGGATGATAACAGACGTAGTCTGAGACTGAGGATTCCCTGCGTGCCCACTGAGGGGCGTCGTCAGTGGGCAGGCAGAGCTCAGCTGTGTGGGCCAATCGTACAGCACCAAATCTGTTCAAAGGAGGAAGATGGAGGCAAAAGTCCTGAAGCAGTTTTATGGTTTTCAAGAATGAAGCTGTACCGGTTTAAAAAACAAAAAGCGAGCAATCATTTATTCATTTTAGAGTCAGGGTCACTGCTTTGCTAACAGCGGCTCTAACAGCTTCCATCGATGAGCAGCCTGCGGCCACAGTCTGAGGAAGCAGCGAGAGAAGTGAGAGTGCGCTGAAGTCTGTGGTGGCTTTTTTATTCAACGAGTCAGAAGTGAAATTAGAAATAACAAACCAAGTGAGAGTTTCATTCTAGTTTCAGCACAGATCACAGAAAATAGCGACCAGCGTGCCGCTCTGTGCCGGCTGACCTCACGACACAGGAGGAGGTCCGGCGGTCTGAACGAGAGCTCGCACAGGTGAAGCAGGTGAGGTTCATTCCTGACATTCAGCTAACGCCCAGCAAAAAAATCTCTTTGAATCTTTCATTTCATGTATTCTGCGATGGTCAGAGGAGACTTTGAGATTTGCTCACACTCTCTCCATCTCACCACTGCCGTTTGGATTTAACGCGACGACACAAATGATGTGGGTGAGTTGTGCTTCCTGAACAGCAGAGCACGTCCCAACAGTCTGACAGGTTTGGGATACCTGGCGATCTCCGGCAGCGTCCTCTTGATGCACTTCAGCGTCTTCTTCATGAGCGAGGAGTTCTGCAGGAGGAAGAACGGCCGCAGGAGCCGCCGCACCCTCAGTTTCTGACGAAGAAAGGAAAGAAGAGACGCACCTCCATTCTCCATCAACCCGGGATTTTATTTTGACAGGTTTACTTTTACGTCCCCTGACCTTTGACCTTTCTGTATTTCTTCATTCTTCAGTTTTAGCAGAAAAATCAAACCTGGACTATTTGAACCTCACCTCATCACACACCATGCTGACGGACAGCACCCAGTCGATGACAGAGATCGAAATGACCACAGTGTAGCCAATCAGCCATTTGCTCTTCCTGAACTCCTCCCAGCCAATCAAATAGCTCTGCGAAAAAAAAACACATCCAGAACTGGATTGATGGGAAAGTTTACTCTGATTAAATGTGTTTTCCCGGGTTTTCCCCGCTCACCTTAACAGCGACGTCTACAGAGAGGATGATGAGGCAGATCATCTCGATGCTCTCGGTGAGGCCGCAGGGAGGCTGCCAGGCTGGAGAGCGATGCCGGGGGTCCGAGGACATGGAGAAGGAGGACGGGCGCTCCATGAAGGCCAGCAGCAGCACCACCGCAATGGTCAGACCCAAACCCCTGAGGGCGGAGCGAGAGGAGGACTCTTTAAACTCGTACCACAGAAACACTGCGAGCGCTCTTCCTACCCTGCACCATCAGGCTGGGTGGAGCTGCAGCAGGTCATACATGATCAGCATGCTTTAAAATCCTCAGCCTGTTGCACTACAGGCGGCACAAGTTCTTCATTTGTGGCTGCGAGAAGCAGAAACATATCTTTGACTTTTAATAAACATCACGTTGGCTGCTAACCAATCAGCAGCAGCTGTTCTCAGGTTCCCATATTCCCACATGGCCTCATTCATTGGGAATGAAAACCATGATAGTAAACACCCCCCCCGAGGTCACTGTCGCTGTGACTCTTTAAAGTGTCTCACAGAAAACTGATCTGAGGTCTTGACGCTCTCGCTCACAGCTCAGAATAGGACCCAGCTATTTTTAAAGCAGTGTCCACGGAAAGAGCCACGACACTCAGAGCCACACTGGACACGTCTGTGACACTGTGGGACACTGTGGGACACTGTGGGACACTGGAAATAAGGAGCAGGTTTTACTGTAGGTACAACTGCAGCTGGTTATAAGGCACAAAAAATGAACTCTGTTATTTCTGTTAATAACTGTTAAAGTCATTTTAATGCAGACAGAGCAGAACATGTTTTTCCATTCAGCCTCTCTTTGTTGGTCTCAGTGCCAAAGTTACTGAGTGCAGAAAAACAGGAAGTTAAGAGAAGCTGATGCAGCATCTAAGTCGACTGTTTCATGTCAGTGTTTTCACACATGGAGAGACTTTGTTAAAAAACACATCGATCAGACATTCTGAGCACTGACAGGTGAAGAGAGTCAACCTCTCACCTGTTAGTGGGCGGGATCTATCAGGCAGCAGGTGAACATCTTGTCCTCAAAGTTGATGTTAAAGGAAGAAAAAAGGCTTTGAGCCAGTTTGGCAGTTTGGGTCAGTGCATCTGCAAACCTGCAGCTCTGTGTTCCCGGCCTGCGGGGGGCGGGATCTATCAGAGTGATCGGGATGTGCTGGACACACAGTCCGATCCACAGAGCCCCCCCTCACAGAGGGACTGACAGGACCTGCTGCTGACACGTTGGTGCAGATACTAGAGATGGCACGATACCACTTTTTTATGTCCGATACCGATATCATAAATTTGGATATCTGCCGATACTGATATGAATCCGATATAGTGTGTTTTTCAATCAATAAAACTTTTTTTTAATATCTTGCTGCATTTTGTATAAGTTCATACTCAAGTTTAAAAAAACAACAACACTAAAGCTATTCTGTTATACCTGTATGTAAAAAATACACTGCACCCAAAATATTTCATAGTTCAGCAACACTGATCAATCTAATAAACTTAAACCTGCTCCATCCTCCCTATTCTGGTATTTTAAAGAGTACTTAGCAGAAATATTAAGCAACCTAACTAATAGGGTTGCAAACTCCCAGCAGAAAAAAATAGAGAACCACCCCCCACCCTCCACCTCATGATGCTTAATCGATGTAATCAACTTTAATTTGATGCATGTGTAAAAATAATTCACAATAAATTATTTATTTTTCCACAATAATTAAATAGATTCAACATCTTTCTTCAACAGAATTGCAGAATGCACAGATGGTACCTTCCCAAAGGAAAAAGTACTATAGCTTACTAGGGTATATTAGACTTAACAGTTACTATATACAGTAATGGACTTCTATACATTTTACATCAGATTAAAACTTTGGGTGTAAGATTCAGATAATTATTTATTAAAAGCTAGATATTTTAAATGAGAATAAGAAAGTAAAAGTATGTCTTTGTGCCCCTTTTCCCTGTTAATGCTCTATCGGCCCCTGGCTAAACTTTGCTAGATCCGCCCCTGCACAGTTACCAGCCGTCAGCTACGTGAAAAGGATCCTGGTGTAGAAAGTAATATTAAATACATTCTAACAACAGCTTATCAAGCTTAAACGTGCTGCTGTTGTTCAGCCGCTGGTTTCCTCTTTCTGGTGCAAAGTGGGCCAAAAACAAAGAAGAGAGATGGACTCAAAGCCGATCAGCTGATCATTGATCAGTTTCATGATTGATCAGTTTCATGATTGAAGTATCAACAGCAGAGGGAGAGAGAGAGGCAGTCGCTCCATATATCGGTTGTTAAGCTTAACATGGGAACGCTTTACAAACATTCAGAGATGAACTTACACACTTGCTTTACTTCTCTCTGGGATAACTTCCTCGGAGATGAAATGCTGGTTTGGTAGCGAGGCTACAAATGCTCAACCAGACCGCCGAGAGGTCTCGCACGCCACAGCCGCTCTATCACGTGACGCACACTGCTCCGACGTGCTAAGGTTATGAGCTGAGTTACGCCATGTCGCAAGTTTTGTGAGGTGCTTTTGTGATGTTTAATGGATCCGATTACATTTTTTATTTCTCTCCGATATCCGATCCAGTAATTTAGGTCAGTATCGGACCGATACCGATACGTAATATCGGATCGGTCCATCTCTAGCAGATACCACAGCACGCCTGCAGGGGTGGAGCGGAGGCCACGCCTCACAGGTCAGGGGGACCGACGCAATATTAGGCAGGTGGTCATAATGTTATGTCTGGTTGGTGTAAATTCTTGTTTTTGAATGAGCGACCGTGCTGTGAAATCTATACAAACAGATATTAGAGGATAACTGAGCACTACAACTGTTATTATTTAATTCTCCTTGCTTCTCTTAAATTGGGCTTCTTATAGCGAACATGTAAGATCATGTGTACATGTTCAGTTTCGTGCAGTCACAGCGATGCAGCAGAAGCAGTGCAGGACTCGTGTGTGTTCGGTGTACTCTGCACCATCTCAAAGTGCCTTACATCAGCGGTCCCCAACCCCCGGGCCACGGGCCGGTACCGGGCCGCGAGAGTTCAGGCTCGGGTGTGAAATTGATGGTTTTCAGGGTTTTTATCGTTAACTTGGTTTCCCAGGATCTTTGTAGTTGTGCGTCTTATTTTGAAAGAAATATTTACACGTTACCATAGCGACCAGAGAGCATTATGGGGCAGAGAGGAGGATGTTACTCTCAGTGTTGTTGGTGCATTTCAGGAGGACGCTGCTGATAAAGTTACACAATTACACAGTGAATTTGCGTTTATTATTATATTTATGAAACACCACAGTTTGTGTCTCGGTGGTTTTATTTTATTTTGTTGTATTTATCCGCCTTAAAGGCCAGTCTGTCAAAATATTGTCTGACTTAAATCGGTCTGTGGCGCAGAAAGATTGGGGACCGCTGCCTTAAATCCCCTCTCTGCATCATTCTGATGCTCAGTTCGAACTTCAGCAGGTCGTCTTCACCGTGTCGAACACGCCTAAATGCACTGAGTAGGTGCCACGTGATTGGCTGATTAGATAACTGTGTTAACGAGCATTTGAACAGGTGTTTCCAGTGAGTGTCTCAGCTTACCTGAATAAGAAAAGTACAGTTTGCATTTACCATGTGGAAATAACTGAAATGGTAAATTTCTGGAGCTCCACGACTGCATGCAGCAGGGACAGAGGTCAGAGGTCAAAGGTCAGAGTTTTCCTGCTTTTTCTCCTCACAATTTCCACATTTTGCTGTTGCTCTGAACTCCATGAACTCCGGCAGAGTTTGAGTTAGACGCAGAGCTGCTTACCACTGGATTATCCCAGAGTAGTACCATCGATACAGGCGGAGGGAGCCGGCATCCACTCGGTGGTTGATGGAGCGGTACTGTAAGCAGGAAAAATACTTCAGTACAAATAATAATCTATATGTGTTTTAGTTTGTCTATAAGTATAGGGACAATACTTTCATGCAGGCTTTCTTTCCAGAAGCTCTCACAGTGCAGGAATCATGAAGGAGGTTGAGAGTGGACGATCCTACAAAGGCTCTCTAACATCAAACATGATGAAAAAAGAAAAAGTTCCCTTCTCTCACCTTTATGGCGTCCTCGAGGAACACAACAGCCTGTTGGATGTAGAGTTCCTCATCACCTGTGGATGGTGAGAAAAGACAGAGTGAAATATAACGATCTGAAGAGTATAGAGGAGACAGTTTGGGGCCCGGCTGGGCTGAGGGGAGCACGGAGAGGGCAGCCGAACCACAGCAGTAAGCACAGGAGCTTCGTATTTAATACCAGAGTGAAAACGTACACCTTTAACAAACAAACATGGTGCCAATGACACCAACAGGTGTCAGTAAGGCCCGTGTGTCCTTCTTTTATATACAGTCTATGTGTAATACAACACAGAGAAACATTTACTTCCTGTGGACAAAAATCAACATCATCAGAAAGAAAGTGTCCAGCCCAGTGAGAGTTTCAGTCAGACCTGGTTCAGGTTTGCACGGAGCTTCTGGCCTAATCCGATGAATCTGTCACTCTGGACTCAAACCTGTGACGGACACGTTTGTGCTGAATGTTCAGGTTTGGACAGAAACTCAGAAATAATGTGGAGACGCAAAGAGAGTCGACAGTTTAGCAGCTGTCAGGTGATCAAGTTTAACCACTCTGACCTTTCCATCCAGCACTTACACAGACATGACTCACACACACACACACACACACACACACACACACACACACACACACACACACACACACACACACACACCGACTGCTGCTGATCGATGCATCACAGCAGGATGTGTCACTGGGGGTGGTTGTGGTGGGTGTCACTGACAGGACAACACTTTAAACGGTTGCTGACACACACACACACACACACACACACACACACACACACACACACACACACACACACACACACACACTGCAGCAGCAGCAAGGTGTGAAAAAAACTCCACTGAAGTCATTCGAGTTTGGGTTTCTGTGAAATCTAGTTTTTGATTTGAAGCAATTTGAACATGAAAATATAAATTTGAGCCTAGAAAAAAGAAAATAAAACAATATTTTGAACATTTGAAGTGAAATAAAAATAAACTAAAAACAGGAAGTGTCTGCAGGTTTGGTGGTGGAGGATTTATTGAGTTTAATGAGACTGAGACGCGACTGTGAGTCAGGTGTGTGTTTCTTCTTAAACGTCCTCCACGTCTGTGTGACGGCCTTCTGGCTAACATTAACGGAGAACTCCACCCTCTGCTACGTCAGAGTGTTTCTGATGTTTACTGTGAGGATCGTTTGGTGCATTTTTGTGTTGCTTTGCTGTCAAATCTGAGTTTAAATGTAAAATCTGATGATTCCTCAATCAGTGAATCCACTGAGTCATTTAGCCTCTTCTTCTTCTGTGTTTCTCTTAAACACGCCACAGTTCAGAGTCACTCACTGATGACCTGAACTGCTTTTTTCCTCCAGCACTCAGACAGTCACCAAACACTGAATAACCAGCAAGTCAGAGGAAACAAAGGATTACTTATTGCAAGAAAAGACAAAGTAGTTAATAACTGGTGAAAACTTATGCTGCCTAATTATTACAGTGACTAAAGATCTGTGTAAATACATCATTAGTTTCTATGGAACATCTAATACAATGTGAGACTCCCACACAGACACATTCAGCTTCACCCGAACCTCAGAAACAGGCTGGACGTTCAGATATGATCACACGTAGAGAATAACCACAGACGGGAACACAGGGCAGACTTTAAGCCTTTAAACCAGGGGTGCCTGACTCATACAGGACAATCTGACCTTAAGTAACCAATAAAACCCTGCAGTACTGTGCAAAAGTCTTGAGCCACCTCCCATTTCTTGCTTATAAGGAGCCAGACTGTCCTGTAAGCAACAGCTCTCCAGATTTCTAAAGGTCTTTCTTTGGACACTGGCTGCTTCTTCACTCATCCTCATCCTCAGTCCTTGTACTTGACCATTTTCAAGGGGATGTTTTTATTCATTTGTTAAGTCACTAAACACTGAAAAGTTTAAGAAAACTGCACCGTGGAGGACAGAAGAAGTGTGAGGCCTAATAAAATCTATCTACAGTGTCTGAGAGGCATGTGCTTAAGAAACACAGGAGCTGAGAGCTGATGTGGACCTTCAGCTGATCGTCTGCTGTTCACTGAAGCCTCGCCAGGACTGTCTCGGTGGACGGGCAGCTATCAGGAAACCATTCTTAATGAAGGGAAACGGGAGGAAAGGCTGAGGAATGAAAATGACACAAGAGCTGGAGTGAAACTCGCAGGACCAGGTCTGATCCACATTCAGACCTCAGCATTACTGACTCAGTGTGGGAAACATCCAAAGGACAGCTGTGAGTGTCCTTCAGCCTGGAGATCCTCACAGAGACGACCGAGAGCTGAAGGATGAAGCTGCTCACACCAAAGATTCACTTTTTAGAAACGTACAAACTCTGTTTTTGTCTAATATGTTTGTCTGCACGTTTCAATAAATTGTGCACCTTTTAAAAACAGGGGTGGCTCAGGACTTTTGCACAGCAGTGTACTTTAAAAAGTACTTTCACATGTTTCAGTTGTTCCAGATGTTGTTCATCATCTGGAACAACAACATTTCACATCTTTGAGTTTTACTTACTCGTCAGTAACGCTGCCATCTCATCAAAACACCGGGAATAAGATTGGATTAAAATAATAAATAAAAGTAATCGGCGCCTTCGCTGCGTTCAGAGACAATGGACCAGTTCTGGCCCCCAAGCCTCATGTTTGACACCCCTCCTGTAAACTGCTGTGTGAGGAAGCTCTGACTCTGAAGCTGTGGGTGTGTTCAACCTGAGCCTAAAAAAAAACAAAAAACTACCTGCCTGCGCTCACCTGAGTAAATCAGCTGATCGGCTGATCCGGTGACCCTCGGTACTCACAACATGGCAACTTTTCCCAGCTCACTGCCTCACCTGAAAACTTAAAAGCCGCTCACCTGGCTCCCTGTCCACAGTGCACGAGTCCCCGGACACCGAGTACGGCATCTTCCTGCTGCCCGTGGCCCCTCCGCGCTCCGAGCCGGTCCTGGAGCCATAGTCCCCGGAGGCTTCGTCCAGGCTGCCGGACAGCAGGCTGTCCGTCTCCATCCGGCAGGTGAGTGACGGCTCAGATCAGAGTGTCGGAGTCCGTCCAAACTCCGGGACAACAACAAGAAGGCGCTCAAACAGAAAGCAGCGCAGCGTGCGGGAGGAAGTCCTCCTCCTCCTCCTCCTGCGCCAGTCAAGCTCCACCCACAGCACAGAGTCACGTGCTCAGAGCTGCTGGAGCAGGAAGTCAGCAACAAAAGTCAGGGGCGCTTTACCGTGTAAAGGTCATTAATCCTCACAGATAAACTCACCCGGAGAAAAAGGACGTGAGCGTCACAGTTACGTCACACGAAGACACGAAAACACTGTAAATAGTGACGGCGTTAACCAGGGACAACAGGGAAAACTGGCGTTTCTGTTGAATTTGGGTCAAATCAAATGTTGGAGTCGTTCTCACCACAAACACAGAATGAGTCTGCACCACTGAGATTATTAATCTGATCCAGCTACATGAGCCCACACCAGGGGTGTCAAAGATCAGGCCCAGGGGCCAAAATCCGCCCGGGAAGGAGTCCAGCCCGGCCCATTGGACAGCTTCAGGAAATATGAAGGAGGGCCGAAATGTTTGGACCTTTAAATGCATTTTGATAGGTTGTTCAGCTTTTCTTGCTGGTAAAGACTCCCAGCATGACCATTAGTAATGAAGTAATACATAAACAGTTAATTCCACACAAAATGACACTTTCTGTTTTCTAATTACAGCATCGCAGCTCTGACCACACGTTTGTTTTATTTCTTATTTCATCCCAAAGAGTCGTGCTGTCAGATTTCTGCATCGTGTATCTGAGACGTGTTCAGACATCTAAATGTGTATTTAAACGTTGGTGCACCGGTCCGGCCCACAGTATCAGAGCGTGCTGTATGTGGCCCAACGTGTAAAATGAGTTTGACATCTTTGGCCTGCGTCTAACACAGAAAATGATCCTGATAACAGTAATCTTTACTTTGTATTCATCATTTTTATTTGTCCTTCTGAGATGAAAAACAAGTTTTATGTGTTTTAGAGAATTTTAATCACCATTACATCATCATCAGATAACGTCTCTGATGGGAGAAGAGTCACATGACCCACACAAAGAAGCCAAGAACACATTCAACAGGAAGTTGATAACTTCTTAAGCTGGGCTCTCAGGCTTGGATGTTCCGGTGCAGACCAAGGAAGCCTGGCTTTGTTCGACTTCATTTGCAGCACTCACATCACTTCTGCTTTCGCCTCAGGAAACCGTAGTTTCGAGGCTTCTTTACACAGTATTCATTTAGTAAATTATGGACAGATTAAGACACATTTTTAGGACGTGGCCACGTTGTGTCACTGCTCTGTGGATGTTCAGTTCAGCCACGCCCACGTTAAGACTTTAAAACAGGACTTTGCGTTGCTTCCATCTTTTATGTACAGTCCATGATGGAGACTTCTTTTCTGCACTATAGGAGAGTTCAAAAGACAGATTAATAGCATGTCATAAAAGCGCCACAGTCTAATGAGCATGGCAGTTTAAGCACCACAACAAAGTGTCAAAGGTCACGTCAAGATGAAACGACCTCCGGATGTCGGGTTCCACCTCAGACACCGAACTCAGAGCTCTTGGAGTTTCTCCACAAGCTGCTCTTTAATTTTTAAATGCTTCATTTTTTTGTAAGGCAGAAAAAAAGGAAGGTGAGAGCTCAGAGGAGGAGGTGCCAGGTTTCAGAAGCCTGAGTCAGGAAAATAACAACACCTGAGTTTATGATGGGTAATAAATATCATGTAAGCTCGAGCTCTGAGCTGTGGGAATGGATGCGAGCCGGCTCTCTGCAGTCCTCCAATCATCAGTGTGGTTTTAGTAAAAAGGGGAGTTTTCCTCTTTCAAACACAAACATCAGTAGATTTAGAAATGAACAGCATCCTGTATTTGAACCGTGAATTACTCCACGAAGATGAAACGAAGGAATCTACAGTGCTAATAATGTAGCCTTTGTTAAAACCACATTAATGGCTGTATGTGAAACAGTCATTCATGTCATTAAAGAAGTTGCCTACATGCAGACAAACGTGTGAGAACAAAATGAACCGAGTCTGAGCTGCTCTCCACGAGAAGCCTTCATGCACGTTTGATCATCCAGGTAAGGAAAGTTTCTGGGATCTCCACCTTAACGTTGGTGGTGTTGAACGCCCCCCTGCCTCGCTCAGAGTCAGTTATGATGTAAACCCTGGATCGCTCTCGGTCAGTTTTGACAGACCACACATGGCAGCCATACAGATATTTCTCACACAGGTGAGGATTAACAGGACCTTCCCCACCTGACCTCTTCATAAACACTTTAACCTTATTATCACATGACTTAAGCTAAATGGTGAAAGACCGATTCGAGTTAAAGACACTACTTTCAGTTTTTTAGTAAGTGTAATTTTGAAATGACTAATATTGTGTAGCTTTAAATACCAAAATGAACCATGACAGATTACTCTGACCTAGGAAATACCTCGTCCCCTCAGACAGGCCACGCTGTCCCACAACCACCTGTATCTGATCCACATCATGCCATAGCTATGAACATATGGACGTAGCTATGATGAAGAACGCCTTCAGGGTGAGACGAGAACCTCGCCGCAGTTTGTGCGCTTTCACATTTTCAGCAACCTGCTGGCATGACGACTGTGACACAGACTGGTTTGGTCTGTAGATATCATTTCCTCCTTCATAACAACTGCAGAGCAGGAGGATGTTTCTATAACTCACCTGTTTAAATTGTATTAAGGCTTAAAGTTTGCATGAATTGGGGCGTGGCCTCTTTGACTGACAGGTCATTTCTTATGCAGTGTTCTCACTGCGGCACATACAGGACAAAAAACAAAATCAAGAGAGCTTTTATTTCACACGTGGACACTTTAAATGATCCTGTATCTTTAAATTTTACACAGAACAAAATCAAAACAAAGCAGACGGAGGACAGAATCAGAAATAATCAGGTGATGAAAGAAAACTGCACAATAAAGCATAAAGAGATAAAAACAAGCAGAAGAAGAGGCGTGTGTAGTCTGGATCATAGACTGTAAATAAACGATGGACAATCTCCACAATGTTTGATTCAATCACACCTGAGACCATTAAAGAGTTCACTGAGCTCACGATCAGCCGAGGAGGCTTAGCAGAGGAAGTGCCCCCTGCTGGGCGCCTGAAAGAATGCAGGTTTAAGGCGTTTGATTTTATAGTCCGTTTAAATGATTATTTGAAGGGACCACAGTTGTTATCAATGTCACTGAGGTCAGAAAAGCAGGAAAGCATCGTCCATGGTCTTCGGCTTTGATCAAGCGGGACGTCTTCGTGGCCGTTGGAGTCGCGACGGACTGATGACCTCTGCTTCTTAATGCTTCGCCCTGTTTGCAGCCATCTGGGTCACCTGGAAGAACAGAAACACCTGCTCGCAGCTCGTCTTCATCAACGTGCCGCTCCTCTGATCATCTTTTCTTGCTCTGACCGAGAGAGAAACGCGATGATGCTTACCTGGTCGTCGATGCACCTGAACTGCCAGCTCCAGCTTGCGTTGTAGAGGAAAGGTCTGAGGTCGAAGCGGTTGTCGTCAGGACTGTAGCTCTCGGCGTGGTAGGACGGCGTGACCGTGGTCATCTTGTGGCGGTTCACCGAGTACATCCTGAAGAAGCGCTTCACCTTTTGGGCCACCTGAAGGAAAACCACGAGCTTACTTCAGGTTAGGCTGCTGGGGATGCAACCTTCATACCTGTGACCACTCAGACTGACCTCTGAGGGCGAGAGGGCGTCCTTCCACGTGTGAATGAGTTTACAGAACATACTGAAGGGGCCGCACTTGGAGATCTTCCTCAGTCGTCCGATCACAGACAACTCAGAGTAGGTCATCCCCATGTCGGCCTGCAGGGGGAGCACAAACAGCGCTAACAGTCTTTAATAACAGTCATGACGTGAGGCTAGCAGCGCTGAAATCTTTGGACCTTATAAAGACGCCTGCAGTCAGCAGTGAGCTGCAGTTAGCTTCCTGTCGCCTGAATACGCAGAGGTTTCAGCTCGCCGGGGGGCCCGACGGTTAGAGGGGCCCCTCCTCTACATCATACTGCATGCTCATATTCACAGTGTTACAGTAAAGTGGACTCTTAAGTGGTTAAATCGTGGACTGAACTTTAGCTGCACTCAGTCATTTTACTCTCCACTATGAGCAGAGGGGCATGCTGGGAAATATACAATATAATATATATAGCAGGATGAAGACGCCTGCAGGGCTTTGGACCTGTGCTGTGCCTGAAGGGTGAGGTTCTGATGGGGAGCAGGTCTGAAACATTTCCATCTCTGATATGTTGATAACATGCAGTAATATGTGTGTGAGATCAGTTTAACAGCAAATTAGTATTTGGTGGATTATTTTGGAGAAACATGCTTCCTAGGAATAAATCCTGTCCTGGTGGGAATCCCGTCTGTTTCTCCTGAGATGTGATTAAAGTGCATTTGTGGGCGGAGCAGCAGAGTTGGTGGGTTGCGGTTTGTGTGCAGGAGCATCCTGACAATCATATCTGTCGTACAAACTCATTTCATTCTTAATCACAAGTCTCAGAGTGATGAGGGCCCGTTCCCGTCTGTGTCTCACCTCATCAGTCTGAGAAACTCGCCCGTCTGTCAGCGGCTCGAGCTCGGCGGTGGGCGGAGCTGCCAGGATGCTGCAGAGGAAACCAAAACCGCTGACAAACTGAAAAACCACATGAGATGCTGTGTCTCTGAGAAATGACTCCAGTGTGAAAGCACGCACACCACAGCTCCAGCCGGGGGGCTGCAGAGGCGCAGACCCCCGTGGCCTTACCTTCTCAGAGCGGTGAGCTGCAGCTGCTCGGCGCAGTGCAGCAGGAAGCACTTCAGGTCCGTCTTACTGATGCCTCCGATTGGGTTAATGTCGGCGCTCGAGCAGTCGTATTTGGTGAAATAACCTGTGAGGCTGAGCAGGACGAGGCCCTGTTATTCTATATGCTGCGTGAGTCGCACTAACAGCGAACACAGCGAACACGGCGGCGCGTACCTCTCATCCACGTTAGCAGAGCCGAGCACCAGCAGGCCCCCGGGTCTGCCCCGAGCCCACAGGCTGAGCTGGGCAAACAGGTAGGCCAGGACCATCCTGACCCGAGCCTGGGAACACACACAGGAAGTGAACACTGTGATAAAGTTCAGCCGGGTCACAGTGGCGTTACGTGAACGCCGCGGCTAAACCGTCAGAGGCGCTGCACGCCACAAACATCTGCAGCTTCTGACCTGCACATTCTGGAGAGCCAGGTTTTCTCTCCGACTTCCCCCGCTCGCACGAAACTGAGGCCACCGTCCGGAAACCGCCGAGAAGATACCCAGAATGCCTTTCACCGCCACGTCTATGTTAATATTCATGTGCGTGCTGCAAACCAGGAGACAGAATGAGTCAGAACTGTTTTTGTGAGCCTCTCGGTGTCGTGGTCTTAACCATGGATCTACCCGCTTCCTACCTGCCGATCTGATTGGCTAGGTCTCTGGCCCTGTTGCGCGTGTCCTCGGAGGAGTTTTCGCTCGCCATGTAGCAGGTGGTGAAGACGCGAGCGCACAGCTCCTTCGGGTCCTGCGGATGATACGACTCGTCGCCGACCACCCTGCGGACGTCTTCCAGCACCCGACTGTCTGAGAGGAAGACAGACCAGCAGGCAGGAAGTTACATCATTCGGCTCATCCTGGGAGCTGCTCCTCCACAGAAATGCTTCCTGTTTATCTCCTGAAAGCAGCAAACCCTCAGATTTGTCTTTACTCTGAACGCTCAGCTCAAAATGCTCCGACTGAAGATCTGCACAGGTTAATATTTAATATTATAATAGAACATATAAACAGCATCTGTAGAGGAGAATGAGATTTTTCTTCATTTAAGCAGCTGAGGTGAAGCGGCTGGTACTCACTGCCGCCCTCGACAGCCCGGCACAGCAGCACGCACATGCAGTGGACGATGCAGGCGGTGGAGGAGCTGTCGACGCCGCCGCTCAGAGGCAGCAGGAAACCAGCCTGAACACAAACGAGCAGACAGCTCAGAGGCCCAAACCACACACTTCTTAATGTTGCCAAAGATAACCTCACACCTGTCCTCCTCACCTGGCCGCTCCTCCTCAGGTAGTCCCACAGCCAGCAGGCCGGCCCTAAACTGAAGCAAACAGCTGTAAGAGAGGCTCTCTGGGAGCTTCACAAAAGCTTTATTTAAACGTACCTGATCTCTTCCTCTGGTGTGTGAAAGTGCCATTCTATTGGCTGGTGGGTGGGCAGGTAGACGTCGTCACAGCCGGACAAAGAAAAGTCCACTTTGACCCTGTGACAAGGTTTGAATTCACTTTCCTTCCACAGGGAGAAACACGAGAGACAAACAGCGTCAGCACCCAACATTCATCCAGCACAGCCACTTGCAGGTGACCTCTGCGTGACCTTTAACACGAGCTCTGCTGTCGGGGGGGCCTGTCATAGGTGAGTTTCAGTTCACTTGCTCGTCTGACACTATTATTGGTCTTGGCTTCACAGTGTAAAGATTTGGAGCTTTAGAAATAAAACGGATCATCACAAACTTTGCTGCCATCAGGCTGTTAGCAGGTTAATAAGTTAATAAGCTGCTTGGTTTGGACTGAAGGCCGACCGCGAGACTGTGTGAGCGTTCGTGGCTCTGTAACTCTGAAACACCTACAATGTAAAAACTATCAAGGTTTTACATTTTTAAAATCAAGCAAATCTTATTGCCTCCCAGAGCTCTGCAGCTGTCACTGAGAATGGGTCAAAGGTCAAAGCAGCTGTGGGAGGAGCTGAGAACCTGTGATGATGTGGAGCTGAAGCTGGTTAACTATGGTCACTGCTGGTCACAGGTCATTACAGAAACTGAGCTGATAACATTTTAGAGAAAAACACAAACGCAGCTTCGTGCTGTTCAAAGGTCGGACAGCAGGGGGCGCTCTCTCACCAGCTGGGGCTGACACAGCTCTCCTCTGTAGCTGCGAACGTCCTCCAGATCCAGAGTGGCCGTAATCACCTCCTACCACACACACACACACCATTGCACGTTTTGATAAAAAGCCTCACAGAACAGGTTAAACTTTTCTTTTCTTGGTCTTATTGAAAGCTGCACACAGGCAGCTGCGTTTGGTTGGATGTGCTGAGGGTCGCGCATCCATCAGGCTGTTAAAAGCTTGGCTGTGATTGGTGGCTGCGACGGCGACACACACATCAGTCCGACACCTTCACCTGCAGTCTCAGTGCAGCACAGGAAACACTTCCCTAAAACAGCCCCCCTCCTCTACCTGCGGAGCTGTCATCGTGTCCTCGGCCTGTCAGGTGGTCCTGTATCTGAAACGAGCTGTTTTAGCTCCTGCTGATCTCACCTGAGCTTCGGGATCACTGCACACACACCGAGCTCATCATCATGTTTAACCTCCAGCAGGACATACGTGACAGGAAACCTTTTCACGTACCACATCATCGAGGGAGAACTGCGCTCCCTGCGCCACGACGTCACCGTTAATGGCCACCATGGCGCAGCCATCGTAGTAGACGCGGTCTCCGTCACAGCCCCTCTGGTTGGCATACAGGTAGATTCCTCCGCTCTGCAACGTCACCAGCAGACGGCGTCACGTACAACACTGCTCTCTCGTGCTCAGTGCTGGGCCTCGTATTCGAGTGCGTACCTTGGTGGTGGCCGACTTGATCAGGTTGACCCTCTGGCCAGCTTTGCGGAGCTCGTGGTGGCTTGCGGACGAGTTGGTGAAGATTTCAACGCCGTCCCGACCCATCTGAATGTGAGGGCTGAGGAGAGAACAGAAGTTAGTAGGAGAGCGAGCGAGCACCATCGCACCTGTGCGATGCTGTCAGCCTCTCCCCACCTGTCGGGGTTCCAGAGCTCGGCGCAGATCTCAGTGCCGATGCAGGTGTCCTTCGTGGAGAGCACGCAGTCACCGAAGGGGACGGTGTCCTGCAAACAGAAACGAGGCGACAAAATTCAGAAGAGAACCTTTCACCAGACATGAGCTCATAACTGTGACAGCAGAGGTTACCTGGCCTGTCACCTCCTGGATCATTCGGGGCAGGAAATACTCCTCCACCTGCCTGAAAGAACCAATCACATCAGACACACATACGTTTAGGGACACATGGTCACCTGCAGACACGTGACAGATTAAAGCTGAACTCCAGAGTGACCGACCGTAACTTGTTCCAGGGGGAGAACCAGCGCACCTCTCTGTAGTTCCCGTGGTTGGCCATCATCATCTTGGGCCTGATCAGCAGGATTTTTCTATGATGAAGGAGCAAAGTGTTTGTTTAGTTCCGTGTGGAGGAAGACTACGACCTGTGCAGAGAACAAGAAGGAGGAGGTGTGGTCTTGCTGACGTACCTGTTGAGGAACAGGACGCGGCAGTTGTAGCGCACGTTGTGATGCATGATGGGCCTGAAAGGACAAGAAACAGTCAGAGCTGCAGGAGGCGAGACGTTACAGGTGCACTCTAAATCATGTCCAGCAGGTGGAGCCAAAGCCTCGCGCTGCACTCTGAAGGCCACACTCACATCCCCACGTCACAGATGATGTCCTGAGTGACGGGAGACTCCAGAAGATTCCTGAGGACCTGGAAGCTGTGCAGCAGCGTGTCCGACTCATAGAAGTGGTCTGCGCAGCCGTAGCCGCTGAAACAAAGCAGAGAAGAAGAGTTGGACCAACAGATGATTCGTGAGTTTAATAAGACCTAAAAGAATCGTACCAGATCTCCAGCTCTGGACCCAGCCTGTATTTGGCTCCATGAGCTTTGGCTTCCTCGATACCTGCAGGCAGACGGGAGTACTGCATTATCACACACACCTGCCTGATATCACAGACTGTGATAACTCTGATAATCGTGACAGAACTAATAATTTAACATGAGTTTTATTTATTTTCTTATCGCGATCTCGTCTCATGTGAGTCGTCCACCTCCAGTAACCCACACTCAGTCTGCAGACCACTCAGTTACTGTTAGTCAGAGCAGCCACGGCCCGGTCTGTGTGTGTCTGTGTCCAAGCATCCACATCCACACACACCCAGGACACTCCGACGACCCTTCACCCGGGTCAAAAATCCTCCACACTGCTGCTGTTCTCCATACAGCTAGGAAAGAGGTGTCAAACATAAGGCCCAGGGGCCGGGATCGGCCTGGCTCAAACTCAAATCCGGCCCAATAAACAGTTTTAGAAACTATGAAGGAGGGTATAGATTTGGAACTTTTAGCTGTGCTTTCCTGTTTTCCCACCAACTCGTACAGAAATGTCTGGGTACTTTTTACAGTGTAAAAGACATGACCTTTGACTTGGAGGTGACGTGGTTTCTGGTCAGATGGTGGACTGGCGAGTCCTTTAAAGACCTTGGAACAGTTTCTGATAAAACTACGATGATTTGATTTTTCATCAGTGTCCTGGTTTGGACACACACACACACACACACACACACACACACACACACACACACACACACACACCTGAACATTTTATTATTACTGAGTGACTCTGACAGCAGACCCACGCACCGTGACAGCGCACGGGGATAACGCGTCATGTTTTATGAAAAGCAGAGTTTTTCTTGGCCGTGATTGGCTGGGCCACAGCCTGAGCTCGCGCTGCTTTCACACATCAAACAGAAGCCGCTGCGGTCTCACTCACTCCTCAGGATCCTCTCACAGTTGCCTTCAAAGTCCAGAGCCCACTGGTTCAGAGAGCAGGTAGCCACGGTCACCTTCCGGCCCATTCCGGCGGGTCACGTGGTCACACGGCGCAGGTGATCGAGGACAGAAAGGTTCAGGTGAGAGCGGAGCTGCAGGTCAGCGGGTGTGCTCAGCAGACCTGTGTGAACGCTTCCTGCCTCCTCTTCTTCCCCCGCTGCCTTCACTGAGCCCGTGAGCGCTGCTGCCCCCTGCTGGATCCTCACAGACTCACACCGACGGCAGAAGATGGGCGCAGGCAGGGAAAAAGCCTCTGAATTCACAAAATGATCCAAAAACAAAGACACATTTATACCATTTGTCCCGCGACGCTTCATTTTTAAAGGATAAACTGGAAAATATACACATATGTGAGCTCCTGGATCAGTAGCTCCCAAGAGAAGAAACCAGCTGGAGTTGAACCTGTGACACAGCATTTGCCCCGTCCTGATTTCTTAGTTTGAGCTTTATAGACTTGAGCCACGAGGAAGCAAACTGCTTAAGCAGGATGATCCCAAACGCACCAGCAAGCAAGTCCAGCCTGAATGTGTCACAAGTGTCCGAGTGAAATTCCTCCACATCCATGTGAAAGACTCACTGAAGGCTGCCAAGGCTGGAACAGACGGTTATTAGGGTTTGGGGGTTAGTTACTTTTACTTTTTCATACACTGCAGGTTTGGAAAGCTTTCTTTCTTTCAATAAAAGAAATCATCGTTAAGAGCTGCATCTTGTCATCACTGGGATCATTTTGTCTAATTTAAACATTTGTTTGATGATCTGAAACACATAAATGTGACAAACATGCAAAAAACCAAAACCCAAAGATATCTGGGAGGAGGCAGATCCTTTTGCACATCACTGCACACAATCTGTGCTGTGAGCTAAACCTTTCATTTCATTCTTCCCTCGCACCATCATCGCTGGGTTTCACCCTACAACTGTCAGATCTTTCATCGTTAAATCATTTGATACACAAAAAACTTAATATTGAATATTTTGCAAGCAGCTTCAAAATGTAATAAAATAATAAAATAAGAGGCAAAACAAAATTTGTGAGAATTTAAGGACTGACATCACAGCAGGGAGCCGCATCCTTTAGTAATAATGAACTTTATTTTCTCTAAAACATGCACTTTGTGTGGACAGTGTGAGCGGGTGGAAACGACATTGTTGTCATCGGTTACAAAGCTGAGGGGAGGTCACGGCCGGTGGTGAGAGATGACACTACAATCACAAACACACTACGACTGCTGCAGGGAAGCCGTCACTTCCCGTCTCACTTCCCGTCTCACTTCCCAGCCTCGTCCATCAATCAGCGCTTCCACCGAGCACTTAGGTGTGTGAGGCCAGAGGGGCGTTTCATAAAGACTCGAGTCTCAGCAGGAAACCAGAACAAACAGGCTGGAACCAGCCCAATACGCCGGATTTAGCACGATAATGTGACACGACAGTGTGCTACCATGAGACGTGGCCCTCAAAGCAGGAATCAAAATTCTGTAAAGTTTTTCTTTAAAAGAAAAATAATTTTCGACGGCTCTTCTGTCCCAGTGGCCCCTGAAACTAAAGTTCATTTACAGAGAAATGTGCTTCTCACACAGTTTTCACTTGCTCTGAGCCTCCAGCTGCAGCCAAGATGTTTTCTTCATTTTTGTTTTTAGGGTCAAAGTTTTCTTTTATTCTTCGACAAACATGAAGCTTTAAGTCTGATTTGTCATGCTCCTTCTTTATGAAACACCCCTCTGCACGATTCCTCCTGCTACAAAGAAGAACTGCAGCGCGGCACAGGCGTGAACATGTATGAGCGAACAGACGGATGGACGGACGGATGGACGCGGCGTGAGAGGGCGGTGCAGGACGGGATCATAAACGCGTTCTTCTGGTTCACGAAGATCCACGCTGACAAGGTAGAGCAGCTTCTTCTACATCACAAGGTCCAAAAAAGGAGGTGTGTGTATTTTATATGAACACATGTTCCAGTAAACACACACACACACACACACACACACACACACACACACACACACACACACACACACACACACACACACACACACTCTCTCAAATGCACATGAAATAAATAGCAGATATGTACACGGCTTCCATCATGTGGAGAACAGATGAAATGCGTAGCCCTGTCATGTTTCAGTGATGGAAAAACAACTAATGGTGGTGACAGAGGAGGAATCCAGCATTAGTCACAGCGCACAGTCTGCGTACGACACGGAAAAAAAGCTCAAGTCTGAAAAAAGATGAGGGCGGAGTCAAAAGGCAGCGGCTGAAAGCTGATTGGAGCCCACGGTGGAAAAACCACGACGTGTATCTGCTGTCCTGGAATTTCCCCCCACCTCCACCTCACCTGTACAGCTCAGTGTGAGAGAAGGCAAAGGCAGCACCTGCCATTCTCCTCTGACGCCATCGATAATGATCAATAACCAATCCAGAACCAGCCTCGACCCGTTCAGGCAGCATCGCTCTGAACTCCTCCATACAAGTTTGAGGAAGTTTAGTTTCCAAATCGAGCGCTCTGTGGTCCGTCTGATCCGTGCTCCCGGAGCCACGGCTGGTCATTCATTGTATTACTGATGACAGAAACGATGGCTGTGCTCTCCACGATAACGTCCTGACCACCTGGACTATTCTGACTCAATGGAAGCAGAAAAATGGGCCGTGTGTGATTAACTGTGCTGCTATCTGTCTGCTGCTGCAGCTTCAGGGTTTCTCCATTGTCACATCGCAGACTACCTCAGGGACCCAGTGAAGCCTCTGATGTGACCTCAGGGCAGAAGTGAAACCTAACCTGTGTTATTTCCACTTCTACTCGTGTCAGTGTTTGAATGCATTTTCCTATTTTACACCCATGAATCCATTTTCTACAGCTTATCTGGAGTCTATCAGGCTTAAACTGGTGCAGCTCTTCTGGGGAAGCACCAAGGCCAGCTCAGAGACACAAACTGTGTCCTGAGTCTGGCCTGGGGTCTCCTCCCAAACACCTCACACTGCCTCCTTCCAGTGTGAAGGACTCTATACTCTGCCCTCCTCCTGAAAGACTGAGCTCCTCCTTCAGAGGAGGCTCACAGTATCTGCAATTCTCACGATCACTACCCACAGCTCGGGGTCAAAGGTGAGGGTAAGAACGTAGACCGACGGCATCCACATCACTTCAGATCCATTTGGTGATCTGTTGTGAACAACACCCCAAGAGCTCTTAAAGAACTGGGTGGAGCTACACCTCCCTGACCCATATGGAGGGACTCCACCTGTTTCCTGCTCAGAACCACGGCCTCAGATTTGAAGGTACCAGTTCTTCACACATGGCTACGGACCAGAAGAAAAGCTGCACAAACGTGAGGCTCAAACTGACGAACTCTACCTGTGCAGAGAAGCTGAGAGTTTTCCATCTGTCAGAGGGAAAAATGAGAACTGAACAATGAAATGTAAGGACAGTGAACATCAGTTACTGACAGGCAAATGTCCCTAAAACCCATGGATGATGAGAAAATAACAGGGGTGTGTAAAAAGACGAAGGTGTAATAAGACACATCCCGGAGAGCTTAGGAATCACTCGATAAGAGATACCGCAGCCAGGACTCAGCTCGGAGCCTCGGTGAGCAGATCCTGGAGCTGCAGAGTCACGTTTACCAGTGAAATCAAAGGCATTCATCCACATGTGATAAACGTGCTCTTCACACGCGTGTCTTCACAGTCCTCGTGGTGCTGTTAAGGCACCGTGCAGCAGGCTCATACATCGCTTCAATCCTCCTACATCCATAAAAACAGTGGAAATTTGACCAAATGTTGGCGTTTCAGTTTTGTCACTATAAAAAAACAACCTAAGCTGTGCAGGGAGCCACAGTAATGCAACCACGTGGGCCCGAATATGCTTGAAAGCAGCCTAAGGTTTCTATATGATGACATTCATGGGGTTGACTTCTTTTACTTTAAGCCTAAAGATGATCTGCTTGTTAAGAGACGACCTCAGAGAACTTCCAGGTCCTGTGCAGCTTTTTATCAGCTCTATACACGCACAGCACGTGTTTAAAATCTCACAGTGTCTGACTTCAGAGTGAGCTCGGGATCATTGAGAGATCCAGACCACCCCGAAACATCGGAGTGACCGAGCTCGGCAGCGCTGCCGAGAGCCCGACGCGTAAACTTGGTGTGCAGACTGTAAAGAAAGATGGACAGAGCTAAAAAGTGGCATCAGTGCTGAAGTTTAGCTCTCAGCTGCTGGTCCACGTTTCACTGCATGATCGTCATTACCAGTGAGACATCATATCCCATCAGGGTCACATCTGGGCAGCTACATCCATCCTTTATATACAGTCTATGACATGAACTGTAGTTCAGACGCTTTCGCCGTGCTTTTGTAGTCTTTTTTTAATCCATCAGCCAGAGAGCGAGCTTTCTTCCTGCTCACCTCATAAATCCTCCTTTTGATTAAACTTTATTGTCACAGCTGTGCAAACAGCTGCACAGATGTCTTATTGGACTGGATTATCTGGACTGTTTTCCACCCTCAGCTGTTCCTCACAGTTTTCCTGATTTTAGGAATGAAGGAGGATTCAGACCTGGAAACGGTTAAAGGCGTCAGACCTAACAAGCAAATCGAACAATTACAAATTAATTTTCTGAGGTGTAAATAAAAATTCTGTCATTTAATAACTGAATTCTTGCTTATTCTAGTAGCCAAGCTGGCATGTGACTGTGGGCGGGTCAAATAAAGATCACAACACATCTTCACACACGTGGCGGCAGACTGATGTTTGGTGTGAGGAGGAGGAAGCAGCTGAGCGATCAGCAGGACGCTAACAGGCCTGCGTCGGTCCATGTGTGTGTGACGTGTTTGTGATGTGTGCGTGTCAGGCTGCCGCTCATTTCCTCCTTATTCTTGTGATTTCAAAAGGAAGCTGCAGTAGAAATTCAGTATAAAAACATCCGTACAATCTTCACTCTGTGTCTGGTTTGAAGCTGAGAGCTTTCAGTCCTCACGCCACACAGCAGCAAGCAGCCGCAGGAAGTGCGCTCTCAGGACGGCGTGCCGGCCGCTGTTAGGGTCCCTCCATCCTGTGAGGTGTGATGTTGGGCTGTCAGATATAAGGAGGGAGTGTCCAGTGTGTGTGTCTGCATGCATGTGGGTCCTGTGTGTGTCTTCAAAGTCCACACACGCCTGTGTGAGAGTGTGTGTCACTGTCCGGGGAAGGTGGGGTAGTGTGTCGGGGAGTGTGTGTGTATGTGTGGCTGAGACTGCGTGTGTGTGTTTGCCAGGGGCAGCGTCGCGTGGCGGTCGGGAGGCAGGCGGGTGGACAGCAGCTCGTCTTCCACGGCGTCACCTACGGATGGAGCAGAAACACACCTGTTACCTGAGGTAGGCGGAGCCTTAACGCTGCCTGACTCCGATATCGATTTCCTCAACACGTCTGTGTAAAGCGTCGGCTTCACCACACGATCAAAAACACAATCCACCAAAAACTCTGAAACCAAAGCTGAATTTGTGTGACGTCGAGTCTCTGTGCAGCTCCTCTAACGTCCGACTCTATAAGCACGTTTCTGATGTTTACTGGGACACGTAGATAAAAGCAGCAGGTGAGAAATCTGAGGAGCAGCTTCACCAAAAGATGACGTTTGAATATATTAAGAGTTTATGAATAATGTTTATTTGAAGTTGCAAAGACAGAAATATCTGGATACTTTATGTTGAGACTAAATGCATGTGTGACTCTAAAGATGTTCTTATGAAGCATAAACTGGTAACGTCTCTGTATTTGGACACGGCTCATCTGTGGACTGATGTGTTTCTGTCTTTGTCTTTTTTGATGATCTGTCAATAAAATAAATAAATAAAATTTTATTTATAGACAGAGTCACAAAGTGCTGTACATAAGATAAAAAGTCATAAAAAGGTAAAACAGACAATATAAAACAAGCAAAAATGAGAAAAAAGCAGTTTTAAAAAGGTGAGTTTTGAGTTGTTTTTTAAAAACAACACTGAGTCCATCTGTATTGAACGACCCTCTGCCTCCTAGAAAGGAGGTGAAGAGAATGAAAAAAGTAAAGTATGTCCGTAACATGGAGATGGAGCATGGAGGTGATGAGAGCGCGACTTCCTACGAGTGCAGAGCTTTAAAGAGACGACCGTGAAGACAAAAATCAGGTTTTGTTGAGTTTATGGGAGGAGCTTTCGAACTTCTGACATCATCAACATTAAGAGTTCAATCTTATATAAATCTCGTGTAAATGTTATGTAAGGGTCGGCGTGCGGCGTACCGCTGCCGGGATCCATGCCGGTCTGGTTTCCAGTGATGTGGTGCCAGTAGGCGGATCGGGGCAGGATGGCGGTGGGGGTGCAGGGGTACGAGCCAGACTCTGAGCCCTTCGACAGCAGCTGGGAGTTAAAAAAAGACAACATCAGGAATTGAGACAAAGAGCACAGGAAATAGCACGGCTCACACGCAATCAAAGAATCAAGTTCATTTTATTGTGAAAGCGTCCCAGCAGGAAGACGCCACAGGTACGCAAACAGACCAGCCCGTTTTTAACCTCATGATGTAATCCCATGTTCTCTTCTGCTGCCGCGGAGCCTCTGAGCAAGGCAGGTTTCTTTATTTATCTTTGTGTGATTTGTATTTACTGCTTTTTTCTGTTTATTTACAAAATAAAATGAATAAAATGTGAATATGAAGTATGAATGTGAAATTTCATAGGACTTTATAGCCTGATTTATTACAATTGTTTATCACAGCGTTACAGGAAGTTTATTTTGACATTTTCAAAACTTTGTTGAGATGAACACATTTATGCATTTATTAACACTTAATGATAATTTTTAAAATTAAGCTGCTCTTTGAAACAGAGAAGTCGCCCCCTGCTGGATGTTTTCTGACCTGCCACTTCCATCATTTACATCCAGTCTGTGGCAGTGCGCTGCTGTGATCGCACAGGGTTTGAATAAAGGTTGAATTTGGTCACGTCTCACCCTGCTGTTCTTCTCCATCTCCAGCAGGACCTTCTTGTGCTGCTCGGCGATGGCCAGCGTGGACGAGTGGACCCTCTGGTAGATCTGCTCCCCCTCTCTGGTCTGGAAGGTGTAGAGTCCCTCGCCGCTGTCACACATCCTGCACATGACAGCAGCTCAGCGTGAAAACGTCGGAGTTACCTCGCAGTCGTCTGAATCCTACTGCTCAGTTTTCTCTCTGAGTCACTCCAGAGAAGATAAAGGTTGAGATGAGGGAAGTAAAGCACTGCTCATCCTCCAAAACAACGTCACCAAATTAGGGATTTACCCGTTTTGTGGTTAACAAGACGTCAAACGTGAAAGTGATCTGCAGTTTCATCTCTGGCCTGATTCTTCCTGCCATCTTTGTGTAGTTAAAGTTATTTTTTGCCGGTGGAGGAGCGGTGCGTCCTGCTGTGTCACCAGCCGGACGCACTGCTGGTGATACAGCAGTGAGGCCAAGCAGCATCCTGAGCAGCTCCTCCAATGTCCACTCCAGGCTCAGTCAGCCCCTTTATACTCGACCCTAACCACTCACTGACTGATGGTGAGCGTCTTAGATGGCGCTTTTCTGATAATCGATCGATGTGCAAATAGTAAGATCATTACATCATCTTCTCCAGTCAGGTTTGAGTTTAAGCGCTTTGCTGCGTTCGCAGCAGAGCCCTCTACATCCGCCAGAGGGCTCTGTTGCTGTTTCACACACACACACACACACACACACACACACACACACACACACACACACACACACACACACACACACACACACACACACACACACACACACAGCATTATCTGCATGCTGACCCAATCATAGCTGGTCAGGTTTTATCAAAGAAGAGGAGATAAGGAGGTCTGTCCCAGCATCGATTCATCGACTAATCTATTCAATCAATCTCCTCACGAGGCTCAGCCCAATGCAGCGCCCTGCGTGTGTGTGTGTGTGTGTGTGTGTGTGTGTGTGTGAGTGTGTGGTATCCTTGGACTGACGGTATGTGAGTTCAGATAAGCACTTCATCTCAAAGTCACCTTGCTAACAAAGGATGGCTGAGGACAGACCCCCCCCCAACCACCACGAAGTCTCACCGTCCAGCCTCGAAGGTGAAGCGGGTGGCGTCGCGTCCGTAGCGCCGCAGCGAGCAGAGCGGCCAAGTGACCAGCTTGGTGCGAGGGTTGTGGATGTCCCACAGGTAGATGTTCTCGTGGGTGATCTGCATCATGCACTCGCCGTAGATGTCCAGGTTGGGGCAGGGGAGGAGGAAGACGTTGAAGCGCTCTGAGCAGACAGAGGACGGTCAGACCCCGCCCAAATGTTAAGTAAAATCTGTTTTCATGCTCAGGTCCTCACAGTAAACACTGATTAACAGTGAACTGCTTTTTTGCAGCTGGAGGATGAATAAAGTTAAAGTTATTCATTCTTTCATAACAGACACAACCTCTAAATAGGTTTTCATAACTGTGTGCAATGACCGTTACAAGGTTTATGAAATCTGACATAAAAATAAACTAATATATTTTCACAGTTGAAGGAGCTTTCAGTGTCACTTCCTGTTTTTAATTTGAAATGTTTCACGGTGAAAACATCTTTGTGCTGGGCTGGACTTTCATGTAATACCACTTTGTGCCACACGATGGTGCAGCAAGTCAACGTAACCCTGATTTAACGAGTCATTAAGAGCAGATTTACAACAGCAGCCTTGATCAAAGGAAAACAACCAAAAAGAAATATCACGGGTAAAAATACCATACATCCAAAAACATATCGCCCCCTTTAGGGGCCTCCACCTCCTCCTGTCCCAGCATCCTCCACTGTCACACCAACCCTCTGCATGTCCTCCTTCACTACATCCATGAACCTCCTCTGAGGTCTTCCTCTTCTCCTCCTGCCTGGCAGCTCCATCTTTATCCTCCAACCCCCCTCCTCTGCACACACTCAGACCCACTCAACCTGACTCTGAGCTGTCCCTCATTTCTGATCCTGTCTCACTGCCAATGAACATCTGAACATCTTCAGCTCGGACTGATAAAATGGTCATAGTCACAGTGTGTGTGTGTGTGCTGTACCTGTGTGTTCACACTGCACTCCAGCAGCCAGCAGGTCTGGCTCGCCCATGCTGATGTCATTAAGTCGCATCCCCAAACACTCGATCGACAGCGTCTTGAACCAATCCTCAGCCTCCAGCTCTGAGAGAGAGAGAGAGCTGTCGGGGACTAGAAACACGTATTGGCTTCACCTCACCGACTCCCCGTTAAAAGAATTTAAAATCCTGCTCCTCACAAACAAACTCAACTCAAAAAAAGTTGGAAATTTGAAAATCACATAAATCTATATTTATTTATTTTATCCACAGTAGAACGCAGATTTTAAAGGTTTAAACATATGAGCTCCTTTTGAATTAGCAGGCATCAAGTCTGAACATTTTTAGGAACTCTTAATGACCTTGTAGTACCATATCACCCTATTAGAGCACTTCGCTCTCACACTGCAGGCCTACTTGTTGTTCCTAGAGTATTTAAAAGTAGAATGGGAGGCAGAGCCTTCAGTTTTCAGGCCCCTCTTCTGTGGAACCAGCTTCCAGTTTGGATTCAGGAGACAGACACTATCTCTACTTTCAAGATTAGGCTTCAAACTTTCCTTTTTGCTAAAGCATGTAGTTAGGGCTGGACCAGGTGACCCTGAATCCTCCCTTAGTTATGCTGCAATAGACGTAGGCTGCCGGGGATTCCCATGATGCACTGGGCACTGCTCTTCCTCATATGTTCATACATTACACATCATTATACATCACCATTAACTGTTCCATTGTGCCTTCTCTATCCCCCCCCGAACATGTCGAGGCAGACATGTTACCTGATTCACAGGTGAAGGTGCGTGAGGTGTCGTCTGTGAACACAATGGCCACCGCCTGTCGCTTGGTGTCACGTGGCAGTCGTGTGATGTTCTTCACATTGCTGATCTCTGTCACCTAAACAGCAAGTTGGAGATAAAGTGGAAATCAGGGCTGATTAAACACCACGCAGAGACACTGTGACCTCTAACATCAACCTAGGAGCCGAGGCGCCACCTGCTGGCAGGGCCTGTCAGGTTACATATCACTGGCTAATGAGGCAATCAGTCTAATTTAATCCAGGTCAGGTTTTCTGCTTCGTTTTCATATGTCAGTCAGTCCAGGAAACTGCTAAAACTTTGAATGTGTCCCCAAGTCCAGTCACAAAAACCATCAAGCGCTACGATCAAACTGTCTCACATGGGGACGCCCCAGGAAAGGAAGACCAGGAGTCACCTCTGCTGCTGAGGATACATTCATCCGAGTCACCAGCCTCAGAAATCACAAGTTAACAACAGCTCAGATTAGAGCCCAGATAAATGCCACACAGAGCTCCAGTAGCAGACACATCTCTACATGTTCAGAGGGGACTGAGTGAATCAGGCCTTTATGGTCAAACAGCTGCTAAGAAACCACGACTGAGGAAAAGCAACAAGCAGAAGAGATTTGTTTGGGCCAAGAAACACAAGGATTGGACATTTGACCATCTGTGCTTTGGTCTGATGAGTCTAAATCTGAGATCTTTGGTTCCACTTGCCGTGTCTGTGTGTGAAGCATAGAGGTGGTGTGATGGTGTTGGGGGGGGGCTTTCCTGGTGACACCGTTGGGGATTTATTCAAAACTGAAGGCACACTGAACCAGCATGGCTACCACAGCATCCTGCAGCGACATGTCAGGACAGGACAGTGAACCCAAACACACCTCCAGCCTGTGTGAGGGCTGTTTGACCAAGAAGGAGAGTGATGGAGGCCTGGCCTCCACAGTCACCTGAGCTAAACCCAATGGAGATGGTTTGGCATGAGATGGAGCGCAGAGTGAAGGCAAAAGGACCAACAAGTGATCAGCATCTCTGAACTCCTTCAAGACTGTTGGAAACCATTTCAGGTGACGACCTCATGAAGCTGATGGAGAGAACGCCAAGAGTGTGCAAAGCAGGAATCAAAGCAAAGGGTGGATATTACGAAGAATCTAAAATAGAAAACATGCTTTGAGTTATTTCACACTGTTTTGTTTACTACATGATTCCACATGTGTTCATTCATAGTGTTGATGCCTTCAGTCAGAATCTACAATGTAAACAGTCATGAAAATAAAGAAAAACCATTAAACGAGAAGGTGTGTCCAAACCTTAGAGTGGTAGTGTACATCAAAGTTGAGCCAAATATTCCTCAAAGTGTCTGATTCCTTGCAGTTGGAGTCGTCCCATCCACCTTAACATCTCAGCTGTGATTGGATTACAGTCGATTCTTTGGAGCTTTGTGAGAAAGAACAAAGAGCAACCACAAGTTCACAAGCATCGATGGGCTGAAGGATGCTCAGTGAAGGAGTGTGAAGGCAGCCAGGACGGTCATTTGAAGGAGAAGTAATGCTGCTGCTGCTGCTGCTGATGATGATGATGATGAAGAACAGCTCGTTGAGTTTTAAAGAGAAGAAGAAGAAGAAACGGTCGTCTCACGCTGAGCTCTGTACAGACTTTCATCTCTGTCAGTGAGTGTGTCAGCTCTAAAGTGTTAGTTTTCTCCTTCAGAGCACACCTGAGCCACACACACACACACACACACACACACACACACACACACACACACACACACACACACACACACTTACTTTAGGACATGCTCTGATGTAGGCAGCCTTCTCGTCGGGGTATTTCTCCAGACGACGAGGTCCTTTGCTGGAAGATTTCTTGAACACCAGCCAGCAACGCCGATAGATCTGAAGCACACACACACACACACACACACACACAATGACATTAATTTTATATCATCATAAACTCATATCAACATAATGCACATTCTGTAGAGCAGTGCTTCCCCCTGGTGGAGCATAAAGTCAGTGCAGGACGTGGATACAGAGTGAAGCTTCGTCTCGTGTTCTCTCTACAAATCTCTGTCCTCAGGGGCGGATCTACTGTGGTGGCATAGGGTGGCATGTTCTCTTGCCACCCTAGTTTTGCATATGTAAAAATATGCATATAAGTAAGTATTAACACTTTGAGCCTAGTTACAATTACCATTGAACTTCCATCCATCCATCCATTCGCTTCCGCTTATCCTTTTCAGGGTCGCGGGGGGTGCTGGAGCCTATCCCAGCTGTCATAGGGCGAGAGGCGGGGTACACCCTGGACAGGTCGCCAGTCTGTCGCAGGGCCAACACACAGGGACAGACAACCATTCGCACTCACATTCACACCTAGTGACAATTTGGATTATCCAATTAACCTATCCCCACAAGCTGCATGTCTTTGGACGGTGGGAGGAAGCCGGAGTACCGGAGGAACCCACGCAAACACACGGGAGAACATGCAAACTCCGCACAGAAAGACCCCGGCCTGATGGTGGAATTGAACTCAGGACCTTCTTGCTGTGCGGCAACAGTGCTAACCACCGTGCCACCGTGCTGCCATTGAACTTAAAGTCACTAAATTCTAAAACTCAGTATAGTGCATTAACCCCCCCCCCACCCGCATTAAAAAATGGTTCAGCCCATTGCGTTGAAACAGCTTTAGTTCTTGTTGTCAGTAGCAACTGACACCATGGGTATTTCAACACAACTGGTTGGTTGTTACACTCTGGTGAGTTTCTTTAACACAATAAATTGTGAAAATTAGGTTTAAATTTCTGGTGAAAAATTTGTGCAGGAACAACAGTAACAGTAACAAGTCTATAACTCGTACTTCTAACTGATCCACCTCATGTTGTGTAGCTTTTGTACTTGGGCTACACGCTTACTTATTTTACAGGCTCTACAATACATAAAATCAAAGTTCACATGTTTTAATGTAACTGTAATTATTTGGGCTAAAGCCAGTAAGAAAGTTACAGACAGGTCTCTGTACAGATGCAAGTTTACTATCCGCGAAAGTAGCTGGTGTTTCATACAGAGCAACATATGCTCATAAATTCAAATACAAAATGTCTCGAGACCCCCCCCCCACTTCAGCCTCGGTTGTTTACGAGAGCTGAGTTCAGTCTCGAGGGCGGGAGACGAGGAGATGATCTTTAATGAACAAGTGTGGAATACAAAGAGCTCCTCACATATGTGACCTCTAAAAGGAAATCTGAGCACAAAGGAGTGAGATTAGCTCTGATATAGACTCCCAGCATCACCCAGACGTGGATCCATAACAATGATTTTGTCATTTTGTGTAATCAAGTTCAGCAGATGCTCTTTTCCAAAGCAGGTAGTAATTCATTCTTTTCTGAGGAAAGAGGATTGCTGATGGACTGAACTTCCACCCAAGTAGCAACATCCAGGGAAAGAATGAAGATGAGCTGCAGTTCATCTAACGTCCAGCAGAGGCAGCAGTGAGTCAGTCCCCATAGACTCCCATGTTGAAACTTTACGGCAGAAATAAACATGTTTGCAGCCTGATACACAAACTGTTTGGTTTCTGTGGATTATTTCTCCTCCATAACACCTGCATAGGGAGAATGTTTCTAAAACTCATCTGTTTAAATTGTATTAAGGATTAAAGTTTGCATCATTAGGGGAGTGGCCTCTTTGACTGACAGATGGATGGTTTCTTAAAGCCAGATGTAACAAATTGATACAAATTAAAAGACATATATGGAAATTAAAATGTAATTAGTTTTTCAAACAAATTTGTCAGATGCTTCAATAAACTCTCCATTTTCAAAACATTTCAAAAGAATTTTCTGGCAGTTTCAAGGTTCAGGCTTTAGTGGGTTAACCTCCAGCTGCATCAGAGAACATTAAGCCTGACTTTGACCCCGAGTACACGCTGGCCTTTAGTGTTTGACTCTGGCGACACTTTCACAGCGAGGAGACGTTTTCTGATGCCTGAAGAAACCAGACACGATAGACTGATCAGAGCGGCTCTCGCCTCAGAGGAGGACAGTTAAGCTCATGTTGTCCTCCAGTGAACACTTCAGGCTCGGGCTGGGCTGTTTCTCAGCACAGACACTGGGAGATTTTACAGTGTTACTGGTGGTTCTTCTCTCACCATGGGTATGCCAAACAGGTTAAAAAATAATAACTAAAACTAATAATGATGATAATAATTACAGCCCAAACAGATTATTGGAGACCTGATGAGACAAACAAGGAGAAAGATCGGGTGGATTAAGTCAACTTATAGCATTTAAATGCTTTGAAACTGTCAACAAAATAAAAACTGAAAGAATCAGATGAACAGAAAACATGCTGAACTACTAAATGTGTAGTTTTTGATAAGTCCCCATCATTCATCAGCCTCCTCCTCTTCATCTCTCCCTTCACTGTCCTCTGAAGTAATCAGGTCTCAGCAGACAGAGCTGTGAGGAGTGCTAAGTGAAGCTAAAGAGAGGAGACGGAGGAGGGAGATGGGAGGAAGGGGAAGATAGGAGAGCTAATTGCTTCCTTCTTGTAGCCTCAAAGATGAAACGAGTGCGGAGCTGTTGGGAGTTGCTGTAATTCTCAGAGGGGCTCGCTCAGATGAAAGCACGAGGAGATGATGATGTTATGCAGCCGAGGTGTTAGCGTAACCTTGAAATGCTGCGTTGGCACACTCTGAATGGATCCACGGCTGCTCTGTTTTTCTCTCAAATCACACATTTGTCCTTCGCTTGAGCTGCAGTGGCTGCAGACCGAAACCACACGATGCAGAGGCCCGGTTTAAACAGCTCTGCCAGAAAATGGGTGTGCTGCATGACAGCCGGCTACTTTAGCAGCAGATCAGAGTTTAAGTGATCGTATCCACTCAAGATAGTTTGTGAAGTCGCTTCCTAGGAGCAAAGTGACTGAACCGGATCCTGTGATGGACTCACAGGTCAGAGTCACATGACCCACAAATACTGTGAAACCTTAACGTTTGCATTTAAGCCTCTGCAGCGTTTTTGGTGACCATCTTCAGAGAGCTCGGTTATCACAGACTGCACAGACACACAGAGCTGCTAATTAGTGCTCAGTCACATCCAGAGCTGTAGTGTGCATTACATGAAGTGCACGTTTTTCAGACCAAAAACTACTGTAAGCATCTAAAGGTCATTTTAGGATGAAGCGTTTTAGGACTGCAGCTGTTTGACACACACACAGTAATAACTTCACTGTGGTGACTTCCAGTTATTAAAGCCTCATAAATGAAATATAGAGCAGAGGAATCAGGAGGAAATAATGGAGCAAAAACAATAACATTAATAAACATTAGACGCTGTGCTCTGCTTGAACACTGCAGAGGACGTTTGGCTGTGTTCACAGTGCAAACCTCTGTAGAGCTAATGCAATCCTGAACTGAGCCGTGACTGTGCACGAGTAACATCAGCATTCACAGTTAGAAGCTCAGATGAACCAGGTTTGTGGTGGCTGCAGCTCAGGAGGCAGAGCTGGTCATCTACTAAGTCTGTGGTTCGATCCCTGGCTGCTCCTGTCTGCATGCCAGGTACCCTTGGGCAAGACACTAACCCCAGGTTGGTCTGCAGTGCACCCGTCACTGACGATAGAAAGGTGTAGAACGAAGCTCTTGTATGAATGTGTGAACGAGGTGTTTGCATAAAGAGCTTTGAGTGCAGTCTGTGCAATCCAGCGTTAGCACAACAAAGTCAGTAACGTCATGGAAAAACAGTTTCAGATGCAGGTTTCAGTCATGACAAATCTCTGCATGAACAATGATGAAACACCATGTTTCACGCAGAGACCTCGCACAGCCATCAGACGTAACACATGATTCCTCCGATGACACCGGGGGCGGCGTTTCCCTGGGATCGCAGCTTTCAAGGAGGACGTGGACGTCCGTGTGCAACCTGAATCAGCTCGATGCTGCCGGCTTTGATGTGTGAAAACTACAAAGATGGTGTGAAAGCAATCAGCTGGTGTGGTTCTGGATGGATTTAGTTGGCCTGGAGAGGCGACAACTGCTGAGTAAAAGCAAGAATTTAAGGCAAAAAAACAAATAAAGTAATGTAAAAGATGAATTATTGTTATTTTAGAAACTTTCAAGATTTGACTTTTCACGATGACAGGAGGTATGTCTGCAAAGAAGGTGAACTGTTTAAACCTGAACACTGCGTCAGCTGTCACGCATGGTGGCGGCAGCGTGATGGTGTGGGGCTGTGGTTAGAATAATAAAGAGGGAGGACTGCTTCATATCAAATCAATAGTTCGATGTTTGAAACATGGACACAGTCGGGCACTCCCACAGGACAAAGACCCCAAAGCCCTGACATCAAACCTACACTGAAACGTTGTGGACTACGCTTGAAGCTGTTTCTATGCCAGAAAACCAACTAATTTAAATAAAGTCGACCAGTTGTGCCAAGAAGAGCGCTCAAATATCCAGAATTATGCCAAACACTTGTTGATGGCTTCTAAAAGTGTCTGACTGAGGTGCTAACAGACATTTAAGGGACATATAAGTGCAGGTGTATAAACACTGCAGGTGGATTAGAGAAAATCCAAAATGATTTCAAACCTGTGCACGCAAATCATCAAACCCCATGCTGAACAATCCTTCCACCCTGGGAACAGAAAAGTTTAAGGAAATCATTAAAAGCCCCAAATGAGCCTGAGATCCATGATGAGTGGATGGAAACTTCTGATCACAGCATGTTTGTCGAGTGTGCCTCAGACATGCAGGAACTGTCTGTCTCTCGTGTCCAGCAGGGGGCGACTCTTCTTCTAGAAGTCAGACATGATAACGTCCATTTTGGAAATTATGGCACTAACAGGATCACAAATGGATGATGCTTCAGGACCGGTCTGAGAGTGCGGCGTCCGTCGGTTTCTCAGGCAGACCTAACTGTCGCTTCAGGTTTCGTTACACACTCTGTAAATCAACCCCTTGATGAAGGAAACCTGAGCTCTTCCTTCTTCTAATGTTACCTGTGACAGAGGGACTTGGAGGTATAAGGCTTTAAAACAAACTCAGACATTCTAGAAATCAATACGAACCAATGACATTTTGTCCCTGCGTTTAAAGGTGGCACAAACAGGTGCAACCTTTCAGCTCCAGCAGGACGGTCGGCACACAGAGGATCGATGTGCTGTTTCGGTGCCTCAGGAAACGCCTGCATCTCTAACCAGCGTCCCCACAGGCACCATTACAGTTTGATCTGATCTCAGCACACCTGCTTCATTAAGCTTCAGGCTGCTCCGTCCCAACACCTCCACGCTAACAGCAGCCTGTGACTCCTTTCACCTGCACTGGTTCTGTAATGGACCACGAGCTATTTCTGGTGATGACTTTGGTCTGACAGAAAATAAGGTCAGCGCGAGCATCGACCGGTGCAGTGACTGTGGGGGATCACCTGAAAACACATTTAGTCGGTTACTGTTTGGTCTCCTGGTGGCTGGAAAATGTGCTGCACGTCACAGAGAAGATTAGAGCGTTATCAGAGGACAGACTCGTCTACGGCAGAAATCTCCAACAGCGGAGATGACGCATGTACCGAGCCTCCAACCGATGAGCTAAATCCCAGAGGAACCAGGAAACGTGCACTTCAATTCAACTTTTTTTTATATCACAACAACAGTCTCCTCAGAGTGTAGCTCAGGGAGGAAGAGAGATTTGTAGATCATGTTTCTGGCTGAAGAACATCTTGCAGAGTGGGGTTGTTACTGACGTCCTGTCACGTCATCTGCGTGTTTTGAAAGTGGGCGTGGCAAACAAAGCGTCAATCTCACTGTGAACCCAGAGACAGCGACGACTCGAGCCTGACGAGTCGTTAATGTAGAACCAGAAGAAGATGATCGTCCTCTCTGACTCTGATGCAGGTTTAAATCACCCGAAAGCTACGGCCATCTTTTATACCACCTGCAACGTGAGAAGGCTGGCGGGGCGGGTTTGTCAGTCAGGACGTCGATAAAACGAACCTCAGTCTTGCTCGATATGAGGAGAAATCATAGTCACGATTGTTTTGGGCAATATTTGTACTCCTGGTTTAAATCAGCAACGCTGTTTGTTTCCTGAACTTTCCAAAAACTCCCAGCGTGTGTGTGTGTGTGTGTGTGTGTGTGTGTGTAATGAGTCCGTACATCTCTGTGCGCAGACCCTCATTTGTCGAGTTTATGGAGTTTTATGATGCGTACACCGTCAACATGACGAATAACCTTGGCGGTGCCTTCAGGCCCGATGGAAAGGTCCCGGCTGATTTATAAAACTTTTACAAACATTTTCACCTCTGAAGACAGAGCCGTGAACACCGAGGGCAGAGTAACCACATCTGTGCAATCTGTCACCGTAACGACGGCAGCAGACGCAGCAGGCCGCGCGCCTCGACTCTCGTCTATCATTAGAATCTGTTTCACTTCGACTCGCAGCGAACACTAAAATCACAATAATGGTCTGTTGATTCAATAAAACCAAAAGTCCTTCGAAAATCCACCCGCACCACTCAGCAGCCGTCTCAGGCACTTATTTTGAAGCATTGTCTTGATTAACTTTAATTTCAAAGATTGCTTCACTTAAACCTGATAAAAATAAAAAAAGCAAAAGAAAATAAAGTTGTACTTTACAGGGAGTGCAGAATTATTAGGCAAGTTGTATTTTTGAGGAATAATTTTATTATTGAACAACAACCATGTTCTCAATGAACCCAAAAAACTCATTAATATCAAAGCTGAATGTTTTTGGAAGTAGTTTTTAGTTTGTTTTTAGTTTTAGCTATTTTAGGGGGATATCTGTGTGTGCAGGTGACTATTACTGTGCAGAATTATTAGGCAACTTAACAAAACACAAATATATACCCATTTCAATTATTTATTTTTACCAGTGAAACCAATATAACATCTCCACATTCACAAATATACATTTCTGACATTCAAAAACAAAACAAAAACAAATCAGCGACCAATATAGCCACCTTTCTTTGCAAGGACACTCAAAAGCCTGCCATCCATGGATTCTGTCAGTGTTTTGATCTGTTCACCATCAACATTGCGTGCAGCAGCAACCACAGCCTCCCAGACACTGTTCAGAGAGGTGTACTGTTTTCCCTCCTTGTAAATCTCACATTTGATGATGGACCACAGGTTCTCAATGGGGTTCAGATCAGGTGAACAAGGAGGCCATGTCATTAGTTTTTCCTTCTTTTATACCCTTTCTTGCCAGCCACGCTGTGGAGTACTTGGACGCGTGTGATGGAGCATTGTCCTGCATGAAAATCATGTTTTTCTTGAAGGATGCAGACTTCTTCCTGTACCACTGCTTGAAGAAGGTGTCTTCCAGAAACTGGCAGTAGGACTGGGAGTTGAGCTTGACTCCATCCTCAACCCGAAAAGGCCCCACAAGCTCATCTTTGATGATACCAGCCCAAACCAGTACTCCACCTCCACCTTGCTGGCGTCTGAGTCGGACTGGAGCTCTCTGCCCTTACCCAATCCAGCCACGGGCCCATCCATCTGGCCCATCAAGACTCACTCTCATTTCATCAGTCCATAAAACCTTAGAAAAATTAGTCTTGAGATATTTCTTGGCCCAGTCTTGACGTTTCAGCTTGTGTGTCTTGTTCAGTGGTGGTCGTCTTTCAGCCTTTCTTACCTTGGCCATGTCTCTGAGTATTGCACACCTTGTGCTTTTGGGCACTCAGTGATGTTGCAGCTCTGAAATATGGCCAAACTGGTGGCAAGTGGCATCTTGGCAGCTGCACGCTTGACTTTTCTCAGTTCATGGGCAGTTATTTTGCGCCTTGGTTTTTCCACACGCTTCTTGCGACCCTGTTGACTATTTTGAATGAAACGCTTGATTGTTCGATGATCACGCTTCAGAAGCTTTGCAATTTTAAGACTGCTGCATCCCTCTGCAAGATATCTCACTATTTTTGACTTTTCTGAGCCTGTCAAGTCCTTCTTTTGACCCATTTTGCCAAAGGAAAGGAAGTTGCCTAATAATTATGCACACCTGATATAGGGTGTTTTATGTCATTAGACCACACCCCTTCTCATTACAGAGATGCACATCACCTAATATGCTTAATTGGTAGTAGGCTTTCGAGCCTATACAGCTTGGAGTAAGACAACATGCATGAAGAGGATGATGTGGACAAAATACTCATTTGCCTAATAATTCTGCACTCCCTGTACTAAGTTCTACTTCTTTAACCAGAGCTTCTTGTGTCTCTTTCTGATCATTAAAAACAGACTGACAGTTTTGGCTCAGGGTGAATCTGGCTGCCTGAGCTCAGCCACGGTCCGGTGTGGATGTGTCAGGAGTGTCGTGACAGTCGTGCCACGTCTGTGCCAAACAACACCTGCTGTAACTCGTGTCCACATAAAATTTGCTGGTGCCATAACTGATGCATACGTGAGAGCCCAGATTAGGCTGTCGGGATGTTTTGTGCCGATTCTCCGTGCAGCCTCTGGCCGTTCCTGTTCCTGGAGTTTTCCTCATGTATGACCTTTTGCCTGTTTCCTGATTGCTGTCAGGAAGAATCAGCTTCATCTGTATTTTGGTACTTTTGCCTGGTTTTCTGCCTGCTCCTTGTCTTTGCTGCCTGCTCCTGTTATGACCTCATGTGTACAGTTGAAGTCACTGATCTTAACTTTTTACCTGATCTCTCTCCTAATCCGTCCGGCAGCTTCCCATCCCGCTCCGGCTGGTTTAATTCCTGCCAGGATCCTGCGATGAATCCTCAGCTTCTCAGCTTTCTTCTTTTGGAGATTAACTCTGCACCTCAGGCAGGATTAACAATGACAGCGACTGCGTGCTAATTGCTGCTGATGTCAGCCCAGAGTTTAGCGTGTCGAGGCAGGACTGTAATCCCCAAATAAGACACGATGACCACTGAGGAATGAGGAAAATCATTTAAAGCACCTTACACCAGTCATAACACACAGACGTTAAATGTAGGTGGAAAAGCTAATCTTGCTCTCTGAGTGAGTGAGGCAACGAGAGGCAGGTCAGGGTTTTCTCCCCATCATACCCGGGGATCTCTGTGGATCCACTGACACGGGATAAACAGCCACATGAAGCTGGCTATCACCTCACTAAGCTAACGCCAGGTTTCCCACCTGTAGCTGTCTCATGAAAGGGGGCGTTGGCCAACCTCACTGATTATTGTACTGACAGCTACATTATAATCACTGATGGACTATAATGTTGGGACTAACGCGTTATTAAGTAACGCGTTACAGTAACTACGTTATTATTGTGGTAACGAGCACGGTAACTAGTTATTATGCCAAAATCAGGAACGCGTTACTCGTTACTGGGATTTAGATAGGCTCGTTACTCGTTACTTCGTGTGGTGGCTATCACGGAGCTTCCACAGATTCAATAACATTAGCAAGTGGTGGAGGCCAGCAGGTGGATGAAGGAAGGGGAGGCAAGAGGAGAGACCCGAAGCGGCCGCCGGTCCGAGTGTCAGGTGAACTGAACTTCAGGTAAGAAGTTATGACCTGCAGTCTATCTGGGTCAGATATAAACCATGTTTAGGTGGAGTTTATTTTCGGTATGCTGACTTTTTACAGTCAGTTACAATAACTCGTACTGCGTGCTAGCTAGCATGACGGAGTTTATATACAGCTGGGTGGGTGCTATGATGTTACTGATAGTGAACTTTATTTTATTCGTAAGGTTAATTATTAGAGTTTCCAACCGTCCCGTACAAACAGAATCGTCTCGTATTCAGAGAAAATATTACGCGTTTCATATTGAGGTGAGAAGGAACACAGTTTGTCCCGAACTTCAGCTAGAATGGGAAAAGACACAAAGCTGGAGTTATTCTGTGTTTATGCTGTCAGCTGCCTCTTCTCTCATTCTCTCCCCTCCCTCTCCTGTTGCTACTTCAATCATGAAACTGATCAATGATCAGCTGATCGGCTTTTCTCTCGTTTGTTTATCGCCCACTTTGTGCCAGAAAGAGGAAACCAGCGGATGTTGCGCTAAACAACAGCAGCACGTTTAAGCTTGATCAGCTGTTGTTAGAATTTATTTAACATTAATTTCTAGTATCAGCTGATGTTTGCTGGAGCCACAGCTGTAAAGCCTACAAGCTTCTCACTTCCCGTACTTGTAGTACGCGTAGTGTGCGTACTTCAAGCGTGCATACCCTGAATTGGGACACAGCCTTTGAGTACGCGGCCCTTGTGGACCGTTAAGGCTGCGTACTTGTGTTTGCAACAAACTTGCCGTTTATTTTGCAAATCAAGCTCAACACTGCCCCTAGCGTCCTGGAGCACTTCTGTTGTGTTTTGGAGTTTGCATGTGTTTTGGATTTTGTAAGTGTTTTGGAGTTTCTACGTGCTTTGTCTCTGGGGGCCACCGTAGTTTTCAGCTTAAATTTACAAAGTAAACCAGGTAGTTACGTCGGACTGAGGCCAGGTGACAGTCACACCATCAAGGAACAGACCTGGGCTGAGACCACCTCCTCCACAGGCTCGTGGTGAGGTTGGTTTGGTGTGATTACTGCGTTCACACAAAGCAGGAAAAAAGAAGCAGAGTTTGATTTAATGGGTGAAACACGGCAGGAGTGAAAACACCGTAACTGGATTAAAATTCTGTTTTTCAGCACCTGGCTGTAACCCCCCCCCCACTCACACACATGAATAGCTCGACCGCACAAACTGAACCACCTGAAGTGACCCCTCGGGAATGCCGACATTGCCTCTATAAAATAAAGGAAAGCAGCTACGTGGGTGGAGGTCAGAGTGCAGCTGGGGCAGAGCGGGGAGGAGAGGTGGTGCCACGTCACGATATCTCATTAGTCTCAGCGGCTCCTTGTGTAACGATGCCTTCAAGGTAAATCAAACTCATTTCCAGATTCTCGGGACAGCAGGAGGAGACTCATCGTGTCCTTGGATGTTCTTTAAATTCACGATTGGACATACGACAAATTTATTAGTTTAACATGTCAGAACTTATAATCAGAATATTAACACTGATTAAACAACTTCTGCAGATGATGAACAACCCTGACTTCAGTCATGGTGATACTAACTGCTTATCTCAGACACGTGTGTGCAGTGAGCTGAAGCAGAGCTCCACGTTTTATCTTTTGCCTTTCTTGATCTTCTGCTTGAACTCTGCTGTTCCCTTGTTCTCTTTAAACTTTCAGCTGATCAGCATTCGACCTGCGTGCAGCGTAAAAGCACAGGTGGCGAGCTGTTAGCTTGTCGGAGGACTGCATGCAGATGCATCTCTGTGCTGGCTGAATTTCATTAATCCTTCTCTCTGCACAAACAGACAGACAGCAGTGTGTTAGCATGAGTGCAGCTTTAGCCTCTGAGGGGAACAGCCAGCGCTTTGCTGCTTCAGGTGGAGCCCACAAATATCCAGGCTAGGTGAGCACTTCCTGCAGGAAGCTGTTTAAATGAAAGCATGATAGTCTTTTATTCCGTCTTCCTTCTCAGATGGCCCCGCCCCTCCCTGAGCCTGGTTCTTCCTGTTAAAAGGGAGTTTTTCCTTCCCACTGTCGCCAAAGTGCTTGCTCATAGGGGGTCATATGATTGTTGGGTTTTTCTCTGTATGTGTTATTGTAGGGTCTACCTTACAGTATAAAGCACCCTGAGGCGACTGTTGTTGTGATTTGGCGCTGTATAAATAAAGTTGAATTGAACAGGCTTGTAGTTGTGATAACATGTGGGGCTGGGCCACAAAGCGGCTTCTCATGTTACATATAATGACATATTTTCATCCGATGTGCAGGACGAGGAAACCATTAAATGGAACCCGTCCGTTCTGAGCACGTGCAGACAGCTGAAGTGATTCTGCTGGATCTGCTCTCCGGCTCGGCGCAGAGATGAAACTCATCTTTGGTCTTAAACACGTCTGAGCGCTGTGTGCTGGATAAGCAGAGCGTCTGAGGGGATATATATCCTGCAAATTAGCTCACCTATCACCTTCTCATGTGTCGTGTCTATAAGTTTAATCTGGCCTCGGGCAACCTCACATTTAATTCCATCTGTGGGAGAGTCTGAGGGCTTTCAGGGCATTCATATCCATCACTCTCCTTCAATAAATCCACATGAATAATTCAGTTTGTTTTTTTAATCTGGTGATGAGTGCCCAACATCGTTTTTTTCTCCTGCTCGATCAGCTCCGATCCACACGTGAGCTCTTTGTTCCTGAGCTGAACACACAGCCGCTCAAGAAACCAGTGACTGATCTGCAGTTTGTGCTCTGTCGTCGGCTTCGGCCTCATTAACTACGACGCTTTCACCTTCATCTCATCCCCGGAGACTCCAGGAATAAAGTACCGGAGTAAAACGTTCCCTCTAGAACTCCATTTTATTAACATAAAGAATATTAACATGATTTATTATTTCAGGAAACTTAATTAATTTGCTTTTTCTATCAAATAAAATGTAATAATTTAATAAAAACTGCAGTTTTTTCTCTCACTAGTTCTGGCATAATTTAGTTTGTGATGACGTATTTACATTTATTGAAACTAAGGCTCTGAACCAGTCCTGTGTCCACACAGACAGGAGGCGCACAGGGAGGCAACACAAAACACAGACAGAAAAGGTGTTACCGCAGAAATCTGGGGTTGCTTTGCAGGAGGAAGGTTTAAACATGAACCATTAATAAAGAAATCCACACAGAGTCCAAAAGCAACGGGACGGAGAACTCAGAGTAATATTCATTTTCAGCTTCAGCAGTAACTTTTCACGTAAGCGTTGTTTAGGATAAATGGTTTCCTGAAGTCTGGAGCCCGAGCACATCCTCAAACGCTGCGTCTCAGAACCGCACGGGGGTCGTTCGGTCTGGACTGTCGGTGTTGGAGAGATTAAGTGTGTTGGTAACTTTGTGCTCGCTGGCTGCACCGCAGCATCCGCACACACGGCACCATTACTGGAACAGACGCCCATGAACCTGTGCAGGAGTCAAACACACACTCGTCTCCTCTGAGGAGCGTTCGGCCTTCCAATCTCAAAGTTTGGAAAGCATCCAAAGCACCAGCGAGCGGACGCAGCTGAAGGATGGAAAATGTATTTTACAGCTACTCAGAGGAAGTGGAAAAAAACTAGACGAGCATTTGTTTCCCTGTACCCAAAAGGCAGAACTAAGCACACAGACAGATGGGGAACATCTCACATATGTTTCTAGACGTGGAGCTTATTAGCAATCTGAATGCATCGACTTCATGATTAATCAGCAGGAGGCGGTTTGACAGGGGTGTGTGTGGGATGCTCTATGCCTGGAGGCTGATCAATACCAATCTCATCAATACCGTAGTTCATTATCCTGTGAGGGCGGTGGAAATGCTAAGGAAGGAAACAAAGAGGAGACTCACACACAGCTGAGGTCAGCGTGGCGGCGCTGCGTGGCGGGCCTTTTCCTTCTGGCTTTGTTGTTCCTCTTGAGATAAATGAAGCGTGACTTTGGCAGTCCATCTATCCAGCCTTGAGGAGGACCTCAGCTGTGCCATTCCTCTGTGCCCCGAAGATGCAGAGACTAATTCAGATAAACTGCCGTTCACCTCTGTTCCTATTCGTGTGCTCTCCGTCTCTCTGCAACTCTGAGGTAGCTCGTAGAGAAGCTTGCCCGCCAAAAGCTTCAAATGTGAGGCTACTGACGTGCTAACAGGGTGAAACTCGGGTTTTCTCCATGCTGGCCTTCAGTACCTTCTGCCACTGAGCTGACGATCACCTCCAGTCAGTCTCATGTAGGGATGGGTATCATTTAGGTTTTATCCAATACCGGTGCCAAATCGGTACTTTTGAAACAGTGCCGGTGCTTAAAGAATGGAGAGCACAAACTTGGTCCAAAAACCTCTTATGGTTTTATTTTTAGCAGTCTCTTTTTTTCTGCAAAATGATAAGAACCGTACCAACATATAAACATCATCTGTGCAAAGATTTATGTTTTTAAAGTGAAACAGTGAAAAATTACAGCGCTGTCAATACATGAATATCCAGACGTTGTACAAAAATGTCCAATTTTGGTACACAGTTGGACACCACGCCAGTTGAATGTTTTAGGTATTTAAGAGCAGAAATTAATTAATTTTATTAACATGCCTAAAAATGCTTTTGTTTTTTTGTTTTTTTAAAATGCGTTTTTGAAGAATTAACCACACATTTACATGGTAATGGGCCTTTTCTGCCATGGAGCGCTTAATTGGCCTCTGGCCCTTTAAACTCTGAGGGGCTGTAACTTTGGTTTCTTTTGGTCAATTTGCATGATTGACACCTCTTTTTAATTGTTTGGGCCAATAGAGTCACAGTAACGATGCCACATTCACATTACTTCAACCAATCAGACATTTCAAGGCCAAAACCCACGTGGGCCCAAATTTACTGCATGTGGCGTCTGTCCAGTCACGTGTCTGTAGGTGGGTCTAAAATGGAGGTTGTTGACGGAAAACAGCTCTGATGCGGCTAGGTAGGCATGGTAACTACTGATAATCACGTGGCTACCGGCTGCCAGCGAAATCTGGACGGTAAGCCAATTTCTGTCTTAGCGCATTTGCGCCGCTGTGTGTTTTTGTGGTCTTCTTTTGCGGCTCATTCAGTGAATTTTGGTCAGAGTGTGGTGAAACTTGGTGTTTGGAATTGGTGATAGCTGTGGAAGATAACAGCCTATCTTTAGCCGGTTACATGAAGTCTGGAGAATTTCTGGTTCGCCTTGTTTGTTTAGTGGACTTGTGCGCATTTACATAACTGCTCATTTAATCATGGCTTGTTTTCGTTGAGTTTGGTGGTTGTAGAAATGGTTTATATGACATTTTAGCTGAGATTCAGAGGTTTCTGTGGATACCACACTTGATCTCCTCCTTTTTGCTCCCGGTACCGGGGGCGTGGGGCTTAAAGCACTTGTTGCAGGCTGCTGAGTTTGCATCTTTTGCTGTGAAGTACAGCCAGACTTTGACCGCTTCGCCTTGGGCATTTTTAATCTGTAGCTCTGCTCTAAAAGAACGTACGTACCTGGGCCCGCCTACTATCCTTGTACAGGTAAAATGATTGGCTAGAATCCAAAGTGTATGACATCTCATGAAAAAAAAAAAAAGCACCGAAATGTGCGCTGCTTTTCGGTCTGGTTACTACCGTTTATGTCAGAACCGGTGCCAGATACCGGTACCCATCCCTAGTCTCATGTCAGGTGATGAACCAGAACCAGAGACTGGCGACATTATACCCTCTGCTTTTAAAATGACGTGTGATTGGATAGAAACGTCCCGCTCACCTGAGCTCCGAGTTTATCATCTCAGCTGCAGGTTGCAAGTCATATTGAATAAAACATGATGTTCAATTATGAAATCAAGACGCGTTTCATCAAAAAGGACCAGGGAGAAGGGGAGGAGTTTGGTATGAGAGTGCAGGTTTCGGGTACGAGAAGACGGCGGTGCTTAAACGAGGTGGCCGAGCTTCTCTTTAAGCTGCGTCACTGATTTTGTGCAGCTCAACATAAGGAAAGTCATGAATCCGATTTATCCAGGAGGAGAAAATCGGACACAAAGCGCACCGAGTCCAGTCAGCTGGTTTGGGTACTCCTCGGTGTCCCCCAGAGTAGCTAAGGAGGTAGCAGGGAGTGGGAGGTCTGGACATCTGCCCCTGTTCATGTTCAATAACAACCCACAAATCCACAAAGAAATGTGGCCTTAACATCATCTCTGATCCCTCTGCTGCTGCAAAGCCTCTTCATATCTGCCAGAGCGCTTCACAGGACGAAGAAGGGCAAGACCGCCAGCCAAACTGAGCTGGAATAAGGAAGCAAATTTAAAAGGGCAAAAACACAGAGGGAGAGGGGTGGATGGCGTACGGGAACGCCGAGGAAGGATGCAGATAACGAGACAGAAAAGGAAGAGCTGTGCAGAATCAGCGCTGAGGGCAGAAAGCCGCACAGGGAGAAAGCAAAGACGGAGAGCAATTAAACGGCGGGGCAGTCAGAGATGAGCGGGCAAAAACACGACATGAGATAGTGTTCAAAGCAAACACAGAAAGATTCCCAAAGAGAGCGAAACGGAGAAGGAATTCTGCTGTGGATAAGTAGGTCTGCCTTCCAGCTGGAACACACCATTACATGAATTATTTCCAGATAAAACGACCGTGCCCGGGCCAGTCAAAACCACTTTAGATCCCTGAATTCATCACTCGCTTCATGGACCAATCATTTCTTTTTCAGATTTCAGAAGTCCCAGAACTCCTCCAAGTGATTAACCGCATTTATAAAAGAGGGGAAAAGAACAAAAGCCCACGATGATTAGAGCTCCATCCCTCATCTTCATGACGAAGGACAGAAAACAGTCCTCCTCAGAGTCTGAGCAGCTGAAGCAAAGTGTGAGAGGACACACAGACCTCAGCAGGGAAATAATCTACACCGACTCTCTTTTTGATACCAAAGCCCTGCTTCTGTTTCAGTTAGGAGTCAGAAAATCCAAGAACATTCATCTTCCTGCTTTTAAAAACGGCGTCACAGGAAAGGCCTATTTTCACTCTGAAGGGTTGCAGCTGTGCTCTCATTGGTTTTCAGTTAAAGACTAAATCTGACCAGATGATGGCGCTACAGAAAAAGTCAGAAGGTCACAGAAACTGCGATTCACACGGTTCGTAAAGAGGGTGTGGCTACGGGGTGATGCTCCCGGTTGTTGGTGATCCCTCTTCCGTCACTGGGACTCAGAGTGGCGTTATAACAGAGGAGATAAAATGATCCTGGATGACATGCACGCCTCATTTCCTGTAAATCCTTCCTGCACCCGTCGCAGATCGCCCCATCGCTAACACTGAACATTAGAGACTATAAAATCAGGATCTGGGTTTTATGACCTGTTATTACTTTATTAAACTTGTTGTAAAGGCTTGTTTCATCCAGACAACCAGGTTCGTTAACAAGCAGCTGCATGTTTGTCACGTTTGCTCATTAGCATAACTGATACCCGTTCATTCCTGCTGTGCGCCATTTGTGGCTGAGTTTCGTTCACAAAGCTGAAAGTAAACAGCAAAAACGAACCCTGCAGAGCTTCACAGGTTCTGCAGCCGCAGATCAAACAGCAAACTAAGCAGAGTCAGCACAAGGCCATCGGTGGATGGACAGGTAAATGCTGTAGCTACCTTCAGGCAACCAAACGCAGCGTGTCGCGTCAGGCAGAATCACAATAAAATGTTTATGGAACTTTTGGATTTTATGTCATTTCAGGCTTGAGTTCATGTTTCTGATTACAGATGTTTGAAATCATAGCAAACACAAACACAGACACAGGTGTTCACATACTTCTCCAGGTAAAATGTGTCTGTGCATGCTGAGTTTACTCCACAGTCTGAACTTCAGTGGTGTGCGGATCGATATGGAAATATCGATTTTAGTCATCTGGGGTAAATTTGCAGTTAATCATTAACAGGAACTATTTTATTGGGACTGTCTAAAGGATTAGTAGGAACTACCCTTCTTCCACCTGTGAAATACGTCTGTATCAATGCATCACGGCTCGCTCACTCTGATCATCGTGAGCAGAGTCGTGTTTGGAGATGTGTCAGCAGAGGCGAGGTTTGTGACACGTGTGGCAAGCACTCAAACCTCGTCAAACACAAACAAAAGTAAATCATAGCACAGAATATGATGATGAGTTTGTGATGAGACGACCTGATGAAGAGGAGGAGAGGAACAGGTGAGGAGACAGATGTCGCTTGTCGAGTCCTGTGGCGCTGAAGGCAGGAACGATCCAGGCGCACAGGGAGAAAACGTGGAGCTGCTGGCGATGAGTAGAACTGTTGCTGAATTTTGGAAAGTGCCTTAGGTTTTTGTTTTTTGTTTCTATGTTTAAGTGATGGGAATTCACCGCATCCACAAAACTACAGATTCCCATTTTTTCAAAATGTAGAGCATTTAAAGTGGATTAAATAGGCTAGGTATCATTAAAATATACAGGGTTTTTGCAGTAAAACAGTTACTGTAGTATTTAACAAATAAAAATAACTAAAATATTTTATACGTAACATAAATAATAACATATAAAATGTTTCTCAGCTTTTATTTTCAGTCACATTTGTTTTTCTTTCCAGATTGACTTTCCAGATTTTTTCATTCTTGCATTATAATTTTTCATAATTAAACAATAAAAAGAAGAAGTCTGATGTCTTGTATTCATTATAAAGGTATAATTTAAAATGCACTACTTTTTATTCAGATTTTGATTAAATTTTAAGTATCAGTATTGGATCAATATTGCCGATACCAGCCTGAATTATACTTGGTATCAGACCGGAAAGGAAATCAGTGTTATCGCACATCTACTGAACCTAGTAGCTGGGCACGGTGCAGCCGCAGTTAGCGATGCTGGCTCTCGGTGTGGAGGGTTTGAATCTGCTGCAACAAGTTTTAGCTGAGTGGGATTTTTCAGCCCAGCCTGACACGTGAAAAAAAGACCATTACTGACCTTATTTCAAGACTTTGACTAACAGTGGCTAACATTGGCTAACAGTGACTAACACTGGCTAACAGTGACTAACACTGGCTAACTGACTAACAATGGCTAACAGTGACTAACACTGGCTAACACTGGCTAACTGACTAACAGTGGCTAACACTGGCTAACATTGTATAACATCGGCTAACACTGGCTAACATCGGCTAACAGTGACTAACGGCGACTAACACTGGCTAACACTGACTAACAGTGGCTAACACTGGCTAACATTGTATAACAGTGGCTAACACTGGCTAACAGTGACTAACAGCGGCTAACAGTGACTAACACTGGCTAACACTGGCTAACATTGTATAACAGTGGCTAACAGTGGCTAACAGTGGCTAACACTGGCTAACAGTGACTAACAGTAGAAAGAGACCGTACAGTAATACAGGTAAACCCCAACAATCAGACTAGGAAGAACCTGACCACAGCAGGAAGGAAAAACTCCCCTTTAACAGCAAAAAACGTCCAGCAGGACCATCCTTAGCTGAGTTCCCCTCTCCTTTGTATGGAGTTCTGACCTTGATTATACTCAGTTTAGTCTTTAGGGTTTTTAGTCATAGTCTTGTCTCCCTGTTAGGTGTTCCTGTTATATCAGAATCAGAATACTTTATTAATCCCTAGGGAAATTATGTATGTTATATGACTTCCCGTTTTATTTTGTTAACCCTTTCAGTTTAGTTTCTCCAGCTGTCTGCACCTGTGCTGTTCCTTGTGTATCTCTGTGTCTTCAGCTTCTCTTCTTCTTTGATGGTGCGTTCGATATAAAATACTGTGATGCTTCTCATTAGTTTGTTTTTCTGCTTTCGTGTTTTACCGTTTGGGCTAACACGAAAGCATTTTGAGTCTACATTATGCCTGCCTGTGTTCAGGCTGCATTTCGGGTCTAGATCCGCACTCCACCACCACACAAACCTCTGACATCATCGTGTGAAATCAGGGATCCAGAAAAATAAAGACTCTCGCTTACACGCATCAAAATCAACCAATCCAAACATCTTCCAAACTTGTAGTTCCAGTCAGTCGTTGCTGGATATTCCAGACCGGGATAAAATGCCGGGCGTGCTAAAGTTGACTTTGAATTTATTTTAAGATGACGTCCAGCAGTGCTGCTGCTTTTCTGATATTCAATCGCACCCAGAAACAAAGTGATCCTTTCCCAGCGTTTGTTCTGTGCACTGAAAAAGTTTGAATGAGCCAGCAGGAGCAGAAACCACCCACAGTTCCTCTCTGTGTCTCACATTTATGAGCAAGGCTTTAGAAAAACTCTGGAACAAACAGAGCGGTCAGTGTAGGTCAGGCAATAAAACTCAACAGCATTATTTCCCACAGGCCACATTTTTCTTTATATGCAATCCATTACCTGAGCTAAAACTTAAGGACGTGAAACTTTATTCGGGTAATATCAGAGTTCACACAGGAGTGGGAATTTCCTGCGTCCCCTCTGAGAGCTGTTCACTCAGCTCTGGGAGCTGCGATAGCAGCGCGACCATTATTTGAAGCGAGCCAGCGAACAGAACCTGACTCTAATTGATTTGCGTTCGTTCCATAATATAAGTCGTGCAGAGTTGAACTGCGCCGCCTATGCCGTCTGAATGCAACTCACTCGAATTAGCATTCTCTGTGCAGCTGATGTGGAGACGTGAAACTGGATCCCGGGGCTGTGAGGAGACCCGCTCTGTCTCCAAACCCAGCGAGAGCAAAGTGAGGCTGGACTGAGCTGCTTTTCCAGGACAGTAATATTCAAGGTGATGGTCAGTGCAGTGGGACAGCCTCAGGCAATGTCTGTATTTACACCCCACACCCACACATAACTTCATCTACGGCCTGTAAGCTCCGGCTGAGCCCGGCAGGCTTGCTCACACCGGGCCGGTGAGGTTCATAAGTGGCCTGACATCATTAAGACATCAGCGTAAATCCAAAAACTACTCCTGTGTGACGGGACTCTGCTTTTGCTGCTGTCTGCAGCTTCTTTTGGGACCATTTGGTTTTTCACAGCTGTGAGCATCAAAAAAGAAAATCCCTTCACTTCTCCACAGACGGCCAGAACAGGAAGTGAGAAAATACATGTTTATCAGCATGTCTCAGTTTCACAGCCACATCCATCGTGCCCACATCTAAGCACTATTTTTTGGTTTTATATGTCTTCCTGCTGATAAAGACCTCCACCCCATCGCTGTTCATACTACACCCATGTAATTATCTTAAAAAATACAAATAAGAAAACACAGCAATGATTACTACGACATTTTTCAGGGAAAATGAGCCAACAGAACTTTTTCTGTAGTTTTCTGTATTCGTGCTGACAGGTTTCTTTCATTTCTTTATCACATAGAAAAACTGAGCTGTGCTGCTGAATTTTCACTTCTTTTTCCTAAATTCGGACAGCTCAGGGATTAAATGTGCAGTTAAACATCTTTACACTGACACTGTTTCACAGGCCCGGCCTCTGACGATCATGTTTAAATGGAAGAGCTGAAACGCCCACTCACCCCCAGCTTGCGGCTGCGCATGCGTACGTAGCCCTGCTTGACGATGTCATTGAAGTTGGAGGCCATCTTTGAAGGCCGCAGCACTGGAGACCATCCAGATGTTTCCTCCTTCACTCGTTCAGCTTCTGTCACTGACAGTCCGTCTGTCTTTTCTTGGACTTTTCCACTTGAAAGTAAAAAAAAATCGAACCTTTTCTTCGTCTGTCCTCTTTCACAAAACTCTCAACATCCTCCTCTCTCCTTCTCCTCTCCTCTGGCTGAGGTTCCTCTCCTTTTTGTCTTCCTTCCTTCTCATTCCTTCAGCCTCAGACAGCTCATTTCTCCAGCTGGCATCTCTGAGAAATGGACCGACAGTAAGATGGAAAGAAAGAGGGAGGAGAAATGGATATATGTTCATTATTCATTGAAGAGCGAGGTGCACAACATTAACGTGCATTATTCATGCCGCTGGCACACACTGAACTCTGAGGGGAAGCATGCAATGGGATTGTGCTGAATGTACAGTTTCCCGTGTGTCTGCTTGGATTTCAGTTTCCCTGTTTGATTGTTTGAGTTTGTGTGTGTGTGTGTGTGTGTGTGTGTGTGTGTGTGTGTGTGTGTGTGTGTATTGCACAGTGACATAAAGGAAACCAGAGGAGGCAGCTTGTATTAGACGGCGCTGAAACCAGGAAATAAAAAATCTGATGGTTGGAGTCGTTGATATAGCGTTAAGTCTCTAACAGAGCTCACTGCATCAAATTAAAGTTGATTACGTTGATTAAGTCATGAGGTGGAGGGTCAGCCGGCTTCCATCGCGCTACATTTGCATTTCAAACAGCCCGATCTCCTCGTGCTCTCCGTTCAGCAGTCATTATGAAGTTACAGCATTTTCACTCCGACGTGTAAACACAGATCTGCCGTCATCATTTGTCCCCGTGAAGCTGATTCAGTGTTAACAGTCACTGCTTTAATGTAAATGTGAGTCTGATGCAGTTGTACTCTCGCTGCAGCCGCCCACGACTCTGATTTGCTCGCCGATTCAAAAACATCTGGTGTTTGATTTCTGCCGGCCAATTCATACTAGAGATGGCACGATACCACTTTTTTATGTCCGATACCGATACCGATATCATAAATTTGGATATCTGCCGATACCGATATTAATCCGATATAGTGTTTTTTTAATCAATAAAACTGTTTTTTTAATATCTTGCTGCATTTTGTATAAGTTCATACTCAAGTTTAAATAAACAACAACACTAAAGCTATTCTGTTATACCTGTATGTAAAAAATACACTGCACCCAAAATATTTCATAGTTCAGCAACACTGATCAATCTAATAAACTTAAACCTACTCCATCCTCCCTATTCTGGTATTTTAAAGAGTACTTAGCAGAAATATTAAGCAACCTAACTAATAGGGTTGCAAACTCCCAGCAAAAAAAAAAAAGGGAACCACCCCCACCCTCCACCTCATGATGCTTAATCAACGTAATCAACTTTAATTTGATGCAGTGTGAAAAAAAATGCACAGAATTAAATTATTTTTCAAGAATAATTAAATAGATTCAACATCTTTCTTCAACAGAATTGCAGACTGCACAGATGGTACCTTCCCAAAGGAAAAAGTACTATAGCTTACTAGGGTATATTAGACTTAACAGTTACTATATACAGTAATGGACTTCTATACATTTTACATCAGATTAAAACTTTGGGTGTAAGATTCAGATAATTATTTATTAAAAGCTAGACATTTTAAATGAGAATAAGAAAGAAAAGTATGTCTTTGTGCCCCTTTTCCCTGTTCATGCCCTATCGGCCCCCTGGCTACACTTTGCTAGATCCGCCTGCACAGTTACCAGCCGTCAGCTACGTGAAAAGGATCCTGGTGTAGAAAGTAATATTAAATAAATTCTAACAACAGCTTATCAAGCTTAAACGTGCTGCTGTTGTTCAGCCGCTGGTTTCCTCTTTCTGGTGCAAAGTGGGCCAAAACAAACAAGAGAGACGGACTCAAGCGACAGAAAAGCCGATCAGCTGATCATTAAGCAGTTTCACGATTGAAGTAGCGGCAGGAAGGTGAGGGAGAGGCAGTCACTCCATATATCGGTTGTTAAGCTTAACGTGGGAACGCTTTACAAACATTCAGAGATGAACTTACACACTTGCTTTACTTCTCTCTGGGATAACTTCCTCAGAGATGAAATGCTGGATTGCTAGCGAGGCTACAAATACACACAGCAGCTCTATGACGTGAGCGCACTGCTCCAACGTGCTACGGTTATGAGCCGAGTTACGCCGTGTTGCAAGTTTTGTGAGGTGCTTTTTTGATATTTAATGGATCGGATTACATTTTTTATTTTTCACCGATATCCGATCCAGCAATTTACGTCAGTATCGGACCGATACCGATACCTAATATCGGATCGGTCCATCTCTAATTCATACTGACATACATATCTGGATATGTATCTGAGATAAAACGAGGCTTTGTGGAGCTCGTTGTGTCACATATCATGTCTTTCTCTGTCTCATACTGAACATGTATGTAAGGAATGACCATCGAGCAGCAAGACTCCAGTCACGCAGGCAGAGACGGGATTCAGCAAATTGAGTTTCATATTTTTATTTATCAAAGCTTCAACTCGCCAGCTTACATAGCAGCTCTGTGAAGCACAGCAAACCAGGGATCTCTGACTGCTAATTATGCCAGATAAGCCATGCCCACGATCCACAGGGGTGTCTCCACACACCCCAATAAAGACAATCAGCGACATAAACATTTATATATTATAATTTTGAATAAAACGATCACCCCAGTCTATTCCTAATCATATCTTTATATTTCAAACATATCAACCTGTCTGCTGTCTGAAATATGCACGCAGAGCTCTGATGCTCTCTTGGATTGCTGCTGTTTAATCTCTTTATGTTACGGCCGGGATGGCCGGTGTGTTTGTGGACCCAAATGCAGACAACACGAGGGACAGAACTGAAGTTTAACAAAAAGCGATCCTTTATCATGGCTGTCAGAAAAAAGTAGGAAGGAGAAACAATGGTGAGAACTAAACTATGACCTAAACTGGTGAAGCTAAAGCTAGACATGAAAAAACGTAAACATGAATGTGAGCATGAACCTGGAAAAACCGAAACTTGAAAACATGAGATGAATTCCAGGAAACATGACGCGAGGTAAACGACCTGACACTGAACAGAGGGAGACAGAGAACTTCAATACACAGGGAAGTGGAAACACTGGGGAAACACAGCTGGCACAAATGAACACCACAGTGGAAGCAAAACTAAACACACTGAACATGAAAACACAAGACTTTCAAAGTAAGACAGGAAACATGGAGAGATATAAACCGGGACGCACGAGCTTGGTACGAAAGACAGAAAGAGGGAGGAAGCATGAGAGAGAAAGGGAGGATACAACACAGGGGACACGGGAAGAGGGAACGAGACACGACGGGCGTACATGGATGAACATGACAGACGGGGAGACGAGACACCGAGCTGAGACAACATGGAAACAAATATAACTAAACATACAATCAGAGCAAAGAATAGCTCATACTAACTAATAGAAATGAAATATTTTAAACACAAAGAACTACAAAGAAAATCACAACCTCAAAAAGTCACAGCACCACAGTGACAGCGAGGCGGACATACATTTATTTTAAATGAAGTCTGTAGTGGTTTCTGTGTTTGTGTTTTCCTGAGTTTAACTTCCTGTGTTAGTGTTTAGATTTGTGTATTGTTGTATTTGCAGTATCCAGCTTCCTGTTTGCCGTTTCTGTTCGGTGTGAGCCGTCTCTTCTCTCGGCTGGGGTCCTTCGTCCTGTTTTACCTGGACAGCTGTTGTCTGCCTGTGAGTTCTACTTCCTCCCTCTGATCGTCTTTATTGTCTCCCCCTGTATCTCGTTTCCTCAGCTGTCTCTGCTATAAAACAGTCATGCGAATAGTCCCGTCCCCTCTGTGAGTGCTGCTCTGTGAAGCACTGTGCTCCACTGTGTTTCTATTATTTTTCACACACAGGATGTGTCAGTCAGTTGTGTCAGCGTGTGTGTGAGTGATAACGTCGTATGCGTGGGGCCGGGCATTGTGCAGAGATGCACTTCCTTTCTACCACAGGAAGCAGATGGAGGGTGGGGCCGCTGTGCCCAGGTGTTTCTGACCATGCCCACTGAGCACCTGCAACTCAGGACAAAGGCAAGCTAACTTCACGGTGTGCTCCAGTTTCAGGTGTGACGGCCGTGCGTTTTTCAAATTAACCTGTGACCTCACACGAATACAGGAGAGCCGCTCTCACATCCAAACCTCGCCTCGGTCTGCGGATGGTTTGGGCACAGGGACGGGGAGGTGACGGGGAGGCGATGGGGTGTTTCATCTGCTGAGGCGGTAAACCAAGTGTGAAGCACAGCAGAATCACACACGGACACATTTCATCTCCACAGAGCAGACACACTCAGCTCAGTATTGAAGCTGAGACACAATATAATACACTGCAGCACAAATTTATGCATTCATTCATACACATGTGCAAACTGATGTGCATGCACGCCTGACTCTGTGTGTGTGTGTGTGTGTGTGTGTGTGTGAGTGGGAATGTGTGTTTGCCATCAGGCTGGGAGCAGTGGGGCAGACATTTCCCAGAGGGCTCAGTGGTAAATCTCCCTGACAACAGTGGAACAGAGACATTAAAGTTTAACAAGGGGCTCATTAATACACACGCGCACACACACACACACACACACACACACACACACACACACACACACACACACACACACACACACACAGGCTGGCACAGAGGAGGAGAGGCTTATCATTACAGCAGTGTTGGTTTTATAAAGCGGCTCAGGCACAAAAGATAATTAAACACTAAACAAACAGAATATTTGTGCATGAAACACACACACACACACACACACACACACACACACACACACACACACACACACACACACACACACACTGACACACACACACACACACACACAAACTCTCTGACACACACACACACACACACACACACACACACACACACACTCTCTCACACACTGACACACACACACACACACACACACACACACACACACACACACACACACACACACACACACACACACACACACACACACACACACACACACACACACACACACACACACACACACACACTGACACACACACACACACACACACACACACACACACACACACACACACACACACACACACACACACACACACACACACACACACACACACACACACACACACACACACACACACACACACACACACACACACACACACACACACACACACACACACACACTGACACACACACACACACACACACACACACACACACACACACACACACACACACACACACACACAGGCTACAGGTGCATCAGGACAGATGATAAACAGCACATAATGAAAACCCTGTGAGAGCGTATTACGGTGGTTCTTCCTGTGGTTTAAATGCACTCTAATCATTTTTTTACTATCAAATAAGATGATTAACATGAAAGTGGATGCTGGCTGTGGGATCACAGCTCTGAGCATCCCCCTTTAACATCTCTGAGCTCCTTTTTGTCCTCGGTCTATGCTCTCTTCTCTTTCACCTCAGATGGCCCCGCCCTTCCATGAGCCTGGTTCAGTTTCTTCCTGTTAAAACAGAGTTTTTCCTCCGTACTGTTGCCGAGCGCTGGCTCATCAGCAGCAGTGTGATTGCTGGGTTGGGTCCAATCTTTCCGCTCTCCTTGCTTGGAGACCCTGAGGCTGATTCAGAGTCTCGGGTTATCCTAACGATCGTGTCAGCTGGTGGATTGGTAGACTGTGCCGACCACCACACCACTGTGCCGCCCTGCAGCCAGTCTCTACAATAAGAACCTATACGTTGGGTATGAATATGCAACGTACATTAAAGTATTTTTCCTAACAGCTACAAATGGAGCTGCTACCTGATCTGAGACGGAGTCTTGATGGGTTTGTTCACTTCATTGTTTTAAAGAAGGAAAGAATAAAACTTAATGTCCCATCTACACAAACTGTAATGATGCAGAGCTAAGCTAACAGTGGCACGTTAACAACAAAAGAAACATATTATTTTCTCACAGATTTAAAATGAATTAGCTTCAGTTTAGGCTCCTTGAGTCTATTAAACAGGCTCAGGCTCAGATGTTCTCTGAGCCTGAGCCTGCGACACTCAGTATTTTATTGTAATCAGAGCTCTTAGAATTGGAAACTGCAATCGTTCTTGATTTTCATCGTAATTTGATGAATTGTGCAGGCGGTGGAAAGTTCCCGGTGCACGGCCTCCGGGGTAAATCTTCCTGCACAGAGACGCATGCGCTCCATCCGGCTTTCGCATCTGAAGCTGAAGCGTTCCCGACGGAAAACGGAGCTCAGCATCCTCCTCTTCAGTCCACTGAAACCAGTCAGAGTCTCTGTGGACATCAGAGAGCTGTAATGCTAATGTAAGCCCCACCCTTTCTATTTATTGTGTTTAATCACCTCAACATGAAAACGATATGGAAGTCTGTCAATAATATAAACAAGTCTTTATTTCACCGGGATAATCGACCCAGGACTAATTCCACATCCCAGGAAACTCATGGATCATTAACATCAAATATTGATTTTTTCTACTTCTTAACAGCAAAAACACAAAAGAAAAATGAAATGTTTCCAAATGTCTTCAATTTGTGCAAGTTTAATGCTGAGATTGGCCGACTGGCCGTGCTTCCTGCAGACTGAAACAAGTCGCTTCCACAAAAATCTCATTTTAGATGAACGACGTTTAAACAGAAACATAAGTAGATGAAGTATGATCATATGCCAAATATATGTATGAGTAAATGAACAGATGTATAGAAATAAATGTCCAACCTTTCTGAAATCTCACACCTTTGCTTCTTTGAGTGTTTTTAAATGTTTTTTTCTTTTCTATGAAATGTATTTATGAGATAATAAGACTGTTTATGAGAGTAACTTTGGAAAAACTGAAAAAATATAAAACAACTTATATGATTTTTATGTTTGTTTGTGCTGCACAGAACATAAAATCTTTCCTGAATATGAAATTTACTGGAGCTCCGTTGGTGAGCGGCTGTGTATGAACAGGAAGTCAGACACCTGAGCTCAGATTACAAAACAACATCTAGGCCCCAAAACTGAAAACCAAAAACCAAAAACTAAATTTTGAATGTGAAGAATATTAAAAACTGATTTTAACCTTGTTTTATACATTTTTAACCTTTGTTTATATTCACATTTCTGTTGAATATTTACATCTTAATATTGGCGCTGGAGGACTTCCTGTAACCAGAAGAACTAACTGCGTCCAAACGTGCTTCGCCTGCACCGTCAGCATCAACACATCTGAGCTGTGATCGTTTTTAAAAACTCACAGACGCACAAAGAGCCTGTCGAAGCACGCCGGAGATTACGAGGGTCTGACATTGATTCCCTGATGTAGCCTCATTGATCGCACGGTGGCCCTTCCTCTGTGTGTGTGTGTGTGTGTGTGTGTGTGTGTGTGTGTGTGTGTGTGTGTGTGTGTGTGTGTGTGTGTGTGTGTGTGCGTGGTATCCTGCAGAAGCCTGCAGCTCTCACATCAACACACCCGGCGTGCTCAGGCTCCACCGCGCTGAGGGAAGTGTTAAAGATCTGAGTATCGTTGTCGAGCACAGTGTGATGCACTGATGCAGACGCAGCAGCATCTGTCACGACTCGTGTTCAGACTTCTTAGAGAACTTCGGAGGATCTTCACACAGAGAACAATATCAGAGGCAGTCGCTGCACATCAGTACTGAGATTTCTGCTCCTCTCACTGATTCTGAGAGGACAGCTTCCACTGGCAGGCGCTTTCATGGTCTTTGTGTCAGACTTCATCTGCTCCATCGCTGACTCTGAGATTTCTCCTGGTTTGTGTGACTTCTCTCTGGACCTTACTGTTATGCTTTCAGTTTCCCACTTCCTGTTTTATTTTGAAGGTTTAAATCCTGGTGTAGCCACAGACATATGCACACTGTAAATCACAGCTACATGAACTAATGACACACCAGTCAAAACGTTAACTACAGTTGGTGTACACCTGAGTTCCCGCCTCTTACACTTTGCGCTGGCGTAGCATGTGAGTAAATCTGGCCCGTAGCGTACTACGTTAAAGCGCGGCATATTTGTCCTGACCTCTTATCCCCTCCCTCTGTGTTCCCCCCCCGCTCTAGTTCTCCTTCCCTCTCTCACTGATGTTCACCTGTGTCTTATCATCCTCAGGGCGTCTCTCCTGTTTTTTGTCCTGGAGTCTCTCTCGGAGCTTTTGAAATTGATCACTTATGGATTGTGTTTACGCTGTGGACTGGCCTCAGCTGCCCTTTCTCTTTTGTTTACAGCGAGTAATAACGCGCCGTCTCTTTAACTGTCTGTTTCTCTGCACTCGATTTTACAGCAAACACGACACAAAGATGCTTCAATATTTTGTTCCTTTCAAAAAATCTGGCAGCTACTAAATCCCCAACAGGCTGACATTCATATATGTGTGTGTGTGTGTGTGTGTGTGTGTGTGTGTGTGTGTGTGTGTGTGAGTGTGCTGACCTTTATACTCTCCTGAGTATTTTCCTTCCCGGGCTGGCACGAGTGTACATCAAAGATCACATTTGGCCAGCATCTCGGGCTGCACACACACACACACACACACACACACACCCCCCTAATAAAATTACTCACATATCACAGTGAGCCGGGGGGACACACTCGCACAGCCACCTGTCTCTCCAGCCTCTCGCCTGCAGAGAAGTGACTCATGAAATCAGTCGGGCAATCAGCCTCCTTTCCTGCACGCCTGTCTCCTCACCTCCTCTTCTTTTCACTTTTCCTTTCCGCACACACACACACACACACACACACACACACACACACACACACACACACACACACACACACACACCTTCCACCTCCTTGGTTTTCCTTTCTATTCTGATCTTTTCTTTTCTTTTGAACACAATCTGCGTATCTACAGGACGTCAGGTGATTTATCTAAAAGCCTGCATGAATTCTGACACGCACGAGGCCTCGATATCATCTGGACTGTTCTCGCTGGGTTTATCGATCCTTGTCTGGATATCAGCAAAGCCCACCCTGTGGAGTGGAAATGAAATGAAAAATAGAAGAAGATGAAGGAGCTGCTGTTTGTGCAGACTGCTGAGAAACGGTGACAGGACCACGGAGCTGTGAAGATATTTGCCTTTATTGGTCCAACCTGACCCCGAGTTAAATCTGCAGCTGTGGCAGGAATCAAGTTTGTCTGAGTGCACGTGGATGCAGGCCTGCTGGAAAGGCAGTCTGTGTTCTTAATGAGTGTTATGAGTCTGTAACACTGTGACATTACGCATCACTCCATAGCATCACATTACATTCATTACACAGCTGTGTCTGTCCAAACCAGCCCACAGCTCTTCATGAGAAAGTGAGAGCATTTATGGGTTTGACCCGGTAAAAAATGTTGAGTCTGATTCACAAATACACGTCCTCTAAGTTTTGTCCCTGAGCCTGGTTCTGCTGGAGATGTCGTCCTGTTAAAAGGGAGTTTTTTCTTCCCACTGTCGCCAAAGTGCTTGCTCATAGGGGCTTTCTTTGTATTATTGTAGCTTCTTTATCTTACAATTCACTAGCTGGCCCCACGTCCTCATTTGAGGTTTGACAGCGTTTTAGTAGGTAAAGTTGAATGCTTGGACATGAACTGAGCTGCGGTTTGGGGAAGGCCTCGAAGGGGACCAGCGACGGCTCCCGGGCCTGGCAGATCCACATGGACTAAATAGAAATAAAGTTAAAGAATTGAAAACAAGGAGGGAGGGAGGGTGGGGCACATAAACGAGGAATGGACCGCTTGCAGAACTGGGGGAACCTATATCGATGACAACCGGAAGGAGCATGTTTGGAGGCGTGGTCCCGCTCCTGAAATTCCGATACATAATCTCCAATACAAAGCTGCTGAGGCGACTGTTGTTGTGATGTGGCGCTGTGTAAATAAAACTGAGTGGAATGATAAAGCATGGACATTTCTATGCTTCTGTGTTTGTACAGTTAGGACTATAAGTGGCCTCTAATGTGACAGAAGGACACGACACAGTTCATTTCCAGAGCTCACAATCGCCTCATCTGCAGTATTTTAGCGAGGAACGAACAGACTGACGGCTCCGGCGTCAGAGCAGAGGAAGAAACGACGCTGCATTTCAGTGTGTGCAGGATCTGTCACTGAGCCCGAGGACCTCAGAGCGAAGCTGAGCGTTACTGAGCAGCTCTGATTAGGAGGAAGATGCTCTCCGGTCTCCCTCAGGCTGCATCACCGGCAGCCTCAGTGAACGCCTTCTAACATTTACAGTCTGTTTATCTGACAATGAAATCTGCTCCCTGTTTCACTTCATCCCACTGTGAGCGAGCAAATGACAAGAGGTTTAATTCCTATTTGCTCTTATGTTTTATGCAAAGAGTTGTTCATTTATTCATCCGTCCTGCAGCCATGACGAACACTGAAATGCACACAGACAACAGTAAGACATGAGAGCAGAGCATGTGAGCCTCCCCCTGATTCTTGGATTTAAAATTAGTAGTTCCAGCAACAAAGCAAATTTTGCCTGTGGCATTTATGTCTGTGTATGATTTACTGTCAGTTTTAACGTATGAGGAACCAAGTTTTTATAGCAGGTTCCAAACTGCAGCCCAGGGTTAGGGTGAACCCTGATATACTCACAAAACCCAACATGTCAAAATACTGACATACAGGGAACATAAAGCTCTTCATATTTACTGATTTTAGCCTTGATGCACTCAAAAAATTCATGCCCAAAATCCTGACTTTGCCTATTTTAATTACATGTAATTTTGTAAAATATGAATTTGAATGGAATCTAATCAGATATAGTGTACTTGATTTTCATACATTCGGTTTATAGCGGTCAGCTTCCCTGAAGATTAAACATTACAATAAATAATCCTTTGATCAAAATTGTTGCCTCGTGTTTATTGAGGGTGAAAAATAATTTTTCGAGTGTGGCCACGTACCATTTAGGTCTGTAATCAACAGTAAAATGCTTCGAAAACAGGAATTTGAGGCTGAAATGAGAACTTTATAGCTTTTATAACTTTGTTTAAATCGTTAGGCTGTTAGGTCGTCAAAGCAAAATACCCAAAAATCTCAAAACTGACCAATGCATAGAGAAATATTTCTGTCTGCAGGATTCTGTCTCAAGCTAAAATGTGATTTTTTTTTTTTTTTAAAATTTTAATTAATATTATTCTGAAATACTGTTTAATGAAGGACAAACAGGCAAAGACTTCATAAAGCTAGAAACAGCCGTGATTGGTTGGCCATAACTGGAGGAAGAAGGACTGTTAAGCTATCAGCTAATGCTAGTCAGACTGATTACCAGTCTGCCTCCAAAGACTGTACATGAACATCACTCAGGCACAGGTGCATGCTAATTGGTGCTCAGTAACATCCAATTAAAATCATCAAAGTTCACTGTGCACCAAACCTGGAGCTCCGCCTTCTTGGACGGTCTGTTATTACAGTAACAGGTCCAGTTCAGGTGAAGCTAGCAGACAGCTAGCAGCTACAGCCACCTGTGTCACCATCCGCCTGTCAGTCACAGAGGCCACGCCCCTAATAATGCAAACTTTAGGCCTTAATACAATATAACCAGGTGAGTTATAGTACAGGTGTTATGAAGGAGGGAAACAGACCAAACAGTTTGTGTATCAGGCTGTAAACATGTTTGTTTTAACATGGAAGTCTATGGGGACTGACTCACTGCTGCCTCTGCTGGACAGTAGAGGAACTCCAGGTTTCAGTGTTTCAGCATTGGTGTTTTTGTATGTCTGATGTTAAAAAAGCCAAAAAAGGAGGGCTGGTGCACGAGCTCAAGACGTAACAAGACGAGATGATGAGAGAAAAGCGCATGACATGAAAAAAAAAAAACTCGGAGTGTGGAGGTCGGATATTAAAGAGAGAAATTCAGATACTCCTCTTTCCTCTCTCTGCCTCACACTCACACACTCACACACACCCTCATGCCTCTCCCCAGTCCGCCCCAAGGCTAACACTTGGGAAAGCGTCAGTCTGTCTGCTTATAACTATCTGTCACAGATAACGATGGGGATAAACACACACACACACGGACAGGGGCCACAGACAGAGAGACACTCCGTCTCCAGTCTCATATCAGATGGTGACGTGCGCACATGACCAACACACCGACTCCGCCACGCGCACTTTGAGCTATCTTTCACGAGGCGACGCGTCAGACACACTTTTTCACTTCAGAGAAAACGCGACAAACAGCTCGCAGCTCTCCCAGCAGAAGCTGAAATATCTGAATTCATTGTTGGCCTGAGAAAAAACACACACAGGCAGCACTCAGGAAGAAATAATAACTGCATTCGTCTGAAAAGATGTGATTTGGTCAGCAGGACTGATGACACGTTAGGACGTTAAACCTCCCCAGGCGGCCGGGTGTATAGTATCAGTGTGCAGCACAGAGTACAGTGACGGTGACAGCAAAGTGCCAATTATGTTCATTTGGTCGCTCGGCGTGACGTCGCCGGCTCTGAAACAGGCAGAGAGACGTGTCGATACAGAGCAGCTGCTGCAGGGATCTCATTCAGGCCTCTGCTTTTTCTGCTGCGCTCAGGTTAGTGCGGGACACAATAAAGTGCTCCCCTTCACTGTAGAAACACTTTGCTGCAGGCAGGAAGAGTCATACTAACCTCTGACACACACCTGGCCACCAGCAGCACATACAGGAGTAACCTGTGATATATAAACATTTGTGGATCGGCTCAGATCTGGGCTGCACACATTTTGCTATCTAGGTTAGTCTGAGACATCCTCGCCTTTTTTAAATGTCGGGATTTTTCTTAATTGCTTCTTTCTGCCTGCCTTTTTAAGCGCACCTGTGCACGTGTTCACGTCCCAGTTATCTTATCTGGGTCACGGTAGATTCCTTCGACGTGACTCTTACGCAGCACGGTGGTCTTACCAAAGTCGGGATGGGCACGCCCTCCTCCCAGGATCAGGAGTTTGGAGCATCGAGGTTTAATCTGTGGCGTCCCTGATATTTGATGTGCAAACTGTTTTTGTAGGTGACAAAGTGTCTCGAGTTCATTTCACTCCACGTTCCTGTTTCTCCCGCCGGGGACGACGACCTGTGCCGAGAACAGTCCTGACCCGCTGCTCGATTTCGTGCCGCTGAACCTGATAAACGAAATGTTTCATTCATGACGTGACTTTTCCACGACAGCGTCGCCGCTGGATGTAAACAAGCTGACATTTTCTCACCTGTGAATCATTCCCGCAGTTTGAAGACAAATGTCATCAGGAGCTGCTGGAAGCAGACGATGCGCAGAGCTCTGCGTCCTGACAGCGACGATTTGGTTTCATGTTTTTAACTTAATTATCAATCCTCCACTCTGCTTCCACTCAACTGCTGCCAGCCTGTGTTCATACAGTCATGCATAATAGAGCTTCAGCCTGTCCCGCACTTTTATTGGCAGATATCTGAAAGCTTCAGCCTGACTTCGCAGTGAGCCCTGAAATGGAAGCTAATTCTGAAATGCTAAAATAGCAAAAATGTACCGAACAACACGCCGCTGATAAATAATTTACACCAGTGATGATAAATGAAGTTTGAGTGCAAACAAGCTTCCATCTCTTAAATCTGCTGAACATTTCTAATTACTAACATAGAAACATAACGCCGGGCCCAGCACAGCACTGTCAACCTGTTACATTAATATTCTGAAAGGACCTAATATAATATTGGTATTAAACATTATGTCTGTGTAGGGGAGCCTCACTCAGAAACATTTGTCCTCCAAGTATAATTTGAACCATTTCAGTGAAGAACTTGGATTCCTGCAGTCCACACAGAGAGCATTATACACCCAAAGCCAGTTTCACCGTAACTGGACTGCACAGCACAGAAAACCTGGTTAGTGTTTGTTTGGTTTCCCAGGCTAAACGACCAGCCTCTATAAATGACACACGCAGGCTGGCTGCTTGCTACAAACAAACGGAGAGCCGAGCCCTGAGACGACGGCTCCGCCGGAGCACCTGCACAGCTGGAGCTGAGTGCAGACTCAGCTTCACTTGCTGCAGCCCGGCCCATGGCAGCGGCACCGTCCAGTCATCGGCTCCATTTGTGCCGTTTCTCTTGCAGCAGCGGACTCGGTCATCTGGCTCTGATCCACCTCCATCACGTTCATTTGCTGTAAAAATTAAACAGCAAATTGGTTTTGTGTCTTGTTCACTGCTGTGATGACGTGACCTTCACGCTGGTCAGTTTCAATGAGTAACAGGACGAACTGCATCTTTAATGTCCTTATGCGTATGTACATGGAAAACATTCATTACACGCCGACAGGTAGTTTAAAGCCTGAGCGTTAGCATTTCAGCTGATGCTGGTTGTTGAGCAGGAAGTGACGATGGACGATGAGCTGTCAGCCAACTTTATTTATCAGTGTGCGTGCACAGACTGCGTGGGAGCAGCAAGCAGACACACACACCTGTTAATTAGTCCTCAGTAACATCCAATTAAAATCGTAGAATTGAGACCTGAGACCTGGGCAAGGTAGCAGTCACACAAACTCAGTGAACACAGTAAGAAACTGTTGTTTTCCCAGTGGAGGAGAGGACCGCGCCACCAAACCAAGTCTGCAAAGATGAGCCGCAGACTTCACATTTGTTCTGAAACATGAGATACATGATGCACTGAGTCAAGACTCAGGAGGGAGGAGTTATTCCCAAAGTAAAAACTATTTCACTTTGAGCTTCCTGACAAGACTTTTTGTTTTTTATTAAAGCAAATAAAATGCGTCCTGAAACCCTGCAGGACTCCTTTAGTTAGCGCGAGAAAATCAGATTCACGTCCTTCTACACAGATAAACTTCAGTTTACAAGATCGTTTTGGAACCTTTGCATTAAAGACACATAAGGTGAATAAAGCAGCACAATGCTGTTTCCTGTTGGTGGGTTATTTCAGTTTTCTTAGGACAAAACACTGATTTGGATTTTCTAACCATTAAAGTGCATTAATTTATTTAGATTCTAAATGTTCTTCAATCAGCTAAAGACCGAGTTTATTATAAATAGATGAATGATCCAAGGTCACTTCAACATCTGGAATCACTGCAGCATCATACCTGCTCTTTAAAACATTCAAGTTTCATGTAAAACTACAACAGCTTATTACCACACGTGACTGCACATTGAGCACTAACTTCACTGCAAAATATCCCAGTGAGGAATTTGACCTTGAAGGAGAATTTATAAGTTACACAAGGTTTAAGGAGTCGCTAAGTCTTTAAAACATTTTGAGGTTGCTGAAATTCATTCCCAGTTTAAATCATTTCTAAGTAAAATATCTATAATGGATTTAAGATCATGCTTAGAGGCCAAAGCAGGTCTGAAACAGCTGACATGACCCACAGAGACCAATCAGTTTGTGTATCAGGCTGTAAACATGTTTATTCTGCTGGAAAGTTTTAACATGGGAGTCTATGGGGACTGACTCACTGCTGGAGCCTCTAGTGGGCATTTGAGGAACTGCAGGTGTCCCCATATCAGCGGTGGCTTCATTTTCAGCCTTGGAGGTTGGTGCTTGACTGAAATAATTCTCTTTATCAAATTCGAATATTTTTCATAAATAGAAAAAGGGCTTCAAAAACAGCATGAATGATGAAACAATAAAAACAACTGAAGACCAAAAAACAATCAGAGGAGCTGCAAAACATCCACACAGAACTCATCAATGCACCTCAGCTGCAGACGCTAGAGAGCTCCTCACAAACCAGAGCTAAACCCAAAGAGAGCTGCTGCTCCCACAGTGACACTGCTCCACACACACACAGGGCACAGTGGGTAGCACTAACTCCTTGGCAACTGCTGCTGTCTGGTGAGGGCTTGCAAAGTTCAAGGCTACTGAGGGACGTGCCTTTATTCGGACTGCATGTAGGAAGGAAGGAAAGAAGGAATCTAGGAAGGAAAAAAGGATGGAGGAAGAGGGTGTTGGCCAGCGAACACCATCTGTCCGCGCTGTGATGGACCACTGAGCTGTCCACAGATATTAGACACCTGCTGTCAAACACAAACAGGTGGAGAGGAGGATCGAAGGAGAGGTTTGTTTTACACAACATACAGACCAAAGGCACCGCACACACACACACACACACACACACACACACACACACACACACACACACACACACACACACACGGCTGATTAACCTGTCCGTGTTCGGATCATCATCGCCGTTCTGGACCAAAGACAATCAGAGGCTGTAATTGGTGGTTAAGCTGCCGTCTCTCCGTCACTTTTTACGAGTTTCCACTAAAACAAAAACACGCGAATCATCAGTGACGTCCACATCGATTCTGACACGAGGCCAGCAGTCACACTCTCCCGCTTTCTTTATTTCCCTTCACCTCAATGGCTGCTTTATTGGCACCAGATGAGGGCTTCATAAATTAGCAGAGTGGGGAGGAGACTAAATCAATGGTTCTAAACCATCAGGCGCTGAAGGGACGGCTGGAGTTGAAGTACTTTTCCTTTAATGTTGACCTCCAAGTTCTCCAGGCGTCTGCTGGATAATGAAGCTTTCTATCAAGAGTATCATGAAACAAATCAAACGTCTAACCTGCTTCAGCTCTCTCAGAAAAAGCATGGATGGCTTCTTGGGTGTGCAGCAGCTCGGTACCGTCAACATGGAATTTCACATTTCAAATGCAAACTGGTTCAGGTGGAGCTCCATGCAGATAGGAGTTCAAATGATTTTTTAGTCTATCAATTACATCGTTTTGCTGTCATAACTGGGATAATGATGACACTGTGGGAGTGGGGGTCACATGGAAGCTGCCACCATATCACGTCTCACCTGAGCAGGAGTGGTCCACACACATGTATTCAAACTCTGAAAGTAGTGAAAGACATCTGTAATAAACACCACCAACCTACATGCTGCAGCTGATCCTCACCTGTGACTCACTGATATGCTGATGAATCCAAACAATAAAGCTTTTTTAAGGGTTATAATGGCGACAAATGCACTGAAAGACTCTAATTATTCTGCATGTCTGCAGAGTTTAACACAAGACAAATCTGTTAGAGCAAGAAACTGAAAGGAGCATTTTATCTTCAGTGGTTCTTAAAGAACTGAAGACGATGGAAATTCAATGAATTCAATACAGATCAAAGTCTTTTACCTACATTATCCCACTGATCTCTAAATATGAAGCCCAAACCGAGCGCTCTGCACACTTTGTTTTGTTTCGTGTTTGACAGATTTTAGCTGCTGTCGTCACGGTGATATTCGCCCGCTACAGTGGCCAAACTAGACCTGCGAGACGGCCATGAATCTGAAGATCAGAAGTTCTGTCATCACTCTGAATCCAGCAGATACGGAGCCACAGACAGGAAGAGATACTGCAAAGTGTTTCTGCTACATCAACTTTGAAGTGCGTCAGTGTCACCACAGGAAGCTCTACGGCACAGGCAAACGACATCTGCAACAATACTTTGCTTTTATTTTCTTCTATGAAAAGTAACCATTGAAACACAATGTGAGATTTAAAGAAACAACAACAACAAAATGACAGAGTCGTAATTTTGCCGCCGTCAGGCTGCTCTGAGCTGTGAAGCCTCGTGTGGCCCAAACTGAGGCTCTGTGAGGGACGCATGCTACAATAAATTCAAGCATTTCAATAAACCACACATGTCTGGCCTGTTTCACAGTCTGAAACCTACAAATACGCGATTACAGCCGGTCACTTTCTGTCATCATACGCAGGAACTTCACAGTTTCACCTCAGTTTCAGTCTTTGTTTCAAACCAACGTACACAGGTGCCGTGATAGAGACGAGACAGTTATTAATCTTCTGATCTGACTGCAGAATTTAAAAAAACAAACTTGCATATTTTCCCAAATGTCTGAACATTGCTTTCCATTCTTTCCTTATCTGCAGTCACGCTCCAGGAGAGACTCAGACACTCAGGCAGCAGCTGCTTTATCGGCTCATCAGCACCACGTGTGCAGAAAAATAACGACTCGATTATGCTGCGACCGCAGTTTGTGCGAGTCCACGCCGCGTTAATGTAATAATCAACGACTGCTTCGCTCCAAAACACAACCACCAGAAGCAGATCACTGCCAGGAAAACCGCCCAGAGACTCCAACGCGAGCACGCAGTCCACACCCGGCGCTCTCATCCCCGCTGTCAGAGTGTGACAGGTCGTGACTCAGCAGCACCGACGGTAATCGCACACGTCAGCCACAGAAACACGACAGAGCACGGGTGAACAGCTGCAGCATCGTTGCCCTCTTTCATTCATCTTTGTGCTGCAGAGCAGACAGCAACCACCAAAGCAGTTCTATGGAGACGCAGCATGTAACCACCAAAACATCAGACATCATAGACTTACTTATACTTATATAGTGCTTTCCTACTCAAAGCGCTTTATACTACGAGTCTCGTTCACCCAATCATCCAAGCAGCTCATCTAACATTCACATACTGTGATGCATTGTGGGCAGCTCAGTGTCTTATCCAATGGTACGTTCTGATTGGTAGAGAACCTACTACATGCACCAAAGCACTGAGACCTGTTCAGGCACGAAGCTCCTGGTGCTCACAGTCTGTGCGGATGATAATGGCTCGGAGCTCCGCAGTCGTCGACCGTTACACACCAGCACCTCAGCACTCGGCGTCTCTGTAATGAGCTTCAGTCTCAATCATGGCTTCATGACTGAGCTGCAGTGATTCATCCACCTGCATGTCAACGAGAGCAACTAACGATCCCCTGGCAACCTTTGGTCACTAGGGAAAGGTACGTATCCCACGACAGGTAATCAGAGATCACATAAGGACATTTTCAAATCAAAAGTCTCAGACGTGAAGCGTCATTTCATAAACTCCCTCTCATTGGCTCACATTGATTCATTTCAGGTTTCAGGCAGGTGCAGATGAAATATACATCACACTGCTGCTCTGTTGACTCGCTATCAAAAAAAAAAAAAGAAGAATGATTTATTATCAGCTGAGTTCTCTCTGTGGAGACTGTCACATGCAGGCTGATACAACGCCAGCCAATCAGAAATCAGTTTGACACCGAAGACAGACAGCCAGGAACCTTCCATCCATCACTGGGAGGAGTGTCTGAGCAGCAAATCACCACACACACACACACACACACACACACACACACACACACACACACACACACACACACACACACACACACACACACACACACACACACACACACACAATGACCTGCTTTAAAGTGATGCTCTCTGAGGAGGAGGTTGAAGAATGAAATGAGTAAACTCACAAAACAACACATGAGGACTTTTTTGTCCCGCCGTGACCTCTGAGGCCGTCTCGAAGGACGAGTGTGATTCTGCTCTCTCCTTCCTGTCAGCTGTTCTATGAGAAGGCCCAAACCAGCAGCTCATGCCTGCTTCTTTCAGGACAGGGACTCACTCAAGCATCCTTTTGGATTTTACATTCAAATACATGTAAATGTACTCTATTAGCACACATCACAGTCTGACTGATGCAGAAAAACACCAGCCAGGATGTAAAACTGATGAAACAGACAAAACCACCTCCATCCATCCATCCATCCATCCATCCATCCGGGGCCCACTCACAGGGGCATCAGCCCAAGCAGAGAACCCAGTCCTCCCTCTCACCAGCCACCTCCTGCTGCTTATCTGAGGGAGGACTGAAACATTCCCAGACCAGCTGAGAGACTCCATTGAGTCCTGGGTCTGCCCCAGGGCCTCCTCCCAGGAGGGCATGCCCAGAATACCTCACCTAGGAGGCATCCTAGTCAGATGCCCAAACTACCTCAGCTAGAGAGGCTGCTATGACCCCTCTTAAATGACTGAACTCCTCACCATGTGTCTAAGGAGAGGCCAGCCACCCACAGGAGAGGATGTAGGCAAATGGACAGCTTTGCTTCAGCTTTCTGTTCACCACGATGGACCGGTGCAGCATCTGCATCATTGCAGCCATGGCCCGAATCTGTCAATTTCCTCACTTGTGAACAAGACCCTGAGATACTGGGCACTCCACCCATTACTGGCTGAAGGCCATAGATTCAGACATGGAGGCACTGCTTCTCATGCTGAAGGCCACCACCTGACGAAGCCAACAGAACCACATCATCTGCAAAGATGAGATCCTTCTACCTTGACTATGCTAGAAATTCTGGAAATCCTGACCATAAAATTTATGAACAGAGTTTGTGACAAAGGGCAGCTTTAGTTTCTGTCCTGGAGAAACTAAAGCGAAAGCTTCCTGTCACATGTGTTCAGCTGTGTTAATGCACCGGCGAGGTCAAAAGTATTCAACCTGAGGACACCTGCTGGAACTAAACAACCTTCTGTGATGGGAAGCAAATGAGAGGAAGCAGGAACAGTTGGTGCGTTGACGAGCTAGTACATGAAAAGTGTGATGAACAAAAAGTGCCTTCATGTGACAGAACAATCAGGAGACGAGCTGACGACACGTCAGGTGACTTTTTTCTGCAGATATGAATTCAGCTGAACTTTGAAACTTTGCCTCGCTGCTCGGCTCACCTTGGGCACGAGATGTTTAAAAGTTCTGATGGTAAACGACACCGCTTGCCTTCTAATGTACGCTCAGCCTTAATGAACCAAAGAGAGAAGAGAAGCCCGAGATGTGAGCACATCAGTCTGCTGTTTCACCTTCAAAGAAGAATAAAATCTACTGCTGAATTTATACAAACGCCTGCGTTTAGTGACAGCTGACAGGATGATTTCAGTTGACTTGGAGTTCATGCAGATGAAGCCAAACTTATTTCTTTATTTATGTGGATGTCGGTAAAGGCAGGAGAGGAAAGTCTGCAGATACTCGACACCGTCCAGCAATAAAAACAGGAATCAAGGCACCGATGAGCTGTTTCCACTGATCTGAGATCAGCTGCAGTCTGATGTTTACGGCTCTTTCCAAAACCTTTGTGACTTTTTAAAAATGCATCTCACAAAGATGGAAATGTGTGTCGGAGCTGCTTAAGGACAGCGCTGCGGCGCACCTGTGATACAGCCACCTGTTTAAATGTTATCAGCCCATTACATGGCGGTTATCAGGTGTTATCACTCCACAGAAATGATTAGCAGGCAGCTTCCTCCTCCGACTAGCAGGCTCAGCGGGCTGTTGTCACCTCATTTACTGGAGATGGAGACATGCAGGAGCTGTGGTGGACTGGCCGCCGAGACCAAGGTGCAGCACTCCCTACCTGCTCCTGCACGTTAGACAGAGGGGTGGAGGAGAGCGCATTAAGAATGCTGGTTACAGAGCACCAAGGACATTTGTGTTGTTGTTGCTTGTGTCCAGTTGATCTGAATGACTGTTTTGTGTGTTGGTATCCTGTGATGTGGACTCCTCGTGTGGAGGAAATCTGTGAATGCTCTGAGCTCGGTCCTCCCCTGGGGCTACAAATACACTTGTGTAAAAGTTTGACACAGTGTTCAGGTCGACTGAGGCAAACACAACACAGACACATGAAGAAGAAGCTGTAACATGGGATCGAGTGACGGCAGCTGCTTCGTGCACAAAAACTAGCTGCACGGTAAAGTCACAGCTTAATAAGAAGAAGGGATTTGTGTCAGTGGGGGAGGAAGAGGAGGAGAGAGAGGAGTGAAGCACTTATCTCTCCTCTGGAGGTTTACACACTGAAACAACTGGAGGGCGAGAGACACTGACAGACAGAGAGAGCGAGAGAGAGAGACACTCTGTCATTTACAGATGTGGAATGTGGCAGTTGTTTGGCCTTGAGCACTAATTACAGACTCTCTCTCTCTCTCTCTCTCTCTCTCCATCAAGGCCAGTCAACCAGAAGCTGAGTGCACCCACAATCCTTTGCAGTAAAAACACAGAGAGCTCTCTCTGCTCCACTTGTACTGATAGTCAGCCATTCTACAAATGCACCGCTGCTTTCACTTAATTAAGTCGCTCGTCTCGTTTATTTGAGGAGGAAACAGAAAGAAAACAAGCAGGCGGTGAGAGGACGGGGGCACGAAAGGGCAAAGAAAGGAGGATGTAAGGTTCGAGGTTTCGTGAACACCTCCCCACACGGAAATCTTTGAAGGATTATTCTAGTTTATTACAACTTTGCTGTCATTGTGACCCAGAACTTTCTGGGAGCGTCTCGGGATCCTGCAGGAGGAGGCGGAAAATCTTGCCTGGAAAAGCACATCTGGACTAGCCACTTAGCCTGCTGCCACCATCTTCAGGTTTACAGAGGAGGATGGATGGATCATGTTCACAGTGTTGGGTGTCCACGCCACCGCCTGCCTGCACGGTGGCGTGAGGACAATACCCAATCAGCCTTTCAGGGCTAAGAGATAAAAAAGAAAAGAAAAGAGGATACCTAATAATATATATATATATATATATATATATATATATATATATATATATATATATATATATATATATATAATAAAATAATCAAAGGACTAAACCAAGAGACCAAAACTCATCAGCATGATCAAAACTCTGTTTGAAATGAGCTAAAGAACCTCCGTGAACTAGAAATCCCATCACGGCTACAATCAAACCTTTACATGAACAGGTGGGGGGCTGAACTCTGAGTTTCACCTTTGTGCCTTTTGGAGATCAGTTCATGATCAGCTCAGCTCCAGACTCCAGAGCACCATCATGAGGTTTCTCGTCAGTATGTGGAACCCTGTATGAGTCATTGATCATCATGTTTCAGGTTAGATCCCTTTAAAAACGAACGTGATGCCACAGTGACGTTTGATTCCACAGCACAGACCAGTCTGAAAAAACTCTCCAGGGTGGACAGTGTAACCACACTGCTGTGACAGCTGACATATGCACCCATAGGGTGCTACACGATGACATACTACCCCCCGTCCCACAGCTATCAGTCACAGCAATGTCATTCCCTCACCTCCTCCATCTCTCCTAAGCGTTTACCCTCCACCTCCTATCATCCATCTGCTGCTCCGCGTCTAACAAAACCTGTGCTGCTGCTCCTCAGCTGAAACTCCACTGCACCATAAATGTCTTTCACATGCAAAATGAGGGAAGAAACACCAAATATCATATGTCTTTGTTCAAACATGACATCTGGCAGCAACTAATTTGGCTGTGAAAAGCTTGCGGTCAGACAGACTCAACATCCACGAGCACTGAGGGAAAACAAAGAGATGCTGAGGGCCAAAATAAGACAATTATTCCAAAACGAGCTAAATTTTGATTTTTCCCTCATATATGTTGGTTTAATAATTGCTGGAAGCCAAAATGGAATCTGAAGTTAATGTTCGATAAATTGAACAGCTGATGTTATAAACCTGCAGGGAGCTCGGTGTTCAGGATGTTCGTGTCTGCAGGTTTTCATGACTTTTTTTTGCATATTTCTCACAAGTAAGAACATTGTTTGGTTTCAGTTTGGACTAATCAATAGAAGGATGACCGCCCCCCCCCCATGCTGAACAGGGGGGGAGTTCTGGTTGAAGAACAGCTCCAAAATAAAAGTTGTCAGATGTGTAATCTCCAGCTCTGCTCGACAACAATTGTTTATCTGATCTTTTATTGATTACAATAAAATGAAACAAAAGACTCTGGGAGAAGCTAAACCACAGGAAAAACATCCTGATGTTGTGACTTCTTGGTCTGAAGAGTTAGAGCGAGAAGTCCACCTGGCTTTGGAAGAGACGGCTGGACTTCACCACCGTGATCCATTTGAAATGGACAGCGAGCATCTTCTGCACAAACTTCCTCCTAGTCAACATCAGTTATTCCAGTGTTACTCAGAATGTTTGCTGGACACACGTATTTGTGCTCATCTCACTGTACAAAGTGCTCAAGTAAAGATTTCTGATGGAAGACGGTGGAGCGATAACAGCTTCAGACTAAAGCCACAGCACGCTTATGTGCACGTGCACGCCTATGTGCACGCGCACAAATGTGCATGCGTGCTTACACAAGTCTGGCAGACGTCATAAAGCAGAGGTCCATCTGAAGCCTAATAATCAGTCTGCCCGCACCCGAAAAAGGCTGTAATAAGCTGAAATGATAGCGTGCAGGACGAGACAAACACACACCTGTAATGTATCATCAGACAGGTGACACACGGGGCTCTGCAGCGAGTCAAACAGCTTCCACCAGCAGAGTGTTTTTAGGATGTGGCTGTCAGGTTTCATTTGTTATATGAAGACATTCCATAGTTATGCTGTTACACTGCTGCAAACACCAAAAACAACAATATCTCCGTTCACCTCACAAACTTTAATATTTCATGTCACTGCCTTTGGCTCCCACTGTCAGGAAAAGCAGTTTGACTCACTTTAAAATTCACACACCATGCAGGTCATTAACAGCACTAACCTTACCAACAAGTCTGAATATCCTGGATGATCACCACTTCCTCCTTAGTGGGATAGCTCATGTAGCCGAGAAGGCAAAAGTGAGCAACATTACCTCCAAATCAGGAGGGCAGGTATTTACCTGCTTAATACAGGTGTTAATGCAGGCGGGGCATCACAACGTCAATCTTAAAAGGCAGTTTGATTTAAAAATGGTCAACGCTACAACGTTACCAGCTACCTGCCATGTCAGAGCCACTTCTGAGCTAGGAGGCACCATATTTGGACGAGAGGGTTACGTTAGGAGCTAATATTAGCTAAATATACGTCTACACCCACATCCTGTATGGGAGCACCAGATACCTGCTAATCAGTGCTCCGTTAACACCTAAAAGGCTGTCAGTAAAGTAACCTCACAGCAGCCATATTACTGCTCATATGATGTCTTTGAAAATTCAATTCAACTTTATTTATACAGCGCAACAAGATGCTTTATATTGTAAAGTAGACCCTAGAATAATACAACAGAGACAAACCAACAATCATATGACCCCCTATGAGCAAGCACTTTGGCGACAGTGGGAAGGAAAAACTCCCTTTTAACAGGAAGAAACCTCCAGCAGAACCAGGCTCAGGGAGGGGCGGGGCCATCTGCTGTGATTGGTTGGGGTGAGAGAAGGAAGACAGGATAAAGACATGCTGTGGAGAAGGCTCCAACAGCACAAACACGGTCCAGTTCAGGGACTCCAGTTAGCTGTGGTGAAGCCTAGCACACAGCAGCTACAGCCGCCTGTGTCACCACCCACCTGTCTCTAAAACCCCTAATCATACAATGCCCCCCCCCCCCACACACACACACACACACACACACACACACACACACACACACACACACACACACCACATAGCGGTTATGAGGGGGGAAATGATCTCTTTAGACCAAACAGTGTGCTGGTACGTCGTCATTTTCAGCCCTGGTGCTTCGCACTTGGCTGGCAGTGATTTTTCCTTCACTCTGTTTGACTTCAAAGTATTTGTTCTACAGAGCAGCACAGGAAGCAGGATATTTGTGGTGAAAACACTTTAAATTCACAGTAACAATAACAAAGAGCTCCGGCTGCCCTAATTATTCAACTTGTGTATCGGCTGGTTTGTAATCCGCAGCAGGGATATTGGATAATTAGCAAGAGCCGAAAACACAACAGGAAGTTTGTAGTGGAACTACAGAAGTACACCGGTCTATACAGTTACTGTAGCATCACCAATTAAAGCCTGTTAGAGAGACAGTGGGAATACTCCACACTCTCTCTCTCCTCAGTGTAAAGGCTCGTTCAGTCTGAGCCAGAGGAGCTGCTGTCAGAGCAAATTAGAGCAGGAAAAACACCGGAGAGAAGTCCTCCTCCTTATCTTCCTCCAGCTTCTCCTCACTCCCTCCTCCCAGCTCCCCAGTGTATCCCCCTTACTCATTCACCCAGAGACTGAGAAACACACACACACACACACACACACACGTATGCACACACACACAAGCACACGCAAGCACACACACATATATAAATATATATCTTCACACACACACACACAGTCGTGTTTTCATATCTTAGTGGGGACATCTAATTGACATAATGCTTTCCCTAGCCGTTTACCCTGATCCTAACCATAGCCCAACTGTAGCCCTGACACTAAAACCACAGTTTGAGCCTCAAAAATATCTTCAAACTCGTGGGGACCTGGATTTTGTCCCCACAAGAGCTGTTGGTCCCCACAAGTATGGTAAACTTTCAATTATTGGTCCCCACATAGATGTAAACACGGTGCACACGTATGCACACACACACACACACACACACACACACACACACACAGGCATGATTGACACAGACCCAAATTGAGATTTGAATATGCTTGAGCATATGCAGCCCTGCATGCACGCGCACACACACACACACACACACACACACACACACACACAGAAACCGTATAAAAGCATGCGTTCGGGATTCATTGGCGGCTGCTGTGTGTGTCGTAGATCTGTCAAACTAACGAGATGCCTTCACCTTTGCTGCGTGTTTGCACCATTAGAGCTGTAAATTACACACAGCACACCTGATCCATCAGCACAGGAGGTCTGCGCTCTGACAATTACTCATGTTGTAGGGACATAAATCTATGAATTTGACCCAGCTTCGTGTTGGAGATGAAGAGCTGACGACAGGTCCCAATAACACAGCTCATGAAATTATGAAGGCCAGATTAATTGGAGGCACAAAGACCTGCTGAAATTCACCTGTGTGCAATATTAACCTCAGTGTCAGTTTAACTTATCTCTGATTATATCAGGTTAGGTTTGGACTTCCTGTGCCATCTACCAGACACATTTACGTCAATGCTAAAATGTGAAATTATTTTCAGATGATGGCTGATAGAAGTCTGCTCAAATGGGAAATGGACTGATTCCTACACCAACCAGACATAACATTATGACCACCTGCGTCGCTCCCCCTGACCCGTCGAGGCGTGGCCCCCGTTCGACCCCTGAAGGCGTGCTGTGGTATCTGCACCAACGTGTCAGCAGCAGGTCCTGTCAGTCCTGTAAGCTGTGAGGTTGGCCTCCGTGGATCGGTCTGTGTGTCCAGCACATCCCACAGATGCTCCCCTGGACCGAGATCCGGGGAATCTGGAGGCCAAGTCAACACCTCAAACTGGTTGTTGTGCTCCTCAAACTGTTCCTGAACCGTTTCTGTGTATTGGTGCATTATCCTGCTGAAAGAGACCACAGCCATCAGGGAGCACCGTTTCCATGAAAGGGTGTACACGGTCTACAACAGTGCTGACGTCGGTGGGACGTGTCAGAGTCACATGTAGATGGTTTCCCAGCAGAAGATCCCCCAAACTGTCACACTGCCTCTGCCGGCTCGCCTTCTTCCCATAACGCCATCACATGATATTTTGCCACCGCCGTGATGTTCCAGCAGTAACAGCGTGAAAGACTCTCATTGGAAACCCTCCCTTCCCTCCCCATCAGCCCCCTGTATTATCAGACTCACTACCAGCATCACTTTATGGCTGCTGAGATAACAGAGAGCCGCGGTTCATTAGCAGCTCTAAAGCAGAGGCTCCATTATCAGGCGGGGAGCAGTCCCAGGAGAAAACATCACCCTGTGATACTTTTCAGCAGGATCAGGATTAAGCTGCATGACTATGGAGTCACACCATCCACCAAACGAGCTGTGACTGTGGACCAAATCCACAGTTAGGGATTTTATTCAGTGACAAACACAAACTCTTTCTGCTTCACATGTATTTCTCACTGAGGGAGGAGGACCTACGGGGGCATCACTTCCTCCAGGGGGAGGAGGTCCACACCTCCACCTGACCACCACACATCAAGGAGATCAGTGTTAGGTGATTGAGTGTAACTGACAGCACCTCTGCTGGACTGGCTCAAAGAAGGAAGCCAGCAGAAATTAAATTGAAATTAAGGTAAGATATTATTTATGTGTCTCAAATGTAGCCAAGACATTAAAAACAACCTAGAAAATAAGATACCAGCTTCATAAAGTAGTGGAACAAAATGTGATTCAACAAAAGAGCCCCACGCGGGAAAAATGACCCAAAAGAAAGATTTTTTTTAAAGGTGCCCAATGAATAAAAACGTAGATAAAATCTAATGAATGTCTTTAAGATCAGCGCTTTTCTCCTCTACCTGAGCCCCCACGGCGCACACGCGCACTTCTGTCTCAGTGATGGACGCGCAGACAGCAGCTTGGGTTAGTATCGCGCCCAAGGATACTTTGTCATGCACACTGGAGCTGCCAGGAATCGAACCACCAACCTTCGGACCTGCTCGACCTCCTGACGCACTGGATTTAAGAAAAACCTCAAAAACTGGAAGATAAGAGAAAAAATGCCCACGAAGTCAAATAAATATCACGACTAGTGAGAGCGCAGATGTCAGGTGTCCACGCCGCACAGGTGACACAAACCCACCTACATGAGAGACAGCAGCTGATGGCTGAACGTGCTCTCCGAACACTTTCTGTAAATGGTTCGTCGGTTTATTGAAATCGTGTTTTTACGAGGAAACACAGAAACAGACAAAAAAACGGAGCGTGAAATGAACGCGACGCTGTGACCTAACAAAGGAGACCGGGCTGGCGGAACCGGACGGGACATCGCCGTCACCGCTAACTCTGCCACACATGCGCGCGCGCGCATCTGCAGTCTCCGTTACCTGGCTGACAGCTGCGGCTGTCCGGGCGGGGTTCCTCCCGGTGCTCGGACGGCTCTCGGTGCTCTCTCAGCCTCCTCCCTGCAGCTGGTAAATCCAACGGATCCGCGCGCGGGCGGTTCGGTTTGTGCGGATCAGCGTCCGTGTGCGCGCGCCTGTGTGCGCCGTTCCTCCCGGCCGAGCTGAGCCGAGCTGAGCTGAGCCGTACAGGAGGAGAGAGCCCGACAGGGCACACACACACACTCTCTCTCTCTCTCACACACACACACACTAAACACGCCCAGCCGGCCAGCCACGCTCCAGCAGGACCCGCCTCCTACCGTAACTCCCCCCAAAAAGGCTCAGGCAAAAAAGCGACGCTGATTTCCAGCATCAGACACAACAGAAGGCAGCTCAGAGGAAAGTCTTGATTTTATATTTCATCGTCTCCCTTAAAGCGTCCACACAAAATATTTGATCTGCTGTGAAGATGTAGAAATGTATTAAGAACCGCTGAGGCAGGGCATACATGGAACGCCATAACCAAGTGGCCGGCATAGTATAACATCTGTGAGAGTAAAGATTTGTTTCTAAATACAAATCCAGATGTAATCCTTTATTTTCTGATGTAGTTCTCTCCGGGTACTTCCTCCCACAGTCCAAAGACATGCAGTTGTCTGGTTAATCGGAAACTCTAAAATGCCCGTAGGTGTGAGTGCGAACGGTTGTCTGTCTGTGTTAGCCCTGTGACAGACTGGCAACCTGTCCAGGGTGTACCCTGCCTCTCACCCTAAGACAGCTGGGATAGGCAGATGTGACATCTTTGGTCTTGGAGGAACGTTGTCTCGTTTTACTGTGTACTGTACCACTGCACATGGTTGGAATGACAATAAAGCCACTTGACCTTGATCATGAGCGCAGGGCAAGGGTGAGGTGGAAACGATGTGCACGGGTGGGGTGATGCGGTGACTTACCTGCGTCTGTGGCATCAGCTGGACGGGCTGCCAGGCTGTAGTGCAGGAAAAATGAATCTGATTGGCGACGTTTGCTATTAAACTGCCCATCAGTCTTAACTCGTCATCTATTCAAGTTTCCACTTGTTCTGACACATTTTAATATACACCTAACAGTTACAGTGAACCAACCTTTTAACAGCAGTTATGGAGGTCAGGAGAGCGCGCACTAACACGAGTCTTTGGGAAGCGGCACAGTTTCACTGATGGACAGTTTGAGCGTGTCAACAGTGCAACTCGGGAGCCGAGCCTCACTATCAGAATGATAGATGAACCAGGTGCTCTCCTGCTCACTCTGTGCGCTGAGAAATGCTGATTGGGGGGTTTCAGGTGTCGCATCAGTGCATTACCTTGGATATGTTGGATTTGAGCAGCGGTGCCATCAGTCACACTGACAGCCAGTCAATTAGCCAGCCAATCAGTTGAGAGCCTGAGTGAAAAATGCAGGCTGGTGACTCGATGCTCGGTGGGGTTGAAAGTGTGCACACCTGCCGTGCGCTCAACAGCTCAGACCTGTCACCGTCAAGGTTTCATCTTCTGCAAAACACCAGAGAGGGAAGCTTCAGCGGCCGGCGGGAGGTGGACAAAATAATATGAACTTTTAATGAAGAAGAATTTGATTGCTCGGACAGCTCGACGGTTTTGCTGACTGATGCTCCTGCGGTTCAGCCTCCAGTGCCTCTGTGGGATCGCGGTAGTTGTCTCTTTGAAAACTCATACATCACTTTCTTGTTCCAGACAGGCCTCCTTACAGCTGAGAAAAGCTGCTAACCGGCCTGCGACCAGCTTAGTTTCGTCCCCTCCTGAGAGCCTTTCAACATCTTGACTCATTATGTTTTTATTAATGACACCTCAGTTTTAAAAAGCAACAAACAGAGAAGAACTGCAAATGTTAATTGGACAAACAGAAACATTACATCACATCATTTCAAAACAGATTGTAATGATTTAAAAATCTCATAAACACAAAATTTATTCACATAAATCACAGAAAACGTATCAAATGTTTAAACTGAGTAAATGTACCATTTTAGTAAGAGCTCTTTTTGAATTTGACAGCAACGTGTTTCTAAAAGTTGGGACGGGGACCATGTAATCTACTGCGCAGCATCCTTAATTCTTCTTTTAGCTGGTGGATCCCAGGACCTTTAAACATTTATTTAAAAAAATAATCAAGTATAATAACTTACATTATGAAGCGCCTTGAGGCGACTTTTGTTGTGATTTGGCGCTATATAGATAAAATTGAATTGAATTGAATTGAATTGACACGATAATTAAATTGTTTTATTGCACGTGTGAGGAATTGCTAATAAAAAAAATCCAATTGATCCTGGAAAAAAACTGAGAAATTTTTTAAAACACAAAATCCTGAAGGCTTCAAGCTCCCCTGGTCAAAAAGATAGAGATGCTCTATTATAAGCGTTACGGTTTGGTTAATAACAAACCTTCTTTGGGCTGGATATAGAGTTTGTCTGTGTGTGTGTGTGTGTGTGTGTGTGTGTGTGTGTGTGTGTGTGTGTGTGTGTGTCCTTGATCCATCACAGCTGATTTAAATGGATAAATTACCTTCTCAACATGTCTTGTAGGCCTTTAATTCAGAGACTGATATCAAAACCTGGGGATGACAGACTCACTCTGTCTGCTGCCCACACACACACACACACACACACACACACACAGATACACAAAGCAGCAGCTGCCAGGTCTGAGAAATTAAAGGCCCCTCAAAAAGCTGCAGTTCCTCTGACATCCAGCAGAGGCTTCTTATAACTCACCTGTTTAAGTTGTATTAAGGTTAAAAGTTTGCATTATTGGGGGCGTGGCCTCTCTGACTGAAGGGTGGATGGTGACACAGGCGGTTGTAGCTTCTAGCTGTCTGCCAGCTTCACCTGAGCTGGACCTCTGCACCGTGTTTGTGCTGCTGGAGCCTTTTGGAGCATTTTAATGACATCATGTGACCAGTAGTATGGCTGCTGTGAGGTCACAGACCTTCCAAGGAGGCGGAGCTCCAGTTTTGGTGTTTTGGGATATGATTTTGACAATCCTGAGCTCATGTGGTTAGCATTAGCTGATAGCTTAGCACTACTCCCTCTCATTCAAATATGGCCACTCCTGGCTCCAAAAACCAACATGGCATCTGCTCAGGTTAAAGCTTCAAATGTGGAGCCCAGAACCTGTGACTGTGTCCATCTTTTATATACAGTCAAGTATAACTGTGACTGTGTGTGTGTGTGTGTGTGTGTGTGTGTGGTTTGGTGCCAGAGAGCTGATAAGGCTGTAATAGCACTGATACAGTGAGGCGTATGAGACAAAACACAGTGACTCACACTGACAGATCTCTGTAACACACACACACACACACACACACACACACACACACACACACACACACTGTGAACAGACTGCATGGCTAAATGTTGACACTCCATTATTTATTACATGACATATGTTCCTTCTGTACTGCTATCAGACGTGTTTTTGTGTTGCTGTATCATAACTACGTGTGTGTGTGTGTGTGTGTGTGTGTGTGTGTGTGTGTGTGTGTGTGTGTGTGTGTGTGTGTGTGTGTGTGTGTGTGTAGCACTTGTACAATGTTCATAAATGGGTGTAATGGGCTCCATATGGTGAAGTTGGAGTAGACTGTGTCTGAGAGAAATATCACCCCTGTCTCCACCTTTCACACACCGCTGAGCGGGTGAACACACACACACACACACACACACACACACACACACACACACACACACACACACACACACACACACACAGCTTCCTGTGGGGATAAAGATGCTGTTTCTCCAGACGGTGTTTTCATGTTAGTGCAGCGTGTTGTCAAATGGAAATGATTGGAAGGAAACACAAAATTAGCACAGGGTGGGGGGCGGGAGGTGTGTGTGTGATGTGTAAGCAGAGCTGGTTGGTGCAGAGACAGGAGGGAGAGCATCACCAGTCCTCACACAGGATACTGCTGACGTCTCAGAGTAATGATGGACTCAGACCCATGCTTCGAACATTAACTCTGCTTCCTGATCTAGCGACCCACTGACAGGTGTCGTGATTGAGAGATAATCAATTCGATTCTCTTATCGAGTCTCATTGGCTGCGCTTTGAGAGTCACCTTATCTCTAAGCACCTTTTCAAAGACATTATATAATATAGAGAGTCAGAGTCAGAGTTTATACCGATGATCAGGACCTGGAAACACAGGACAACTCAGTGTGAGCAGTCTGTCACCTGTGGCTAATGAATCTGTTTGATTCTAACAGCTTGACTAATGTCTCTCTCCAAAGTGCGCCACGAGGAAGTCGGAGCGTCCCAACTTTTTCACGGTAGATTAAAGTGTGTTTGACTCCTTCAGATCTGTACGTTGTGTCGTACTCGGCAGGTAGCAGAACTTCAGGTCAACATAACAAAACAAGTTCAAAGTAACAAATGCAGTGGTCGTAAGCTGCTTTGATGAACTGTACACTCGCCATGTGAACTGTTTGCATGAGCAGGTGAGTTTGTTTTCATCCCCATCTGCACACCTTCCCACCAATGCAAGCAGAGCACTTTATTATCATCACAGTGCTCCCAGTAAATATTCTAAATCAGATGCACTCACAGTGCCACAGATGCACATTTGACAGGGCGGTCGCAGCAGATGGCCCCGCCCCTCCCTGAGCCTGGTTCTGCCGGAGGTTTCTTCCTGTTAAAAGGGAGTTTTTCCTTCCCACTGTCGCCAAAGTACTTGCTCATAGGGGGTCATATGATTGTTGGGTTTTTCTCTGTATGTAATATTGTAGGGTCTACCTTACAGTATAAAGCACCTTGAGGCGACTGTTGTTGTGATTCAGTGCTGTATAAATGAATTTAACTCGGTGTCCTCCAGGGCCATACAACCCTTGTCCAAACTCCAATTTACTTGATTTTCAATCACTGATTTATTCTCTAATTTTTCACTTTTTGTTTACTCACTGGTTATGTTTAGGAAATGGATGCATTTTATTCTGCCTCACAGCAGTAATCCTGCACACTAAAAAACATAAATCTCATCCAGTGCCTTTAAATGTGAGGCCACAGGGTCTCTGACAACTGCCCATATGCAAAGAGCTGGGAGCCAAAGCATGACGGCAAAAGAAACATGCACGATCTGCAGACAGCAGCCACTTTAAAAAGCACACACAGGGAAAGAGCCGTGCTGCATCGGTGGGAAGGATGGGAATACGCTGCGTCTCTGTTTAATGTTTGAGGAGCATTCAAAGCGGGTCACCTTGAGCAGAGTCTTGAACCAGATGGGGAACCAAATCTGGAATTAATCTCCTGTGAGATGTTACATCTGCATTCTCTCACTTGGAAAATGACACACAAACACAGAAAAGTGAAAAAAATCACACAGTCCTGAGGGTGCCTGTGAGACGTGGCTTCTCATTAATGCTGTTATTTCAGAGTTAGCTTTCTGCATTTAAAACCCGGCTGAACAAAAGCCCCCATTCAGCTCAGGAATTCCTACAAGCCACTGCTAATTGATTGTAATCTAGCTAGGACCCACACAGCAATATTTCAGCTGGACGCTGGTAAACACAGCAGCATATAAAAAGGCTCCAAACATGGGAAAAGCCCAGTGTGGCTCCATGTGGGGCCTCAGCATGAGTCCAGGCCCCACATGGAGCATATCAGCACTATCGGCTTTGCATTGGCATGATTAGCATTAAATGCTGGAGCTGGAAGAGCAGATGATCAGTGTTTTTGCAGCCTAACTGAGCATCATGCAAGAATCATATATATTCCTCTGAGGTCGGCCAGTCAGGGGTGCGCTCCCTTCACGGGAAGCTGCAGATCCATGTGATTAGATCACCAACTAGGATGAAGAACATGAAATTTCAGTGTCCAACAAAAAAATCACAGCTTCAGGTTTAATAAAGAAGACCTGAAGCAATCGGAAAATCTCCAAAGGCCAACTGTCAGTGACGAGTCCTCAGAGCTGAGCCGTCACACAAGAAAAGGTCTCATTAAAAAAACTAGAGCTGATTAATACGAGGAGCACAGAAGGCAAGGAAAGCAGGACATGACAGAATCCACTGTCATCACTGTCGGCTTTTAATCTTGAAAATCAAAGTTCATCAACAGCAGATTCTTTCTCTGGATTCTTTAACTGCGTCGTGTGTTTGAGATGCAGTTTGGCTGCAGCCTCTCTCTAGTGTCAGCGAATGAGATTAGAAAATCGGCCTGAACGATTGGTCCTGGTCCTGGGATCGGGGCTTCTCTCTCCCGAGCTTCGGTCTTATTACTGTTTCCAATCGGGTCCTGTTATCGTCCGTCGGATCATCTTCCTGCTTTCAGTTATTCTGCTTTCTCTGTGCCTGGCTGGCAAATCTCTGACTCTGTGTTTGGGATTTTGTACTTCCTGTTTTATTTTGGTAACAGCTTTGCGCTTTGTTTTCCGTTTGAAATCCTCGTGAGTGTCTTTAAGCTTCAGTTTGTCCTTCGTTGGAGCGTCTGCCTGGCACCACATGGACTTTGGCTGCAATCTTAAATAAAGATCAGCTGAGAGTCTGCGTTCCTGCTCCAGCTGTGCCAGTCTGCTTTTAGTTTGTGTGTTAACAAGCAGATGAACAGTTTGAAGATGAGCTGGGAAAAAAAGTCTGCAAAACTTGGTGCTGCTCGCATCTTCATGGAGTAACATCTGCCCACATCTGTTTCCAGTGTTGAGCTCTTTCAGCTGTTTATGTTCATATACACTTCAGGAAGATGCAGCTGATGCTTCCTCCTCCAGTCCAAAGATGAGGTTCTCATGGCTTTAACCCTTGTATGGTGTTCGGGTCTGTGAGACCCATGCCAATTAGAGGCCGTTGCCCATTTAGGCAGTACATAACCTCAAAACCTGCAAAATATGGTATAAAGATATGTACACTTGATTATAACTGATTTTATTTTTTTTATAACATTTTATTAAAAAAAAACGAGAAGCACATTAATTCATAAATGTGATCGAACAAAGGTAAAGGGGAAAAAATTAACCATGTTTGCTGTTCACATGGCTCGTAATTGGGATGAAGTAAACATCTGTTGAGTAATTTAACATAAAATTGTTTGATAGTGTTAATTGGAAAGCCAAAACTCTAGCGGGTCCACCAGACCCATGAACACTGGCTGAGTAACAAAAATACAAACACCATACAAGGGTTAAAAAATATCTGAGAGCTTTGGGAACAAACCAAAGATAAAACACTGTCATCGTTTTAAAGGAAAGGAAAGGAGACTTTTTTTTAGCATAATTTGTTTACTGAAGTGAACCAGCTGAGCAGTTTTTAAAGAACAGTGAACATCATACAGTTCAGCCTTAAGGCTGCGAGAGCCGCTGTCTCAAGTGATCTGTGCGAACCGCAAACCAGTGAGCCGTGCAGATCATTCAACAGGCTGAACTGGGACAAAAGAAGAAAAGTCTGCAGAGAGTAATTATCTGAAAATAAAGAAAAATGTACAGAAGTTGGACCCGTGGCATCAGGGAAGAGCAAAGGGCACGTGAAGAGATCAAACACTGCAAATGGAGCAAACGAGTCACTTTAACAGGACGTGCAAGGATCATCATCATCATCATCATCTTATCTGTCTGTTCCAGCAGGCAGCCAAAGATAACAACATGAAGGATTTGACTTTCACCTGACCAGTGTCACCATCCACCTTGTAACAAGTGTCATGTGGTTCACAGTAACGCTGTTGCTCTCCACCTTATAACAGGTGATTGGCAAGAGCTGTGAAAAGGAGTGGGTGTGTGGGGTGAAGTCAGAGCCCTTCTGTGATCTCAGATGACCTTGTGCCCATTTTTAGTTTAAGCAGCAAAGATGAAAGTTGTTGGTGTATGAATATGTTTAAAAACACATATAATGAGTCTTTATTTGGTTATTGGATCCTTTCGCTTTGTGGTCACCTGAGCAGAGGTCATCGTTGTTGCTGGAAGCAGAGCGAGGCTGCAGGGCTGCCTTCAGTCCCCAGACTGGAAACAGAGAAATAAAATTAATTCTCTCGGTTTCGTTCACTTTGTCCTCGTTGCCTCGTTTATGATGATATTACCTAGCAAGAGCTTTTGTAAATGGAAATCTGAGAAATATCGATTGTTGAAACACTGCTGGATATAAACCTGATTCATATCCGCAGCCATGCCAATTTATTCCACAAAAACATAAATTGTGTATGCAATATATGTTCGCACAGTCAGTTCTTATTAGTCACTGGTGTCCTGCCTCCTTCCTGTGAGTTCTCTCAGTCTACACATTACAAAGGCTGGCTCAATCATCAGGCCATAAAACTCTGTTAGAAAATATCTCTGGTGAGCCTGTGTGCACATGAAGTGCCAAAGCTCATCTGACAAGCAGAAGCCACGGATTACAAACTGACAGCACAGTCTGCAGCTCAGAGAAGCTCTCAGCTGATGTAGCAGCGCACTGTGAGATCCACAAAATCCCAAACCTCCTGTTTTCCTCTGGCTGTAACCCTCCTGACCAGATTTAGACTCCACATTTTGAAGCTTCAGTTTTGGTACAGACTTCTTGGATGGTCAGTGACCTCACAGCATATTATTGGTCACATGATGTCATTAAAAATGATCCAACAGCACAAACACGGGGCTGAACTGTAGGTAACACAAACAGTTCAGTGTGCAGACAGCTAGCAGCTACAGCTGCCTGTGTCACCATCCACCTTGTAACAAGTGTCACCTGACAGTTGTTGCTCTCTGCCAGGTGATTGGCTGAAGAGCTGTGAAAAGGTAGTGGGTGTGTGGGGTGAAGTCAGAGCCCTTCTGTGGAAAAAACCAGAGGCAATTAATTCACTCGGGTGCCAGTGGGTATACTCTCGGTAAGAGACTTTTGCCATTTTTGTTTGGATTATTTGCTATTGTATGTGCCTATTTTTAATGTGTCGTTGGACTTTTTTAGTGTGACCACGAATTTTAATGGAAGAACTGATCAAGCCCTAGATCAACTGCGCGCAGGGAAACTGATCAATATTGTAGGTATATTGAGTGTTTGTTTTAGCTTCATGATTTTGAATGGTTTCATAAAATTGGTAATATTTTAATCGATAATGTTGTTTGTTTTTCAGCTGTGCTGTCTCTGCTGTCCTTTTTTCGTTCTTTTGATTGATTTGTAATTTTGTTTTGGTTAGTCCGTCCAGCCGTAAAGGCGGTTATTGATTGAGAGTGAGTTGTGTAAGGGCGGACTAACCTCCCTTTTTTCTTTTTGTTTAATTGTTTGTGCCACTTCCCTTTATCTCCCAGATCGCAGGCCATGCATAGCGCTGATTCCCAGCTGCGCTGAGACCCGAATTGTTTGCAGTGCGTGCCACGATTGCAGTGTCGCTAAGCGGGGTGTGACGGGTTGCAGTGTTGTTATTTTCGCACAGTTTGTGTGGTAAGTCTCATGTGCAGCTGGGATATCAGCAGGATGTGTTGTAAGTCCTGTCTGGAAATAACTGGGAATTTGTATGTTTAATTAATGTAATAAATAAATGATCAATTTATTTCTTTGCCCCGTTTACTCATACCTTGTCCTCGGTTACAACCTGTAAGTCAAAGAGGCCACGCCCCTAATAATGAATAAACTTAATCCAGGTGAATTACAGAAACATCCTCGTCCCATACAGGTAAACATGTTTATTTCTGCTGTAAAGTTTTAACATGGGAGTCTACGAGGACTGACTCACTGCTGCCTCTGCTGGACGTCAGAGGAACTGCAGGTTCAAGAGCTTCAGTGTTGGCTTCATTTTTCAGCTCAGAAGTCGACACTAAGCTGAAGGAGCGTTTTGCTAACCACCAAAAAAACCAAACAAAACAACAAAAACCATGTTTGCTTTGCTGAATAGTTCCTAGGAAATACTCGACAGTATTTTTTCCTTTACGTGTCTGCTGCTAATAAAAATATATTTTCTTAAATATCAAAACTTGCTGCTCTCTTTAGGAGTTAATCCTCCAGGAAAAAGCTGACAGTGAGGAAGGAGTTTTTCAGAAAATAAAGACTTTGGGAATAGTTTGGACCTGGGATTAAGCTGTGCAGCTACTTGATTTGTTAAGCTTTTTGAAGAAGCTGTACAGTAACATGGACGTAATTCTGATGGGTATTAGCGCTCTGTTTTTATTGGTCCTACCTATCTCAAAGCAGCTCCAGTTGACACGCAGCAGATAATAACTGCATTTTCATTTTGAGGAGCACTCTTCTTTTCAAATGGACAGTTTTTGCAGTGTAAGCAGCCGTGGTTGATAGAAACAGTGAAGCCTTCCACACATTATCCTGTCCCTGACACAGCAGGAGCAGAAAACTGATTCAGCTCCCTCTGATTCTCTCATCTCTCCCTCCCAACACTGAATGAAACTCCAGAATCACCTCAAAACTATCCAAAGATGAGATCTGAGGTACTACACTGGTTTACCTTCATTATGATGTCACAGTTCTCTGCTGTGTAGTAAAACTGTGATTTTAGGCCTGAATCTGGATCCAGCTTCAGCTTCCTGAAGCCTCCAGCCTTCTGTAAAGGTCCACTTTAAGGTCATCATGGGTGACATCACAGACAGCATTTTAAGTAGATCCAGTGAGACTGGATTTGCTGGCTTGTCCTTGTTTAAGCGTCTCAGACATCATCCAGTGAGACACCTGCAAGGATGGGCTGGACTTGCTCTTCAGACCCGTTATTGTCTGTGACATCAGGGGACGTACAGGTAAAACGAAGGACGTGCTCAGCCCTCAGTCAATGGGTTCGCTTCCTCTTTAACTCGGCCAAGTTTGAGACGAAGCTTCTGACACACCTGTGAAATGAGAACACATGAACCTCAAGGAAACATGTCGATCAACCCAGAACTCCTGGCAGAGTTGTGGGAACGCTCTTTTGGAAGCGGGCCCACCGAACAGACAGACAACGACTGGCCCGAAGTCACATGACCAAACACACCTTTACAGGTGTCTCATTAGACTGTATTTTACTTCACATCTTTTTTTTATTTAAACTGTTTTTGAAAAGCTTTCATGATGATGTCACAACCAAAGCAACCGTTAGTTTTGATCAGTTTATAATCCAGTGAAAGATGTGCCGAGTGCCCCACGCTGAAGCTCGAACACGCGGCCCAAACAGTCTTTAATGCTTTAATACTGTCTTCATCTGGGGGATTTAATATAAAGGCAATATTAAATATAGTCGCTTCTCATTTCGTTTCCCTTCTCTCCGACACGGTGGCTGTATTTACTGTGTTTGCTGGGCCGTGAGATTGAATGTGAATAAATGTCGAGCGGAGACAGATAAACAAATCGGCGCACCGAGCAGTCACTCAGCTGAGCGGCAGCGTGGGACGGAACCGTCTCCGTTTCCTACGAAAACCTTTTGTTTCCTCTCCAGATTCAGCTGCTCCAGGAGTTTATTAAGAAGGAAGTCTCCCTGACTCAGTGACACGCTGAACAAATGACACAAAACATACCATTATTTTGTTATCAGGACACACAATCACCAGGTTTATCATCTATTAGACTGGAGAGCACCCCCGTGGTGTCATGGTTTAATGACCCGGGCCACGTTACACTGAAAAAAATGCAATAGGGTGGTTGTTGAATTTGCATAAAATTACTTCATATATCCAGCATGACTAATTTAAATTTCACATCTAAACATATTTTTGTCTTTTAATTTTCACATATTCTTTAAGAATTTTCATTCTTTTAGAATAAATCATGTTGAAAAGAAACAAGTTAGTCGTGTTTTATCCTCAAGCTCCGCCCCCTGGAAAGGAAAAATCGGCTGCACTGTCCGCCATTTTTGTCTCTCGCTTTGGAAAATCTACTACCATCTGGAGTTTTACACTTGAAGGTAAATAAGATTTTAAAGCTAACACACCAGTGAGAAAGAGTGTAGACCCTTTATATATGTGGACTTTTACTGGGGTGTTGTTATTTTACAGGTATGTGGGCTGTTTATCGAAAACCAGGAAAGGCCAATGTTAGGCTCCAGTTAGCTAATGGTAACCGAAATTATGCGATAAGCAAATTAGTAATTAACATATATAATGTGAGTTAATATTGTTTATATATTCTTTCAGTCTAAATTAACAGACTATTACAAACTTGCATTGGTGTCTGTAGTAAGTGGTGGTACCTGCAGTGTCTTAACCATTAAACAAGCTAATGTAGGGCCGGATATGACTAGTTTGTTGAAACATGTCTGCTGCCAATGTGACTGCGCACACATGGTAACATTACCAGCACATAGCCACAGCCGCTATAAACATGCTAAAGGTCAATCTAGCTTCTGTAGTCAGCAGCTGGAAGACTCAACACAGACCCAAGATTCAGTGTAACGGTTATCTAAATGTTGTGTGTCCTGTTTGTAAGCCCAGAAAAAGAAATTAAATAAAATGACGACCTTGAGCTTCAAGCTAATGTAAGCGTAATGCTATAGCATAAAGCTAATGCAATGATGAGGTTGTTAAATTAGTAAAAATACAGTAAATATATCCAACATGAATAATTTATATTTTTGGTCTAAACATAATTAAGTCTCACGCCTTTCACTTGTTTTAGAAGGATGTTCAGTCTTTTAAAACCAGTCATATCAAAATAACAGAAAATAGTTATGTTTTCTGTTGAAACTCCACCCCCCAGGGTGTGGTCTGCGAGGGAAAATTCACTGTGGCGGTCCGCCATTTTTTGTCTTCGCTTCGTTTACCTTTGGTGCTGAGCTTTACTTTGTCGAGGTAAACTGAAAACTACATGTTTGAGAGGAAACGAAGAGAACATCCATTAGATGGGGAAGTTTTTCTCATGAATTGCCGTTGAGCAACATAATGGAAAAACAAGTCATTCCTTAAGTTAACTAACGATAATGCTAGCTTAAGCTGCGGGACAATATTATGTGCATTAGCTTTTTTTCAGTGTGTGCCCAGTCACATTCGCTTGTTTTTTTTCTCAGTGAATACAGACTAACTAACTTGTGTCCATTTAGTTAACTGGTTGTACCTAAAATGTTTTAGTTAAACAGTTAAACAAGCTAGTTTGCCATGGGTGGGCTCTGTGTGTGTGTGTGTGTGTGTGTGTGTGTGTGTGTGTGTGTGTTCGGAGGGGGGTCTTCACTAAAGTCGGTTTATTTAGGGCATGACACCTATGCAGTACTCATTAGGAGAGGAAGTGCATGACTTGGGGCTTTATTTCATGTTCTGGGGCAGTGAATGTAATGTACTGATAACATGTTAAAGACAAACAAAAACCCAACAAATTATTTTAACTGATTTATAGAGAGACTGAGAGGAGGGCTTAAAGAGATGAAAAAAATGACAATATAAATATGTTTAATTTATTTTTCTGTATCGATATATGGTGCTTATCCCTGCTGAAGGGCAGATTGGTGTTGCTTCAGAACAATTCTCTAGCGTTGTTACGTAGAGGTGTTACAGTTAAGGTTTTAATAACATTATTTTATTTACTAGTGAAGCTTTGCATATGTTATCTCACATTCTGTAAGGTAAATTTTCTGGAAAGGTCAAATTAATTAATTTAACTAAGTATTAATGAAAGACCTTGATGTGTATATGACACTAATAGATGTAGTTTCTGGGTCATTTGGCAGAACTGCAAAATGGCCAGAAGGAGGCAACTGCTGTGGTTGCAAACAGGCTTTGGGTGGTATTGAAGTAAGGGCAACTATGGAACTGCTCAGCAACATGGGACCCATAGCTAATAAATAGTAATATGACAAAAATAACAACTTTGTGTGGATGTAACCTTGTGAGATCTGAGATTTTGACAGCATTTTTATGTGACAACTTCTCTTTTTAGATAAATGCAGAGTTTAAGCGCATTACCTCCATGCCACTGCAGTCCAGATTACTCTCGCAGATAGATGTGCTATCTGACAAACTAATAAAGGTCTTCAAAAGGCGAGGAGGACAAAGAGGAAGAAGACTTCAGAACATTCTGGAGCCCACGGCCCAGGTAAGAAAAAAAAAAAAAAATTGTGTATACACTTTAGGGAAAATAATAATTTTAACAAAATGCTGCTTGTCACTCTATGCCAGGAGTATGTTGAAAATCACCTGGGATTTTCACAATTTACCATGGGTGCGTTTTTTTTTTTCTTCTTTTACCTGCATTAGAACTATGTGTGGAGTTCATAGTTGAACACCTCTCTATGCTCTGACAGTATTCTGCTTCTTTGCATGGAGATTTCACTTCAGAAATGCATTACCTTTTTGAGCATTCTGAGGACTCAAATCACATGCTGTAATGAATCCATTTTGTTCACCTAATGTGTTAATGTTAACATTTTTGGAATAGTGACACAGAGATTAAAATAAGATTTGGTATAATGTTCTTTGACCTGTGTTCTGTTTAATTAAATTTTGGAATTCTGCATTTTCTAGGCCACAGATGAAGCCATTATCCAACGATCTAATAAGGAAACAACCATGGGAATTTACATCATAAAGTCAAGAGATACCAATGGCAGCCCTGAGGACATCGGGATAGTCCTTGAAGGCCAGAGAGTCTGGCAGGATTTGGATAACTATACCCTAGCAGCTGCAATGCTGTTTGGACTAATGTACACTTTGAACCTCACCTACCCACTGGAAAAGTATACCTTGGAGGTATTATAGAAACTGGTTATGGAGCTCAAAAGGAACAGCCTTTCAAAGAAGGCCCAGGTTTTCAGGACCAGACTGTACGATTGAACAGTTTTCCAGTTATGATGTGGGAACAACATGTTTACCTCTTGAATATGTACCATCCTTTCTTTTAAGCCAGCACTGGTAAAGTTGCAGTACATAGTGAAACTTATTTTTCTGGCACTTTTCAACTTGGGGCCTTTATTACTGCAGTGTTCAGTGTTCACTTTTCAAGCCATGGCTCTTTTGAAAAAAAATTCAAACTTTGAATGTCCATTTTTCTCAATGGAAATGGTGCCTTGCACCAATTTCACCAGTTAGCAATTTTTTTCCCAAGGTGCACCACTACAAACAGATTGCATGGTCTAGTATTAGTGATTGTGATGTTTAGTGATAGAAGCAAGCCAATACTAATCAGTTTAGGTCTCTTGGTTTTGTGCCTGTGGATTATAATGTTATTTTAAGTCTCCTTTTTGTGTCATTTTAATAATTACACCCTTTTGCCATATTACCTTATGGCTCTTACATTTAAAAACTATTTTTTTTACATAAGCGTGATGTCATAAGGCCCCACAATGTTGAATCCAGGTTACAGCAGATAACTTTGAGGAATGTTGTGGAATGTTTTTCAAGAGATGCATTGTACAAATATGACTCATGTATATTTTGGAAGCCTGAATTGAAAGTCCATTGTTACAACTGTGTAGTATTTTCAAAAATACAGGTCATTGTTCAAAAATGTTTTGCTTATTTCTTTGATTGAAGAGAAAGTGTACAGTACATACAGTAAGATCAGCCTTAATTTAGTTTTATTTATTGAACACTCAATTATATATTAGATTATATATTATATATTAGAAATTTGTTATAAAATAAAATAAGCTTGTCAGTATAACACATAGTAGTCCAATACAATTAACACAAAAAGTTCATGTCTGATAAACAAGTGGTTTCTATAAATATTTGACCAGAATGAAAAACGTAACAACATAAAAAAGTCATGTTCATGTTACCAGATAAATGTGTGCAGGTATAACATGAAAAACTCAGGTTAACCAAACATAACTTAATTTCGTGCAACCGCTTACAATAATTTTTTTATGTTTATCCCACTGATTATTTTTTTCAGTGTAGTTTCATTCATCATTGGAGAGGCTGAAGCCATGTAACAAACTTTAAGCCTTAATACATTTTAAACAGGGGGCTCCTCCCCCCGTACAGTCTTTATGAAGGGAAACATGATCCACAGAGACCAGTCAGTTTGTGTATCAGGCTGTAAACATGTTTATTTCTGCTGGAAGGTTTTAACATGGGAGTCTATGGGGAACGACTCACTGCTGCCTCTGCTGGACGTCAGAGGAACCGCAGCTTTTGGGACTTGCATGCTCCATTGCTCATTTCTGAATCTAACAAATGATTTTCTGAGGAAACTGTTGTGTGACGTTACATCTACTCTAAAATAAGTAGAACACGCGGGGACACTGGCTGCTGTGTTTGAACGAGGGGACGATAAAGTTCTTAAAACAAACGGATGCAGACAGAGCAACCCCCAAAACAGGAGTGGACGGTTTTAATACCAATCCCTGAATAACTGAGGCCCGATTTAACCTAACAGGAGAGGACAGACTGACATTAGACGCGATGAAGAATCTACCTGAGCTGCAGGTGAAAGAGAAGGACTCCTTTCAGTCAGTCACCTGGGCGATGTTTGGGAGAGGAGGGAGGAGGCTGAGTGATAATCAGGCAGACAGACTTATGTGTATCATGTCAGGATTTCCACGGGTTAAAGACACTATGCACGCCTATGTCTGAGCAGAAATGTCAGCGGCGTTATATAACGGGCTCGGTTAGAACTGTGATCGGCGCACTTTGCGCTCTGAGGGCATTTATGTCAAAACCATAATCCCCGTCACAGTGACGGGCACACTGGAGTAATTTACATCCATGAAACTGGCTGGCTCCGATTTTAGAGCCAAATGCAAAATGCAGGCATTGGCAAAATAAACAGAAAGTGAAGCTTTTCAATCACTGATCAATGAAAACAAGCTTGATAAGACACAACGAGGGCGGGGCAGACTGTGTGTGTAGAGGCTGTAAATGAGCTGGTAACACTTTATAATACAGTATACAGTAATTATATTCACCCACACATATGTAGAGGTAGGTAGACCAGAATAATGGGCAACAAGTCAGGTTTTTACAGGAAACAAGGAAATACTTTTTTTATTTTAAAGGGTCACCAGCGAAAATAAAAACACTGATGAAGCCACAGAAACCTGTGATTTATTGAACCTTTATAATAAAACGTCTGGTTGTCTCTCACTGTTCACTGTTGTTTTCCTCCTCTCTGCCTCGTTTCACTGTAAAGATAAAGGTTTCCTCCTTTATCTCTGAAACGGTTTAACTGAGGATGAAAGTTTAATAGGCCATTAACAGAAACTGGGTCATTGCAGCAGCAAATAATGGGACACAACAAGAAACAAGATCACACAGACGTCCTGTCTTTCGTTGCACAGAGTAAAATCCGAGGTGGGAATGTCAGATATTTGTATCCGTGTCGCTCAGACATTAATGGAAACTGCTGACGGTGCTGCTGCGAACGCAGGATGTTCGTTTGATACAGTGTAATGTGACGGATGGCTCTGAAAGCGTCATATGGTGGCAGCACTGACATTTTCATTATCTGATCTCTCCCTTAGAGCAATACCTACACATCCCACGAAACAGTCTCACTGACACGGAGATGAAATCTGTCTCGTGCTCGTGTGCTGAGGCCCTGCAGCTGGGAGGAGATCTGCTTCGTTTAGCATAAAAGGTGGAGGCAGCAGGTAAAAGTAAGTCTGAGTGCACAAAATAAAGCTAATCACATCCTAACATCAGCTCTCTGCTCAACACAGACGGCTCACATTTAAAAGCCAAGAGTCTCACGACAGAGATCAAAGTTACAGAAGATTCAACACATGACAAAAACAAGCTAATCCAGATTAATGATTAATATAACACACGTGCCAACAGCAACATTACACCTGTGAGTGAATAAAGTGGGCTGCAGGAGAAGAAGACTGAGAGGGATTTTTATGGACTGTTCTCTGAATTTGCTCATCAGACCATCTTTAACACCAACAGATAAAATGATCAACGTGGCTGTTCTCCCAGCTGGTACATACAGCTGATACTGGTCAGAAGAAGGCGTCAGTGGGATGAGAAGCTACAAACGTGTCCTCTGGTGTGTGAACGGTCATCAGCTGGGCTACATTTACCTGCATAAATCCAGATCTGATCAAGGCTATCACACTTCTGCAGGTTCAAGGATTTGGATAAAGTACTTACACAAATAAATAGGTCCTGCAAATTCACAAGGCAACACTTCTTATCTTGATAATTAAATTACATTGCGATAAATACACGTGTGTGATTTCACACAGCCAGTATTGACAGATTTGGAGGGGGACTGGAGCAAACACCATTCTGACACACACAAATATCTACTTGATGCTAATTTTGAACCATGAAGTTGTGACAGTGGATTTAAACATATTATAAAGAGAGAAGGAGACACACAGACGTGAGAAAGTGAGAGCTGAAACGTGCGCGACGCGAAGACGTGAGCGCGAACAAGTTGGTGCCAGTGAGTGGATGCTGCTCCGCAGCCAAGAACCCGTTTAATACATAATGCTGCAGAAGTACCATAGCTCTGCTCCTCCCTCCTCATCCATCATCTGCACACACACACACACGCACACACACACACACGCACGCACACACACACACACACACGCACACGCACGCACGCACGCACACACACACGCACACGCGCGCACACGCACGCACACACACACACACACACGCACGCACACACACACACTCGCACGCACACACACACGCACGCACGCACACACACACACACACACACACACACACACACACACACACACACACGCACGCGCGCACACGCACGCACACACACACACACACAGGAAGAGCAGGGAGCCTGGCTGGCTGGCAGTGCAGAGCTCCATCTCCAGAGCTGATGAGGTGAAAGCTGCTCTGTCAGAGCTGGCAGAGGACGCGACTCAACACCCGAGCTGTCAGAACAACATCGAGCAGCATCTTCACACTCGCCGCCTCACTTCATGCACATCACACTCCACAGTTTGATTCCCTGTTACTTATAAAATGTTCTATTATTTAGACAGAAAGAAGCAGATTATTCATGACTGCAGGACTGGTTCCTCTTTAAAACCTGGTTCTGGTAAATAAGAACCCACGGCACGGTGACATGGTCCACATGGGTTTGTGTTCTTACTGGTTAAAATAATCAAGTTCTTTAGGAGCTACATTTCTCCACATTGACTTCTATGAGTTTATATCTATGTGTTTAAGCAGCTGGATGACGGAGTGGAAGAACTGAAGCTGAAGTGGTCGCAGCAGAACAAGAGGCAGTCATCATCACCGAATTCAGCCCTCAGACAACGAGTCCCAGGAACCGACATGATCCATGTCTGCTGGCCAAAACTTAAGTATGAGGATGACCACGAAGGAACCTCACGAGAGTAAAACACATCAAGCTACCAGCCAATAACCAGCTGATAACTTGACCTTTATAACAGGATTGGCCAAACCAAACGTGTCCTGTGAGAAAATGAGCTGCTGCTCCGCTGATCTCAGGTCCTCCTGAGTTTATGGTCTCAGCTGCTGTTTCAAGTCTTAGTGAATACAAAATGATGTTTACTTTGGAAGTTGGCACCAAGGAGCAGGAGGCAGACGGTAGACTCTGGTTACAGCCCCTGATGGACCCTCTGGAACCTCTTTGGACTTCACGTCCACACCTGTTCCAGGTGTTTTCAATCTTCTGGTTCCGCTGATTCGACAGGTGGAAACGGAGGCTGCGGCTCATCATTGCCTTCATTACCTGCTGAAGATCGAGCTCTGTCCAGATGTTGTGTTAGCACCTTAACACAGTTTCTTTGTGCTCTGGATGCAGTTTGAACTTTTCCTTTTGTGCAATAAAAATAAAAGTCCAAATATCCACTCCTCAAAAGCTGAACATTGCTGCACCATTGTCCTCCTCCCTGCACACAAACTGAACCAGCTGACCGTAGCACAAGTGCACAGGCAGAAGCCTGATGGTTTTCCTTTTCTATCCTCCAGCATGCAGATAACTGAAGAGCCTTTAATGCAAATAACGGCATGATTGTAAATGTAATGTGATTACTAAGTGCAGTAAAAAGGTAATGGGATTACAGTAACACTGCTACTCAGTGACTGCCTGGGGGTTTCCACAGTATGTGTGGCTTCAGTTGGATCACTTTCCAGCAGGTGTGTTACAGCAGACTGAGGATGCTGCACCAGCTCCACACCCACCCCAGCGAAGCACCCTGTGCCATTGATTTTCCAGCGTTTTTCAGGGGAAGAACAGTCTAGACGGCCCACTGCCCACTAACTGGTCCCACTGGGCCGAGAGAGAAACCTCAAAGACTCCACAGAGACAGCGAGACCGAGAACCTGAGACTAACCACACTTTGTTACAGGAACTCTCACAACAGAGGCGACACACACACACACACACACACACACACACACACACACACATTGTGCATTTGCCAACGTGGAAGTGTCCAGAGCGCTTACAAAGAGCCAATCAGGAGCTACAACCTGCATAGCGGAAGTACAACCAAAAACAGGTGAACCTCGGGCGACTGACGAAGGTTCACGATCAGCTCTCAGGTAGCGTTATTTCCACCAGTAACCAGCGCAGGGTGAACGCTCCATTACTGAACACCTCATGACACAGTCTGCATGTTGTGTCCAAGAAGTGATCGAGTGTAAATGAGGTCTGAACGTGCTGCTCAATCAGAGTAACACACACACACACACACACACAGGAGGAGCTTCATCTTTTCCATTATCTGAAGAATATGAACCCAGCCACTTGAAACATACTTCTGTTATGAGCTTCCAACAGTGTGTGACCTTCTTCTTCTTTAAACTGCGTGCATGTTAAGTGTGTGCAGGCTGTGCGATGTGTGAATGCATTTCTGCGGTTTGGAGGCCACTCGTCCTGCCTGCAGCTGGTGTCTCTGCAGAGATGAATGGACACAGACAATATAGGCAGATTACAGGCCCGCTGCCTATCAGCAGAGGAGGGAGGTTTTCTCCTACAGAGGACTTTATTCAACCCAAGAACATGCTTTTCATTTTCCACAATTCCTGAGAAACTCATGCAATCATCTGTCACATGTCCAATTAAATTCAGTTTGTTCAGGCTCATATGTGAGAACTGGCATCATCACAGTGTTTCTAAAGCAGCAGTGTGCACTCATTCTGAATTTACGGCTATATCAACAATATTGCTTCGACAATAATTGAGCTCTCTCTGCAGAGACGGCGTTAAGCTAAAAAAGTAAAGACATTATAGTTCACATGGCAGGATGTCCCAGAGCCCAGACAGCATTCTGCCGTCACAGTACTTCATTGCTGCTTTCTATCAATCACTCAGTCTCGCCTTTTTGTTTTCTCTGGCAAATAAAATGACGTGATGAAGTTTACTTTCACTTTGTGCCGGATCTTTTTCCTTGCAGTAATCTGTAACAGCTGCTAAAGTCATTCTTCTGTTAGTTCTGATTTATCTGCTAAACAGCTCCTATGATTGAGGCTGAGGAAGGATAGCAGCCACCGGAATTTCATGCTAGAACCGGAAGCACCAAAACCTGCAGTTTAGCCAACGTCCAGCAGAGGCAGCAGTGAGTCAGTCCCCATAGACTCCCATGTTAAAACTTTCCATCAGAAATAAACGTGTTTACAGCCTGATACACAAACTGTCTGTGTAGAGGTAATTCCCCCCTTTGTAATAACTTCCTTTAGGTTTCTCTCTCCCCAACCGGACGCAGTAGATGGCCCCGCCCCTCCCTGAGCCTGGTTCTGCCACTACAATATAAAGCACACTAAAAAACCAAGGGTATACCAAGGTGCTTGACAAAATAAGATAGGAAAAAGGAGATGGGAGGGAAAAGAGAAAGGACCTGACACGTATCAATTATAAAACCATGTCAATCATAATACATAAAAGTAGTTAACAAAGCATAACGGATAAAAATGTATCAACGTACACCAAATATTAGCTAGGTGTAAAAGCAAGATTAAATAAATACGTCTTATCCTTCATCACCCTAACCTGCTGCACATCCTTTCCAGCTCCATCCTGTCAAGTCCTTCTCTCCTTCCTCGTAGCCCAGCCTCACATACACGTCACTAAAAGCCTTTTCCTTCGTTACATAACAGTATGTTTGCATTATTAGGGGCGTGGCCTCTTTGACTGACAGGTGGATGGTGACAACAGGGTGCTGCTAGCTGTCTTCCTATCTCTCATCACATTTCTGAGGGTGTTAAAAGTGAAAATTGTCCAAGCAAAGAAACTGTTTTCAGACCAACAACATTAAAGTTTTCCTTAAATCACACCAAAGTCTTCGAGCAGCCTGAACTACAGAGACTTGATGAATATATGACTCTGCACTGTCTCGTTGTTGTGAACACATCAGCTCCTGACATCCCCGAGTCTTTTTTAACATTTCTATCTTGGCGTCAGGGTGATAAAGCCTCTTTGTTGTATGAATCATCAGTTTCTTTAGTTTCTATCCAAAAAATAAAAACCTTTTCACACACTGATGTCAAAACTTTGTGTTACTGAGAACGGTGAGAGCGAAGGAGGCTGAGATTTCTCCGGGAGAGTGCTGTAATTGCAGCACTTTAGAGCTGCGCTGAGATGCAGCAATAAAGAGCATTGTGGTTAATTCATGCTACACACACACACACAGATTTTATTACTCTCTTGGAGAATGAGTCAGTCTGGTCAGGAGAGAAAAGCAGGGACGTAAACAAATAAATGACAGAGTGATGGAGGGATTGATAATGACCAGACTGGAGGAGGAGGAGGTGAAGATAGAAAGAAGTGCAGCCTCTGACAGCGGACGTGTGGAGGAGGGCCGCGTCCTGCCAGGTTTGATTCCTGCGTGGCTTCAGAGTCAGCAGGATGAAGTGAAATGAGCGGGGGAGGAAGAAGAGCAAGAAATTAGAGGAGTGGAAGAGGAAGGTGGAAAGGTCAGAGCTGTAATTAACCTTCAGAGTTGGCGGCGCTGCAGAATAAACAGACAAACTTGGTGCTGCACTGCTGCTTTGTTTAACCTTGCTGCCATTTTGTTTCAGACGCTGCTGCAGGTGAGGACAAGTTTTCACATTTATGTCTTTATGTTTGAGCCACAGGTTATTCATTTAGCATTAGTTTGCTAACAACACGTAACCTTTGTCGTGTGCATTTGAAGCAGCTGCTCCCTGAGAGCATCCTCGGGCTGCGGAGGCCTCAGCCTGTTCCGAGCATGCTCACTGAGTCGCCGAGGACGGCGAGCTCTCTGCGGATTTACAGCCGTGTCGAACTGAAACGATGAACCGAGCAGGGAAATGTTCTCAGGGCGTCTCAGCCACTGCAGCACGTTTACACTGATGTAACTCTGGATCTATGAGTGCATTATGAACCTGGGCAGCATCTACAAACAGACATAAGTGATATGAAAATGCACCATCAATAGATGATCTTTGGTTTCTGTTTGCAGTCGACTGACCAATCACGTGCTGGGCAGGCTTTGGGTACCTGTAGAAAAATCCTAGAGGAACAAAGCATTTATGGAAATGACATCTTAAAATCTTCAGCTTTTATCTGACAGTGATTTAGGATTTTAATTTTTGTGTGTGTTCTTACAGCGGGATGGCACAGGAAGTCTGGACCTTATATGTGCTGTTATACTGAAAGTCCTGATGTACTGGATCGGTGACTCTGCTCTCAGCTCCTGAATGTCTGAGCCTCTCATTCTACCTGCAAGGCCGACCCTGGATGGGCTCTTTTATCCTGGAGAGTCACACCCACAGTTTGTGGTTAGAAACATATCCACCAGTATATCTTCACCTTCACCTTCATGCATATTAAAGTGGCCAAGTCAACATTTTCTAGCAGAGAACCACGGCCTCAGACTCAAAGGACCCGCTTCAGGATCCTGGTTCAGCAGCAGTGACCTGCACTGATGTTTCTGTGAGTCTGTCTCATCTCTGTGGACAAACTTTGGTCCTCTCTTCTTCTCAGCGATGCTTCAGCTCGTTCAGGTTCGCAGCATTGGTTCATGCACAGCCTCTCAGTCAGGCTCAGGTCTGGACCTTGGACCACTGCTGCAGCTCCGTTCTTTGCTGCTGTGCTGGGATCGCTGTCCTGTTTGGTCCAAGCTTCAGCTGTGGGACAGACGGCCTCACGCTGACTCTAGAGCACTTTGGAATACAGAGGAGTTCCACTCAGTTTGTTTCCTCCAAACGTGCTGCTGTGCATTATGGGAAAACACCTCACTTTGCTTTTTGGTTCCAGAAGTCTTTGTTTTGTTCTGATTCAGTGTTGCAAACCCAAACCGTGCTGTTCTGCTCCTTTAGGGAGAAGAGGCTTTCTCCTGCAGACTTCCAAACAAGCCATACTTCAGTCTGTTTCTAATTCTGCTCTTATGAACTTTGACCTTTAACCTGCTGACTGAGGCCAGCAGAGTATAGAGCTCTTGGGTTTATCTCCACACTTGGACCTCACGATGAATTTGCTGGGATGTCCGATTGTGGCTCTGTGCTAACACACACCTGAATGCTCCAGAGCAGCAAACAGGTGCTCTCACCTGCTGACGATCATTTATTCAGGTGCATTTGATCAGCAGCACCTGGCTGCTTTCTGCCTGCTCAATTCAAATGGAAGCACGGATGGTTTAGTTAAATCTTCACGGGACTGCAGAGTCCTGTCAACATGTTTGTTTTTATGCATTTTATAGATGCATAAAACGTAACAAATGAAAGACTCGAGATGATGCAAGAGGAAGAGACATCATCAGGACTTATAATGTCTGTAGAAAACTCAGTGCCAGTCCATCTACTAAATGTTACACCGAACATGAAGCTGTTGACCTGCTGGTGCCAAAATGGGTGACCTCTTCAGCGTGAGGCTGAGGATGGAGGTACAGCTGAGGCCTGCAGGACATTTAAATGATGGCGTGTGAGTCTTTTGATCTAAAACATCGACCCATCGGCCCAAAGGGAAACTGCCACCGAGAGCCACGCCAGGCTTTTAGGCGCTCACCGCAGAGAGCACGTGTACGCTACGTTTTTCACACGCTGACATTCAAAACGAGCTAAAAGACCAAAGAAACAAAAAACGTCGTCTTCACTTCAAACACGAAGAGATAAATTTCATATACGACGGCCTGCATTACAGCTTCTCTGCAGCCGCCCGCTTCACTGTAATCACCAGGCTACAGTTTGGATGTCTGCTCTGAGCTTTCTGCCCATTATCCTGCTGCCCACACACACACACACACACACACACACACACACACACACGGCCTCTGAGCACCTTTAAACATTGTTTCGGTCTCACAGGCTTCAGAGTGGTGATGTTTCTTTTATTTATCTGTTTATTTCTCACAGTAACAAACGGCTGAACAGGGCAGCCGGCGCCATCTGTTACTGTTGAGGCTGATAGCTGCTCTAATGGGCTGGGACTGAGGTCCACTCTGCTCTCTCTCACACACACACACACACACACACACACACACACACACACACACACACACACACACACACACACACACACACACACACACACTGAATCGTCGGGTTTAGCGTACACACACTTGTCAGTCGTAAATGTAAAATCCATAGTCTTAATGAAGCACAAACAACATCTGACGGTGTTTATCGGTAACATAACTGCTGATAAGTTCCTTCTTTCCTATCTCGTCTATTGATTTTTATGTGTAAGTGTTTGGTTTCGTCTCATTTTCTCCCTGATCCTTGCATCCTTCCATCCTTGCATCCTTCCATCCTTGCATTAAAAAAGCTCAGAAAGCTGTTTGTTGACTGCTCTTCATCAGAGCAGACGAACCACACGGTCTGATGGGAGTTCATGGAATCCATGAAGTTTAATCTCCTGATTCGTGTCCTTGGACACTCACCTGTACTTTTTTTGTCTATGTGAACATGATTATTTCACAGTTCAGTCTCACACATGATAACTTCTTTCCACGTTTACCACAAAAACATTTTCCCGGGTCATCGACAGAGTTTCCTCCATCACACTGATGACAGTTGTTTTCATTGCACCAAAGTTAGCGCTTAGCACCAAAACCTACTTGGTTAGATTCATTTACAGTTTACAGATGACTGATTTGGGATTGTAGCACTGCGGTGTTGTAATCGACCCAAAATATAATGTCGTTACTGCGGTTTAAAAAACAAGACTATAGCTTCGCAGTGACAACGATGAAGCCTGCTAAGAACACATTTCTTTTTCCCGCTGAAGAAAATAACCATGTTGACTCTTCCTTCATTGAACTTGCAGGAGTCCTGACAGACATATTCAACCTGTCCTTGGCCCACGCTGTGGTACCGGCCTGCTTCAAATCCACCTCCATCGTCCCGATACCCAAAAACTCCAACCCATCTAGCCTCAATGACTACCGCCCAGTAGCCCTCACCCCCATCATCACTAAGTGCTTAGAGCAGCTGGTCTTAGCACACTTCAAATCCTGTCTCCCCCCACCCTGGACCCCCACCAATTTGCATACCGCCAGAACAGGAGCACAGAGGATGCAGTCTCCATCGCACTGCACTCTGTCCTCTCACACCTGGACAACAACAACACCTACGCCAGAATGCTGTTTATAGACTTCAGTTCAGCGTTCAATACAATCCACCCTCACAACTCATCAGGAAACTGACAGACCTGGGCATCAGTTCCCTCATCTGCAAATGGTTACTGGACTTCCTGACCAACCGCCCCAACATGTCCGACTGGATAACCACTGCTCATCTACAATCACAATGAACACCGGTGTACCACAGGGCTGTGTGATGAGCCCTTTCCTCTACTCCTCTTCACCCACGACTGCAGACCTGCTGATGGTTCCAACACCATCATTAAGTTTGCAGATGACACCACGGTGATTGGCCTCATCAGTGACAACGATGAGACCGCCTACAGGAGGAGGTGGATCGTCTGGCTGAGTGGTGCGACACAAACAACCTGCTGCTTAACACCGAGAAGACTAAGGAGCTCATCGTGGACTACAGGAGGAATGCTGACCCACATCCACCCATCCACATTAAGGGGCGGGCTGTGGAGCGTGTGAGCAGCTTCAAGTTCCTGGGTGTCCACATCTCCGAGGATCTCATCTGGACGACCAACTGCTCCAAGCTGGTCAAGAAGGCTCACCAGCGCCTCTTCTTCTTGAGGACTCTGAGGAAGAACCACCTGTCCTCAGACATCCTGGTGAACTTCTATCGCTGCACCATCGAGAGCATCCTGACCAACTGTATAACAGTCTGGTACGGGAACTGCTCTGCCTCGGACCGGAAGGCGTTGCAGAGGATCGTGAAAACTGCCCAGCGCATCGCGGAGCACCACTTCCTGCCATAAAGGACATCTACAGGAAGCGGTGTCTGAAAAGGGCTGGGAAAATCATCAGAGACCCCAGTCACCCATCACATGGACTCTTCACCCTCCTGCCCTCTGGGAGGCGCTACAGGAGCCTCCGGACTAAGACCACCAGGTACCGGAACAGCTTCTTCCCCACAGCTGTCAGACTCCTGAACTCTGCCTCCTGACATCTGACCCACGTTAAACTCATGGACTGAACATACACACACCCACAACCACTAGCACTTTACCACTACTGTATAGTTCTGTGTAGATAATCATTCTGTACATACGATAATTTTTAATCCCACAACTGTTTATAACTTGCATAGTTCACATTTCTGTATAACTGTATATCTCAGATTTCTGTATAGTTTTTATTTCATATTTATATCCTGTTCATAGCCTGTACATAGCTTGTACTCACTACAGCCTGTACATACTTATAGTTATAGAATATTCATAACATACTTCACACTGTGTACATTATAACATACCATAATAGACCCATTTCTGTAATATACTTACGCATGTCTATTATTGCTAATATATATTGTAATATATCTATATCACGACTAAAGCACTTTCTGGATGGATGCAAACTGCATTTCGTTGCCCTGTACCTGTGCATGTGAAATGACAATAAAGTTGAATTCTATTCTATTCCATTCTAATTCTAACCTCTGAACGCAAATTAATCTCTGAAAGCTGCTCAGAATCAGGACATAACCAGTAAAAACTTTTACTTTCATCATTTTATTCTATACTAATTATCTGCAGTTATAGAGCAGCTTCCTAAACCCTGGCAGGAAGCACTCTAGAAGATTAAGATCTGAACAGAGTAAGATTTATGGGTCAGCTGTGGCTTTAGCAGCTGTTTAAAGTTCAGAAGGAAGCTGCACATTGTAAAGGTGTGTTAGAAGGTGGAAAGCTCTTTTAAATGATGGTGCTTTGTTTCCATGAGATTTGATGGTGAATCCCTGTGAAGCAGGTTTAGGACACTTCAGGGTCTCATCACTCAGTCAGGAAACATCAAGATCAAAAGTGACCAGCCCTGCTTTCAGGTGCTGACAGACGATGAGACCGAGGCACACCTTTCAGCATGTGAACCACCAAGAGAACATTTAACCATCTCTGAACGCAGCACAACGTTTTGATCCAAAAGTCCAAAAAGACGAATGAGCAAAGATGTGTCCTTCAAGACTTTAAACAAGAATTCAAACCCTGAAGAATGGGACAGTGCAAACGGTTTAGGCATTAAACTCAAAGTGAGGCATGAACAGTTTAAACAATGAACTTCACAAACCCTGTGAGCATTTCTGAGCACTGTGAATATGTAAAGCATCAGGGGGAGAGTTTGAAGCTTGTTGGCTGGTAGGCAGCCACAGTCGTGTGGACTTTGTCTCCATGTCTTCTGTGTCTTCATGTTATTTCAGACTGGCTTCGTGATGCTGAGATCTGGACTCTGCTGGGCCGCGCCATCTGTTCTTGTGGCTGTTCGAGTTCATTATGAATACATTTGGGATGGATCAAATGCCTTCGTAATGGCAGTGCTTAAGGATAAGACTCTAAACATCAGAAGACTCACTGCCCACTCCTCTATATGCAACATCAGGAAACACAGCAGGAGATATCACAGCTATGCCGATGATGCTCAGTTATTCTTTCAAGTATGTTTAATTAGTTTAAAGTAATACATTTTGCCAAAAAGTAAGAATGATTTGATTGAGTGTTAACTTTTATTTTTAACCAAGTTTTAAAGTCTTCAAACCTGCAGTTCCTCTAACGTCCAGCAGAGGCTCCAGCAGCGAGTCCACATAGATGCAACATAGATGCTCTTGGTTGGAGGACTCCATCTCACAAAGGAGATTTGTCTGGTCCACTGCTGCGGTGGACCTGGCTGCTCGTGTTGCTCTGTTGTCTTTCCACCATGGGTCATATTCTCTTTACTTTTACTTCTGACACCACCTGTCAGCTTGGTCGAGTGGCTGTGGAGGCAGACATCCAGCACAAGAACTAAAGAGTCAGGATGACCTTTTTTAGAAGTATATTTATGCACCGCGTGATCCAGAAACCTTCCACATCACCATCCTACAGCCTGAGCCAGGAAGCAGCAGAGGTGAAAGTAAAAGGCTGAAGAATCTTTCTGTGACGTTTAGCTGACAGCTATCATTTGTACTTGTTAATATGCAGATTACTTAACCAAGAGAATTTGTGGTATGTTAATATAGATCTCTGTCTGTGCTTGTATTCCGTAGGCGTGGCGATGAGGCGCACGCCAACGCTGAGCGTGCCCACAAACACGCACGGATAACAACTGCTCATGTAACTCTGATATCCTGATAATGAATAGAGGTCCTCCAGTTACTGCCTGTTTACTTCAATGCAGTATAAGCATGCACTGAAGTATTTATTGAGTGGAGGTAATGGCAGCACGCCGTTACATTTGGTCTGATCAGTTTCACTTTGAGACACAATAAGCAGCTGTGCCGACACACCAGCACACACATGTAGAGGCTCACAGTGCAGTCGTCTCTCATAACTTCACTGAGTATAAATCAAACCAATCGAGATCGCCGCAGCGACTTCTGTGCTCCATTAGAGAAACACTCAGCCTGACCTTTCATGACCTCAAATATACACAGAGGCTTTGAGGCTTCATTCACAGGCTTTAAAACACTCTATTAACAGGCTGCGAGTGATTCATAACTCCAACACGATGGATAAAATAATACATCAATATTTCTTGCTTTCAGTGGAATTGATTTAAAAGTCAGTCCTGTCAGCTGAATAAGAGCACAGAATCAGAGCCGGAGAGATTCATCGCTTCGAGTCAGAATAAAGGTCTTCAATTAGCTGCAGACATGAGAAGCAGTTACAGATGTCTGTTTAACTCCACCTCCACCCCCAAACTGATGAAATCTGCAGATCCACTTTAAGAAGGCTTTAAGTTTCTCTCTACTTTTGATACGGCAGACTAGAGAACAGGTGAACTCAGGTGCAGACGGAGACTCGAGAGGCCAAACTCATTTATTAGAAAGTGCAGGAGGATGTGGGAGGAGGGCTGAGCAGCGGAGAGCCAGAGGCGGCGGCTGGGCTGTCGACTATGGGAGCCAAAGCAGAGGGAGGCGAGGCTGGCTGGCAGGTGGAGAGCGTGAGGATGAGGCTGGGCTGGATGGATGGAGGCCCAGAGGACGAGCGAGGCAAGCTGGCTGGCAGCAGAGACGAGTGGATCCACAAAGAGCAGGAGAGGGGCCGGACACCGAGCTGGCACAGCGGAGCATGAGTGCAGGTCTTGATTACTGAGATGAGATGCAGCTGGTGAGGCAGGAAGAGGGAGAGCTGGTCGGGCTGACCCAGAATGGGATGCTCCTGATGTGTTGGAACAACCTTTATAGACACTTCCTGCAGCTGAGGAACCTTTAAAGGCTCACTGTGTAACTGCATGTGTAAGAGGAATTTTACTGAAAACATATTCAGTGATTTTTTAAAATAACTGGTCAGTCAGAATTTAATTGGTACAGAACCAACAAAGCACTGGAAAAGGTTTCTAAAACGATCAAAATCAGCTGGTGGAAAAGCTCATAATTAAGTTGTGACACGACTGCATCTGAAGAGATCATCACAGGCATGAAGGACGGCTGCAGAGCTGCTGGACTCGGGAACACGTCTGAACAACGTCCCTGCTGGGGGGGTGGGGGGCATTAATGCCGAACCACATCTCCGGGTTTAGGAGCAACACAAACTGCCATCCTAGTGTCTTCTCAGGGAAGGCCTTGCAGTTTGCAGTCTGATGCGACTCCCACAGGACACTACAAGAACATTGTCTGTGATAATATTACAGCTGCAAATCAGGGATGCTCTCTCGCTTTGTGTGGTTATCTAAACCCTGCACCCACCTTCACCTTATCAGTTTTTCTTATTGCGCGCTCTCATGCATAGCTGCGTAGATGACAAATGGTAGAAATGACTTTCACAGAGCAGGAGTATACGCCCAAATCGATTCTCTCAAACAGAAATGTGTTTTCAGCAAGCGCTGGAAGTGGAACAGAGGCTGTGATTGGCTGCCAAACAAACAGAGATTCATGCAGCAGCTTTTATTTGGAGAGGGACAGGCAGGCGATGTGGTTACTGTGAGCCTGACAGGTGTGGTCCCATCGGGGGTGACCGGTTGGCCTCGACTGTGGGGGGGCCTGAGGCAGAGAAGCACATCGATCTGACACCACCCACCCGCAGCGCCCACATCACCATAAAAATGTGTTCAGCCACAGAAAAAGGCCTTCTGGTCAGTGGCAGTTTGAGGGTTTATTCTGTAGCTGTCATCTGAAAAAGTGCCAAACCCCCAGAGTTATGTATTTTTTATTATCAGATTTGATTTCAGTTCTTTTGTTTCCTTTCAGTTTCCATCGTGTGTTTGCTCATTTCGTTAAAGATGTTTGGTTTTAGCGTTAGCTTTAAATGTTTGTATAACGTTGATACGGACGAGCGTTTGTCAAGACTGAAGTTCAGACTGTCCCAACATAAACACTTTGTTGCCAAACTGACAGACACGGAACCTAAAAACGTTTGATTTCAGAAGTGCGCCGCATCATTTCGTTAGTTGTTACAAAGTCTAATAATTATTCCAGTTCAGTGCACTCTCAGGCTTTAACCTGCTTATTCATGTTTCCCAACATTCTTTCATGTCCCTGAACGCTCCCTGTCACTGATTCATGTCAATGTGCAATAAAATAATATTTTCCACTTGGAGAAAATAAATCCACATGGAGTTTCTCTTCAGAGGCCAAAATTCCAGTTGCAGATTTTCACGCGTTAATTATTCAGTTTTTAAATGTGTGACAAATTGAATGAATATGTTGCTTTGGTAAGTTTTGGTACTCAACTTGAGTTATTTGGTTTGATTTAATAATTAAAAATTAGTGAGTGAGGTTTACATAAAACTCACAATTTGGGTTAAAAGTCAACAGCTGGCACATCTGTCTAAGCTTTGGCTTCTGTGTTGCCATAGTAACACATGCCCACTTTCTCACATGTGCTTATACTTCCTGTGGAAATGGCTACGTCTGTGAACGGAAACCGTTCGGTCGTCTTACTCCACCCCTGGTTTAAGTTTGGACTCCATCGCTTTTCGTGGGTGGGGTTTAACATTTAGGTGTATGTTCCACACTGAGATTCTTTGCTCTTTATCAGATATTCACAATATCTGTAGTACTCAATAGTTTGTCTCTCCACATGAGGCCGGGCATCGTCGCGCCCCAGCAGGAAGCCAGGAGCGACTGCACCAGCGGGGAGTCTGACGGTGAGTCCGTCCTGATACTCGATGGCAGTCAGGCTGTCGTTCCCCGTAGAGGTCGTGTGTCCCTCCACTGATCAGATCAACAGAGGTTTAACTGAGTTGACAAAAGTGTTCCTTGAATGTTTCTGAGCGGTTTACTCATTCCTCCTTTTATTCTGTAGTTCTTATATGCAGTATCATTTCCTGTCCATACGTAGACACTGACTGATTGTAGCTGTAAAGCATCAGCACTGAGCTGTGGGAATATGTAGGATTTAATGTGTTGCATCTTTAAGCTGAGCTGCCTGTAAAATGATTCTTACAGTGTGGTTTGATGTCTTCTCTTAAATCTGCTGAAGTAAAATGATCCTGCAGGAGGAGGAGCCGCCTCAGCTCTCTGCTGTGATAACGTTTAAAGTCTGAACTGATGGAAGCCTCCTCTGAAACCTTCGCTGTCTGCTGCTCTGGCCCTCCGTGACTGTCATCTAACCAAAACTGGCTTTCCTGCTTGGTGGGGACGTAATGTTTGTGGTTATATCTGCAACATATTTCACTGGATTTACTTCCTAGAAACCTAAACGACTGATCTCTAACACACTGTGATAGTAGCTTTACTTGTCTGGATTTGTACTTTCTATGTCTGGAAACTGAGGAATAAAAAATTCAAAAGCTGACCTTTAAAAAGTTTTATTAGACATTAATCTGGAGTTTGAAGGACTGTCAAGCAACAGGAATGATGAACGACTTAAAACTGCTTACTGGAGTCTGTGGTTCAGCTCATTAAGGTTGTCACATCAGTCATAAGTCAGAGGTTTGTCAGACGGGAGACCACGGCCTCCTCGCCGAGGTGTTTCATGTCCAACTGGGAGGAGACCCCGGGGCAGAGGAGAGGCTGCAGGGATCAGGTCTCTCTGTTGGTTTGGGAACACCTTGATGTCCCACAGGAGGAGGTGGAGGAGGTGGCTGGGAAGAGGGAGGCTCTGCATAGACTGCTCCCCCCGAGACCAGGATAAAAGGCGAATGCATGGATTTTTAAATCTTCAGTTTCAGTCGGGAGTCCTGAAAATGATTCAGCAGGTTCATTTCTGGACTTTTTCTACATCTGTTTTTGACATTTTCTTCTGATGTCAGTCTCTTCACCATCCTGTTAAACTTTTAATATTCACACTCACCACCCACCTTCTGCCTCACAATGAAGCTAAAGATGGAGGATCACCACTCTGGCACAGCGGAGGAGGTCCCACGGCCGCCACAGATGAGCAATCAACTGATCAGACGGGGACTTCCAGGGACAAATCTAAATCTTCTGCTGCACTTTATGACCACACAGTGGAGAATCAACTGAACCAGAGCTTCTGCTGTTAAAGACCTACTGCCTGAAATGAAGACTTTATTGTTAGCACATCAATTCATGATGAGATGCAGCAGAAGAAAAGCTCAAGGCCAAACATCGTGGTGAATGTACCTGAGCCAAACTGAAATCAGAGCTGCAGTTGGTGAGGCTCAATGGAGCTGAGGAGAAAAGAGCTCTAAAGGTGGAGCTGGTGGTGTCACAGCTGTGGCAGCAGCTGTCCAGGTGATGCTGCGTGCCTTCATCCCACACAGTGACACATCATCGTCATCCAACGAGGCTGAATGTGACATGGCGAGCGAGGAAGGTTTGCAGCTGGTTTGGGAACATTACACAGAGGGAACACGTGTCAGCAGCAGCAGCTTCAGACGACTGCTCAGTGAGTTTAAAGCAGCAGCGGCCTCACCAGTGAGCAGCCGTCACAGAGAGGTTAGCTCAGAGCTTTCAGAGCAGCCGTAACTACAGCTTTTTTCTTGTTTCTCCAACACAGTTACAGAGCAAAGCTGTTTAGAGATGATGGTGTTGTTACCTCAGAATAACAGCGTGCTGCTGCGCACGAGGACAGAAGAAGCATGAGACATCTCAATCCAATTCAGTTTTATTCATACAGCGCCAAATCACAACAACAGTTGCCTCAGGGTGCTTTATACTGTAAGGTAGACCCTACAATAATACATACAGAGAAAACCCAACAATCATATGACCCCCTATGAGCAAGCACTTTGGCGACAGTGGGAAGGAAAAACTCCCTTTTAACAGGAAGAAACCTCCGGCAGAACCAGGCTCAGGGAGGGGCGGGGCCATCTGCTGTGATTGGTTGAGGTGAGAGAAGGAAGACAGGATAAAGACATGCTGTGGAAGAGAGACAGAGTGGATGTGGGTCCTTCAGACCTCCAGCTTATACTGCAGTGAACCTGAGTGGACGACTAACGCGGAGCGTCCACTGACCTCGGTGTCTGTGCTTCTCTTCTGTGCATTATTAATGATGTTTATACTTTTGAACATCAAAAGAAACTTCCCAACCAATCACTGTGCGACCTACATACAGTCTGACTGTAGGACAATAACTATGTTATTACATTATTACTGTAAATGTTCACCAGTTTCTGTAATTTGAACACTATTACACTGTAATATCAAATGTAAGCTATTGTAATAGGCTCATACAGTGATATAGTCCAAACAAGTAACAGCAGACTATTGCAATTTAAACTTTACTGTAAATACAATCAGAGAAAGATATGTTTGTGTTTACAGTACTGCAATAATCACCGTGTTATGTTATGAGTGTACATGTTTGGTACCATATTCGCACAGTTTGAGCCTAAAGGAACAAAAATAAGAAATAAGAAATAAGATAACCTTTATTAGTCCCACACGTGGGAAATTTGTTTTGTCACAGCAAAAAGAAACGAGGTCCATGGGAGTTGAGTTCACTCTGACCTGGATCACGCTGCGGGCCTCTGCTGTAGCTCCATCCTGAGCTCTGTTTTCATGACTCTCACTTTCATAAAATATGGTTTCTAATAAGATTTCTGTGTTGTAATTAAGTTGAATTATGTCACTGACAGTTTTTACTTCTTTTAGATGTAATTTTAATGTTGGATTCGGGACTAAAGGGTTTGTTAAATAAGCATTTTTTTTGCACGCTGCTCGCTCTGAAGCCCACGCATTTCAGTATGAACCAGTGAACAAGGTAATTAGTATCATAATGTAGAAGTCATAAAAAATGAATCTGTAATCATAAAGAGCCTTCGCAGACTCAGAGTGCTGAGATGCATGGGGCTTTATTGCAGACAATGAAACGTGCATGCACACATGCACACCAACAGGAACATTAGCAGGCATAACAGAATGGTATTAAAGCTGCTATTAAACGCTCTCTGGCAGAGCAAACGCAGAGGTGCTGATGGGAGTCATATCACGTCCTCACCGCGCTGAACAGATGGACGAGCGACTGCAACCAGGAGATCAAGAAGGAACCCTAAAAGCAGCTTTGTGCCTCGGAGGACTCGCTGCAGCATCTCTGCGTGCTCTTCATCCTCCTGCCTCACACAAACATTTAGACTGAGCGGCCCAGTGTGACCGCAGTGCTGATATCTGGGAGCATCACCCAGACACAGATAGCAGCTCAGTGCTCATGACATCCAATCAAATCCTTGAATTTCACTAAAACTGGAGCTCCGCCTTCTTAGACGGTCTGTTAGTACAGTGACCTCACAGCAGCCATACTATTGGTCACATGATGTCATTAAAATGCTCCAAAAAGCTCCAAACACAGTGCAGAGGTCCAGTTCAGGTAAAGCTAGCAGCTACAGCCGCCTGTGTCACCATCCACCTATTAGTCAGAGGCCACGCCCCTAATAATGCAAACTTTAAACAGGTGAGTTATAAAAACATCCTCCTCTGTACAGGTGTTAATGAGGAGGGAAAGATCCACAGACCAGTCAGTTTGTGTATCAGGCTGTAAACATGTTTATTTCTGCGGTGAAGTTTTAACATGGGAGTCTGTGGGGACTGACTCACTGCTGCCTCTGCTGGACATCAGAGGAACTGCAGCTTTAAGGACCTGTGGATGAAACTGAACGAGTCCTTATAGAAGTTTGAATGCTCTACTCCAACCACTGAAAACAACATAAATGTCCTGCTGTTCGCTTTCTGTGCTGTTTGACTTTGTTGTTCATCATTTTATTTCTGATGTTGTGATTTTCTCAGCTTTCCCACTGTTTCGTGTTTGTGTTAGACTCATTTCCTGTTTCACTCTCAGTTTTCCAGTGACTGTAAGAACCAGTCTGTGTTTTACTTCCTGTCTCTGTCATCCCTCCTTGTCTTCACCTGTTCAGAGCTCGCTCTTTGTTCCCACTTCCTGTTTTGTTTTATGTGAATTTGCTGGTCAGCATCACTTGTTGTGTGTTTCCTCGCGGTCCTCCGTGTCATACGATCTCTGATCCACGCAGGCTCAACACTAAACGTGCTTCCAGCTGGTCATCAGGCTCACGCTGTTTGTTAGCTGTTGTGTTTTTTTATTGCACCTTTGGACTTAATCACATGTGTGTTTCCACTGCGTAGCTGCACACATTTTTCCCCATGGACCTCGTTAAAGTTTCATGTTGTCTTAATGATAAAAAAAAAAAAAGCTAAGCTCTGCAGCAGTGCTCACCACGTGTTTGTTTCCGACATAAACAGCCAGCTGCTTTGCATGTCGTAAATACACCCACACAATTCATTCACGCACGAACTGCACGGTGTGTGTGAGTGTGTGAGACGTCCTGTGACGTCCTCTGATGTTTGCTGGATGCAAAGCAGCAGTCGGCCTGATAACAGTGTTTGAGCTGTGTGTGTGTGTGTGTGTGTGTGTGTGTGTGTGTGTGTGTGTGTGTAGTAGGCCAGCGCAGCCAGGTGACAGCGCCTGTAATTACAGCCAGTGACACCAGACAGCTTGTCTTCTAAAAAAGCCCATCAGGACGGAGGAGAGGAGACGCTTTCACACCCACCGATGTGCTGATCGTGAGTCAGCTCAGTTCAAACTGAAGCACTAAAATCAGCCACTGGAACCTTTCAGATGAGGCCGCAGCCTTCGCACGGTTAAACATGGAGGTCAGCTGCACAGCTTTCTTTAACTACACGTCTGATAGAAGAGGAGAAGCTGTCACAGGGTGATCTACTTTTAGAGAACTAAACACACTAAAGATGAACTTTGTTTGCTGACAACAGTGACACGGCCCACAGCGAAGGGCTGTAATTACACTGTAATTAAATGGAAATTACAACGTAATTATTTTTTACCAACAAATACTTAAGAGTTAGGTACACTAGAAAAATGGTAACAACTCAGGAAACAAAGAATAAATTATTGTGTAAATTTATGTAACTAGTTTACAAGTAGTTTTAAGTACTGCAGAAGCAATTTTAGGTAGTGTATAACTCCTGTGTATTTTTATTTTTTATTTACATCAGTTAAAAATGTAAAAAGGCACGGTTAGTCCAGCCCATAATACGAGCAGTGCTGCAAAGACACAGTGTGTTTAACATGTAAGATGAGTTTGTGTGTGTGTGGGGGGGGGGTCCCGCATTGCATCAATTACTTAAATTTACTTACAGTATAATTTTTTTGTTTCCTTTAAAAACACATATTTAGTGCACCTATCTTTAAGTATTTGTAGGTAAATATAATTACACTGTAATTTTAAACAAAATACATTGAAATTCCATTTAATTACTGAGGAATTACATCCTTAATCATGGCTTGAACTGTTAAAGTGTTCCTGGCTAAATTTAAACGTGCTACTAAAGACTGATCACAAAAAGACATCGGCACATTCACAGCGCTCCTCCTGTCCAGGTCTTTGTCCTTCATCTGTGGGCATGAAGTGCACACGTTTATGATGTGCAGGGCCACGAGGAGGCGGTGGGAGTGATTTATAGGCATCCTTTACTGATCCATAACATCTAATATCTTATCTTTCCTGCTTGGGCAGGAAGCATGCTGATAAAAGTTTGAAGCGTCTTTTTAAGTGAGACATGATTAAAATCAGCTGGAATAAAGTTTGGTCTGTGTAGTGAAAGAGACCATATCATGAACTGTGCTGGAAGCAGAGACAGCGTTTGTCTTTGGGTGGTTGTAGAAAGATAGAAAGGACGTAATGATGCTGATAAACGTTCTACATCTGCTGTGCAAATTTGTTCTGTGACAGTTTTCACAACACCATCTTTTCTTCATCACTTCAGCCTTTTAGTCCAAATGAAATGTTACTCCTCCCTCATCTCACCAATAGTTTCATTAGAAGCATCGATATCTGTCACACAAGCTCACCTGTGGAAGCTCAGACCCAGCCATACGTCTCTGATGACACGATAAATGATAAACCCCTTCACATGGCACTCGGTATAACAGAGCCCACAAAATGACCACACAGTGCAGATCCATCAAAGATAAAAACCTTTAAAGCACATACAAAAATACTGATGAACTGTACAACATGCATGAACAAGATGCATGTAAGTTGGCGACAGTGGGAAGGAAAAACCCCCTTTTAACAGGAAGAAACCTCCAGCAGAACCAGGCTCAGGGAGGTGCGGCCATCCGTCACGACCGGTCAGGGTGAGGGGAGGAGGAGAGGACAAAGACACGCTGTGGAAAAGAGCCAGAGATTAATAATAACTAATGATTAGATGCAGAGAGGTGTATTAACACATGGTGAGTGAAGAAGAAACAACCAGTGCATCATGGGAATCCCCCAGCAGCCTCCACCTATAGCAGCATAACTAAGGGAGGATTTTTCTGGGGTGATACTAACAGGTCTTTAAGATAAGCCGGGCCCTGATGGTTCAGAACGGTACGCCGTAAACTGTCCATGGACTTAAAAGTCATTTAAATTCATATTTTCAGGTTGTTCTTGGGGTGCTTCCATTTTCCTCAGTGACTCCTTTACCTTTAAACCACATATAGAGAGACTTGTAAAGAAACTGAGGCTGAAACTTCGTTTCTTTTTCCGTAATAAACAGTGTTTTTCTTTTGCAGTAAAAAAACGTCTTGTCGCTGCAACCTTTTTATCTGTGTTAGATTATGGTGACATTCTGTATATGAACGCTTCTTCTTCATGTCTTCTAATGTTGGATACGATGTATCATGCTTCCTTGAGGTTTATCACCAATTGTAGATATCTGACCCATCATTGTGACTTGTACTTAAGAGTAAATTGGCCTTCTTTGGCCATTAGAAGACAGGGGCATTGGTACACTTTTATTTACAAAGCTATTCTTGGATTGTTGCCTCCTTATATTTGTACTTTGGTCACAAGGACAAATAGTGGTTCTTACTTCTTGCGTTCAAATGATCAGCTGCTGCTGTCTGTTCCCCTTGTCCGCACAGAGTTGGGTAAGAAAGCCTTTGTCCACTCTGCGCCTTTTTCATGGAACCTGTTACAGAAAGACTGGAAACTGACTGAATTGTTGTCCTTAAATGTTTTTAAAACTAAACTCAAAGGCCTACAGACTGCCTCAATAATGTGTAATTGTTTTGTGTAATTTTTAATCTTGTTTGTTTGTATGTATTTGTTTGGAAATGTGCTGCCTCTTGGCCAGGACTCCCTTGAAAAAGAGGTTTTTAATCTCAATGGGACATTCCTGGTTAAATAAAGGTTAAATAAAAAAAAAAAATACATCCCACAGAATCCTGGACTGCAGAGATACACGAAAGATGCTGAGATGAGACCACCATCCTCCTCCTCCTCTTCATTAGCGAGAGCAGGTCTAAAGGCAATCAAAGCATCTGAAAGCGCGTGCAGACGTTTGAAGTAATGCGTGCGTGCTTGCTGAGGTTCCCCGTGGAAACACTGCTGTCACCCACAGTGCGAAGCTGCCATCGTCTTCATCTCTGCTGTTTTCATCCGCCCTTCAGACCGTTGGTGCTGAGGCTCGGTCCTCTCGACTCTGACAGCCCTGAAGGGGACAATTATTTTATTGGCTTCACTTGCGTCTTCATTGTTCTCGGTGTCTGTGGAGAAATCCTAGCATACGCTCTGAGAAATAAGAGCCACTGAAAATGGGATTCTTCGCCCTCTGTGTATTGTCTCGACTCATTATTCCCCCTGAGCCGTGCTTATAAAGATGATTTATGATCATATTTTCTGTCAGTGCTGCAGTGTGTGTGTGAGTGGCTCCATGCATGTTGCTGTGTAAAAATCTTTAGTTTCTAAAACGCTCTCAAGTGACGGCCTCTGGCTGCCATATTGAAGGCACTCAGCCTCTGGCGATGGCCGTTAGCAACAGCAGCTCAAGCCTGTGCATCTTAAACCCGGCAGCTCGGCACAGTGTCTGTTTAAGTGACTTCTGTCAGTGCCAATGCCATTTGCACCTGTGTTAGGACCTTCTTACCTTTTTGTTTAATGTGGCTGCAGCTTCAGTGCAGGATTGTCGATTTTATGCATAATGTTCCATAAATTTCCAAAACAGTTACAGCAAGGTCATTGTAGGAGGAACACCTGTCCAGAAGACGCACAGGTGCAGAGATGTCCAACCTGGGCAGCACCTCAATCGCTCTCCCCTCTTCTCAGTGGGACTACGAGCTCCCTCTGCTGTTCCAGGACAGGATCTGCACATGCCGACGGTGCACACCGTGCAGGGGCAAGTCCTTCCATGATTCGTCGTCCTCTTGCTCTTTTTCTTTCTTGGGTTTCTCCTGCCTGAGGTATTCACTAAGCATGTGATCATGTCAACATGTGTGCTTGTTGTCTCATCCTGGATCCCGGTTTTGACACTCACCAGTCCTCGGCCAGCTTTCTTTTGCTTACCGTACAGTCTCAGGGTGCTGGACTTGGGTGAAACCTTCCTCACATGGTGAGGACGTTTCTTGCATTGATGTCAGTGACTTCTATCTCCTCCTCCGGCCAGCTGATTATCCCAGCAGAGTACCTGATTACCAGCAGGGCGTAGGTGTTGATAGCCCAGATCTTGTTCTTCCCATTCAACCGATGGTGGTTGCATCTTTCCTAGCGGCCCTTTCATGGTTCCCACTTGCCTGAAGGTTTCCCAGGTACTTGTAGCTGTCCTCATTGTCTGCAGTGTTGCCTTCTGATAGTGCCATCCCCTCATTTCTGACTACCTTCCCTCTCTTTGTTACCATCGGACTACACTTCTCCAGACTGAATGACTGTTGTTGCTGTAGATCCTCAAGTCTCGTGGAGGAGGTGGCTGACGATTCGGTATCTGTAGTCGGTATCCGTAGCCACTCTCGTCAGTGATCTCAGTGAGGGGGTTTAGGTCTGTGCAGAACAGCAGTGGGGACAGAGCATCTCCTGCACTTGATGGTGACTTGTGCTATTGGCATAAAGTTGGCCTGTAGTGTCGTTCGCCTGACAAGAGCTTCATGTGGTGCTGAGGCAGGTTATTGGCCGGTATTTGGATGGGACTGGTCTGGGGATCCTTGGCGATGAGGACTGAATGGTTGTGTCTCATCTGTTAGCAGCTGGTTCATTTTTGCTGCTCATGAAATGAAGCCAGTGTGTGAGTTCAATAAGGAAGCTCTGTAGTCACACATCTGTCTGCTTCCCAGGTGTTGCAATCTAAACTTTACATCACTTGCACTTTCCCACGCTGTCAAGCTGATTGTGACATCACTGGTCTAGTCCAATCATCCTTCTGCTGGCCTTCTTCAGGCCAATCAACTCCATGTGTTTTAAATCTCACCGCACATCTGTGACTCTCCCTTGCAGACTCCTTTGTGAAACCCACCTTCTCCACATCACCGCCTCTCTCTTGTCACTCAGGCTGCATTCAAGCCTTCATCTTTATCTCCACCATATTTGTTCTCATATTGTTCCTCTGCCACTGAGAGTACACCTTGGATGGTTCAGTGGAGAACAGCTGGTTTATTCTCTTGCCTTCTGTCTCTTAGGTATACCTCTTCAAGCAGCTGGCCAGGGCTGTGAGTCTTTGATTGGCAGTTTTTAAGGCCTCAGGTGTGGGCTTCTGTGCTTCTTAGGCATCCCTTTCTTCATCACACCTTGCTGCAGCTCCAACAGTTGGCTGAATTCCCTTCCTCCTGGCCTCTAGTCTCCATCTCCATGGAGGATACTGGTCCTGGTGGCTGTTCATCTTGTAGCCAAGCATCTCAATAATCACTGCTGCCATGGTGTAGATCGGCTAGCTGGTTTTGGTGATGGTCACAGTTGGGATTGTCTGTAATGCTGCATTCACATTTTGTAGTAGACCATCAGAGGGTTCACATGTTGGTGTCTGCTTCACGTTGAAGCGTCGGGCGAGCTGCTTCCACAGACTGTATGAACCGGGTCATGAGAACACTGCACCTGTAATCTAAACTTGGACCGACAGAGTGTGGAACGCTTGTTATGTGGCACTAAGTGCCACTGCAGTTAGGATACCATCAATCGCAAACTTTCACACAAAAAAGTCCTTTTAAAGGTACTTTTTGTAATCAAACTGTAGACATTTTTAATTTCAACACCAGGAGGCGCTGTTCTAGATGCTGTTGTGTTTAGATGTTTGGGATTTTTTTTACTTTTAAACGTTCTTTTTAACTCCATTACGAGGTTTCGGATTTTTCCAGCCAGACCTTATGAAGACGAATGACTGCCGACTGACTCACTGCACCACCTTGTGGTACAAACTGGTATTACAGCCCAGCCCAAGATCAGCTGCTCACGATGCTCATTTCTTCAGTCTGTTAATGCTTCATTCCACTCTGGAAGGTTTTAAACAGCTTTTCAAACAAATGAGCACATTTTAACATCTGTGAGCGTGCAAAAAGAAGGCCTGCACTGATTAAAGACCTCTGTGTGAGCCGGCCTCGTTCACGTGCAGTCACACTTAAATAGGTTTATTTCAGAGAGACGACAGCAGTTTAGAACCAGAGTGACAAGAAAACAGCCAACGACATCAGACGGGCGCCATACAGCTATTCCTCACAACACAAAGAATAACCTGCACGCATACACACACACACACACACATCGATTACTGCATGCAAACATGGAGATCCTGCGAGCTGTAGAATAATTATAGAGACCTCAGTGTAATGTTGTGCCATCCTGCTGTCAGCCATTACTGCCCTAATGAGATAGACAGGGGGAGAATTAACATAATGAACCACACACACACACAGAGTGCAGTACAGTGTGTGTTATGCTTAGCTGACAGTTTTCAGCATTATCGCTTCTCTACTGTACTTATGGGATCAGGCTAAACACACACACAGACTCACACACAGCGTTGGTTGATTGTGTGGGCGCTCTGTGAGTTTGGCATCATCCTGCGGCTCCACAGTGAATATGTGAACAAGTTTATATGTCTATAATGTTCATATACAGCTGTGTGTTTTATGCACAGTAAGTGAGCACACACACACACGCACACAGTGTGCAGTGAGATTTGCGTGATTTCCTGCAGGAGGGTAAAACACTCATTATCAGTCTCCTCTGTGAGACACACACGCTCAGTAATGGATGTGATGTCAGAGGAGCAGCGGCGGTGGCGTGCTGTGTGGGGACAAGCTTCAGTCTCATTACTGCGCAGCACCAAGACGCTCCCTCTGCGTCTCCACCGCAGAAACTTTCTGCTGGTGTTCAGAAAGTTCTAACGACCCGCTCACCTGTCTGCAGTGCTTTTCCTGTTTACTTTTTACTCTGTACTCACAGAGCACATCACACCGCCTGGCCTGAACCCGCAGATTTGGTCCACGCTTCCTCACCTGTGACCGTCAACTGTGGGTAGAGAGCCGAAGACTCTCCTCCAGACTGACTCTGGAGCAGAGCTGCTGCTCCTCCAACACAACAAGAAAAAGCTCCATGACAGGAAGTGTGAGCGTTTCCACACATCCGTCCATTTCCTGCTGCTTATCTGTCTAATCAGGAACGCCCGGACTTCCCTCTGCCAGTCATCTCATGCAGCTCCTATGGAGGGTGGAGGACACTGAGGCGTTTCCAAACCAGCAGAGATCTCTGGAGAGCGTCCCGGATCCGTCCTGGAGTCTCCCAGTGAAGCACCGACCCAAAGACGGTCCGGTCAGCCGAACCCCCTCAGCGGGTTCCTTTTGATGCAGAAACACTCGCCGTGTATCAAACATGGATGCAGACATCATGATGTCACAGGCCTCATGACAGCATTTAAGCTGTTGCCATGTTGGATTTCTGGAGTGAGACGTGGTCAACAAATGCATCACTTCATGAAGATGTTAGTATGATATTCATAGAAACTGAAAAAAGTTTATTATGGAAAAAAATGGAGGCGGTAACTAAACTGTACAAAAGGAACAATCGTTTGCAACGTTGTTAGCAATGGTCGCAGTCAACACATGGTTACCATGACAACTTTAATACAGACGACTTGTTTGGTATGAGGCCACGGATGTGGACACGAGCTGAGGTGTGTGACCCCGACCTTCAGGTCACGGAGGAACCAGGAAGACGAGGACAGGAAGTCAGACACAGGAAGGAGCCGAAATGTGCGCTCTTTTCAAAATAAAAGACCCCCACTCACTCCTAAATGCTGCTGCTGAAAGCTCCGTCACAGACGGGTGTGCTGCTGAAGACCTTTCACAGTGCTTGGATGTTCGTGTCCTGAACAGAAGTAAGATTAGATTTAAACTCGACCCTGCTTCTGTCTCATTAGTGCCTGTCTGGAGCTAAAGCCGAGGCTAATTACGGCGTTCTGTCATTACTGTGACACACACATGAATAAATCACAGAGCACACAGAGGAAAAACACACGGGGACTCGTGTTTGTATGTACAGCTGACATTTATAGAGCTAATAGAAAACACGGTGGTACAGATCATTTATAAAAACTAAACCAGAACAACAACATAAATAGCAGGAATACAGAATCCTGGTCAGTACAAATGTCTTGGTCCCCTTCCAGCATCAGAGTTGAGGCAGAGTGAAGGCGAGGCTGGTGGAAGATGAACGAATGAATGAATGAATGAATGGATGAATGGTTTATTGCTGTCACAGCGGCATCGTGTGACTGTTTCATGAGTGGATCTTTTTGAAGCGTTTGGTTCTCAGGTCGCGGTCTCAGAGCTTCTTTGGAGCGTTTCCCATCCTCCCTCACAACATCTGGACACTCAACATGAAAATGTTAAATACTGAGTCATTACAGGAAGCTTCAGCTCCCAGACTGTGACGGGTGATCATTTGGGTCTAAATCGTCTTTGTCTCAGGAATGTTTCACCTCAAAATCCAAAGCGCTCCTTCCTGTTGTTAGTGCAGTGTCAGAAACACTCATTGGGAATGCTTTTTTTTGCAGCTATCTACGGTGGCCCTGAAAGGCCAAACGGACTGCAACTTAAGAAAACACCAGCAATGAAAAAAAAAAACGCTGCAAAAGCACACAAAACACAACGGAAATAGGAAAAAAAACAGGTTTGCAAAAGCACAAGGGAAGTGTTTCCGGGGAGACAATAACCCGACGGACCAGTTGCAGGAACCAAAACATGGTAGGTAAGCGTGTTATATTCTCATGATTCATTGAATACTGATGACGAATTTTTAGGCTAATAGTTAGGCTAACACACTTACCTCTCATCATTTCTTTCCTCACAAAATCAATAGATCCTCCACTTCTTTTGTCTCCCAGCGCAATTCTTAGCATATTCTGGTCCGTCGGGCTGTTGTCTCCCCAGAAACACTTCCCTTGTGCTTTTGGAAACTTGTTTTTTTCCCTATTTCCGTTGTGTTTTGTGTGCTTTTGCAGCGTTTTTCTCATTGCTGGTGTTTTCTTAAGTTGTAGTCCGTTTGGTCTCTCAGGGCCACCGTAGGTATCTCACCCACTTACTCAAAAATTAAGAAAAACACACACCCTGCAGTTTCATTTAGGGACTACTTACCTTCCACCGTCTACATCCGCTAAAGCAAAGAAGCGCGCAGCGAGCTGACGTCGCAGCTCGGCCGACCCGTTCACACTGCAGGGCGTCAAATTGTGCTGTCAGCGACGCAGCTGCAGCAGGATGTGACGCTCCGAGGTAAGAAGGCTCAGGTGGATGCACACTGACATGGTTGGTGGGTGCAGTTTGGTGGAGAAGAAGGGTTAGGATGGAGGTTCCTCCACGAAACCGCTCACAGAGGATTTGGTTTGTGGATGTTTTCTAGCATGAAACTGAGAACTTATAGGAAGCCTGCACAGGTGGATCAACAGGAGACACGTGTGCATTTGATTTGGGGAACACCTGAACTCCATGTGAGAGGCTGATCCCAGGTGTACCCTGAGTTAATGCTAGCGTTAGTGATTATCTCTCTGGAAGCGAGCAGAAAGCAGCTCAGGTTAAATAAAAGCAGACACACAGCCGGAGCTACAGGTGCTTCTGCTCACCACCTAAACGCTCCAAACGCTCTGACTCCGCCCTGCCACGCCTCTCTCCCTTACTCCTCCCTCATAGATGTGAAACTTTCTCACACACTTTAAACTTCACTGAGCTTCAGTCCTGCTGAGAACACATTATACGGCTCAGCGGGTGTTCTGAATATCTGCTGTTGGTAGGACTTCTTCCTGCAGCCTGGCCCCGCCCACTCACCTACAGAGACTTAAATCTTTCCGAGTGGCCTCAGAAGGGGAGCAGAGGAAAGTGAACGTCTTACATCTGCAAACCTGTGATTCCTGCAGGTGTACAGGTGCACAGCGTCATGTGTCGTGACATCGTCGCGTGGAGCAGCGTCACACTCCTCAGCCGCCTGTTTCCTGCGTGTGAATGCTGCGTTCGAGTGCTCTCAGCGAGGCCGTGAACTTTAAACACTTTGGTATTTGGCAGAAAAACTTAAATTCAGAAACACTGCGTAAAATAATTTCTCTGTTTGAACTCTTCGAACCTCAGAGGGCGCGAAAGGCTTTTCTCCCTCTGGGCGGAGTTCTAATACTGCAGATGTAAATATAGCATCACAGCTGGAGCAGCTGTGATGCTTGTGACGATGACGTGAGGTACGAATGAGCGAGTACGTGGAAAGGATAAAAACATGTCGGCTTGTCCTGCAGTTCAGCCTGAGTTAAGTTCTTTTAATCAGGATCAGACGATCCGGACTTCCTGTTCACGCCTGTCACACTCCGGCTGGGCTTCATCCTGCTGTGTGTGTGTGTGTGTGTGCGTGCGTGTGTGCGTGTTTGCACGGATAACGTCTGTTGTTGAAGCTTCTTTGTTCTGTTAAATGATGATTGGTCGAAGACACCGTCACCTGTCGCTGCAGGCACATGCACAGGTGCGCTGTAAAGATCGGCTGATCGGATTCGGGCTGAAATGTTGCTCGCTGGTTGGGACGGATTTGCTTTGTGTTGCCAAACGTCAGCTTTCAGCCGAGAGCGACAATCTTCGCCATCACCACGCGACTGATGATGTCTGTGTGTGTGCGTGTGGTGTGTGCGTGTGTGCGTGCAGGTGTGTGTGTATGTCATGGGATCTGGAGCTGCAGTTCCTCGTCCTCCTCGTCCACGTCGCTGCTGGGACCGTCGGGGTTCTCAGGACCAAAGCGAGCCGATCGCATCTTCCCGAAAAGACCGGGACTCTGCTGCTGCCGCCGCAGTCTGACAGGAAGACAGAGAGAGGGTTAAAATAACGTCCGCTCACTTCAGTCACACGGGCCGAGAGACCGCTCAGCGACTTCGGGAAAAGTGTTTTCCAGACACTGTGTGAAATCAGTCGGCGGGCGATTCACCCAAAAAAAAAAACAGACTTAACATGCGAGAGTGCTAAAAACCTGCAGTTCCTCTGACGCCCAGCGGGGGCAGCAGTGAGTCAGTCCCCATAGACTCCCATGTTAAAGCTTTCCAGCAGAAATAACCAATTTTTACAGCCTGATACACAAACTGATTGGCCTCTATAGATAATATCCTCTGTAACACCTGCACGAGATGAGGATGTTTGAACTGTATGAAGTCGACACAGTTCCTGTGTGACTGTTTGATAGCTGGTGTCTACAAGTTGAAGCTGTGCATGTAAAGGAGATGGATCACAGCGCTCTCGGGCACGCTCTGTTTGACTGACACTTTCACTCAGACGCAGAGGGGAGAGCGGCTGGTTTGTGGTCTGAAAGCAGGACTGAGCGGCGTGTGTGTGTTTGTGTGTAAATCGATACGGGAATGGTTTCCTGACGTGGTCAGCACAGCCTGACAGGACGATAACTGCAGCTCGTCCCAGACTGAACCAGGGACTCTGTACAACTATAAAACACTTTCAGCAGGGGTGTGACGCACTTCAGCTGCAAGAGGTCTTGAACGAGCCCCTTTTGTCATAATTTTAAACAAGCTCATTGCAAAGTTGGTAGTTCCCACTGTTTGCATCACTAAAATAAAATGGACTTCATTAAATGTTCAAATTATGAAACTGGATGATGCACAAAGACAAAGTCGGTGAACACGCGGACTCAGGTGAGCCGCGACTCAGCCGTGGGTCTGAGGTAAGAAACGACACAGGCGTCGCAACTGCAACAGATCTCTCAGCTTTCATCCTCGACCACTCTTACTGTTTATTCACAGGGTCACCACAGCGACCATCGCCACACGTTTGATGTGGAAAAGTTTTACAGTGGGCATAACCTCAGGGCTACTTTTGCCCTCTTTATTTTCCAGGAAACAGTTCACCAGGTTGAGAGGCATCGCCCCCTGCTGGATGGTAGACAGGCCGCAGGCTTCAGATGCTTTGCAGACCCGGTGTACGACGACCCGGCACGCTGTGAGCAGCACAGACAGCCGAGCAGCCGCCGACAAACTGAATGAAAGCACGAAGAGAAGCGGCGCCCTCGACAAAACCTCAAAACACAAAGATTGTGTCAGTCTTCTCAAGCTGTTGCCATGCCGACATGCCTGTCATTCCGCGACATCAGCAGAGGCATGAGAGAGAGCGAGCTCCCTGTTACTACGGCAACCTGTGACCGGGAGCTCAGTGATTGGCTGCTGGGTGCTGGAGCAACAGCATGGAGAAAATGGGAGAGAGAGCATAGAGGAGAGGAAGAGAGGAGCAGAGGACTGTGCAAAGCTGATAGAGCTGAGTGACAGGCACACACACACACACACAGCAAAGCTAATCTCTGAACAATAAATGAAGGCAGTGCCGAGACTCACATTGAGCCTGGCAGCTACAAGTAGGCTGTCAGCTTCACGTCACACACACATACACACTCACACTCACACACACACTCACACACACACTCACACACACACACGTGCGCGCTCCTGAAGGTGGTGTGTTTTGAGTAAGAGCCCGTAGAGCTTTTCAGGAGTGTGAGAAGTGTTACTAAACATGCCGACACTCTTGCTGAGTGTAAGTCTTTGTGTCAGAAACGGGACAGACTGAGCTGAGCTGTGGGAGCTGTGGGAGCTGTGGGCTGGCAGGGAAGGAACAGAAGACGCTAAAGTACAAAATCAACAGACTGTATCTCAAAGATGGATGTTGTCCATGCTGTCAGAAGCGAGATGCTTGCATGAACTGCCGATTTCTCCATCCCGGCATTCCAACATTAGCAGTTTTCAGCACTGGCTTAATTTTTCAGGCCCAGCTGTCGTTGCTTGGATAAAACTACAACACCTAAAAACTACAACTCCCCTACTGCCACAGGGCAACGTTAACAAGCTGTTTACAAGCTCAGCATCAGGTTTACATGAACCAAATTTGCTACAATGTTTTTCATCAAAACTTGTGAGTCAAATGTTTTAAGAAATTTTTCTAACATTTTAGTGATACGAGTCATAAATGTCACGCCGCCGTCGGCCATCATGTTTCAGTCAAGTCTGCTTCAGCAAATAGTGACTGAGTTTGTATTACAACAGGAAATGAGACACAGGTGTAGGACACCGGGTGCAAAGAGATTTACCCATGTCTTACCTCGACTGTAAGTGTTCCAGCTGCACCTGCAGGTTCTCCGTCTGCTCCACCTGCTCATCCAGAGACCTCTGCAGCTTCCGGGTCTGATTTTGAGACTCATCCAGCTGGAAATGCAAAAAATGCAGACGCATAAATCCCGCTTCAGACTGCACGATATCAGCCTGACGGCACAACTCAAACACATAAGACACTGCTGTGGCGCCAAAACACAGCGGTCGATGTGCAAAACATGTCATAAGGCACAAAAACCGAAGCTGTAGCAGCTAGTATGCTTCCATTCAGCACCGTGGAATATTCTCCACACAGACAGCTTCAAAATGAATGTTTAACACTTTAAATACACCAGACGTTTTTTTATCACCTTAAATTGTCCTGAAAATATTAAGAGGAAAACCCCACACCTAGTCACAGAAGTATTTATCGGTCAGCTGTTCGATTAATTCAGTCTGTCAGAATGGAGGTTCATAAAGTTTTTAACTGGCTGCTTGTTGGTTTGTCTGTTGCTGTCTGGAATAACTAACAAAATCTGTTTGTAGGTGTCAGATCTGATTGGTTAGCTGATTGGTTTGGCCAGTTGTCTGGTCGTTTGTGTTGTTAGTCTGCTGCTCGTTTGTCATTTGCTGCCGGGTCGGTTGGTTTGGTGGAAGGAGGCTCAGTTTTTAACTGACTAGTTGTCTTTTGGTTAGTTGGTCACATGACTGGCTGGTTTGTTTGTGTGTTGGTTGTTTTCTCAGGAATGACTGGTAGGGATCAGATCTGGTCAGTCGCTCGGTTGTTTGGAATGAGTCATGGAGATGTGGGCGGGGTCAGCAGTCAGAAGCTGGATAAGCAGATGAGATCAACCATAATCTGTGACCCAGCCGTATACCTGCGTAGCCATGTTCCTACCTCATCCTCAGCCTGTCCCAGTTCTTTCTTAAGCTCCTCGACCCTCAGTCGTAACTTTTTAACTTCGGCCTCGTGGCTCTCGACCCTCCGGTTGGCGTGGGCGAGCTCTGCCGTCTTCTCCTGGAACTGCTTCTTTAGCTTAGCGTGAATGTGGCGAAGGTCGGCCAGCTCCTGAGGACAGAGAAAGAGTTCAGACGTTGGCGTTTCCACCTCAGATTCTCACAGCTGTCACTGATTAACCACGATCCGGAACGACTTCACTCATTTATCAACCAGGTAACGTTTTTTTTAATGGAAAAGTGATGTTAGAGCAACAGTTTGATTTTTTTCTTGTTTTGTGATTGTTGGCATATTTCATGACATCCTGTCAGATGATCTCTGGCTAAATGCTAATGTTAAATGCTTCAACGTTTTAAAAGAATCTGTGAGTTCTGAGTAAATAACCGACGGACGTTTACACGAACACGTCAGGAGCCTTGTGCTCTTGTGTGAGGATTATATGAAACTCTGACAGATGAAGGACTTTAAAGCGTGCACTTCCTTATCGTGTGCTGCACGCCGCAGACTTCAGGTTTCTGAAGCAGCTGCAGGCAGAAGCAACCGCAGCCTCTCCGAGGAGCATCGGAACGTGAAATCGTGTCTTTACGAGGGTGTAATTGCAGGTAGTTGTGGTCATAGTCAGGTTTAGCACAACAAAAGCTCCATTTGACTGGTTTGCACTTGGAGCTAATGGCATGATTAATAATGCACCACTGCCGCTCACTGCACTTTCATGCCCCCCCCCCGCAGCCTAATGGCTCCCCAGACAGCAGGAAGCTTTTCTCAACTTACGATGGACAGAAATGAGACGCATACAGTGATAATAAAAGCCGGGGAGTGGGAACATCCTTATTTATCTACATCTGTACTTCTGATCCATCTCTCAGCATTATTAGATATTACATTTTTATCTTATTACTAACTTCGATCTCTATGTCCTCAGTGAGACGGCGCACGGACAGCAGTTTGATTGGAGGAGGAATTCAGGTCCAATCTGTTGTTCAAATAATGACAAATTCCTTCAGACTCTGCACACACACCTCCTCCCCTCCCCCCTCAGTCAGTATTTAAATGATGAACAGTGCACAAATACAAGTGCAAGCTCAGAGCCAGATCAAACAAAGAGAACGGATGATTAAAAGAGGGGGTGGGGTCTGGAGATGAGGGGTTGAGGAAGATGAAGAGTGGAGGGTGGTAATTGGAGAGGTGGTGTTTCACAGGACGGGAAAGGTGAAGCATAAGAACAAAGATAAGTGCAGCCTGTCTGCGGGAGAGGGAGGCGAGAGAGTGGGACGAGGCAGAAATCCAGGAGGTCAGAAACATGTCTGACATGACTGCTCTGCTTTGGCGAGCTCCTTACTGGTAACGTCTTTAAAAAGGGGCAACACAGTACTTGCTTATATGACACACTGCATATTTTCTTGGATTACTTTTCCAGCAAAAACAATTCTGGAAATGTTCAAACCCAGAAATGACCTTTTCCATCCTCTCAAAGTCAGAAGGTTGGACGTCTGGAGTAAAGAGTTTGACACGAGCTTCGCATCTGCATGTTTGGTCCTCCAACATAAAATACGTCAGTAGATCCGTGAACATGTCCCAGTCAGGGACAGTCATCCTGGGAAACACAGGAGCTCAGCCACGCTCGAGTCATGTGACGATGCTTCATCTATTAGACTAAAACAGTAGCGCCTGTTTATGGATTATCATAAACTTTTACCTCCAACAGAGATTATTTTCTGTGATAATCCAAACACCTGTGGGATAATCCCAGTGGATCTGTATCACAGGAACCACAGCAATGCTAACTGACCCCCCCAGAGCAGCTTTGCATGATTCACAGTCCAAAATAATCCTTCTGTACCTGATCCTCTGTGCAGCCCCTCAGTTCATCCTCCATCTGAAACCAGCTGTTTTAGCTCCTCCCCTTTTAAGACAACTTTCTTTTGATTGGTTGCCCCTCATAAACATGTGTGAGCAGTTGGTGGGTGGGGCTTCTATCCCCTCTCAGCGCCATCATCCGTATCCAGGGGTAGAAAAAACTGTGACAAACTGCGTATTTAGATTAATCTGAGTTTTTGTCTTGCAGAGATTACTGCACATACAGCGAGCTCATTATTAGAAAGGTTGGACATGTTTATCATGAACATCCAACACAGGAACAGGTCCGCTCGATCAGCTACAGATCAGTCTACAGCCTTCACTGTAACATTTAATTTTATGTAACCCTAGCTGTGCAGTTTCATCCGTTATCTTTGGCTTATCCTTATCAGGGTCACAGGGGCCTATAACCAGCTACCACCATGCATGAGATGGGTGTGGCAGGGGTGTGGTCTCTGGCTCTGCCTTTTCAGTGTCTGGGGTCGGGAAGGTGCTGGAAAGCTGGCTTCCTGGTTGAATACAAAGTGCTGAAACAGCGGAAAACACTGTGGGTCAAAATAAAAGTGCTGTAACCAACAATCGCACGCTGCGTGGGTCCTGATCAGACTGGGAACCTGTCCAGGGTGGCCACTGTCACTCCTGTGGCCACTAACTGCATGTCTTTGGACTGTGGGAGCCGGAGTACCCGAGATCCCACGCAAACACGGGGAGAACACGCAAACGCCACACAGAGTCGACCCAGGACCCTCTTGCTGTGAACCAACAGTGCTAACCACCGTGCTGCCCCATACAGTTTCATATCCAGGAAAAAATATAATCATATTTCCAAGTTTAATGAATATGACTTATTTAATAAAACATGGTTACATTCAAGAGATAATTACACTTTATACTTCACTCCGACCCTTCGTGTGTCTCCGAACTCTACATTTCCCTCTCGATGAAGCTTGTTGTTGAGCTGGATCAGGTGATTCTCTGCCACGTCTCAGTGATGCTGCTGCATTTACCACTCTCACTCTGACACGTTAGGGGCAGAAAACACAATAGAGGGCGACCCGGGTTCATCCTCCCCGAGTGCTGCTCACAGAGGACCGTCTGATTGTTGGTTTGTGCTAATTTGCTGCTAAATAAATAAAACTGTTTTCTCCATGATGACTTTCTGATACTGCAGAACAAACATGCTTTTACACACGGTGAGCCGTCCCTCGCCACCTCCATCTTTCCTCATAAACGCTGCTCTGAAATTAATAAAGAACCAGACCTGCGAACAGAATCTAGAACGACACATCTCTAAAATCTTACCCGTCCTTATTTCAGTTAACCGTGCTCAATGTGAACTCAGTTAATTTGCGGCAGGTGATTTAATTTTAATATCTGCAGCCAGAGAAGTGTGAGGACTTCCTGCTTTTATCTTTAGCAGGTCAGAGACCTCAATATCCCCCCAGTCTTATCATTTCCAGACGATGACTGTCTGAGAGGGTGGAAGAAGAGGAGAGGACGGGGGAGGGCGGGGAGGCAAGGGGGGAGGGGCGGGAGTCCCTGACTCCATAAACATGGATTACAGGACGGCGTATGAGCAGGAATGTTTGCCTTCCTACAAATGTGTGTGTGTGTGTGCTTCTGTGTGTTACGCTGCGCTGCCTGTTAAATGTTTCTCCTTGACTGCAAAGACCCTGAAGTCTGCTGCTACGTCTGCTCACAGAAAACAAAGACACACACACACACACACACACACACACACACACACACAGAGGTGTTTACACATGCATCACCTTAACAAAACGCTGCTTTATTGTGAAGAGGAAAAGAAGAAGAAGCCCCCAAAATCACCACAGCTATTTTACCCCGCCCCTCTCTCTCTCACACACACACACACACACACACACACACACACACACACACACACACACTCTCTTCCTTCACCCTCTGTCATGCAGAATTTAGCATTCATTTAGACAGCAGTCCCACAGACGATGAAGAGGAGAATTGGCTTTATAACGAGGGCTGCCCAGGAGTCGTACAGTGGGGGAGGGGCTTGTGCGCGCTTCTCGGAGCGGTTTGACAATATCGGCTCAATGAAACACAAAGAGGAAGAAAATGTAAAGAGAGACAAAGAAAAGATGGAGCAGAAGGAAGTAAAATGAAAGGTTGGGAACAAAAAGAGCAGCTCACCAATCAGACGCCTCGCTCTTATTTTGAAGCTCTAATCACAATTAACCAGCAAATTCTGCCATTTCCTGTCCCACATTTTTTTTTATTAAATAGCTCGTTGAACAGGTCCTTGACAGAAGTCCACCAGGACAAACTTCTTCCTTGTCCTTCTGCCATCTTTTCCTCCTCTTCATCAGAGTCTTCCTCACAGACTACGAGCTCAGTCACACTCTTCAGCTCACAGTGTCTAATTATTATTCTCTGTCTGACTTCCTTTGATTCATTAGGCTGAATTTTTACTCTGTGTGTGTGTGTGTGTGTGTGTGTGTGTGTGTGTGTGTGTGTGTGTGTGTGTGTGTGTGTGTGTTGTTAAATGCAGCATTAAATAAGCCTGACATCTTCATAAATAACCCTGTGGGATGGGCGGTAATGGAGGCCACTTACACTGACAAACACACACACACACACGCGCTTCTGCCACCCATCCTGCTGCTTAATGAGGCCATTTAAAAGGACCAGAGATCACCACACACACACACACACACACACCCTCTCAGTCTGGACCTCGGCCCACTGCAGCAGCTCCGTTCTTTGCTGCTGTGCTGGGATCGTTGTCCTGTTTGGTCCAAGCTGTGGGATGGGCGGCCCACAGAGGAGTGACCTGTATTTGAAGCGTGAACCCGTCTCTCTGTTTCCCTTGTAATCATTTATTCCTGATGTTTCTCTAACTGGTTACCGTCCTTGCAGACTTGTTCCTACAGGCCGTATCAGGTTTATTTGCAGTGTGACATTTTGAGGAAAAACCTAAATAACCTCCTCATATGGAGACTGTTTATCCACTCATTGATTTTCTTCCAGATGTTTCTTTGATGCAGCATCCAACCCTGCTGAACTCTGGGATGCACACCGTTCGGCCTGACCTCAGACGACTCGACCGATCGAAGCGCTTACAGCACGGGGTGGCTCGCCGTGTGACGCCATGCTTGTCGGCAGTAATGAAAGAAGATGAAAGGCTGCATCATTCCTGATGTAAAGAGTGGCCTCTGCGCTCTGTGTGGTTCCTCCGACGTCTTTGCTGACTGTTCATTTTGTGTTTGTAGTTCTTTGATACTCTGAGAGTTTTGTATTCTTTGTGTTTTATCCTGGATCTTTACCTGTGATGGACGGTGTTTAGACTTATGTGTAATTCCTGGTTATTCAGTTCATTCCCAGTATCCTCTCATGTCTCGTCGATGTTACTTCCTGTTTTATTTTGATAGTCTCTTACTCTGTGTGTATGTAGTTTGTCCTTTGTGTCTCCACCCCGAGCCTGTTTGTGTTTGTCTGCTGTCTTCATTTTTGGAGTTCTGAAGCTGTTGAACTCTGAATTCTCTGTTTGGATGTTTGCGGCCTTTTTCCTCGAGAGTCCTGCGTTTGTGTTGTGCTGCCAGGATCGTGACTCATGATTCAGATTTGGACTTTTTTCAGCCTCTCAGCCAAAACTTAAACGTGCTGATAAAGCAGGAGTGTTTCCTGCCCTGGGAAGGTTCAGATGTTGACTGATCATTGATCCGATTGTTTCGCCTGAGTCTGACCTGCGAACTGCAGCAGCATCACACACTTTCACAGGAAGCTGAAAAAAAATCGGCCTCAGCTCCGTGCGGAGGCGCGCACAGAGCTCAGCACCTCTCAGATGAACTATGAACCCGCCTGAGCCCTCGGGTCACCTGGATCAGGCTTTTAATGCTTCAACCTGCTGGATCATAACTCCAGCTGTGCTCAGTTCCTCTTTAGGAAGTCTCACCTAAATTATTATTTTATTTCATTTCTGCTTCTTTTGCTGATTTCTGTTTGGGCGTTTAATAATTTGCTTTTTATTATCAGTTAATTGTATTTATCCTTGTGTTGGTTTGATCATTTTCAAAGACCTGTGATTAGTTTTTGCTGAATTTCTTTTTCTTTCAGGAATTTAAATGATGAGTTTTTATTATCTTTGGTGTTTTCTGCTTGTTTTTTATCGGTTTGCTGTTATTAAGTATTTTATGAATTCACTTGGTTACAACTGTCAGCTGATTGGACGGTGGGGATGGCACACAGGAAGTGATTCAGTCTGGTGAATCACTCCTCCCGCTGGAGGTCGCTTCGATAACTCGCCTCGAATATTTGGGAACAGTTCAAAAGTTTAACCCCGCCCACTTTGGTTAACCGGCGCCAAAGTCGCTCCTTAAACCTCGTGACCATGGCACTTCCTTTAAACGCCGTTTCCTACCTCGCACCTCAGCCTACCTCACCTCATCATCACGCCTCACTGTGATCAGGTGACTTATCCGACCAATGATGGGAAGATGCTGTTTTTTACACTTTGAAACGTTCGTGCAGCCGAATCTCGCGCACAGACACGACGAGCAGCGAGCTGACAGCGATGGCGGTGTGATGGACCTCGATTAATGCAAACATGCACAGACGGAGGGTCACACAGGTATCACACGCTGCACACACACACCATCTATTAGCAGCTCAAATGATGAATCACACACACACTGTCCGTGTGTGTGTGTGTGTGTGTGTGTGTGAGACAGTGAACATCAATCTGTGCTGTAGTATCCATAGCCTCGACTTTGGATGAAGATGATTCTGCTATCAATCAACCTGTGTGTGTGTGTGTGTGTGTGTGTGTGTGTGTGCGCGTTTGTCTGTGTGTGCGTGTGCATCACTCGCCATGTTTGTTGTTCGCTGTGCGGATCAATACTGTGGTTTTAACACTAAACACAATCAATCTTTCTGTTTTCGAACACACACACACACACACACACACACACACACACACACACACACACACGCGCCTTCCTGAAAGACAAGGTCGGGGCACAAACACGCAGAGCGATCTCATCGGTGTGCAGGAAACCAAACTTCCTGCACTTTAAACCTCGTTTGTGACTCAGTAAAAATGTGAGAGGCAGCAGCTGCTGGTGGAAACATCTCTGTGTCCGTAACGTCGACACAAACACGGCATAAAGCCTGCGGCTGCTCTGCATGTGCGGCACGTGACCAGCGTCAGCTGCAGGAAACACCACAGTGAGCTTTGTGTGTTGGGCCTAAGTAACGTCTGATCGTCACAGGTGGAAGGCACCTGATGAGACTCAGGTTAACTCTGAGCTGCCAAAGAAATCTTTTCTCTTTTTAACTCATCACTTTATTTAACGAGCTGTGGGAGAAGCAGGATGAGCGTCGGGCGCTCGGAGGGCGTCTGGCTTTAACGACCACCTGACCTAAGGTTACAGGTACGCTATTTCACCTCAATGAAACTTTCTCATCTTCCACTTGAAGTAAATAAAAGCTGAAGTTTGTTAGTCTTCTATTTTTTATCTCCAACCCTTTGAAACGGGTTAAAGCTGATGAACCTGCAGCGCCTTTCACCGTCTCTGCCCATTTACAAGTTTCTCCATCTTTATTATTGGATGTCAGTTAACCTGCATGTAACCACGACGACAGGGACACCCCGTGACCCAGCGTTGTCTCCCCCCTTCAGCAGGACCTCAGACTGTCATGAAGTTTTGATTAGACTTGGTTTACTTCTATGATTTCCTCGTTATTCAGCCGGCTGATGCCCGCCTCGGACCAAACGCCGCCTGTCTCTACATCTGTGGAGGGATTTCCATGGTGTCGGTGAAATAAAGGACCTAAAACCCCTGACAGCTGTGCAGCGTGAGGGATAACACCGTGGAGGAACACGCGAGGAAAAGGAAAGAAGAGAGGGAAGTAAGCACACAGAACGCCCCGCCCACCTTGTTCCTCTCAAACAGCTCGGTCTGGATGGCCTTGAGGTCGCTGTCGAGTGCGGAGGCGGCCTGCCGGCGCTGCTTGGCTAATTGCTCTTCCAGGTCTTCAACCTGAGCTCGCAGTTTCTTGTTGTCCCTCTCCAGGGCCAGCTTCTCGGTCTCCAGGCGCTCTCTACGCCCCCACTCTGCGGCGTTCTCCACCTGGAGCCGCTCCATCTGTAGGAAACACACAACACGCCTCAGATTTCACAGCAAACGTCGGTGCACACACGATCGACAGTCTGACATTTTTAATCTAATTCTGTATGAAATTGTTTATAAATGTTAGAGACATGTCCGTTCACGTCTTTCACTTTCACGGCTTTTCTCGGGGTCATGATTCTCGCACGCTGCTGTCAGGTTTCCCTCACCTCAGCTCGTAGTTCGGCCAGTTTCTTGTCCATGCTGGTTCGAGCCCCCAGTTCGTCCTCCAAGTCCTCAGAGATGCGTCCCAGCTCGTCCTGGTGCATCTCCTTCAGCAGGTTCAGCTGCAGGATGAAGACATTGAACATTTGATCTTTCAGTGACTCTCAGGATTTCCCGGCATCGTTCAGGCTGATGTTAGAAATAAATCCACGTCTCATCTTTAAGCCGCCTGACATTTAATGTTATCTGGACATTTTTCGGGGGAGGCGCCTGTTTCTTTAAAGCAGACACTGTGAGACGCCTCCTGTGATGTTGGAGGATCTGAAACAGCATGCGTGGAGATATGAGTGGGGGCGGGGGGTCACTCTTATCTCCTCATCTCTGCCTCTCGCCTCCTCCAACCTGCAGCGCGATCCCGCTTTCATCTGCATCTTCTAACAATCTCCAAACCCCGTCACCTTCATCATCATCATCATCTACACATCTCTCACATCTTCTGCCCCCCCCCGCCCGCTCCCTTTGCTGCTTTTATCAAACTCATGTTTGTCAGACCTGCCGTCTGCAGGGCTGTGCTGCCCCCTAGTGGTTCGACACAGACAGATCGTCACACTCGGCTTTATGATTTGGACCGTGATCATCTTTACGCTGCTGAGCACAGCAGGCCTCCTGCAGCAGAAGACTTGCCGGGACATTTGAAACGATTTTAAGGGCACTTTTATGACTCGTAGTGACTGACGATCACTGCGCGATCATCACAGAGGCCACAGGTTTGAACATTTTCACACCAGAAATAAAAACATTCAAAGACCCGAAAATTTTAACACAAAAGCAAAATTATGATTTAAACAAAAGCAAAACTGTGATCACTGAAATGTTTAACAACTCGTGTTTCTATTTATTTGTAACAGCTGCTGCTGCTGCTGTTGTTGTTGTTGTTGTTATTATTGCTGAATTGAAGGTCAGCTGTGCACATTAGCTGCGCCTGTCCTGTTGCATCAGTTGCATGCTGTTTGACAGTAACTGTTGTATAAAGAAGTAAAAACAGAAAATTCAAACTGAACACACGTAGCGGACGCGTGATGTCTGAACCGTGCAGCTGCTGCACACTGGGTTATCTTCCTTTTGTTGTTTCATGATCACTGGAGCTATAAATGAAATTCAAATGTGAAAAATGCAGACTTGTTATTTTACTGTTTGTGAAACGCCGTCAGCAGCTCTCACATTCAGCTCGTTTGCTGACTAAATGTTATGAACACTAATTATTTGTGGACCGTCTGCGAGCGTCATGTGGACCAAACTGTGTGTAAAAATCTGAAGTGAGGAACATTTTCTATGAAATTCAAGCTGTAAGTCGAGCGCTGAGAATCACGCGGTCTGACTTCCTTTGTTGCACTTTTGATGTATTTCTCATGTTTGCTCCTTTTGGTTTCTTTTGGTTCGGCTGCTTTGCTCCGTCTTTGTTTTCTCGTTGTGCGACAGCAGGTCAGTGATCGATGAACCACAGAGCTCAGAGACACGAGCGCTCGTCTGTTAGCAGAAAAACAGTCAGAGCGCACGTTTAAAGAAGACGGACCGTCCCGCGAAGCAGCGTGCGCTGTGCTCAGGTGACCCTGTGCTGTGCCTCACCTGTTTGAGAGCCTCCTGCTTGCTCTTGCTCAGCTCCTCGTACTTCAGTTTCCACTGACTGAGCTCAGCCTCGAGTCTCTCGATGCTCTTACTCAGAGCCAGCTTGTCTCTGCAGGGAAACACAGACAGCACGAATGAGTGACGCCACACTCCCCGTCACTCCCCACTCGTGCTAGAACAGAGTAATAAAATAATAAATAAATGTAATAGCAGAAGACTTCCTGTTTCTGTACAATCTGTCGTGTGTTTGCGGTTTGTTTGCTTTCTTGTTTACAGCGGATCCAAAAAAAGACTTTTCCTGTGAAACGTTCTGTTTTTAATGACAGGACAACGAGCTGACGCCATTTCTCTGTGATCTTCACGTTCTTACAGCTTCAGCTCAGAGTCGAGCCGACAGGTTTCTGTCTTTACAGATTTCTGATGGTGTGGAAACGAAAACATAACTCACGACGTAAAATGAGTTTCGATGAGCGTCGATAAAAAACAATACAGACAAGATGGAAACTGTTTGATTTTTAAGGTGAAATGCTGATTTATGACTAGATTATGTTACTCTGATGGTTCGACCTCGGGTGTCCCTGCATGTAGCAGAATGAATCGTCCCTGCTGACAGAACCAGAAACAGAAGTCGTGTTTTTCACGCTTCAGCGTCTCTTACTCTCTCTCCTTCAGCAGGACTTTCTGAGACTCGTCCAGGCGAAGCTGCAGGGCGTTCAGTTTGCTCGAGTCCTCCTCCGTCGTCCCCACGTCCTCCCACAGCTGACGGCTTCGCTCCTGCCGGCGCGAGCCGGCCGGGTTGACGGCGCCGCGGCCATCCCAGGCCTCCTGAGCGTCGGCGCCCGGAGCTCGGGAGCGCAGCACGGAATCGAGCTGCTCCAGGTCCTGACAGAGAAGGAGACAAAGAGACCAGGAGGTCAGACGGTGACATGAAGGCTAAACCACACACAGGTGGGAGATACGGACGCACGCTGGCAGGTAAAGCGAGAGAGAGGGACGATGTGACAGACATGCTGTGTTTTACTCAGAGAACAGATCAACGACTTGAAACATGTGGAACAGTTTCTGCAATTTGGTGTAAACTTTGACAGCCCTGAAAATCTCATGTGGATGTTTCCTCATGAAGTTATGATGGAAAATAACATGAAAAAAAGCACCAAATCTGGACCCACCCAACTGGAATTTCTGAGGTTGCTGCCAGCGAAGTCTCACATCATTTTCATGTTGCGTGTTTTTAATGACCTTAACAGAAATCAAACTAAGCGTAGCGCTCGTCCTGCTGCATGCAGTAAATCTGTCCCCTCTGGCAGGCGGACAGCAAAGATCTCCTCCTTATTTCCTCCACAGAGGTCAAAGAATAATCACTCGTCTCCCGCACGATCCAGAGCTGCTCGTTTCTAAGACATCCAGCACGCTGCCTTCAAGTGCTCCCTCAAAAGTAAGGACATTCTGGCATCAAAGCTGAGACCATCGCAGGCGTTCGGAGATAAACTAAAGCAGCTGAGATTTACTGAAGTAAATGTCGATCGATATATCAATCACACTGATAGACAGTTTAAACTGGGAGGTGCCGGCACTGAAGAGGAGAGCAGGAAAGTCAGAAACCTGATTTATCAATAACCTGCCGTCACGTCCAATCAGAGTTTATGAATTTACTTCAGCAGATAAAAAATTTCATGCTTTGTTTTATTGATCAAGCGTCCAACAGAAGTTCAGTCTGAGGCGTCACGATATCATCACAATATCAGGTTTTTACAACACGATTATCAGCGTCACAAAAATTCATGCTACCATAATAACTTATAGAAGAAATTTAAAAAAGAAAACAGCCTCAACCTTATTTAGTTTATACACAAACTGCTGAGACAGCAACACGTCTACAGCAGTAAGAACACCTGTCGCTGACGTGTGCAGCTTCTGTAGATGACGGAGGGTCAAAATGCAGAAACACCTGCAAGTCAAGACTCGGGGCATCTCCACGCTTCTTAATCAGTGTAAAGCTTTAGGTTTTTGCACTGATCATGGGTCCGAATATCTGATGGGCATCCCGGGCGCGGACCAGGAGCCGCCCACAGTCAGGGCCGAGAAGCAGGAGACAAACCAATCAAGCACACAGTAAATGTAAACAGCTGAATAAACACCCAACATAAAGCTGATGTATGTGAGCACAGCTCCCAGTCTGACCACCACCTGCTGGCCCTGCTGACACCAGCTGCATGTGCTTCTGTGCTTTAATCATCAAACAGGCGTTTTCCCACAAGGACTCTAAATCAGCTGGAACGCCAACACGTTTCCTTCCCCCTGTAAGCTGACTTACACCCCCCAGGTGTTTCCACAGCATGTCTTTATCCTGTCTTGCTTCTCTCACCCCAACCAATCACAGCAGATGGCCCCGCCCCTCCCTGAGCCTGGTTCTGCCGGAGGTTTCTTCCTGTTAAAAGGGAGTTTTTCCTTCCCACTGTCGCCAAGGTGCTTGCTCATAGGGGGTCATATGATTGTTGGGTTTTTCTCTGTATTATTGTAAATGGTAAATGGCCTGTATTTGTATAGCGCTTTCTAGTCCCTAAGGACCCCAAAGCGCTTTACACAACCAGTCATCCACCCATTCACACACACATTGTAGGGTCTCTGAAGCACTGTTGTTGTGTTTTGTCGCTGTCATAATAAAGTTTGCAGAACCTTTAAAAGTACCAAACTGTTTATCTATTTATTTATGTTATATATACTCCTTTCATTTTATTCTATTCATTACATTCTATTATATTCTATTCTATTACTATTCTATACATTCTATTCATGAGAGTATATATATATACTCTCCTTCACTGAAACAACTCCCCCTCCTCCCCCATAGCTTCACCTGCAGGCAACGACAAGATGGACACGGCAGCTATCAAAGAGCAGCTGGTCTGTAAAAAGAAAACATTTGGAGATTACTATTTTAGTGCTGTCAGCGTGACGTTAACGCCATAACTGCATTAACGGGGCAAATCTCCAACGGCGTTAACGAGCTAACCGGGCTAACGTGTTGACGCCTAAAATCCTTTCATTTTCTCAAAAGTCGACTGCGTGCCTTTTGTATGAATTCTGGTTGTGCTTGATGACCGCGAACTGATGTTATGTGATACACAGCGCTCAGCAATCTGTCAAAATATGTTTTAGTACGACTTTGCTAAGCTACGGAGCTGCACCGCTTGATGGATTGTTGGAGCATTACGGCTGCCGAGGAGCCTCGCGGAGTGATACGTACTGTGCTTCAACGTAATATTACCGTATTGTGTGTGTATAAGGACCATAAATGGCTCCTGTTCAGAGACATGGTTACGAAGCGGATTTCAAACTCCAGGCTGTCAGTCACGCAGTAGAAGTTGGGAACAGAGCAGCTGTGAGATCTGTCTTTGTTATTATGCTCAGCGTCTGTTAGTTTACATTTTGACTGCACAATTGTGAGCTCTTTGTTATGTTATTTTTCATGTACATCTGCGCTGTATGTTAATAAAGGTGCCTGTGTGACATCTGGGACACAGTGTGACTAAGAACTCTCTTTTTGTTCTTACTTTATGGCTTTAAAAAAATATCGAGATGTATATCGTATATCGCCATCCAGCTAAAGAATATCGAGATATGAATTTTGGGTCATATCGCCCAGCCCTACCACTGCTCTTCTGACTGAAAGCTTAAAGATCACGACTCAGTCAAATGTCACTGTTTTCACTGAGTGCTCCAGTTTGGATTATTGTAAGATGACAGCAAACCCTCCAGTCTGGACGACACACTAACACAAACAACACTGTGTCGTCCAGACTCACGCGTGAGGAAAAGCGACACAACGTCACGGAGCACGCTCTGTCCCAACACGTGGAAAACAGAGCTGCCACGCTGCCGCTGTCATTACAGGCGACGGCCAACAGAGGGCCCCGCTGCGCCGCTGTGGGTGAGACAAAGCCTGACATGTGGAAGCACTCAAAGAGGAGAACAATGGAAGGAGACAGGAAATGAGGCTGAGCTCTGTGAGAGCAACAGCGAGCCACCGTTCCAAGACCACCTCTGCTGCCTGCTGACAGACACATAATCACGGTTTACATGCAGCCCTGCAGCCCAAACATGTGTGCGGAGAAACAGAGGGACCCACCGCCGCTGTAAACAGCAGACAAACCGCAGAAATCCTGCGTTTGATTGCAGCCTTCGTTTTTTTCACCGTCAGCTCAGATTCAAGTTTAATGAACTCAAACTTGCACGGATGGATGCCACAACGCTCGGGAAGGCTGCGGCGCTTTAACGACGCTCTGATGATCGCTCGGAGGCCAAAGCGGCCAGAAACATCCCCGACGTGTTTCACACTGCACGCCAAATCTGTCCCGCTCATCGTTTCGGGTTCCGTAACGCTGTAGTTCGTTCAGATCTGCCGCTTTCCACGCGCCGGCAGATTTCACGGTAGAAAGCTCGACGGCACGGTGCAGGTGAAGCCCCGCATCGACCTCCGCCTGCACTGCAGCTCATGAGTAAAATTCACTTCCTGCCCCTGGGTTTGATGACTCTCACATATAAAAACTAAAGACCCGACACCAGAACGTTCTAGTGAAGCAGCCAATCAGATGTTAGTGCAGACTGAAGGTGAAGGTCGCCGCTGCCTCCAGTGGAAGTGGGCCCTTGCCCACGGCAGAGAGCTGCTGTCGAGAATAAAACAAGAACCAGAATGATTTAAACGTGACCGCAGGGGAACGTCCCCCAGCTACTGAGAGGATGTCGCAGGACAACTTTTCAGGCCTATTTTAGTCACATGATTCATTACCTCTGATACTACAGGTACAGGTCACGGATAAAACCGAGCAGCACTTTCAGAACTCAACCGAAAGCCAAAGAGATTTGTGCTACTGGACGAAGCCGACTCTAAATCATACAATCATATGAATCGTATGAAAGAAACGTGAAACCTCCGTGTGACGGCACTCTCTCTCAATGATAACGGACATCCGCCCATTTTTGACCTGAGGGAGGGTCACAGGCTGGTCCACACATCCAGCCTGTCAGAGATCCCGAGGAGATCCCAGGTCAGGAGGAGATGTACACTCAGGAGTCTCTGACTGATCCCGGTCTACCCTGCAGCCTCTGCCCAGCAGGAAGTGTGTCCACACCAGCCTCCAAAGAACGGCGCCTCATATTCCCGATGAGACCATCTGGACTGGTTTACGTCAGCATGAAGCAGCACTTCCAGGTACCATCTTTAAAGCCAGTGTTGCACTTTCAGCATCCCTGAGGACCAGAGGGTCCCCTGAGGTCAGAGTGATGGAGACTTAACTGATCCCTCTGGTTTGGTGCCTGATGTGAGTCAGCTCAGATCGAGATGATGTGACGAGCTTGGACTAAAGTTGCTAATTCCACATGTCAAAAGGAGCCAGGTGAGGTTGTTCTGGCATCTGATCAGGATTTCTGAAGGTTTTGCAGGTAATCCCAGCTGAGAGGAGTACTCAGGGTAGCACTCACTGATGATATGTTTACTCTAACCTTCCCTGGAAGCAGCTCGGGATCCCCCGGGACAGACGGACGGTGTGTCGAGGTTCCTGCGTCACCCTCCAGTCTGTATTCCACGTAAACACTACATTCCCGGGCACCACCACGGACAGAGAGCTTCTGTTTGCTCATTAAAATTGCTCTGCTCACAGCCAATGGATGCAAAACTCCTGCGAGACCGGTCTCCAGTTGATTCCAGGCCGAGGAAGAGCTTTGCAATATCTCGCTGTGAAACAGGAAACCATGCTGTGAAATTCCCAAAGGGAATGTTTTTGGAAAGACGGGAATACACCCTGACCATCAAACGATGCCCGCGAGCCTGGAGAGAGCGAGTCTCAGAGTGGAGCTACGAGGAGCTTCAGTTTCTGGACTTTGTGACACGATAAACCAAATCAGGACATTTTAATGCCACAGAAGTAATTTTACAATAACATGAACTACAGAACACATTCATTGTGTTTTCATGGTGCAATAAACAGCGTTAGCTGCAGTCCTGCAGTGAAGAAAGCTGTTGATGCTGTTACACGTGTGGCGGACTCGTTTTTAGCCCATTACAGTTTTTGGTGCGGTCTCGTTTTCATTCTTCTGTTTTTATTGGGCAGAATAAAGCCTGAACGTTACATTGGCCTCCAAAAACAGTTTGATGTTTGAGGTTTTCAGCACAAAGCAGCTCCACAGAGTGAATGAACGGCTGAACTATGTCCTGCCATGTTTGTCTTCATGGGTGCAACGGCAGTGAAGGCAGACAGCGTCCGCAGCATCGCTGAGTCCTCTGGAGACACGGGCGTGATTAGTGTTCAGGTGCACAGGCAGAGGGTAGCTGTACCTCCTAAACAGGACACACACACACACACACACACACACACACACACACACACACACACACACCCCTCTGGTGCTATAACAGGGGTGTATTTTATCATAGTGGAGACAGCAGCCCGAGTGGCCTACATTCACGGATCACGTGTAGCAGCCGAGGATGCGAGCGCACCGATGTGAAGCAGGCGGGCGTTAAACCATGTTCACTCATTCATCTCTCCAACAGCTGAACGTTAGTCTCAGGTTTAGTCACCATTTTACTAAATTAAGCTTAATCCTGTTCAGGTCCACTCAACACTTCATTTCTTTTGTAAATATTTTTATTTGTTTACTTATTTTTTTACAGATTTCTTGACATAATCAAGTAACCTGTAAACGTTGCTGCCTGCTGGGTCGGGAATCACTGATGTCCATGGATGAACCATCATCAGATCCTTCATATGCACTAAGCACCAACCCTAAAATGCTCCTTAATGGAACACCCGCCCGATCTGTCCCCCTGCAGTAACCACTGATCAAAGTGAGGCTGTAAGTTCACTGATGATTACATCATTTGTTTCAGGTCACATGAGCACCGAGTTTGACGGAGCTCCATCCTGCAGATGCTTCATTTAAAAGCACAAACGTAAAACTAAAGTTTGCAGAGGTTAAAGGTCAGCACCTGCAGAGTCTGCAGAGCAGGACATCGTGTGGAAGAAAATCAGTCTGAAACCAAAACCTGAATCCTCTGCAGGAAGCTGAGAGCACGCTCACCTTCTGACCCGTCTTCTGCCTGTCCAAGTCCACGTCCCTCACCGGTTCTGGTTCTGGAGATCCCGGCGGTCCCTCTGCCGCCCTGTCCAGCTTCACGTCGCCGTGGACCTGAGAGGAAGAGGAGGATGACGCCGGGGAGGAAGGGGGGATGGACGGCGAGGATGACGAGGAAGCACCGCGGGGGTGTGCGGGTGAGGAGGAGGGGGACGTGGCGGACAGAGGCGGGGCCGTGTGGTCGCCACGCAGGCGCAGCGTCTCCTGCCGTAGCGTCTCGTTCTCCGAGGCGAGCTCCTGCCGCTCGCGCCGGACGCCGGTCAGCTCCTTGGTGAGGGTGTCCAGCCGCTGCCTGAGCTGACGGACCTCGTCGCGCGCTCGGTTACGCTCTGCACGAACCTGGAAACAAAGACGACGACTGAGCAGGCGGGTTATCAAACCGCTTTATAGGAAGTCATCTAAAACATCTGAGCTCAGCGTCTGTATTACATCATTATTATTATTAATATTATTTCTGCATCACTGGTCCTCCATACAGGTTCACTGTGGACCATTATCATAGAAATGTATTTTAATGTCATTGTAAGAGAAAAGTGTCATTATTATTATTTCTGCTCACAAACATCTGCAGCTCCATAACTGAGCCTTTCTTTCAGATACTGAAGCACATCCCCACCTAGGGCCCCACCCAGCCCGGTCTCCACCTTGCTCCGTGCCACAGAGCTACATTTCTCCCACCTTGCTCCACTTCTCCCTCCAGTTGGCGGTGCAGTCCGACCACCACCTCATGGTCTTCTCCATCTGGGCGGCCCTGGCCCGAGCCTCCTCCAGCTCCCTGAGCCTCAGCTCCTCCCTGCTCTCCCAGTCGGCTCCGGCTGCCTCGCCCATGGCCCCGAGGGAGCCGAGCCCGAGGCCCCCCAGCCCGGGCGACAGCAGCAGCGGGGGGCTGGAGCTGGGCGTTCCTCCTGTGGGGCTGGGGGTGTGGGTGAGGCTGTCCGGGGAGCGGACGCCCCGGTCGGATCCCAGACCCAGGCTGCACAGCAGGCCGCCGCCGGCCTGCTTGCCGCCGTCGGACAGGTGGGGGCTGGGAGTGTGGTTCATGGTGGAGGTGATGGGGTGGACGAGGACGCCGAGAATCAGGAGAGCATCGTCCTCACCCTGGAGACAGAAACACAGAAAGAGAGCGCTCTGAAGATAAATCACCGGATCAGGAGGAAGATTCAGAACACAGAATTTTAATAAATATTTAAAAATGAATAACAAAAACATAATATAAAACCTAAAATTACAAATTTAATAACATAAAAAGTATTAAAAACCATAAAAATCAATGAAATAAAGAAATAAAGAAAACAAATAAACACAGACAGCGATGACGGAGGCCCGCTCCACCGCCGTGATGGTCGCCTACTCGCAGCCTTTCAATGCTCCAAATCAAAGTCTCTGCTGGGTGTAGTTTTCCTGTGAGCCCGGCGCAGTAAAGGTGCAGCGGGGTGTGACGTTACTTGGATACCTGGTGTACTCTGAGGGTGGATTCATATCGTTTCCTGCTGGCGTTTTAATAATCGCTCGTATTCGATGTCTGTCAGTATTTTTCTTGAAGGATCTTAATGAAACACATTTGTGCTGTATCGGCCGAACGTTGATCTTATCTCGGCTGTCAGTGCCAGCTTGGGTTGTGAAATCCTGGAGGAAAAAAAACACTGTGAAGCTGGCTGTGGTGAAGCTGGCCTCTCAGACTCCGGGCCAAGAAAAGCTCCGGTCCTTCCTGCCCCCTCGCTCAGCCCCCTGCCTCCGCTGCCCTCCCTGCTCCAGAGGAAGTTTCTGAGGAGCTGTGGGACTGTGGGAACAAGTCTCAGCGAGGCAGCAGAGCAGGAGAGGAAATGAAGCAGGTTTAGCTTCAGCAGCTGGGGGCTCAGCGGAGGGTAAAACCACTAACACACCCTCTCCTTTTGCCTCTGTTGCCCTGTTTGCACAGGTAACATGTTGGACCTCCAAAGGTAAACTGACAGCTTTCAGGCAGCGTACTCCATCAGCCCAGGCATGAAGTTAAAGACGTGCTGCACTGAGTGTAATTAGTGTAAAAATAACCAGCTGGGCTGGAAACCTCATCGTGTCTGAACAGCCACATTAAAGACGGCAGCTGGCTCCTGCAGATTCAACATGTCCAGGATATCCTTCCCTTATTTGGCTCCTCCCACTCTGACATCATCACTCAGGCTACAGGGTCACATGGTCATCGGTTTGATTAGCGGACCAGGAGGCTGGCAGCCAGAGCTTTGCGGACAGTCATCTGCGTGTTGTAGCTCTGCGCTGTCAGCAGGGGGCAGTGTCATAAACATCTGTTTGTTGTTGTGCTTTGGTTGAACTCCTGAGAGGACACGAGGCTGAAAACTGCCGTCCCCTCCTCCTGCAGGTTAATGACGCCGCTCGCGCTCCTCTTCCTGTCCAAGTCAGCTTTTAAACCAATCAGCATTCTATGTGCGCGTGGTGACATCACTGTCCACCTGCAGGCGAGCGCATCTGCACGCATTTGTTGCTTTCCCAAAACTGTGCACTGCGGGTAGCACAAACTCAGGATTTCCCAGTGAGACCATGAGGGTGTTCACACGCAAGAGGCGGAGTTTGCAGCATCTGACCAATCAGAAACATGGACGGGCTGCCGGCAACACAGCGTCGATCAAACGACCGTATCAGAAAATATGTAGCTATAGTAAAAAATATGCACGTATGGCATCAGTTTGGGAATCCAAGGTGACGTCTTCCTCTATTTGTGTTCACGCGATTTTCAGAAAACTTGACCTCTGACCTTGTCCTTCAGAATCAGAAAACTTTATTAATCACTACAGAAAATATGTCAGTAACAGACAAAGAAAAGGACAAAAAGTTAAAGTGAGGAGAAAAAAGCAGAAGCAACCGAGGCCGAGGTCACTGAGAACATTTCAGTAGATGACCTCTGTCACCTCGTTCTCATCGTGTTCACGCCGGCAGCCTTTTACAGCCGAGCGCTAAAAAACTGACAATCTATGAAAAGTACATGGCTGTTTTTCACAATAATGCAAAAATAAAATGTCTGAGATGATGTTGTGAGTCACAAATCAGAACTAAGACTTGAAGAGTTCGTCATCGCTCTTCGTCCCTTTGCTTCATTCGGCCCTTCAGCCTGAGGCTGTGCAATTAATCACAATTCAACTGGAATTCTGGCTTCGGCTGATTATTGGAACAAGATAAGTGAGGTATGAGATTATTTGGCTTCTCTTTCCTTTCATCTATAAAACTCTGAGTTCACTCGGCCTGTGGATTGTTTAATTCAGCTCACACTGTGTTTATTATACTTAAATTACTACTTAATTAAAACATGACGTTCACCTTCTCTCCAAATATAAATGAATCCTCTTCCATCCTGTGTGAGTCTTTGAAGGCTTGAGTGAAACCACATCCATGTCAGTCCTGACAGCAGACCTCGAACCCGAGTCTGACACGGTTTAACCCAGAGGACGCGTCGAGGCGGAGCTCTGCTGCGGCCTGAGGTCTCCTCCTCCCTCAGTGCCGTCTGTCTGTCTGTCGTTTCACAGATGAACAGCAGGCTGGACTCTGGTACGTTTGTCTCATTGCTGATGTGCAAACACGAAGCGCTGTCCTCAAACATGACATCAGCCACACAACCCAAGGAAGCAAACGGCTCCCTCCAGGTACCGACAACAGCAGAAACACTGACTTGATTTGGTTCAGCAAATGCCTCATAGTGGACTACAGGTATGCGTGGTTAATGACTGTGACTGACGGTGCAGTCTGATTGGAGCAGGGACTGAAGGACCAGTCCAATCAGCCATGGCGGGAGTCAGAGGGCGGGACAGGTGAAGTGGAACCTGCGGTCCTGGACGGGACTCAAAGGCAGCAACGTGAACATCACCGAGCGGACTGAAAGAACACGACTGACTGAAAACAAACATGATCTCAGGACTGTGATATGTTTGCAGTAACCTCCCAGCATCATGGACTTCAAACATTAATATGACACGTGTGACTTTAGTTTTGATTCTGTGGAAGAAGAAAAAGGCCAAAGAGAACAAAAAGGAGTTCATTAATTTCTCAATCGTCCACAGCAGCAGTGCTACGCGCTGTCCAAGTACAAGAAACACAAGACGGAAAACTGAGCAGATTTGACTCTTTCACTACCAATCCTCTTAAAATGAGCCATAAAAGAGATGAGCAGTCAGAACCGCAGCACGCTGGCTAAACATGAATCCAACATCCAAACTGCAAAATGAACAAAGAGCAACGAGGCAGGAAAGCTGCGGCATGTTTCCCATCTCTGCCCCCGACAAGCTGCGTCGCTAAATCCCTCCCTGACACTCATCCAGCGCCTCCAGTCCCAAATCTCATCCTCCAGTTCACCTCCCAGTCAAACAGCAAACCCAGCAGTGTACTCAGGAAAAACCCGAATCTGGGTCGAAGTGTGGGAGAGGAAGACTAATGAGAGGAGGAAGAGGAGGAAGAGAAGGGTCAGGAAGACAAACGGCAGAAAGAGAAGCAGACAAAAATCAAACAGACAAGAGAGCGACGACACGGGCTGAACACGAGACGTGAACGAGAGGAAAACCTCCTGCACGCACACACACGTACACACACACACACACACACGCACACACATGCACACACACGTACACACGCACGCACACGCACACACACACACACACGCACACACACGTACACACGCACACACAGACACAAATGCACAGACACACGCACACGCACGCACGCACACACGCACAGACACACGCACGCACAGACACACGCACGCACACACACACACAAATGCACAGACACACGCACGCACGCACACACGCACAGACACACACACGCACGCACAGACACACGCACACGCACGCACACACACACACAAATGCACAGACACACGCACACGCACGCACACACGCACAGACACACACACGCACGCACAGACACACGCACACGCACGCACACACACACACAAATGCACAGACACACGCACACGCACGCACACACGCACAGACACACGCACACACACACACACGCACGCACAGACACACGCACACGCACGCACAGACACGCACGCACACACACACACAAATGCACAGACACACGCACGCATGCACACACGCAAATGCACAGACACACGCACGCATGCACACACGCACAGACACACACACGCACGCACAGACACACACACACGCACGCACACACACACACAAATGCACAGACACACGCACACGCACGCACGCACACACGCACAGACACACGCACACACACACACACGCACGCACAGACACACGCACGCACAGACACACACGCACAGACACACACAAATGCACACACACACACACAAATGCACAGACACACACGCACGCACACGCACGCACACAAATGCACAGACACACACACGCACGCACACACACACACACAAATGCACAGACACACACGCACGCACACACACACACACAAATGCACAGACACACGCACACGCACGCACGCACACACGCACAGACACACGCACACACGCACAGACACGCACGCACACACACACAAATGCACAGACACACGCACGCACGCACACACGCACAGACACACACACAAATGCACAGACACACGCACACGCACGCACGCACACACGCACAGACACACACACGCACGCACAGACACACGCACGCACACACACACACAAATGCACAGACACACGCACGCACGCACACACGCACAGACACACAGACGCACGCACAGACACACACACACGCACGCACACACACACACAATGCACAGACACACGCACACGCACGCACACGCACGCACAGACACACGCACACGCACGCACAGACACACACACGCACAGACACACACGCACAGACACACACGCACAGACACACACAAATGCACACACACACAAATGCACAGACACACACGCACAGACCCACACACACACACACAAATGCACAGACACACGCACGCACACGCACAGACACACACACGCACGCACACGCACACACACACACACACACACACATGCACGCACGCACGCACGCACAGACACACGCACACGCACAGACACACACACATGCACGTACACACACGCAGCCAAGTTCCCCTTCATAATCTTTCACGCTGTCACTGAATGTTCATGCATTCATGCCAAAGATGTATACATGATGTTCTCCTGGTTCCACCAATCACATTCATTCACTCCCAGGTGTCCTCACCAGGCTGTGGGACAGGAAGCTTTAATGTTTCCATGGATCCAGGTTAAAGTTTCAGAGCTCTGATGTGCAGAAACAAACAGCAGCGCTGACAGAAAATGATTGAATCCATGAAAAATCTTCTGACTGAGAGATTAAAATCTTTATCCTCCCGCTCTGTGCCATCAATCTGGTCATAAACTCATTAATCGGCAGATTTGTGAGTTTCTGCAGCAGTCATCTCATGTCCTTGTTACTCTTTTATTTTTACGGTCTTTGTGGATTTTTATCATCATCACCTGATAATAGGGACCATTTTTAATGTGAGTACACTCAGGACCGGATGCACAAAGCCTGGCTTACCGAGAAACTTCATAACCACCGTCATGATACCCGATATTTCTGCCTGGGGTTTCTGGTTTTGTCAAGCCAGCTAAGAAAGCCTGGATAAGTTAAACTAGCGTTGCAGTTTACCCCTCTGGCATAAGTTAGTGCAGCAGCTACGCTTACTAAACAAAGATGAATCCAGATGTTAACCAGGTGCAGACGTCATTAACGAGCTGTGAGCTGCCTCAGACAGCAGAATCAAAGTGAGAACGTCTGCTACACCGAGGTGACTCTCGCTCCGTCTCTGTAGACAGAGCAGCCTTGGCGTGTTTCTGACAACCAGTCACGCAAGTCCGACTTAGACCTATAAACACTGCAGCCTGCTGCACTGCCAGGAACAAACGGTGGCATTTTTGATTCATCAGATTATCTGAAGTGAGAAATTCAGCAGCAGCAGAGGTCGTCAGTGCAAACGTCACGCTACAGTGAAGTCCTGCACACTGCTTTAAAGGAGGTCAGGGGGTCACGGGCTTGGTGTGAACTGAACACACAGAGAAAAGATAATGAGGGAAAATATTGTTGTGATTTTATCCCAGAGGAAAGAGAAATGTTTACCTGACATTTGGTGCACATAAAAGGTGAAACACAGACCCATGTGGGAGAAACTCTGTAACAGCAAACAAGCGTTCATGTTTCAGAGCTGAACTAACCAACGACAGATGCTCTGAATCATGTTTTCAGGTCGGGATATCCTCCACGGTGTGTCCTCACCGCAGGAAACAGTTCCCCTACTCCAGGAAATGGTTTTATTTAAAGGTGAGGAAGCTACCTGGATAGAGTGACAGCACACCTGTCGACCACTCTCAAGGTTAAAGTTCAGCTGTCTGTCAAGTAATCCCTGAAAGGTTCAGGGCCGAGTGTCAGTGTGAGAGAGCAGCTTGTATCAGTGAAAACATGGAGGCAGCTGACGCACCAGCGCTGTGCAAAAGCTTAGGAAAGCAGAGGTGTGACTGAGAGTGTGTTTGTGCTGCTGAACGGCGAATCGACTGATCCAGACAGTTCAACTGGCTCCAACCAAATTCCGCGTCAGTCATCAGTAATGAGACACCGCGGGGATGAAGCAGCTGCAGGACAGAGAGGACAAAGACGGTGAGGAGGACTCGTGAATTTTTAAAGAGGATCCGACCAGAGCAGCAGCCGGGATCGGCACCTCACGTCGCTCGGCTCCATCCGACCCCTCATCACAAACTCATACGCAACATCCGGAGGCAGGCAGGGACTCTCACCTGCAGGGGTCACCACACACTGAGGTCACCACACACCGAGGTCACCACATACTGAGGTCACCACACAGTGGGGCCACCAGACACTGGGGGATTATGACAAAGTGGAAGTGATTGGGAACAACAGCAGCTCAGACATGAACCAGTAGTCCAGAGCGGGGTCAGCAGGTGAGGCGCTTCACCAGCTTTGTGCAGAGTCTACAGACCTCCAGACTTCACGTGGCCGTCGGATTAGCTCAAGAAAAGCGCACAGAGAGCTTCGTGAAATGGGTTTCCATGGCAACTATTTGCATCCAAGCCTTAAACACCAAGCGTAATGCAAAGCGACAGATGGAGTGGTGTAAAGTGCGCCGCCACTTGAGTCTAGAGCAGTGGAGACGCATTCTCTGGAGTGACCAATCACACTTCTCCCTGTGGCACTCTGATGGATGAGTCTGGGTTTGGTGGTTGCCAGGGAGACGGTACTTGTCTGACTGCACTGTAAAGTTTGGTGGAGGGGGGATTATGGTGTGGGGTTGGAGTTGGGCTCGGCCCCTTAGTTCCAGTGAAAGGAACTCTTCATGCTGCAGCAGAGTGAGACACTTTGGACAATTTCATGCTCCCAGTTCTGTGTGGACAGTTTGGGGATGGCCACTTCCTGTTCCAACATGGCTGCGCACCAGTGCACAAAGCAGGTCCATAAAAACATGGATGAGCCAGACTGGTGTAGGAGAACTGGGCCGGCCAGCACAGAGTCCTGACCTCAACACAACAGACCACCTCTGGGATGGAGCCAGAGGTGGTCTGGAAGAAGGATCTTCCCACAAACACTCCTAAACCTGTGGAAAATCTTCCCAGAAGAGCTGAAGCTGTTATTGCTGCAAAGGGCGGGCCGACGTCACATTAAACCCTGTGGATTAAGAATATGATGTCAGTCAAGTTCATATGTGTGTGAAGGCAGAAGAGTGAAGGCTTTTGCCAGCATAGTGTATGTCGAGATATGTGTTTTGGTAAATATCACCCGGCACTATTTGGTGCTGGAAACTGTTCCTTTGGACTTGGAGCTGGCTAAATTCTCTTTGGGTGGGGGTGCAAACGTTCCTCCATGCAGGAAAAACCCTGTGCACACACACACAACTGATTTATACTCTGCTCCTGGATGAGGAAGGAGGAGGAGGAGTGCACCTTTGTGTGTACAGCTGACAGGAACGAGCACATCGATCTGTTTCCATCCACGCAGGAACGTGTCAGTGCTGCTCACCGGCAGCCTGTACTGACTTGCAGCTCCATCCTTTCACCAGCCTGCTACAGCTTCTCTCCACCCCTGTGTGTGCTGTCAAGTTGTTTATCTGCTCAACCAACACCAAGTTCAGGATGTTTCTGTCTGCCATATTTCAGCCCCAGTGTTGAAAACATGAGTTCAGCCCTCCGGGTTCAGAGCTCCTCATTAAATATTAAAACGTGAATAAAGACTGAATAATAACTCACCACAGTGACATCACAGAAGATGCAATCTCTGTTTTAAAAGCAGAGAAAACCAGCTCAGTGCAGCTCGCTGAACCTCCAGGACAGAAACATTAAGCTCTAAAAGCTGCAGTTCCTCCAACGTCCAGCAGAGGCAGCAGTGAGTCAGTCCCCGTAGACTCCCATGTCCAAACTTTACAGCAGAAATTAACGTTTACAGCCTGATACACAAACGGTTTGGTCTCTGTGGATCATTCCCCGCTTCATAACAACATGCATTAGAGGCGTGACTGACAGGTGGATGGTGACACAGGTGGCTGTAGCTGCTAGCTGTCTGCTAGCTTCACCTGAACTGGACCTCTGGGCTGTGTTTGTCCTGTGGAGCATTTTAATGACATCATGTGACCAATAACATGGCTGCTGTGAGGTCACTGCACTAACAGCCTGAGATCTAATTTAGTGAGTGAAATTTGAGGATTTTATTTGGATCCTGCCATATTGTCTGTGGATGGAAGCTAAAAAATAGCTGAAGCCAAGAGGGTCAAAGAGTGAGTCTGTCTATTCATCCATCAATTCTCTTGTGTTTTTTATTAATTTAATAAACCTGTTTAATATGTTTACTCCACAAATACAGCAAACAATAAATCCTCCTTTGTGTTACTACGGACTCCATCTTTAGGGTTAGAAAAACAAACTCATGGCTTATTTCTGTTCTGTCAATAGAGACACAATGAAAGGCGATACAGAGAGTAAACTGTGTACAGCCAGGCTGTAGATTTACATACAACAAATGTTCACAGCAGTAATTATTGCTTACGTAACTACAAACAGCTGACATTGCTTATTAGCGCACATGCATTCCCATCTAAGATGTTGGCGGGCTCAGGTGTTGTGGCTCCTGAGCTGCAAATCCACGCTAACCTATCAGATTACACCACGTTCAGTAAGGAAAGACGTCTTTCAGCGTCTCCGCTTTATTTAAAGGAGGAGTGCTGTTTAGCAGCATCAACACTGTAAATAAAGCGCTTCCTGTTTCTGTCACCGTCAGCTTCTCCAGCCAGCACGGTGACGGATGTCTCTGAGCAACTAATCGAGCCTCAGTTTATTTTGGATCAGCTGATCGTTAAACTGATGGATGAGGCCACGGTACACGAAGCTCAGCGACGACGCTGCATGAGTACAGCCAGAGCCGGAGAGTTTTCACTGAAATGTGCTGACAACTTCAAATGAACAGAAACTTTACTGATAATTTGTTGTATTGAGGGAAAACCGAGGACGGATTAATTTGGACTATTTGATTATTAATGCGTCTCTCACGAATCCCCAAAGATTACAGCAGTAAATGAGTGAGACCACACGTTCCCACGCCTGTTTAACACTGGAGTCGGTGTGTGAGGAGTTCCTGATCTCTGCTGAGATCCTTCTTAAAGCCACTGGGGGAGATCCCAAAATCCATCCCAACCTCCAGGAGCCTGTAGAAGCACGTCTGGATCCCAAACTCTAAAGCTGAGGCCTCAACATGCCCAACAAAGTGTGAATGCTGGAAAAGTGTAGAAGTGCAAAGTGCGCAGGTTAAACTTTTCAGTTTACCAAATGATGGACTGGATGGTCACCTGTCCAACCAGTGACCGTAATATCCACCAGAGACATCGCTTCATATGTGGACGAGCTGGTTAGCGTCTCGGTCAGGAAAGAGTGGCAGCAAATGAACTTTCAAAATAAGACTAAGGAAATCGATCTCAGATGGGATCCATTCTCCTGGGTGGATAAAAATCAAACCTGTTAAGCCACTGACACACCCATGTGTTAACACACATCTAACTGATGGAGCTGCTGCGCCTCCACATCAAAAGGAGGCAGATGAAGTGGTCCAGTGTCACCCAGCATGCCTGGTGGGTGACGTGTTTGGGTACGCTCTACCGTAAGGAGGGATTACGTCTCTCGACCAGTTTGGGAACGGCTCAGCGTGTTGGTTTGATATTTATTAGATTTTAGGTTACAACATACCAACTAAACATGCACCCGTCAAGGAAAGACTCAAGGAAGCATAAAAGACTTGACTCCATGGCCGCGGCGTCTTCAGGTTCCCCCCCCTTTACCTGTACCTGGGTAAGCGTGACCGCTGAAAACAATATGAGCTTAAACTGGTCTCAACCAACACAGGTGAGCTCCAGGCTGCATTTAGGAACGAGTAAACAGAGGAACATCAGAGTCGTGACAGAAACAGACTTGTGCACTTTAAATGACTCCAACACTAAAAAGGACCAAACCTCCATGCCTCGTCATCTGGCAGCCAGTTCCACAAACCTCATTTAGTTCCAGGTTACCCACAAGAGTGGAGGATACACTCGGGCTGCAGTTTGCACATGAGAACCATCTGAGGCTTCAACAGCTGCAGACGACTCTGCAAACACACTCACTACCACGCCAAACCATCCTGGCTTTACTTCCTGTCTTCCAGCTCTTCACCGTCCTCCTGACTGCATTTGCCTCCTTCTTTCTTTGTACAACCTCCATGTGAACCCCACCCTCTGTCATCACAGGGCCCATAAAACACACACGCGAGACCGCGGGGTAATAAAGGCTTTGACAGAGCATCTGTCCTCGCTGACCGTAGCTGCACAGCCCCAGCTTTGACTAATGTAAACCTCAACGCTGCAAACAAAACGATCGGGCCGATCTTCTTCCGTTTACGTCGGCACTAACGTCTGCTCATCTCTGTGAACCGACCTGAGGAGCTCAAACGAGCCCGAGACGACAGAGGAACGGAGGGAGGGGTCTGTGTGCTCGCCGAGCTGATTTATGTGAATGTGGACGTAAAAAAGATACAGCATGCCGCTACAAAGGATTTCCCCCAGCGCTCGCCAAACTTTGTGCAGTGAGTCAGCGCGTGTGCTCTCTCCTCTAATGAGAACCAGCTCTGTGGGCCTGAAACCTGAAACAAGAGAGGAAGAAGCAGCAGCACGCTGGGATCGTACTCACACTGGTCCTCTCCCATCATGATTTCACTATAACGGCTGAAATCTCCTGCTGTGACTCACACTCTGAAACACAAGCTACACATCGAGTGTGGCGGCTCGTCGCCGCGCTGCAGATGAAAGGTGTCGAGTGAGGTTCCCCTCTTCCTCTTCCTGCTCCTCCCTCGTGTTTCTGAAAGCTGCTGAGCTGCATCAGTGTGGATGAGACAAGGAGAAGGGAATCCACGTATGAACAGCCAATCAGCGCCTCCCACCTGACCCCCACAGTCAGCTCATTCTTTATGTACAAAAACTTCACAATTTTTAATGAAGACATGAAAAACTTTTCATCTCATGAACATTTCAGAGCTCATAGAGCCACCGAGTCCTCTGACGTGGGTCGAGATTTGACTTTTATTATGTTTGAGCCGTCGTTACGTCTTCAAACTGTTCAAAATGGAAAACAAACATATTTCACAGAGAAAGCAGGACCCACAGTCTGAAGACTAAACCTGTTTTTGCAGCAGCATCATAGTCACAGTTTGAATAAACCATGCACCAGTTTAGTATCTGTGACAGGAACAGATCCAGCACTGGTACCTGTATGGAGGACCATGAGTGCCGAAATAAACAAATAAATAAATCATTAAATAATCAATTCAATGTGTATTTTATATGTTTTTTATTATCTTCCAACTTTCAATAAATTTGATGGCACGCTTAATTATTCATAGATCTATTTCCTACCACTTCTCCCAGTTTGGGTCTGAGCACAGAAGCCCAGACTTCCCTCACCCCGCCCACCTCTTCCAGTTTATCCAGTCAGATGACAGACGCCATCTCTCCACAGGGCCTCCTCCCAGTGGACGTGGAGGAGCAACAGCTCTACTCCGAGTCCCTCTCGAATGACGGGACTGCTCCACCCCATCTCTAAGGAAGAGCCCCACCCCCTCTCAAAAGAAACACGGTTAGCCGCGACTGTGGGTGAGGGTAGGAACACAGCCCAGCCCTGTCATCACTGAGGGGGCTGCCCCGATCTGTCTGTGAGTCTCATGCTCCACTCTCCCCTCCATCATGAACAAGACCCCGAGACACTTGTAGCCTCTTTCCACCAGTACTTCCTCAGCTGGGCTCAACCATTCGGTGGTATTACCTGGTACCAGGTACTTTTAATACATATGAGTCTGACAAAACACCATACACCAAGCAGCAGGTAAACCTTCGCCCGTTTGTATTAAATACAACTGACGTTACAGTACCCTGCACGTTAGGTGGTACTCGATATTAATGGAAAACAACCAAAACCAAGTCGAGCTGAGTTCTATTAAAGTCTGGGACCTGGTGTAGTCACTCGACCTGAAGGAGGCACCGCACCGTTTCCGGCTGAGAACCATGTTCTCGTGTTTTGAGTTGATGATTCATTTATTTAAAATTTATTTTTTCAAACTGTAATTAATTAATGCCACATTTAATGAATTATTTAGCAACATATTATTTACTTCATTTTGGTCCTCCTGGTCCTCCGTACCCCGGGATGTTTGATTGGTTTTCTGATCATTCACTGGAGGAAACAAAGTGCATTCTGGGTAAAAGTTCTGGATCAGCCTGAGGGAATAAAAACATTTCTCGGTGTTGAATCACAGAAACATCTGTGCGTCTGACCCGAGCACAGAGATGAGCCCACTGTTTCCCGTCTCGTCACAAAGCGTCGCAGACAGTGACACCGTCCCGACGTTCCTTCAGATAAACAGAACGAAGCCTCGAAGATTTCCCATCGTATTAAAAATGGCTGATGGCGTGATTCTCTGGCTCCAACGCAACACTAATCGCTGCAGCTTTGGCTCCGGACTCCTGCATCAAACCTCTTCCCGCTCCGAGTCGCACGTTTCCTGAAATGGAGCCAGAGGGAGATTTCCAAACTTCAAAGCAGAGATTCAGATTTTTCTCTCCAACTGAAATAACAGATCACCTCACAGTCTTCACTCATCAGCTAAAATACACCATCAAAGCAAAAGAGCCCATAAATCTGAGCTTCAACGCTGATAAACCTTTAATATTCAAGTCTGACTCGAGGCTGGTGTCCACGCTCCACCCGCAGTGCCTCCACAGTCTGACAAATGCTGGGTTTTAAAAAAAGAACCAGTCAGAGCCCACAGAAACATCTGGAAGTTTGTGGCTTTGTCCAAAGATGAAAATCCCCAAAGTGCTGAATTTATTCTCATTTTATTACCAAGTGTTTGCCACCTCGGCCACCACAGCGCGTCGACACAGAGAAGAAACCACAGTCATGCTTTCTGTGCTCCGCATTCAACACCGTAAAACTACAATGAACTACAAACATGGCCGAGGTTCCTCGCTGCGTTCATGGGTACTGGACCTTCACACAGAGAGGAGAGACGCCCCTCTTTAACCATAATCCTGAACACGGGGACCCCACAGGGCTGTGTCCGAGTCTCCACCCACGAACACACCCCCATCCACCACTATAATAAAATCTGCAGATGATGCAACAGTCGTCAAACTTACAAGCTTAAGGTGGCACCAAAGAGTTAGTCACAGACTCGAGCAGAACAGAAAGTAGAACCCAGCAGTTGTGTGTGGAGGAACGCCGTCCGTCCGTCTGTTGGGGCTGAACCTGCAACACCTCCAGCCTGGTCAAAAAAACAAAAACAAAAAAGCCCAACAAAGGCTGTTCTTCCTACGGAAGCTGAAGCACGCCGGCTCCCCGGGAATCTGCTGCTGAACTTCTACAGGATCACCACTGAGAACATCGTCACGAACGCCATCACGGGCGGGTCAGAAGCTGCACAGCTGAAGCACCTACACCGTGAGGTGACCTACACCCCGTCGCCCTGTACTCAAACTTCCTCCATCGAGCAAACGATGCAGACAATCCCACACAAACAGACTGAGGAACAGCTTTCACCCCGCACACAGCCCCCATCAGGACTATCATAAAATCTATTATCTCCTGATTTATTAATTTTTTATTATCTGTTCTTTTGTGGTGGGCACACGAGAGACACCAGTCTAAGTTTTATTGTAATGGATCATCTGTTTAGCGTCCACCAGGTGAGCAGTTCACCTGTTCACCTGTTATATGAAACAAAATTCATGCAAACTGAAGGTTTCTGACCTGCTCAGGTTACTGATGAATCAGTGCAGCTGCAGCGTAACGACGGCTAATGAAGCCGGTGTGTGTGTGTGTGTGTGTGTGTGTGTGTGTGTGTGTGTGTCTCGGATATTTAGCTGCTTTGTTCTTTTGCTTACTCGAGAGCTTTTGTGTCTTTGGCAGATGAGGTAATGGTTCGGCTTCCCGAATGCAGTAAAACATCATTTTTTACAGGCCGGCGCTGATGTGGCCGTTTCCTCTGCGAGCACGCTTGTTGAAGCCGCTGCTTTGTTGTGGATGCAGCTCTGTGGATGCACACGGCAGCTGTGAAACTGTATGGCTGACGATCCACGGACATCAGCCAAACGCTTCTCCTTTTGTCTGAAAGTCATAAAGTTTGTTACAGCGAGGATCTTGTTACGGTCACGTCAGGCCTCTCGATCAGATTCAATAATTTACCGTAAACACAGAGACCTGAGTAACGAGCCTCCGCCACATGTCGTGTCTTCGCTGTGAGTCACTGTGGTTAAAGCGTGGGAACGCGCGCTCGCTGATAGACCACGGGCCCAGCGTGGGCGTCATTTATCCTCTTAGATCTTTTCTAATTGGCTAAAAATGTCTTCATTTACTGTTAACTGCATATTTGTTTAAATCAAAGAGCTTCCACCGACTCAAACAGGCTGTTGTCTTTCTTGTTGCATCACTGCGCGTACGTTTAAATGTATTTACTGATCATCCGATAATGTCAGACGTGAATCCAGCCTCCTGTGGGAGCAGCTGAGCAGCCAAACGGAGCCAATAAAAACCTGATCTAAAGAAAACTCAGTGAGCCGAGCGTCGCTGAAGAAGCAGCAGCACAATGGTGAGCGTGAGGATTCAACAGCTGGTGTGGTCACCACTGCCAACTGTTATTACAGCTATCAATCACATGAGCTGCTGTTTACCCACCACAGCTTTCCTGTTGGCTCAATAAACGGCTGTTAAAGCCTTCTGCCCACGTTCACTGAACCTTTGTCCAAAACAGAAGAACTGTGAGGCCAAAGTGCCTCCGAGAGTCCTTTAAACACCAGGCTAGCTCCCGTTAAAGTTGAAGTGTAGAAGAAACTGTTTCTAACTTTGTGAGACGCTTCAGTTTAACAGAAGCTGGTAACTCCGACTGAAACTGACTGATATCTAGGCTGGCTCGAGCTTTTTAACCAGCAGCTTAAAGCCCTGCGTTTCCTCTTCCTGTCACATAGATTCTAACTCACGAGCAATCCAGCGAGGCTTGGTTGAGTACTCTGATTACTTTTGCTTCACACATCACCAGCTGCTCCTGGCCTGGTCTGAAACAGGTTTGTGGTTTCCTGCAGTTTCCTGGAGGATGCTGACTCGTCATCAGAGGCTGATTCCTGCTCTCGCTCTCAGACATGTCCGGGAAACCGGGTGTTGCTCTAGCAGCGATGTTGTTTGTAATCTCATAAAAATTAATACCCGTGTTATCATGGATGATATGATACAGCGCAGCCCTGCTGGACACTTCCAAACTAACTGAATATCCGAGAAGGATCCAGGAAGTCAAAGAAATGTTTTCATGTCGAGATCTTAATGAACAATATTTAAAACTTGACATTTTTCTTTTCCCCTGAGCATCCTTACAGACTAATGAACAGAAATAATCAAGGACACGTAATCAGAGTTTTTCTGCGTTTACTACGTGAGGAGGTCTGAATGACGATGCAGATCAAACCAGCTCAAACTGAGAAAAGCTTAAATATTTGTATTCAAAACTAAAGTCAAAGATTTCTTACTGGGAAAAGGTGTTAACAGTGTTTAAGACTGCTAAACTTTAAGGCCAAACCCAGAGGAACCTTTGGGGCTGGAAGGGGTTAAAAACACAAACGATCTGGATAAAAACGTTCCTCCGCCTCTGCTCGTCTCTGCTAAACCATCAAACAGCAGAACTTCATGTCCCACGGGGCCCCAGGTGTTACTGCAAGGAGAGCTTTCCACTGTAGTAAATTATACAGCACATTCCTGAAGCATGACTCTCTCTCTCACACACACCGCGGTCCCATGCAGCACACGCCCCGCATGCCAATACAAACACGCACACGCTCGGCTCACTGACACTAAAAAGAGTTCAAATCAGCAAACAGGAGCGAGCAAAGTCAAGGACAGAGTCCAGAGTCGGCGTCACAGAGCTCGGGGATCGATGTCCAGCTCGGGGCTGCAGCCGTATCACATTTCCATCATTTATTCAGCAGGACGGAGAGGAGCGCGGGGGGACCGATGGGGGACGACGTGATGGATGCAAGCACAACAACAGGGAGACACTTTCACTCTGCTTGCTTCACAGTTCAGGAGCTTCAGGATTGATCAGTGCTGTCAGCCTCACCTGGATCGGAGGCTCGCGCAGACAATCGTACCAACACGCTTCAGCTCACCTGAACTATTAATAATGTTCATAAAGTAAAAGGCTGGAAACAGTCCAGGACATTACCCTGGAGATATATTTAACAGATTTAATCATTAAATCGTTCATAAAACACTAAATGTGAAGATCTTACAGGCTTTACTGACCTTTCAGAGTCTGCTGATCATTGGTGATCATCAGTGGGATGATATGATACTACAAGGTCATTAAGATAAGATGGGGCCTGATTATTTAAGACCTTGTATGTGAGGAGCAGGATTTTGAATTCTGGATTTAACAGGAAGCCAATGAAGGGAAGCCAAAAAAGGAGAAATCTGCTCTCTCTGTCAGTACTCTTGCTGCAGCATTTTGGATCAGCTGAAGGCTTTTCAGCGAGTTTTTAGGACATCCTGATAATAATGAATTACAGTAGTCCAGCCTGGAAGTAATAAATGCATGAACTAGCTTCAACGTTAGCCTTTTTTTGGCTGCTCTGTTGGTCCTCGTCCAACTTTTGTAGCCGGTCTCGAGTGCAGATTAGAGGAACTGCAGCTTCTGGTGCTTCAGCACTGCTTTGATATCAGCTTTTTGACCTGCTGCCAGGTCCTCTGTCTGACTGCAGTAACCCAAAGATGACTCAAAATACCGCCGAGGACACAAGACAGAGCGAGCACGGCTGTGAAATGCTTCAAAAACTCATCTTAAATCAGGAAGAAAATGATGTGTGCTGATCTTGCAGCAGCTGTAGCCGACCAGGCTGAGCTCGGATCAGTCTCTGTGTCACTGAAACGCAGCTGAAATCAATTTTTTAGATGATAAAATGCACCCTAAACACTCATAGATCATCCTGTTTCACCTCACTATCATCTTCATCGTCCTCCTCCTCATTGCATAAGGTTACTGAAGCATTCTGAGCATGCCGCGGCTCCGGAGAGCCAAAAAAAGGTGCACCGCTGCAGGGCTGAGCAGCTTCAAAGCTTCTCCCACACCAAAGAGCTGAGAGCCGTTTGCATATCGTGCACATATATGCAAACAGATGGAGCCTGAGTTTCCTAATCTGCGAGGAAGATGATGAAATCGCAGATACCGAGGCCAAGCAGATAAAAAGACAGGAGAAGGAAGAGGAGGAGTGGGTTACACCTTCACATCTGCCAAAATGGAAAATGGAAATCCTCCTTTTAACACCTCTGGGCCTGAATTCTGAAAATACTTATAGAAGTTTTTCAAAGGTGAAGAATGATTTTACAGACGAACAGCGCGACAGCGGGTGGGCGGGATAAGCTTGGCTGGAGTCGCAGCCTTGAGGCGCAGCGCTGCGGCCGCACTCTAATACCGTTTGCGCCGCCTCAGATGACCAGGAATTTGCCTGCCTCTAATCTTTTCCCACACTGAGGCAGAGTTCACGGCCCGTGTGACACGAAGCTCGGCAGGCAGCCGGGCGCTGAGGGCGAGAAGGGGTTAACGCGCCCTAATGGGGATCAAAGCCTCTTTTAAATGGGAGCAAATCAGCCCAACGAGCTTACGCTGCAACACAGACACGGATATCAGCAGGTCAGTGTGAGCGGACAGGAAACCATCCTCTCACTCACACAAGTGAACCTTCCTTGTGAAAAGCTCGGGTACGTCCTCCGCTACTACGCTTCCTATTAACTGTACGTGAGCATGTGGAGGCGTGGCTTCAGAGGGACGTTCAGGAAAAACCTGGAACTAAACTCAGACACAAAGAGAAACACAGTGAAGCCAAGTTTGTGTTTAAGGGTAAAAATCTGAAGAATGCTCGACATCAAAGCTGCCCTCATTATTTATACAATCCTTCCCTGTGTGGATCTGACACATGAACAGGTCTGCGTAACACGCCTGCTTCCTCCGACGGTTTAGAGCTCCAAACTCTCCAGCGTTAAACCAACATTTAGAGAACAGTTCAGCATTAACGCTCATTAACTCACAAACAGCTTAAATGAACACAAACGCCGATGTGGTCTGGTACCAAACCTGCACGCGTGGTCATAACGCTGCCGTAAAGCTGACTGCAGGATGCAGGCTTCGTGGGTAAAGCGAGTGTTAAACTTGCAGATACAAACGGGGGTCACTGCAGGACACGAGTGGGCGTCCCTCAGTTCTCAGATTGTTCCAGGATCAGACGATCAGCCCGGTTACAGAGGCAGAAATCGTATTTGATGCCTGCTGAACTGAAGACATTTCTTTGTAAATGATCAATTATTTCCCAACTGTACGGCCCGGCTGGGTCGACATAAATGACCCCAAAGTGTTTGATAAAGGACACAAACCCACAGAAAGACGAGCAGGTTTTTAGGAGCACAGTCAGCTTGGTTTGAAACTGTAAGGAGGACAAATCAAGACGTGACGTGAGCTACGAGCATCTGTGGAATGGAGGAACACAGCAGCTCTATGTTGGCCACATCTTACTGGGCAGCTGTGGAGACTACGTCCATCCATCCCGAGCCATCCAAGAGACCTCATCTGTCCAGTGACTGTAGATGAATGTGGGCTCATTCATTCAGTCCAAAGGTCTTTCATGCTGAACAAAACGTGTAAGCATCCTAAACTTTGAGTTCTTTTTAAGCGATAAGTCAAAAACTTTGTGATGAAGTCCAGTTGGCTTTGTGTGGAGGGAACCAGCGCTAAAGACAAAACCATGTTCCACTGAAGGTGAAGCTGTGAGAGCTGAGGCAGACAGAGGAGTGTACAGAGGCCCGAGCTGTAAACACTTAAACTGCTGTCATGCTGAGTGGGTAAAGGCCCTCTGAGGAGCCATGAATTACACTCTGCCTCAGGGTTAATTAAGCGTTCGAGTGGGTGAGGCAGAAAGGTCGCAGGACCTGCACATCGCAGGAAACACCACCTCTCTGGTAACATCCAGGCCATCTCCTCTGAATATTAACTCTGACAGGAAAATCCTTCAGTTTGTGCCGACTAACGTTTGCTCCATATTTTTATTATAACATGTGAAATCATGACAGGAGCCTCATGATTTCACACGGTGGCTTCTGTACCACAGGTGCACGTCTACTTCAGGAGCTCGTGTTTTACACTCACTCAGCACTGAGGTGGTGAGTTTAGCTGCTTATCCAGTGTGAGTATAGCACCGCTATGCTGTGCTGTGCAGAGACGAGCTTTACTACAGATAAACTCCTTTTTGTCCGGCCCGTTTCTCCTCCACACTCCTGAGCTCATTTTAACAGGAATGAAAGTCTGAGAGCATCTCCTGATAAACAGCCTTCCACTTATCTCAGCCCAGATTAAGACCTTAAAATGCTTTGATTTTTCTCAAAGGTCTTTATTTGTCTGAAATGTTCAGCTCGAGGAGACAGAAACATTCATAAGGAAGACCTTGTGTTTCCTGCCTTCAGCTGTGACCACACTAGCTGTGGACAGCTGAAGGGCTCCAGGATCTTATCGAGATGCCTCCTAGTCACCTCCCAGGTGAGGTGTTTCGGACGTGTCCTACAAGGAAGAGACACCGGAGCAGATCCAGGACACACTGCAGAGATTAGGTCTCTAGGATGGTGCAGGAACGCTGCAGTGATGAGTTGGTGGCTGGATGGACTTGTAGTCACCGCAGCTAAGAGTTGTACTCTACAGCAAACTCTGACATCAGTGAAAATCTTTAGCTGCAAACTGTTCTTCCAGATTCTGGGATGGTGAAAACCAACCAGGGGAAAAATGAAGGTAAAATAACTTTGGAAGCAATCAGAAACAACCAAGGTGGAGAAACAAGCATGACATCATTACATTTAACTGAATTAAGACATTCCTGCAGTTTAACTAATTGGTGTGTGATACCTGGCTTCATGGATAGATAGAGCTGCGTGTCATCTGCATAGCAGTGAAAATTTATGTTATGTCTTCTAATGATGCTGCCTAAGGGAAGCATGTACAATGTAAATAGAATTGGTCCTAGCACTGAACCCTGTGGAACTCCATAATTGACCTTAGTGTGTGAAGAGGACTCTCCATTTACATGTACAAATTGGAGTCTATTAGATAGATATGCTACAAACCACTGCAGTACAGTACCTGTAATACCTACAGCATGTTCTAATCGCTCTAATAGGATATTATGATCAACAGTATCAAACGCAGCACTGAGGTCTAGCAGGACAAGGACAGAGATGAGTCCACTGTCAGAGGCCATAAGAAGATCATTTGTAACTAGGGATGGGTATCGTTTAGGTTTTATCCGATACCGGTGCCAAACCGGTACTTTTGAAACGGTGCCGGTGCTTAAACGGTGCTCAAACCGGTGCTTAAAGAATGGAGAACACAAAATTGGTCCAAAAACCTCTCATGTTCAGCTGTTTTTTTGTAAAAAGATAACAATGTTAGCCTTTTCTGCAGCTATAGGGCATATATGTTCTCACTCTTGGCTGGAAGCAGTGCTTAAACAATGGAAAAAACACAAACTTTGTCCAAAAATCTCTCATGTTTAGCTGTTTTCCACTTTTTCTTTGGTCATTTTAGCCTTTTTGGCCAGGGTGAAGGGAGTATCTGCCATCAAACAAGAAGACAGCCGCATGTAACTACGACGGTGTTTGCTAGTTCACCTTACATGCATTAATGTAATAATGTGGTTAGCGTACTCAACGTTAATTACACACGAACAACATGAAGCTACTCACGCAGAGGAGAACGGCTGCTGCTGCCATCATCATCCGTCATCATTTCTGCTATGCTGGCAGGGCTAGGGGCCAGGACTCTACTCTTTTGGGGGGATGTTGCTAACTCCAGGTCCGCTAACAGGGACCACACCCGCAGTAGATGTGCACGGTGTGAGGTCTCGCAGCTAGCTATCAAACACGGCAAATTTCTCGGCTTTAAAAAAACCCCGCTATGCGTCGCCAGGTGTTTCATCAGATTTGAGGTGTTACCTCCTTTGACAGTATCACAGTATCAGCTTAAAGCACTTGTTGCAGGCTGCTGAGTTTGCACCTTTGGCTGTGAAGTACAGCCAGACTTTTGACCGCTTTGCCTTGGACATTTTTAATCTGTAGCTCTGCTCTAAAAGAACGTACGTACCTGGCCCCGCCTACTATCCTCGGAAACGTAAAATGATTGGCTAGAATTGGCTCAGGAAAAAAAAAGCACCGAAATAAAGCACCGAAATGTGCGCTGCTTTTCGGTCTGGTTACTACCGTTTATGTCAGAACCGGTGCCATCATGGCACCGGACACCGGTACCCATCCCTATTTGTAACCTTCACTAAAGCTGTTTCTGTGCTGTGATGAGCTCTGAAACCTGACTGACACTCTTCAAATAAGCCATTCCTCTGCAGATGATCTGTTAGCTGTTTGACAACTACTCTTTCAAGGATGTTTGATATGAAAGGAAGGTTGGAGATTGGCCTATAATTAGCTAAGACTGCTGGGTCTAGAGATGCCATACACTGGTGGCAACTGATAAAGTCTGAGGATAACGAGGCCACTCTGCAAACAAGGAATAAAATTTTGGAAGATAAACCACTCGACTTGGAGATGATGAGCGCTCTGTTGATGAAACAATGAATGTGCTCGGTGTTGACAGGAGAGGGCTGAAGAGATCCACTAATGCTCTACTGGGAACATTTATAATTCATTTATTCAACCGCAGGGACAAACTGGAGTAGATCTAAGCTGCCGGGCAAAGAAACACACTTTGTGCAAGAGTCAGTGAAAGAAATCACAGATTATTATCAGGCTCATTTAAAAGCTGCAGCAGAAAGTTAATAATTCATCGGGTCAGTCGCCATCGCATCATTACGGTCTAGTCCTGCGCTAATTTTCTCAAACAGCAGGTCATAAAAGTGGGGAGAAAAATACACTAATGCAGGTAAAATCCTGAGCAGACACAGATAATCTAAAGTCACATCACACTGTTAATCCAGGATCCCAGAGCATGTCCTAAAAATCCAGACAGGTACGTGGATAAAGGACAGACAGGTGTAAAGAGTGTGGCTGTGAGGGCGCATCAAAGCCACACAGACTGAGATAAGGATGGAAACACGTTAAAGAAGAAGCTGATAAGACTGTGTGTGATTTCTGAGGGAGATACTCTGCAAACATGAGGGCTGGAGCTGTGTGAGCAGCAGCAGAGGCAGTCGAGCCGCAAATCTGTCTGCGACCGCACACACACGCACGCACACGCAAGTTTGAATAAATCACAGACCCTTGGCTTAATTTCAGCCGAGGCTGAAACTCATGAATGTGTCTGACGGCCTGAGATATCAGCTGGAGCGGCGAGATAACACCAAGGTTACTTTTCCACAGCCCGGACACGAACACTGTGTCACGGTCAGGTGAGGGTGGGAACACAGACCGACAGGTAAATCAGCGGCGTCGCCTTCACGCTCTGATGCACTGATGGTACAACAGCACCCTGGCAGCGACGCCTCTGTGACATCATGCAGAGTGTGTCCAGAGTACAGACACCTGTACTGTAAACCCAACAACAGGCAAAGCTGTGATCGGGGAGACCTTTGCAACAGCGAGCTGGATGCTGGATGGAGTTCAGAGGAACCTGAATCATCCGGCCCAAACACCACACGATGGTCACAACGCCAAACAGTCGCTTCAAGGAGCTTCACAGAGCAAAGACCCTACAGTAACACAGAAATCAGCTGCTGCCCTGTACTGTAAAATTAAGGGAAAAAGTCTGAAACAAACCTCTTCGTCTCTTTAACGTACACATTAAACACGTATGGATACTGCAGAAAGGAAGCAGGCGGTTTTATAGGCTCGGATTTAACGGCAGGATCAGCCGTGCTGGCGCCAAATATTATGATCTGGTTGAGAGCCGGCTGCTGACGGCGAGCGGATCCAATAAATGGTCCAGAAATAAGTTCATATAAATGCAGCACAGGCTGCAGAACGTTTATGGATCTGTACGATAACGAAAAGTTCAAAACTGCCCAATCGCAGCCACTCGAGTGTTTAACGCCACAGATCCACCACGCGAAACCTTCACCAGCAAGCACCGGGAAGCGTCGGAGGAACTTGCCGTGTTTGCACCTCAAGAGCTGGGATCTAAAAGGAGACGTCTTATTACCTCTGAGAAGGTTCTGCTGGAGCTACACACGACGGGCAGAACATGTTCAAACTCAGCCTTTAGCTTCGTTCAGGCCACAAAGCCGACCTTGACCTGCAGCTCAGCTGATCTCAGCATCAGCTGATCACTCAGCTGATCCTTCTATGCTTCGGATCAGTAAATGTCAGATAAGAGGCTGTGTTTAAGGTGCTGCAGACCACTTTGCCACCCATCTCTGGGTTATAATCATCACAGCGAGCTCTGGGACTGAACCGGACTCGTCGACATAAACACAGTCGTCCAGCAAAGCAGACCAAATTATTCTTAAGTGCTCTTGAGCAACAGTCGTCCAGCTTCTTTGGTCATTGGCTGCCTTTTCTCTCATTTTCAGCCCAGTCCTCGTGCCCGACCATCTTCACAGGAATGTTTTGTTTGTTAAGCCTCTGAACTCTGACCTATGACTCATTCAAGCATAACAAGGCTCCTAGCTCATGAAATGAGTCAGTGTTGTGTTTACACATAAGAGAAAACTGAGCAAAGAACCCGGCTCTTTGTTCCCAGCAGCTGTCACACAAACACATCATTGGTTCCCATTTTTAGTTGAATCTATGACTCTGTGCATGTGAGCCGGTGCTGATGAAGATCTTGTCAAAGTGTCCTTCATCAAGCCTGGAAACTCTCAGAGCTGGCAGAGAGCTGCTCACACCAAATATTCACCTTTCAGAAACATACAGACTGTTTCTGTCTTATATGCTGTGTTTTCATGACTGCTGGTCCCACTGTCCTGCAATATATACAGACATGAGAGGTGGCTCAAGACTTCTGCACAGTACCGTATCTACATGAACAGGATCACTGTGACCCCCGACTGTCAGCAAGAGGAATCAGAGGGGTCCCCAGACTCCACCCACCTCTGCACATGCTCCTCCCTCAACTCAGCACATCTGGAAGACAGATCACCTAAAGGCCACCAGAGGCGGTCACTGACATCATGCTGAGGTTCCACCCAGACAGGAAGGCGTGTGTGTGTGTGTGTGTGTGTGTGTGTGTGTGTGTGTGTGTGTGTGTGTTTTGTAACGAGCCAGGAAAGAAGAATTCAGAGGTCAACACTTCCTTTGGCAAAAACATCACACACATAAATGAAACTACGCTGACCTACATTCAGTCCCCGGAGCGCCTCACCCTGAGTGGACTGACTGATTGTGGGATGTGAACAGTTCAAAAACAAACACATGCACAGATATATAATCACAAAATGCAGGTTGAGTCCTCTGGAGTCAGTTTCAGTGACAGAAGCAGACCAAAGACATTCCTCCTACTGCTGGAGCTGAAACTCTGCTGCCAGCCATAATTACTGAGTCCTAAACAAACACAGCTAAACATAGACACACATACACACACACACACACACACACACACACACACACACTGTGATGGAAACACTCCCTCCAAGAATAAAACACTGCTACAACCGCACAGCAGCTCTGCTCTGCTGCTGTGCAGAGTCTGATAAGCCTTCGTGCACAGCGATTAACGCGTCGCTGCTGACGGCATGTTGAGGTGAGTCGGTGGTTCTGACGCTGCCGCCCTGCAGGCAGGAAACTCTGGGTGTGGGTTTAAAGGTTCGCTGTCTCTTCTGCACTCAAACATCATCGCGGTGCATGGAGCTTGAGAGCATGAGAGATAAATGCAGCGTCTGCTTCTGAGAGGTGCCTTAAACCTGCGTCACAGCAGCCATCTTTTATATACAGTTGATTGTCTAAAATGGACTGAATGACCTGCAGCAGGGTAAAAGTCGGGTTAATGCTGGACGTGAACGACTCTCAACCGCAGCTGTGTCACATACAAATGTTCACGGCTGTCGTGCACGTGTGAAAACAGTGCACGTGTAATAATCTCCACTCAGAGAGGTGCAGGAGTGATGACCTGTCCCGGACTGAACGTTTCCGACTCGCCGTGAGTCTGAGAAACTTGTTCATGTCTTCGGCTCAGAACCAGCGACGTCATCGTCAGACCAATCACAGGCCACTTTGATAAAGTTACCGGCTTCATGCAGAAACTGACGTTTACATGAACAGCTGGTTTTGTTTGTTGCTACTTGTGTCTTTGTAGTACAGATAGAATCATATTTAATTTTCCTGCAGAGAAACTACAATAAAACTACAACTACAATAAAAAAGGAACCTGTGCCACAGCCCGGGCTCGTAAAGAAGCAGCTGTTTGGAGCAGCACACCTGGAAACTATTGGTGCTGAAAATCAGAAACTGGAGCTTTACTGGGAATCACTTTATATCCAAAAACACATCAGCCTGCTTCCGGTGAGTGGTCAGCGATCATGCAGCATGCAGCAGGGAGTGACACATGCACACGCGTGGTTCACTGAATCATGAAAAAAGCTCCGTTTTATTTAAAGCCTTGAAAAGCCTCAGTCGGGCCGACGCTCTCCGTCCCAGCTCGCACTCAGATCCTCCCCCGCTGCCAGGCCGACGTCCTCACAGATCATTAGGATGCAGCTTTTTGCTGTTTATGCCCCAAAACTTTGGAGCAGGGCAAACTTTACAGAAACCTTTAAAGACATCGCTCTTTAATCCGCCATTAAACTCGGCTCTTATTTAATAACGAATCAGTAAATGATGCACCGGCTTTAGGCCGCTCTCTAATGGAGCACACACAGAGCTGATGCACGTCTTCTTCTGCTTCTAACGTTTCCAAATGTGTTTCCTTTCCCTCTCTGTCCTTGATATCATTTGTATGTTTGTGATTTTCTTGTTTTTGCCACTTTAAACCTTCACAGGTGACACACTGTGCAAATCAAATGAACCAGGCTTGTTGTGAAACTACAATAAGTTGTAGGAGAGGAACAGTCGCAAAGAGGGAGAAAATATGAAGGAACAGAGCAGAATGATGATAAAATAATGACAGAAAGGGCAGAAATGAAGTGAGAGAGTTTAGAAAAGGAAAAAGAAAGAAGGCAGCAGTCAGGGGGAGGCGCAGAGAGGAGAGTAAACAGTGTGAGGAGGCTGGAATGCGTTCAGCGGGAGACGGCACGCCGGCGGCCGGCACACAAACCGATGAGAGCAAACAGGAGCGTTATTAGCACGGAGCTGCCAGCTGAGCCGTTATCTCACAGAGGAGGAAGACGAGCGAGCACGCGGAGGTGCGCTGGAGCAGACGGAGCTCGGCTCCTCTGGTTTGGCCTGACGGGCGGCGGGTGGAGCGACAAATGAGAGGATGTTGATATTCCACACAGGAAGACGGACAAACAAAAGGTCTGCAGGATGGAGCGAGGCCACACTGGAGAGAAACAACCAGGCCAGATTCCACATGAAGCTCTGCACTGTTTACCCCCCAAACACACACACACACACACACACACACACACACACACACAGGCTGGAAAAACATCAAAGCCAGAAACAGTGAAAGTGTTCCCCAGTCCTGTAAATCCTTTCTCATTAGGGATACTGCACTTAAACGTGACAGTATTTCATAATAAAAGCAGATCAAATGATAAATAAATAAGGACCCAGAATCTGGCTGATTCTGATGCCTCAACTTTAGCATTTTGACCACGATCATGTTGTTTTTGAGGAGCCAAGTGACCATATTTACTCTAAACAGCCGGTCTACCAACACCATCTGGCTTAGTCACAGACACACAGACAGCAGCTAATCAGTACTCAGTAACATCCCATCTAAATCCTCAAATTTCACCAAATTTGATCTCAGCCTTCTTGGACAGTCTGTTAGTACAGTGACCTCACAGCAGCCATACTACTGGTCACATGATGTCATTAAAAATGCTCCAAAAGGCTCCAACAGCACAAACACACTGCAGAGGTCCAGTTCAGGTGAAGCTAGCAGACAGCAGAGCAGCTACAGCCGCCTGTGTCACCATCCACCCTTCAGTCAGAGAGGCCACGCCCCTAATAATGCAAACTTTGAAGAGGTGATTTATAAAAACATAAAGTGGGAAATGATCCACAGAGACCAATCAGTTTGTGTATCAGGCTGTAAACATGTTTACTTCTGCTGTAAAGTTTTAACGTGGGAGTCTATGGGGACTGACTCACTGCTACCTCTGCTGGGCATAAGAGGAACTGCAGGCATCTGGGCCTTCCAGCCCACGGTGTTTTATGCTTTTGGTCATCAAACATAAAAAATATCATTTGGGAGATATCTGATCTCTGAAAAAAACAATTTTGTGCCAGTCGGACTTTTTCTTCTCCTCAGGAAACACACAGATGTTTCTAACAACTGTAATCATGGCTCTATTACAGCTAAGCGTCCCCGTAAGGCACGACAGAGAGCCAGCCATCAAGAGCTAAAACACACACACACACACACACACACACACACACAGCAATCTGAGGGGTGATTTCTGTGTGTGGTTGTCATGGAAACAAAAGGCGAAAGGGAAGAACAAGGGCCATGTGCTGCTGGTTCAGACAGCGTGTCTGATCTCTGAGACAGTGTTTACAGGAGAGACAGACGGATGGATCAGAGTCTACGTTCGGAGCCGAGATGAGCCGAAGCGCCTGAAAGGGAGGATGGAAGGTCGGAGACGCAGGAGTGCTTCTGAGGCGACGGCTGAGGTAGAAACACAGAGGGTGGAAGCAGCCGAACAGATTGCGCTGTCTTCTGTGTGAAACCTCCAAACGCCTCCTGATGACACTCGGGGGGGAGAATGGCAGGGACATCCCATGATGCTTCACACCCTCACATCTAATATTCTCTTTCAAATAACCCGAATCTCCATCTGTGATCCTCCTTCAAAGCAGAATCCAGTCAGATTAAGTGCTGCACACATCATCAGATAGTAAAAACTAATAACAATAATCCCCTCCTGAGGCATCTGACTGTGTTGGCTTTCTGTCTGGGTGAGGCTCATTTTTTCTAAAAAAGTCACCCCAGCAGTCCAACTCGGTCACACATAGTAACACAGCCGACGCCAGCTTTTACACCTCCCACATCTTTACGGCTTTGCACTGACTCATTACTTCCAAGAAGAACTGTGAACATCCAGAAAACCTGTTAACAGCTACAATCAGCTGTCATCACATCACAAGCACGAGCAGGGATCGGTCACCGGTGAGGGCCCGCCTGAATGACAGCCCTCAATACCTCAATGACTGAACGCCGTCACAGACAGACGAGGACAGCAACAGTACGCTGGTCTGAATAAAGGATTTTTAAAGAGAGACCCAAAGATAAATAAAAGCTGCTCGAATGTTCAGTACAGCTCGTCTCAAAAGGGAGACCACCAATCATCCTCAGTGCAGCAGATGGAGAGCTGAAGCCACAGGTGGACCAGGTGACACACAGATAATCGCCTACACCTACTGATACTTTGAGTTTTAATTTTTCACATAGACCCTGTAAACAAAAGTCCATCCTTCTGCCATCTTGGCTCGAACTGAACTAAGCAGTGAGCGAGTCTGGGTTTTACCAGAGGGCCATAAACGCACCACTGCAAAGGCTACATTTAAAACACAATTAAACTGTAGTAACATTGAACGTAACTGTCACAGTTTAATGCTAACAGACACTGAAGTTTGATTAATCACAGGTATAATTTTACAGGTTTCCCAGCACCTGTCTGAGGTGAGTATTCTGGCTCTGAGGTAAACACACGTGTTATTATTCAAAAATACAGTTATTATAATAAGCAATCGTTACATTTTTAGTTGCAGTCTAACCCTTCCATCACTGCTTTAGCTCCTCCCACTTTAACACAACCTTCACTAAAAGGCAGGTGGGTGGAGCTTCTATCCACTCTCTGTGACATCACGCAGATCCAGGAGTAGAAAAAGTGGGACAGACTGAGTGTTTGGAGCAGGATTTCTACGTTACTGTTTAACACGAAAATGAAGCAGCAGCAGACACATGACCGGAAATAACTCTGTGACGTGAATGTGTAGGCATGTGTCTGACCTGAAGCTGATCCCAAACTACACCTGAACAGTCTTTTCATAAACATATTGAACCTCACAGGTGGTGCACTGATCCTCGGGTTACCACTCGTGTCCCAGCTCCTGGGTTTTTCCACCAAGTCCACCCCTGCAGCTCGGAGTAAAGCCCTCACTCGTGGATACCCTTTTTAATTTCTGCAGAGCTCGGTCAGGGTCACAGTGAACCTCCAGAAAACCCAGCTGTGCCCTGCGGGGTCCATGGGTCACCACCCTGCAGCCCGTGCCGTGCAGGACTCACACCCAGCTCTCAGAGTTAGAAAGAGAGGAGAGAGGCTGGAGACGTGAGCGCAGAGGGTCTCTGGTCTCGCAGAGAACAAAGTGTGTGCACAGCCCTCGTATCTGCACATCAACACCCTGAAAGTGGCTCCACGGTGGAAGCAGACGGGAGGAGCAGCTTCCCTGATATCTGACACCAACAGCGGCTGGCACTCAAACTCAGCCCGAGGAAGAGCAGCAGAGCGGGAGGACGTACCGTGAAGGTGAGCCGGTGAGCGTCGCCGTTATTCCCGCGGAACCAGTCTCTAAATCCCGCTGAAGCAGCTCCGCGGTGCCGCTTTAACTGCAGCCGAAGCCCCGAGCAGCTCTCCGTCTCTTCTCCCGTTTTTCTTCTCCGCTCTGGATGGAGAGCAGCGAGGGCAGAGAAGGGGCGGGGCTTCATCGGCCGGCCAATCGCCCGTCGGGATGACAACAATGCACAGCGCTGAGCCAATCGGGTCACGCGCCCAGCTTCGAGCCGTTAGCTCATTGGCTGTCTGAGCTGAACGCTCCCCTGGTTGAAAGCAGAGGAGCTCAGTTCACTGGGAGCTGCACAACAAAGCGGAGGAAGATCAGAAAGCTCGGCAAACACTCAGAAAAGATTATAATTAGTGGAATTCTGAGCTGTAATCAGGAGGAACACAAACACAGCAGGATGCTGTATCTGAGGGTCGCTACTGATTTTTGTTGGTCTCAGTTAATGTGTAGATTTTATTTAGAGTCAAATGCATTTGTCTTTGCACTAAAACAACTGAAACAATGCAAATTCAAACTAACATTACTCTCACTTTTTAAAAAGTCTCATCCATTTTCTAACATCTGCTCAGTCCACTGTGGCTCCTGTGGACAGCACGTCCTCCAGCTGAGACACATCTTCCCTCCAGCCTGTCCCGGGTCTGCCTCAGGGTCTCATCCTAACTGGAAACCAGGACTCATCACCTGCTGATTCCCCTCTACTGCTTCCACTCCATGCAAGGACATCCTCTCTCTGTGACATCACATAGAGCAAAGAGTAGAAAAATTAAACCTTTAGAAGCTGACAGTTATGGTGTGTATGGTGTGTCCACATTATGATCATGAATTATGTGATCAGCTCTGACTGATCTGATGGTCAGTGTCTCCTCTGCCCAGTGAATTCAGGCAGCATATATAACCATGGAGACGAAGGAGGAGGAGGTGTCACCACAACAGACCTCCTCCTCCTCCTCCTTCAGCTGGGTTTGAAGTCCATGAGATAAACACAGAGTGTCACTACTGCTGGAATCTAACCTGAGATCACTGCCTGACAAACTGGCTGTAAACTGCCTGAGGACTCTGAGGGTGAGGATTCAGAGGGCAGGATTTAGTGGTGTCTGCATGTCCTTTCACATTTTCACTCATTGAGTCTGTTTCACTGACAGAGCCGCAGATGAAGGGCACAAAAACAGGAACTTATCTCATGAAAGCCGCCCTGGACTTAAAGGATTTTTTACTTAATCAGCCTAAATAAGTGTCATGAGACTGTGTGAACTATGAGGAGTAAACAGAGACCGCGGTTTAGCGTCCTCTGGTGGCGAGCACATGGACTTGTTTCAGAGTCCTCGTACGTAAACAGCTGGTTTAACCTTTGGGTGGGGGGACTAATAGCCCCCCCACCACCACTCCTCCAACTCAGTGAAACAATGATAAGGTCAATCAGAAACAAGCTACACGCGTGAAACTTCCTCTGTGCATGCTCAGTCAGGGTTCTCATGCCACTAACTCCTTTTCTCTGACCCAAACTCTCGGTGTCCTGAGCTCATTCACTGACTCCGTCACTCTCTGGACTCGCTCACTTGTTCCCACTCACTCCACACCGGCAGGGTCACAGTCTGAGAGGCAGAGGAGGAAGACCAAAAACTATTATACAAACACAGAAGGGAAAATGCACTTTTTCCCACATTTGGGACATTCTTATATCATCATCGTTATTAGTATTATTGTTAGCAATAGTATTGTTGTTGTTGTTATAAATGCCAATATCTTTTATAATTAAAGATTTATTCAGGATGTTCAGGAAAAAAATAAGTTAACATCAGCGAAAAACTGCAACATAAAGATTGTTTTTTTTTTTTTTTTTTTAATAAACAAGAAGAGAGGTCTGTTATTTTATTTGGATGTACGGATCTTTGTAAAGAAGTTTCATCTTCCTCCCTCCCTGAAAAACAAAAATCTCTCGGGGCTTTTTTGCTTTTCGTTTCGACTTTAGATTCATCAAGCTGCTCAGATTAACACAGGAAATAGGAGCGGTGGACGCCACATTCAAATTAGAGAGCCTTTTATGCACCTAATTCAAAAACTGTACAACTACATAAGAAAAATACCCCCAGAAAAAAGGTATAGACTGTCAAATGATGATTATTTGGAAATAATGTTATTTATAATTAAAAAATTACAAAATTTGTGATGTGAAAAGTTGAGAGATGTGCGCTGACCAGTCTCACAAGCACAAGGACCCTAAGGTGATTCTAAATCAAGTTTTGCCACTCCACGGTCAGTTACTCAGTTTCTGTGAGCTGGTATGCCACTGTGACATCAGATCTGATGAAAAAGGGCGAAAGTATGCCGAGTTTGCCCACAGAGGCAATGACTTCTTTTTTTAAGCTTCAGGGGATTTTATTTTGAAAAATACATAACCGGATGTTGCGCTCGTCGGTTGATGGCAGCTTGACTCCTACTTTCATCTCCGGTGAAGACACACAGGTAACCGCTCCAGGTGTTTCAGCGACGGCTACCCCACTGTTAACGCTCCGGGCGGATTCAAACTTATTAGGTGCCGTATGGTTATTAGCTTGAATGCGAAGCTTTGACGAGAACCGGGAAACATTTGGTATTTGGCGAAGTAAAGTTTGTACAGTACTGTTAGCAGGCAGGGTTAGCTACAGTCTGGGTGCTAGCTCAGGTTAGCCGTGCTAACAGAAGTAAACTAATGTTGGCTTTAATTTCCAAAGGCGCGTTACATTTCCGCGCGGTGTTAGTTTGTCACTTGCGCTCTTTAATCCAAAAGGTGACACCTGACACGTGAGGGATACACTTATTCACAGGTAGACAGAATCAGATGCTAGCATAGCAGAGCAGCTAGCCTGAGCAGGATGCCGTCCGCGCCGATGGACGTCACACAAGACTCGCCTTAAATTCGGTCCGGGTTACGGTTACCGTGCTGATCCGGACCGACATGCAGCTGATAATAAATCTTTTTAGGCTGTTCTTAATGCCCAAGGGTGCCTACTTTAATCCGGCTGTAGTTTTATACTTGAATTAACTCGTTAATGTGGTGTTTTTTAGACTTTAGTGAAGTTGGTTAGCTTACAGTGTTTACTGTAAACACGTTAGCCGAGCGGAGAGAAACGGGAGCTATCCCCACACACCGGACATCAAGCCCCGCAGGTAGGCTGGTGAGGTGATGCTCTGTGGTTCTTTAGCTGGACTCTCAAAGTTTCTTATCGTCGGCTTTAGCAGAACAGCTAACGCTGTAGCTGCCAGTGTTTCAGCTCTAGCTGAGCGACTGCAGCATGTTTGCGCAGGAAAGTCCGCTCTGATGGTAGGAGAGAGGCTGAAGGTGTCACACACAGGTTCACCTGCAAGTTCACACGGTCAGCTCGCACTCTGTGACTCGGGCAGTTGGAAGCTAACCGCTCATTTCTGCTGTAAAGCTGTTAGCTGGTTAGGCTAGCCTGCTAGCCCGGGGTAAACTTCCGTGAGTTTGTGCCGCTGCGCCGCTGAAACACGTTATAAAGTCCATTTTAGATATTTTTAAGCTTCTTAAAGTATTCCACCGAACGTTTTCGGGGCGTCTAAACTATCAGCTGCTACGTTTAGTGGAAAGATGCTAATGAAGTGGTCTGTTTGTCGGCCTGAGTGTAACTTTTATTCAGCGTGTGTGTGCACTGAAGTCAGACTGTTATCATCGTGCGCAGAGGGTCAGCCTGCTGCTGCTGGACACACGTGTTTCACTGTGAACACAGTCTGGTGTCTTTGTGGAGAAGCACGAGCTCCTCGTCCTCTTCATCCCGTTCAAGCCATCAGGCTGCAGCCGAGCTGAAAGTCTGAGCTTATTTCACGCAGTTAGTCCACGATAAAGACGTATTGTAAAAGTTGTATTGTTGACACTGACAGCAGCTGTGGCTGATCTCTGTTATAACAACACTTTAAATGAGGAGAAGGATTTAAGACAGAGCACCAACAGAGGTCCATGAACACCTGGAACACCAGTTAATGCTTAAACAGAGTGTGTGAGTGTGTGGTAAGTGATGTGCATTTACCTGTGTGGAACAACAGCAGTGGGTTTAATCACACAGTCAGAGAGGATCAACCCTGTCTGAGAGTAAATCACAACCTGCTGCTGTACACCTGAGGCAGGTGAACTGAGGGGTTTGAGGTCACTGTCAGTCGTTGTCAGCAGGAAGGCGACACTCACCGCCCAGAGTTTTTCACATTATTTGGAGTGATGTCGACGTGGATTTAGTGTTTATTCTTCGTCAGTGCTAAATCTTTCTCACCTGTTTGATATTGTGAATAAGATGAAACCATATTTCCTAGTTTGACGCAGACCTGAATGGAAATAAATGTCAGACTTGGCCAGAATTAGAGACATGAAAACATGTAAAACTCCACTGTATCCACCCACCACTCTGACCTCTTCAGTAAATCCAACTGCAGATTTGAGGGTCAGATAATTGGTTTTATTTCTCCGTGCTTTGACTTTCATTGTGTTTGCTCTGACCTTCAGCTCGTGAGCGACGCTGATGGAGACTTCGGGAGTTTGCGAGCTCGATGTGGTGACGAGACGAATTGTAGGAGGCAACGATTCCCCGCCCGACCTGGACAGCCCGTCTCAGGTGAGCGTAGACGGCTCGTCGTTTGTGCTGCTGCTTGTTCATGTCTGTTTAGTGACCTGTGGGAGGTTTCTGTGTTTCCCTCAGAGTTGGACTGTCAGATAAATAATCCCACGTGTTCTTGGTGACAGTATAATCAGCTGATTCTACACTAAGTAGACGGACTTCATCTCCTCCGTGTTGTCCTGCAGCTGGTAGTCCTTGTTCTCCACCTGCTGCAGATTCTGGTTAGAGCGACCCTCGAGTTCAGACCAGAACAAAGACTACCACCAGCTGCAGTCCAGCACGGAGGGGCGGAGTCTGCACAGAGTGAGATCTCTGTGAGAGAACCTGTGTAAAGGATAACTGTCTAATAGATGGATGTGTTTTGTCAGGAGGAGGTGTCTGAGTTTGGTTTGGGGCTCTCCTGCACCAATGAGGAGAGGGGGGAGACTCCAGGCCGAGAGGACAGTCCCAGCGACCTGGTGGAGGCGGAGCTCGATGCCGGCGGAGATGCGAAGAACAGAGAGGACAAAGCTTTTGGTATGAGCAGAACTTTAGAAGCACTGAACAGCCAGGATGCGTTTCTCACCTCAGGATTCACATTTAAATATTTACATACAAAAATAAAAACGTAATAAAACCAACACGGCGCGTGTGAAGCTTCACGTGTATTCTCGTGTCACCTGATGTCAGTTTCTTCCTCATCGGTCCGGTTTGTTTAGTTTTGATCTTCCGTGTGGTTTCAGGGAAGGAGGTGGTTCTTCTGATGCAGGCGCTGAACGCTCTCGCCACTCCTGAGGAGAAGCTGGCCGCTCTGTGCAAGAAATACGCTGACCTGGTGAGCCGCAAATCCGACACACCGACACTGAGCAGATACTCCCACCACCTGGGAGCAGGTGACATGAAGCACCGTCGGCCAGAAAATGTCGAAACTCTGTCACCATGTGTGGTTGGTCTGGTTTTCTCAGTGTGAGCTGGAACACGTGCTCGTTCGCTCTGTTTCACATACATCATGAACAGCAGATTGATTCAGATTTACCGACACGGTGAACACGCTCTCAGGTCCTCCGTGAGTCGTGGTCATGGCCGATCATGTCCCGCTCTGACAGCAGCGATCGTGGTAGTTTGGTTGGATTTCAGCAGAGCTCTGTGGGTGGATCAGTGGACACCCACAGAGTAATAATCAGCAGAAGCTCAGTGTGAACAACAGTAACGTTTGAAAATAATCACAAAGCTTCAGTTTGTGTTTTCGGAGCCACAGAAGTAAATGAATCCAACAAGCTGGGCATCTGGAAAAAGTCTGAAGATGTTTCGCGCTCCAGATTTCACGTCACCATCTCACACAAAGGTGACCTTAGACCTAGGGCTGTGCGATATGACCAAAATCTCATATCCCGATATAAGAATTCTATCGTCCCGATAACGATATAAATCACAAAAATGTAACATTTTCTGTAAATTATGTGAATCTCAGGCAGCTCGTCTTGCGTGAAGTGTTTCCAGCTGCGCGTCATGTAGCTGGAGTCGAGTGTTTTAACTGATGCATGAAACGATACATTTTTAGACATAAGTTGTAATGGCCGCCGTTTTCTTTGTGAGTATTTATTACACGGCGTGCTGCGGGGAAAAGCCTGTTCTAACGTTTTAGTCTAAGGTTTATTTTTTAGCACCTGGCGGCTCTTTTTTACTTCTCATCCGTAAATAATCTGCTCTTCACGTGATTCAGTTTATTTTGAAAAGTCTCAACAGGATCTTGAGCTTTATTGTGAAAGGTTTATGTGGAACATAAACAAGCGGACACGCGATGGTGTTACCGTCGTTGTTGCTAACCACAACGCATAAAAACAGGCGCTTGTCCGTCTGTAGTGTGGTTATATTAAATATAAGAGAAAGAGAGAACTTTAGGAAATTCATATAGCCACTACAGTGACCATCAAAACGATGAAAAAATATTGCCGTAAACAGTTTATTTTGCGACGCCACGAAACAAACGATAGCGTAAAATGAAACAATAGACGTTTTTATATCGTCATCTGATATATATCGTTATATCGAACAGCCCTACTTAGACCTCAGGAAGCTCTCACAGATTTGGACATAAAGAAGAAGAAAGTACAAGGAGGTTATCAGATTCTGGCATGAAGCCTGGTTTGACTGTGACTCAGATACGACTGTTGAGATGTTTCTGAGTGATACTTGAACGGCTTAGAGATGTCCCCTTTCAGATCAGGCTTCTTGGTGCTACATGTTTGCTCTAAGCCTCCACACACACCACGCTGCCGTCAGCTTCCCGTTTGTTTCCATAAACATAAAAATGACCCAGTTTGTTCTGTTGTTGCTGTCTTTCAGCTGGAGGAGAGCCGCTGCATGCAGAAGCAGCTGAAGGCCCTGCAGAAGAAGCAGTCTCAGATCGTGAAGGAGAAGGTGCACCTGCAGGGGGAGCACAGCAAGGCCATCCTGGCCCGAAGCAAGCTGGAGAGTCTCTGCCGGGAGCTGCAGAGACACAACAAGACCCTGAAGGTAGTTCAGCCGCCACAAACACCCGATGAGGACCATTTTACGTTTGTGCAGGTGTCACTCCTCCCTTTAACCCCACAGGAGGAGAACGCCCAGCGGTCCAGGGAGTATGACGAGCAGCGCAAGGAGGCCATGCTGCACTTCCAGATGACCCTGAGCGACATCGAGGTGCAGATGGAGCAGCACAGCGCCCACAACACCAAGCTGAGGCAGGAGAACATGGAGCTGGCCGAGAAGCTCAAGAAGCTCATCGAGCAGTACGAGCTCCGAGAGGAGGTGAGTTTAGGTCCCGCCCGCCGTCCAATCAGAACAGTCTGTTTCTGCTCATGAAGTCAGCGCTGGTTGTTATGAAGAGGATTAATGCTGCCATTAAAAAGGCAGAAACGCATTCTGGGTGTCACAACACAGACTCGGCCTGGTTGTGGCACCTGTGATGTCACAGCCGCTTCTCAGAGTGGACACACTGACAACTTCTGCAGCAGGTGATCCTGGTTCTGCTCATGAACCTGCTGCAGGTTCCGGTTGGAGTAACCCTCCAGAACAGAACCAGGACCCTCATCTCCAGCTCCAGATTGTGGCCACAACACACGTGGTCAAATAAATTGATTGTGGAAGATGTTTTAAACTTAAAAACAAGGCAGTCGCTTCATCTCCCAAAGATGGAAAATATGTCGCCTCCACGAAGGTTCTTTAAGACGTCTTAGATACACATTTAAAGGCCTTAAAGACTATTACAGTCTTAAATCGACTCTTCTAGTCATGTCGCAGTGAGATAAAACTGAGGATTTCATCGCCTCGGCACATTCAGATCACTCGCTGTGACAGCGTCCTGCACACTGATGAGAAACATAACCAGGACCTGAAAAGCTTGGCTGGGACTCAAGAGCAGCAAGAAAAATGTTGCTTTTGTAATAATCTTTACAGTCACTTGGGTCCTGCAGGAAACGTGATTTCTGTTGTTTCTCTGCAGCACATCGACAAAGTGTTCAAGCACAAGGAGCTGCAGCAGCAGCTGATGGACGCCAAGCTGCAGAGAATCACCGAGATGATGAAGGAAGTGGAGGAGAAGCAGCAGCGCGAGAGAGACTTTGTGAGGATCTCAGTTTGTTCTGGTTTTTATCGCAGCTGTAAATGAGCTCAAGTGTCTGAGAGACTGTGTCTGTGCCGCTGCAGCTGCTGAAGGACGCCACCGAGTCCAGACGCAAGTGTGAGCTGATGAAGGAGCAGGAGACCCAGCTGAAGCAGCAGGTACACACACACACACACACACACACACACACACACACACACACACACACACACACACACACACACACACACACAGGTCAGCTGGATCGTCTCCATCACTCACTGCTGTCGTCTCTCAGCTCTCTCTGTACATGGACAAGTTTGAGGAGTTCCAGAGCACTCTGGCTAAAAGCAACGAGGTCTTCACCACCTTTAGACAAGAGATGGAGAAGGTGAGTCACCTGCATGTCAGCATGCGGTTACCTGCTCATCTGTCTGTGTTTCTAAACTCTCTCTGTGTGCCTGCAGATGACCAAGAAGATCAAGAAGCTGGAGAAGGAAACGACCCAGTGGAGGACCAAATGGGAGAGTAACAACCAGGCGCTGCTGCAGATGGCAGAGGAGGTGATTCTTCTTCATGGGCTCTGTTTTGTTTTTCTCGAAACGTTTAAAGTGACCGATGTTGATGTAAAATGAAGACAGAGGCACGTTTTTGGCCTCAGATGTTTCAGACACACACTTCAGAAATGCTGCGTCGGTTTCAGCTTGAAACGCAGGAGCAGACGTAGGAGAGCCAGACTGATTAGTGTCTCGCAAATAAAGTGTTCAGCACCGTCACAGCCTTTAAAACATAAAGGTCCAACGCTCAAGTGCACTCATCTGAACTCGGAGGCTGAAAGAAGCAGCTATGCTGAAGTGCCAAAAGCTGCACTTCCTCTGACGTCCAGCAGAGGCAGCAGTGAGTCAGTCCCCATAGACTCCCATGTTAGAACTTTCCAGCATAAATAAACATGTTTACAGCCTGATACACTGTTTGGTCTCTGTGGATCATTTCCTCCTTTATTACACCTGTACGGTGGAGGATGTTCCTATAACACGCCTGGATTAAAGTTTGTTGTATTAGGGGCGTGGCCTTCTTTCTTTTACTGGAGAGCCAGTTGTTGATCACACACACACTCTGCTAACTGTTAGGCTACTCATAGTGAATTATAATGGCTCTTTTGTTTAGGGAAGTTTTCTGTAATTGGACATCCTTAAATTTTAGTTGAACACCTCTGATCCTGACCAGGCTCTGATCTGTGGCCTCTGAAAACCAGCATGATGGTGGTCAGAATGCCAGTGTCGAGACTCAACGAGGTGATGTCACAGGAGCTTCATCCATCTGATTCTTTCTCCTACGTGAAACTGGACCTGACTGAATGTTGTTGTTTTGCAGAAAACGCTGCGTGACGGTCACTTCAAGGCTCTGCAGGGGAAGCTGGAGCTGCTGGAGAGGCTGTGCAGAGCCCTGCAGAAGGAGAGGAACGACCTGAACAACCGACTCAGCCTCCTCCAGGAGCAGGGAGACAAAGGGAGCGCCACGCCTCCTCAGGCCAAAGCGCGAGAGCCTTCGGCAGAGGAGGGGGAGGATTCGGAGGATTCAGCGCAGGGTGACGGGCCGGAGACGGCGGACGTTCAGGAAGCTCCCAGACCACCTGAAATGGACCCGACGGCGTCTCCTGGTGACAGCAAGCCTGCAGAGACGGCGAGCGCGCCGCAGGACTGAGCTCACCTCGCAGCCTGCGTGGAGGTGAGGGGGCGCGGTGGGAGGGGCTTCACGCAGCTCCAGCCTAGTTCCACAACTAGCCAGAAAACCATCTTCAGTGGAGAGAGAGCTCTTTTTTTTTAACATAGACCTCAGATTTCTACACAGAAGCTGAAGCCGTGTCTCTTTGTGTGATAAATGATTGTATCAGATTCTCTAAAACGTGGCGCGCGGTAACGATCGGCACTTCTTCATACTCCCCATTTCTACTCGATCTTTATTTTCATAGGGAACCTCTAGGCGGGCCTTCGATTTCTCTCCTCACACGTCTGAGTGTTTACTTTGATTTGAGTCGGACACGCTATCGAGTGTCTGAGAAAACGGGACCAGGGTCAGAGGTCATCTGACCGACCACAGGGGCGGGAAATGGCAGAACCTCGCAGTGTAGTTGGTTCTAAGTGTTTCCTGCAGATTTAGTCTGTCTGCTGCAGCTGTGCTTTCAGTAAGTCTTAAATTTTATTAATGATGAATAAGTCTGTGGATGTCTCCTCCACCATGATCCAGCTCTGCTGCACGTTCAGGTTAGAGGAAACTTTCAGAGGACAGTCAGCAAAATTTGGCCACAAAATTAGTGAGCTGGTGAGAAACTGATCCATGGTGCAGCTCTGATCACGTTTATATGAATGTTTAGAGAAATAATCAAAATGATTCAATTTGAACTTTATTGAAATGTAAGAGCTTTGGTCCGATCACACATAAATGTGTTTTTTGGTTTTCATAAACAAAACTGGCGATAACAGGAAGTGACTGTAGTTTAACCTCACGCTGTTAATGTCACGCGGCTGCCATCGGGACGCAGCGGGATCGTTTTTGAACCTGCTGATAGGCGCTGAGTCGGCATGACGACAGCCTCTGTCAATTTAAAAAAAAACCAAATTCAAACCATGAGTTTTGGGCATCGTTTGCTGCCCCCCTGTGGTCAACCAGTGTCATTTCCTCTCCTTTGAACCCGTTCAACACATTTCTAGGGATCATGCATGTGTTTTGTGTTGAGGAGCGTGCACGTGTGAGGAAGAGTCGAAGGCCTTCGTACTCTGAAAAGTGATTTCATGTAAATTATGTTTGGAAATGATGATGGGCTCTGTGATCTTTATACTGGAAGAAAAGCTGAATGTGATTTTTCTTTTTTTTAATGAATCTGAATAAAAAAAAAAAAATGTTTTTTTTGTCAGTGATGCATATTATTAGGAACACCTGGGTCTGTGTCTTGTTCAGGAAAATCTCAGCAGGGGTCAAATCCGTCTCCGGGTCATTCTGTGGGGATTAAGTCATCAAAAGCAAGAAATTGTCTCAAACGTTCATCTCTCTTCACCTTTTCATCGTTTATCAGTTTTCTTTGACCAGGTCGTTAAAGTGGATCTATTCTGTTTCTATTCTTGGACTCTACCAGACCAGCTTTGCATGATTCAAAATACTCCTTCTGTATATCATACCTGGCCTCACTGCTGCTGAAACAGGCTGGTTTAGCCCCTCACACTTTAAGACAGCATTCTGATTGGCTGCTTCTTGAAAAACAGGGCACCACCTCTCTGTGACATCATCCGGATTCAAGAGTAGAAAAAACTGAAGAACTGTGTTTAGAGCAGCTGAGCTTTAACATTAAGGACACGACACAGGAACAGGAAATACACGACAGGAAGTGAGCAGAAGCAGGATAAGTCCACTTTAACTCGGGGTCACCCTCGATGGTCCCGCTGATGTGTCGACAGTGTCTCCAGCGTCAGATGAGGCTCTCGGCTTTTTGATGTGCTGTCGTTTAAAAAACGCTCCAGCTGCTTTCAGCGCCGTTCTCGTGCTGCACATCTGTAATTCAAACCACACAGCAGCGCCCGAATGACTGAGGAAGTTTGATCCGTTTTCATCTTTTTCCTGTCAGGTGATGGTGTGTCTCCGCCCACCAGAAAACCTCAGCACTACCTTTTATCGAGAACGTTAAACTTTATTGAAACAGCTGCGAGAACAGCAAAGCTGAAAGTTTGAAGGAGTGTTTGGACTCGTCAGATTCACCGGTTCTGTTTTTATTAAACTTATCCCCACACACACGCATAATGAAGGGACCAGATAAAGTCACATGATCAGTGTTTGGACCAGTCAGGTATCGGATTGTGTTCGACATGATGGTGATGGTGGGGACAAAGGTTGCAGCACGTTTCCTCTTTCTGACTCTCAGGTAATGTCAGAATCTACCTCTGCAGGTGAGACTGTGAACAAAGAGGTGTCACAGCTTTGGAGAGCTTCTTGTTTGACCCCTCGTTACCGTGTTCCTACAGTCTGTCTCGCTTTTCAATAAACGTTTTGTAGAATTTGCAGCGCTGCTGGTTTCTGTTCTTTGATTCCTCTGTGTGTCTGTGTTTGTTCCTCACATTTTCATAACGGCACAAATGATACAGGAGCTGATGGTTTGGATAGAGGCCGGATTAAGGGAAATACAACTAGGATTTACTTTAGGAGAGTTAAAAAGCTGAAGACTCTTCCACGAAGAATCTTAAAGAATTGCTGAGACGCATTTTTGGAAAAGTTACAAAAGCTTTTATTGCGATCAGAGGTGCAGGAACCAAAAACTAAAGTTTCACATCATGTAACAGAACAAACAAACGTCTGTTTCCCTCGGGTGTAGGAATTTAGCCGAATGCAGAGGTGAGGAAGTACCGAAGGAGCGGGAGGCGAACGCAGCGGGAATGTTTGTTTGGAGGACGCGTCGTCAACTCGGGAACATCTAACAGGAGCTGCAGGTGGAGGAACAGAGCGAGCTATGCTGTAACGCCGCGTTTCCTTCCGTCAGCCCTTTTAAAATGAATTCACAGCGACAGCGTGCACAAAGAGCCAATCCATCGGAGCTCCGCCCACCCGAGCGGTACTTCAGTTCTAATCTTTTCCAGGTGCGTCAGTGCTTTTGGGTACCGGGCAGTGGTGAAGCAAAGCAAGACGGCGCCGGAGTGTGAGACACCTCCAACGCTCCGTGCTGTTCGTTTCGCACTGAGATGAATCAGGGTGGGGGTCAGAGGTGGGGGGGGTGGAGCCTGTGCGGGGTTACGATCCCTGAGCCTCCAGCTCTGATGCAGGTGTGTTGTCGGGCTCCTCGTCATTGTAGATATTCTCCGCCTGCAAGAAACACGAAAGAACCATTAGAAGCAGCGGCTGCAGTTCTTACCTCAACACGGGCGGCGTGAGAGATCGGCACGGATCTGATGAACGTCAGACGAAAACGAGAGCAGGTCATCTCCGCCCCCAATGTTAAAAACATCCTACTCTGACATTGTTGAACCACGACTGAAAAACAGTAAAAAAAAAAAACTACTGAAACTGGCCTGGACACAATGATGGACCTCCTCCTACCTTCATAATTCATATTTACATGCATATTAACATTTTGAGGCTCTCGCTGCAATCCAGCGGTTTCTCCAACTGTCCACAGCTGTTCTGTTCCATGTGCAAACTGCCCGAGCGCTCTCGGGTTTGAAGGGTTGTTTCTCCAGGCTGGATGTTTCAGCTGTTTCCACAGGTAAAGGTGGGATTTGTGCTGCTCATGCACCATCCAGAGCATCCTGACGGGTAATATCTGCACCTGGTACGGGAACAGCACCAAGCAGGACAGATGAGCTCGTCAAAGAGTGGTGCGCTCTGCCGAACGCATCATTCGCTCAGAGCTCCCTGACCTGCAGTCTATAGAATTAGCATGTGCTACTTCCGGTGGGGAAACTCCTGTAAGGCGCTTCGTTTCCAGTGTGATATTCGCTCCTTGTTTACGGTCGAGTTTTCCAAAACAAGTCAACCAAATGGATAAATCAAGCGGCGATTTACATTTCTCAAGATGTCTTGGGCATTTACCGAATATATCTGTAGATGATGTTCATCGCCTTGTCGATATTTTTCCCCCCGCGCCTCAAAGCAAAAGAGAGAAAGGATTCAAATTCTATATTTCTCAGTATTTGTATACAGCCGTCCCTCGTTTATCGCAGGGGTTATGTTCTAAAAGTAGCTGGCGATAGGTGAAATCCGTGAAGTAGCCAACTTTATTTTTTACAATGATTATAGATGTTTTAAGGCTGTAAAACTGTGGCTTTTTTTCACGGTTTGTTGACATGCTGTGTAGGTGTGTACTTGACTAGTTGATATCGACATAACGGGGGAAACATGGCTGGCTTTCACTGTTATTCACCTGTAGTTTGAATACTGAACATTTGCCTGTTTAAATCATAAGAACTGTCACTATACAGAGATGTGCTGCTGAATGTGAACGATTTGTCTTCTGATTTTGTAATGCAGTTCTGCTTGTGTTGAATGATGTTAACAACCAATCGATCTACACGCGTCAAACGTCAAACTTGATCATTTGATTTTTTTATGACACAGCAATGGTGAGTGTTCCCACCTTCTGCTCTTTGTAACTTAACGCGATCTTTCCGTTTTCGCGTTTTGGACATGATTTTGGAGTCCATCTTCACAGTAGCGATTGACCGCAAAATAAAGCTACCGGAAATGTAAAACTCTACATCCGGTCTTAAAACAGGAAGTTTGCATTTTCTCATGCACAGGGTCTATTTACACCAAGTGGTGCAGCACCAAAGCCCAGGAAGATGCTGAAAGACCCCTCCCACCCTGATAATGGACTCGTCTCACTGTTGAGGTCAGAGAAGTGCTTCCGCTCCATTAAGGCCAACACAGAAAGAAAGAGGAGGAGCTTCTTCCCCCAGGCTACTCGGGCAATGAACCAGGTGTAGGACTGGACTCTGCATCTCTCATATCACTGTACATGCACTTATTAACAAAATCATGTACCTCAGAAACTGTTTTTGACTGTTCACTGTCAATCAGCTGATTTGCACATTTTTAATTTGGATTTTTAACTTTAATTTTATACTTGATTTGTAATTTTAGTTTTATTCGTGTATCTGATCTGTTGTACTGTGTATGTGACAAATAAAATCTGAATTAGGATCAGGGCTCGTACGGCCACCTCAGAGCGGTCCACTGCTGTGTTGTTAGCCATTCCTGTTGGAGGACCCATGAGCTGCGACTGAGGCAAAGCTTTGTGACGCTGCACAGCTCAGCCCAGAATGCACAGTAGCTACAGCTTTGACCACGGAGCTGATGAGACGTTTGAGGCCTTGAACGCTACAACCAAGACGGCTCCAGTAGGACAACATTCTCAGTGTCTCTGTTAGTGTTCAGCACGGATCCTGCATCACGCTCAGCCTCCCTCCAAAACCTCGGAAACCATCACTGCACCTCGAGTACGTTTAAATAAATAAATCTTTGTTTGGAGGATCAGACGGTCGATGTTCTGATGTTCTTGAAATCAAAACAATTACAACCGTTGGCGTGCTCGTGACACCGTTTCCTGCTTCTGAAACATATCCAAACGAGCTTCCAGATGTTTCGGTCTTTGGCGCGAGTGAAACGATATTCTGTTTTCCTGAAGTCGGCTTTCACAAGTGGAAATGACATTTCCATGACAGAACTCCGAGACATCTGAGTTTCACTTAAAGACTTGATGCTGACATCATCACCTACCAGGAGCTCCGGCGAGCCATCTTCAGTGTCCTCTGCAGACTGTTCCTCCCCAATTTTGCGAAAGAACTCCGAGCTGCTGCTTTCACCGTGTGGCCGACTAAGCAGGAAAAACCTGATGCACCACCCACCACTTCATCTGATCTGTTACTGTCACATACTGTGTGTGTGTGTGTGTGTGTGTGTGTGTGTGTGTGTGTGCGCGCGCTCACCATCTGCCACACTTGCATGATGTTGTCCTCGGACACTGAGCAGATGATCCACGGCTCGTTGGGGTTCCAGGAGAAGTCTGAGATCTTTGCCGTGTGGCCGCCGTGGATGAACTGATGGAGATCAGCAATGACAGGTTAGAGAGGCGGGGCTTTGGTCTGACAGGAAAATGATGCACCTGCTGAGCACACCTGAAACACCCGAACACTCTCTGCTTATGTCACAGTATCTGAGTAAGAGCACTTGTGTCATCGAAAGGTCATAATGAACTAAAACATGCTTGGTTTTTAGGTCAGCCATGATCATGTGATCAGAATAAAGACATTTGAGTGTCACTTAAAGACGTGATGCTGACATCATCACCTACCAGGAGCTCCGGCGGGCCGTCTTCAGCGTCCTCTGCAGACTGTTCCTCCCCAATTTTGCTAAAACAAGACAAGTCGATATCAGTATTTTTAATAAAACTACATTAGTGTCATTGTCTCAAGCCCCGCCCTAATCTGAAGCTCCGCCTGACAGCGAGGCATTACCTGAGATCCCAGACATTGAGACGCCGGTCGGTGCCACTGGACGCCAGGATCGTCTCGTTGTGAGGAGACCATTGTACCTAATAAAAAGGACAGGAAGGCCTTGCCATCATTTTTCCGATCACGTGTGAGTCGCAGACGAAGCCTCACAAACACTTTCAGCTCTTACCTGGAAAATTTCATCTTTGTGTGACTCAAAGGAGTGAAGCTTCAGTTTGAGGTTCCTCAGATCCCATAATGCAACAGTCTGACAGGAAGAAAAGCACACACACCTTAACATATATGAGTAATAGAAAGAACTCTATTCGTACAATGACAGGAGCAGGTGGGTGTGTCCTCTACCTTATCGGCAGAGCCGGTGGCCAGGATGAACTCGCTGTAGGGATTGAAGCTCAGACAGTTGACCTCGGCGGTGTGAGCGTCCACTGAGTGACTCGCTTTGGATGTGTTGTTAGAGCGTGTGTCCCATCTGAGGATGGATGGAGGCGGGTCAGAACCAGCAGGTTTGATCGCACAGTTACAAACAACCACCACCTTCAACGATCACTTACATCATCAGCTTCTGGTCGTCGGCGACGGAGCCGAAAAGTGACTCGTGGAGGAGATGCCAGGAGACGTCCTCCACGACCGCCGTGTGGCCCGTGAAGATGGTCTTTGCGTCCAAGATCTTCCCTTCTTTTGGACCGCCCCCGATGTCCCACAGGCAGATGGTCTGAGAGGAAGAGGAGGGGGGGCGTGGGGAAGTTTTATGAGCAAACAAACATGAAATATTTATTCTGTAACTGCGTTCGTCTCCAGGAGATAAAAGCAAAGACAATCAAGTTCTTATTCCTCTGAATGACTACATGTAGAGTTTAGTGTCAGCTGTGACCATCAGGGGAAAAATCCACTCGTTAACGGGACTGAGCAGCAATAACGAAACGACTTCTGTACGTCACCGTGTGACCGGGACGAAATGTTTGGATCACTGGAAGAAGCACCTGCTACTTTTGCTCTGGAACTTTTTTCCTTGGAAAATTGATAAAAAACAGAAATATTTTTGATCATCTTATCAACTTTTTAACATTAAAAGGGCCTTTATTCTGAAAGTTCCACAAGTCTTGACAGCATCCAATAAGAAACTGGAAGCTGTTATTTTGAAAAGCTGGACTTTTAAAAAACATTTTTAAAGGCATTTTAGTTTGAAATCTGACATTGAGCATCCTGGTAATGTCCTGCCGCCGGCCTGTGTGACCTCCAAACCCTTAAACTTGACTCTCACAGGGACCCTTCTTCAGTTCGTGTACTGAAGCTAAATGATGATGTCACGTACGTGGTCGTCGGAGGCGCTGAGCAGGTTGCCGCTTAGGTTTGGATTCCAGGAAAGGCCATATCCTTCTTTCTGGTGACCTTTCAGTCTTAGGTCGGGATTACACTCCCCGCTGGGATCTGAAACGCACACATACATGCCTCGTCATGGTGCATGAGGGCGTTTGATTTTAGCATGTAGCAAGCAGCCGGGTGGCGACCTCACCTGGCTTAGACGGGTGTTTAGTGTAGTCGAAGACCAGCACGTCGGAGGTGGGAGTCTTGGTGGCAATGATGCAGGGGTTCTGGGGCATGTAGCGCGCTCGGTTCACTTCGCCTTCGTGGTTGATCTTTATCTCGATCTCGATCTTCCCGCTAACGGAACCGAAGCCGCCGAACTCTGAAAGATCAACAACGCTCAGATGGAGAGGAACAGGCGACGGTGGCCAGCCGCCATGTCCTGACTTACTGTACCTGAAAGCTGCTCAGGGGCACACTAACACACTAATGCTACCTGTGGGAGTGGCGCGCCTTCAGCACACCTGAACACAGCATCAACGTACCTGCTGGGGGACACAACAACACAGTCTGAGCGCACAGATCAGCTAAAACCCTCCCCCTCCCTTTCAAACAGGAAGTAACTGTAACCAGCACATAAACACGCCCTCGCTTACCTCCTTTCTCACTGTCGTAGTGCGACGCGTCAAACTGGGCATCGTCGTTTGGAACCTGGACACTCGCGATAACGAGGTGGTTCTGCTCGTCTGATGTGTGCGTCCCTAAAACCAGCCTGTGGACGGCGTAGTCCTTCCCCTCCGGCCTGTGGAGAGCGCAGAGTTGAACCATCACCATAACCAGCCAATAAAGCAGCAGCTTCGCACACACCTGAGCAGCCTTCTTTTACCTGCTGACATCTGGGAGCCACTGCACTGTCAGGCTGGGCCACTCCAGCGCGTGCGTCATCACCAGGTCGTACAGGAAGGGCGTGTTCTTCTTCCAGATCTTGTACTCCTCGTTGATGACCCGCTCCTCCACCGCATCGTCGTACACTTCAGAGAGACCAAAAGGTGAGACACAGGTACACACGTCTCATCCTGACTGTACGTGAGATGCAGACATCTGCTCCTGTACTGCAAATCTTTGACCATATTTTTACAACTGCTTTAAAAAGACATTAATAAGAGAAACTCTTTAAAAAGAAATAACTGTATGTATAGAAAAGATGAGAATGTTTTGGTCCAATCAGATTGTCCGACACATCAAACACCGTATGTTTACACAAATCAGCTGTTCAGAATTTCTGTTAAATCTCACATTAGTATTATCATCACTCCCACTGTGCTTTATGTACAGCAAGATTTTTCTTATATGTATTTTACTGTATGCAATAACCATCTGTACATTGTGTAGTATTGGTCTTATTTATTTTTCTAACACTTCTTTAATTCACCTTTTCTTCGTGTCCCTTTTGCTGATGTGAAAAGTGAATTTCCCCAGTGTGGGATGAAATAAAGTCTGTGTCTATGTCATGATGCCATGCTGCTGATGTTATGGAGTTTTCCCCCTTTTCTGCGGGAAAATGCTGCATCGCTCCCGAGTGTTACTGCCCAGTGATGGATCAGCCTGCTGTGAGGAGGAGAGACCTGCAAAGGTTTCTACCGTCACCTGTGACCACGAGCTGCAGGCAGCGACTGAAACAACACCAACGAGGATGCAAACAACAGAAATGAGCTTCCTCTGAACGGCGTCCCAGCTTTAGAGATGTGGTGAGGAGTTTCGTGTTCTGGGAGAAGAGCCGGCAGGATCGGGACACACTCTGAGGAACTGATGCTTTCAGTGACCGCTGTCGGCTCAAAGTAATGAGGCTTTACACCAGCTGACCGAAACTCTGCTGCCCGACTCGTCATTGGGACCAGGAGGAGAGGTATGAAGCTCCGACCTGCATGTCTAACACCTTTGGAGGCTTTGATACGTGAAATCTTTGAGCTTGAACATCTTTGGGCTTCAGTCAGCCTGTGTTACTGTTTACTTTTACTGTATTTTAAATTTTGATTTATTAAGCAGTTTTCATTTTTTACCTCAGTTATTTTATTATTATTTACTCATTACAGTAGTCAAATTACTGTATATTTTACTCTTATTTTTATACTATATTACTAGATTTTTATTATGCATCTGCCTCGTTTATTAACACATTAGTTTTTAGTGAATTAGTTTCTAAATGTAGTCTTAATCTGCTCAGACTATTTAAATCTTGAAAGTGTTGCTTTTATGTTCTTTACAAGTTATTATAAATCGCTTATTCCTGCATAATTACTTTACTCTGATTTATTGTCGGCTCTGACCGGAGTGAAAGGTGCTGACAATAAAATCTGATTGATTGATGATCTGATTAATAATCACGTGATGCAGCCTTCACAGCACTTTCATGTATGAAACGTTACCAGGGAACCAGAGTGGACCTGGACTGGAGCAGTTTGGGGTTCAGCCAAAGTGCCTTGCTCAAGGAGTCCTGACCAGCCTCACGTGCAGCAAACAGACTCCAGTTGTGTGCGGGCTGACTAACAGAAGAGCTGCTGTTCGTGGTGAGGCAACAGCTCATTAACGTCAAACCGGGTCAGTTTGGAGCTCTGACGTCATACCGAACTCGAAGATTGGGCGTTCAAACGCGCTTGTGTTTAAAAACGGAGGTTTTAAACCCGGGAAAGCTCGCGCTGACAGCTCTGATATTAGCATGTGATGCTAACATGAGACCCTGACAGAGTCTGCGCGCACAAAGCGGCGCGCTCGGAAAACAGGCCAAAGCAGTTTTTCGGCGCCGAGCAGCGGCCGTTAAACGTACCCTCTTTATCGGCCATGGTCCAAACTCTGCCCGCGACTCGCAGCCGGACGGCAGAGGATCCAGGAAGGCGGGAGTTCTGCTAAAACTGCTGCTCGGGGGAGCCGCTGCTAAACCCAGGGTCCTTCCCTCTCAGCGCCGGATTACGGAGGAGCGCTGCGCATGCGTGAGCGCGCGCATAGTACAGGGGATCAGCGCTGCGCACAGACTGCGCAGACAGGGCATGCGCATCGAAAACAAAGAAAACACAGAACCAGCGGAGTACCAGGACCACGGTGATGGGCACAGGACCAAAGGGAACAGCACAGTGGGCGGGGTCACGAGGGGGCGGGGTCGAATATAAAATTTACATGGTATAAATGAAAACTTACAAGAAACTGTGTGGCAAATTCATTAGGAAAAAAAACAGTATTTTTTAAGAGGAAGGAATAGAAAATGTACAAGGAAAAATGTACTTTTTTATTTTCTTAATGTGGCCCCAATTCTCTGCCCTACAAAATGGTAAATGGCCTGTATTTATATAGCGCTTTACTAGTCCCTAAGGACCCCAGAGCGCTTTACACATCCAGTCATCCACCCATTCACGCACTGGTGATGGCAAGCTACGTTGTAGCCACAGCCACCCTGGGGCGCACTGACAGAGGCGAGGCTGCCGGACACTGGCGCCACCGGGCCCTCTGACCACCACCAGTAGGCAACGGGTGAAGTGTCTTGCCCAAGGACACAACGACCGAGACTGTCCAAGCCGGGGCTCGAACCGGCAATCTTCCGATTACAAGGCGAGCTCCCAACTCTTGAGCCACGATCGCCGTACAAAACAGACACAGTGAGCAGTTTGCCTTTGACTGGGGGTGTGAGACAGTTTAAGTACTCAGCATCTCGCCTGAAATCAACCAAATTTTGCTCCAAATGGTGAACCGTTATTAGATATTCTGATAATACAGGTGTCGTTTAAGTAAACCTGAATACAGGGAGTAATGAAACAGGCTGAGATCAAACCTGTGGCTGCTGTTCATGTTCTTTAATCCAACAGATGAAGGACGAAAAAGCAGCAGCAAGACACTGTGATGTTCATCGGGAAAAGGTTTTATGATCCAGAGGAAGAAGCAGCTGAGCTCCCTGCAGCTCAGATGAATGTGACAATTGAATTTGAACCTTGCAGCCGAGTTAAACGTCACAGAGAAGCAGCTCTGAGGTGTGACTGTTGAAAAACAAGAACATCTGCACATTTAACACACCTGTGAACAAACTACAGCAGACTTACAGATCCTGCTATTAAAAGATCATTCCATACACACAAAAATGAATAAAAATAGACAGTTTAAACAGAGGTTAAATATTTTTATTTTCTTTGAATTTGTGTAATTTTTGGGTTTCTTTTAATTATGATTGGATGTCTCTCATACAGATTGGCTGAAACCAAAAAGCTAAATTGAAGCAAGTAAACGTACACTGGAACCAAACTAAAGAGAAAAAACTGAAATCAAAGGCAGAACTGTGAGACCTCAGTAACACGGACAGCCAAGGAGGTCAGAAAGGTGCTTTTATTTTGGTGAGTGTGAACAGGAAACAGTCGCGCTCTGCATTCCAATGAGTTTATTTTGTAAAAGTTTTTTCCATAAACAGCAAAAACAGTTTACAGTAAATTACAAACCTTTAAAATGCAAAACATGTTCCAAATACGAGCATTAACAAAGATCGGAAAGAAACACCGACAGAGGAAGAGACGAGTTCACGCAGAGAGGATGTCTCGACCCGCCGTGGGAAAATAAACAGTCTGTATCTGATGACAACAGGAGTGGGAGCAAAGCAAAGGCAACGGGAGTTAAAAGACCGAGCGGTCAGGCGTCGTCTTTGATTCGGTCGAAGGAGGATTTGGGAACTTCAAAATAAAAGATGACACCGCCCGTCTCCTCTGAGGGTGGACGCGGTCAAGATTACCTTCGGGATTACAGACAAGCCAACAGAAACAGCGGCGTCCGTTTCCTTCAGGTTCACTCGCTAACAGCAACATGACGCTGACCTCTGAGCATCCACCAGGTCATCTGCAGAGTTACCTCAGTCTCTGCAAGTTAACCCGTGAGGTCATCATCATCATCATCTAATGTGTTTTGGAAAAAAGCGAAAACAAGAAAAAGTTTTTGATGTCAGAATGATTCATTTTAGTCTCCTGATGGGCGGAGACGAAAAACACTCCCATATTTTTCACAGCAGGGTCAAAGTCCTGACGCCAACCGGCGCCGCGTGGCCTCAAACTCACAGCGGGGAGGGTGGCGGTAAACCCACAGGTCAAAAACTGAGTTGCTAGGAGTAACCACGGGCTTAACTTAATGAGTTTGTCAGCCTGATCCTCCTCCACCTTCTCTTTTTTTTAAACAGAAAGTAGTCTGGAGAGGTGGAAGTCCTAAATCAGAAATGAGTCCATCAGAGGGACAGCTCAGAGTCAGAGAGGCTGAGATGGTCTGAGCGTGTGCAGAGGAGGGAGGGTAGAGGATGAAGTTGGAGCTGCCAGGCAGGAGAAGAGGAAGACCTCAGAGAAGATTCATGGATGTAGTGAAGGTGGACATGCAGAGGAGGATGCTGGGACAGGAGGAGGTGGAGAGGACTGGAAGAAGAACAAAGTCTACTGGTGTGGCGAGGATAATCCCAGTTACTTTCTTCGTGTGGTAGTTTTTAGAGGCGGGTTTGCAGGGAGGGAGTTTTTAAAGAATCTTCACCTATTCAGAGCACACATTTCACAGCTTGTGAAGAAACAAAATAATCTGAAAGGGAAAACATTCGAACGGCTCGTCAGAATGAAGACGAAACCGGATCAGGTCTCCCAGACGTCGTCTGTTGTCAGGTTTCCCAGTTTCCACACCGTGTTAGGGTGGATGTGACGCGAGGGTCACAGCTGCCGATCTGATGGATGCTCAGAGGTTAAACAGAAGAACCAGCAGACACTTGGATGGATGGCGAGTACAACAGCAGAGCATGCCACTATAAAAAGCTTTGAATTATACAGTGATCTATTTCACAGGTACACAGAGGAACGGATGTGTCACTTCTCCATAAAAAGATGAGCTGTTTTCTAGAGCGGTCCGAATAGAATAGCGCTCCTACACTCTACAACCAAAGTCAAATATACAGATAAGAGTTAATACGGAGTTACAATGTGTAACCCGGTTGTGCACAACACTCCATACATTTATCTATGCATTTCCATTCATCTTTTTCTGGTTACATAAAAGAGTAACATATAGTGTGGATGGATAATGTTTGACACTGAATATTCCATAAACCACTCCCATAATTATCCAGGTAAAAAAACAGAAACCTATTTCAAGCTATAACTAGAGTGATCAGTACACCGCAAAACCCGACATACATCATAGACGCTAGGAGAGTATATATATATATATATATATATATGTGTATTTATATATATATATATATATATGTATGTATATATATATATATATATGGGTCTTATCAAATGCATTTGTACACAGTGACAGGTGATCATGAGTGATGCGTACAGGTAGGTCTGTGCAGTCAGTACAAATACTGTCTGATGGTTATCTACACTGTGTGAGTATGACGTACAACTGGAGGAACACACCTGACCTCTCGCACAAGGTGTGACTCAAAGGTTCTGAGAGCGGGCCCACCTGTCTGCTTAGACTGACGTCATCACCGTTTCCAGGTCCAAACTCTGAGGAAGACATTGAAGAAAGTCCAACTCAGTCGAGGGATCAGCGTGGCTGTTCTCGCAGACACACCGCGGTGTCCAGGCTGGGGTGTCGGCGAGGAGAGGGGTTTTATAGGAGATGCAGAACTGACTATGAGCCAGCGGAGGCTCATAAGGGTGGGGCTGAGAAGTTTTGAACGTACTGCAGACCTCATCTAGGGCTGTGATTGGCCGACCGAACAGGGCATTGTTACAGTAGTCCAGGTGGGAGGCGATGAAAGGCATGAATAGAGGTTTCAGCTGCAGAGTTAAAAGTCTGAGAGATGTTCTTTAAGTGGCAGGATGCAGTTTTAGAGATGGAGGTAAGATTGGTTGGATACCTCATGAGCTAGAATGTCCAGGTTTCTGTAAAAGGTCATGTCCCTGCTGGGCGGAAGCAAACGGCATCACGTGGCTGGAAGAAGATGCTGACAATGGACCAAATGCCCACTGCACGAGGCCAGTCGTTAATCTGCTCCTCTGCGGTTTGGACTACTCGCTGTGAACAAGTGCCGAGCGTTCAGGTATTTGGTGTCCGGGACAGCGTGACAGAGGTCAAAGGTCTGCAGCACGTTAAACAGAGTCTCGTGCAACGCAGGAGACACGTGGACCAGAAACAGGCCGATACGACAAAAAAGTTCACCTGAGCAGGTATGCTGGATATCACCGGGCCGAATTTATATCAGGTGATGTTTCTGGACGAGTTCTCAGAACCTTGTGATCACATCCAAGTTGCAGAGCAAGCACAGATGCACTAATACTGTATTTCTACTGTGTTTCTACTGTGTGTGACAAACTACAGTAAGTAGTACATGTAAAAAGTCATTTTTCAGCAGTTAGTGAGGAGGCAGGTTACAGTCAGGACCATAAGTTTGTGGACACAAGCTCTGCAGTTTCACACACACCACACTGGACGCCAGCTTTAACTCAAGGGTGAATTAAACTTGCATTCTCTCCGCCGATCACCAGGGGGCGACATCTCTGCAATCTGATAGACGCCTATGAGAAAATGGGAGGTCAGTAACACTTATGGTGCCAGTCGGCGTCTCGGGTCTTATCGTTTAATTTGGAGATTGTGGTCTCATGAGTCCCTCACTCACATAGTCTGCAGCCAATCAGACAAAAGCTGTTGTTAAAAAGGGAGGAGCTGATTTCAGACTACTTGAGTCTGTGATGTGCAGAGGCAAAATAATCCAATAATTTACAGACCTGAGCATCCAAACATAAAACATGAGCACTGCGTCAGATAAATCTGGGCGTTTCACATCATGTTTGTTCACTCTGGAGCCTGAATTACACCCACAGAAACACACAGACGGGTCATGTTGTTGTGTTACCTCTGAGCTCTCACTGATTTTAGTCACAGATGTTTAAGTAAAGCCTACAGCTTTTTGTTGATATATAAAAAACATGAACTAACGCTGAATGTGCCGAAACATTTACCGTTACCGGCACAGCGTGACAGAAACGCTTATACTGGGTTTGCTTTAGTCAGCCTAGCTTTCATTAACCATTGTTTACATTCATCCTCTAAAATGGATTAAACTCCATAAAAAATACGCTGCGGTTACAGAGCGCAGCTGGTTAGCTACAGCAGAGCTATAAATAGCCTCAAATCCAGATGGCTTCAGCTCTGTCGTCAGACTGCACCGGGGTTCCCTTTTGAATAAAGCAAGCTCGGACGGTCGGGTCAGCACGAACAGCTGACTCTGTTTGCTGATTGTTTGGAAGGTGCGGTCAGATCGAAGCGAGTTAGGCGAAATTTTTGAGTTTTTCTGTGCTTTGTGAATTTTCAGCAGGTTCATTCTGCTGGGCTGTTAGCTACCTCCACAATAACACCTAAACAGAACATTTTAACTGTGGTTTTTATCTTGGAATCAACATCTGGATCACACCTCTGGAACAACATGTGCTTCAGCCAATCAGCATTTAGGATTTAGAGAGCCCTGCTGCTGATGTCATCAAAACGAGGGGGGAAAAAAGACGTGCAAATTTGATCAGAGATCAACGTGAGCAGTTAACGCTAACGCAACCAATAAGCATTCACAGCACCTGGCCAGCTCACCTGAGCAAATACAGGTACCTTACTGTGCACACGGTCACTGCCTGATCTGTACCGGAGACCCGATTTATTCCACACGTGCACAAACACGCTCACACTTCCTGTCACAGTTTAAAAGTAATATTTACCTGATACCTACGTCTTCTGTTGTGAAGAAATTAATATGGCATATCTATTCTTGTTTGTCCAAAGCAGCCTTCTTTTATCTGCCAGTTTTCCCCTCAAACAGATACATTTATAGAGGAAATCTTTAGCTTTATAGGTTTAATTGATAAATATCTTTAAACATGCTGAAAAAAATGTGCTTTGTTTGACTTTTTAATTTTTGCACAATCGAAAGAATAATTTGTTCATATTTTACAGTTACTTTGTAACTAATTCAAGTTTTTATTATTAACACGCTGAATCACAAAAAAATATTTATTTATATTCAGTGTGATCAGTCAGCGACGTGGTTTTTAAATGTTGTCGATGTGGGCAGGAGAGCGCTCTGTGATGACATCGTAAACACCGACTGGCTAACGCAGCTGTTGCTCAGATCTGTGTGTCCGTCTGTGACGAGGTTTCCAAGATTCCCGGTCCGGACTAAAGCGGATCTTTCAGACTAAAGCTAAAACTTTACGCTCCTGACGCTACTTTATGAGACGTGAAGCTTAAACACAGTAAATTAAAACACATCGCTGTCGCCTCAGGCCGAGTAGAAACAAATCAAATCAAAAATAAAGCTCCATTAAAAACACACATTATGGTATCAAAGCTCCTAAAGGTTTACATGTACTTAATGCCCCTTAAAATATCCTTCAAATCGTCACATGAAACTAATTACAACCTTCAGCTGTTGATTTTCGAGGCTTCTCCTGGGATTAAGTGAGAGTGCTGAGAAATAACCTGTGTGACGTAATGCCCAGTCTCACGCCTGGCACCAACATGGAGGCTGATACCAGCATCAGTAAGGGTGCATCTTTCATACAAACACACACTGAAGAACAGGAAGTGGAGGTGTCGATGGCAGCCAGCAGGTGGTGCTGATGAGAAATCATGTTGTGGGGTCACCGTCCCAACGTCGCAGCTACACACAATGATTTCCCCTCTAGTGTTCCTCTAAGAGCAGCTGGTTCTGAGGAAGGAAAAGACAGCGTGTTCAGAAAAGCTAAAGCAGACTAGTCTCAGGCACTTTCCCTTCACATTCAGCACATTTAATGTGTAATCCAAAGGGTTTTTTGACCATTGTTGCAGGAGCACATTTGTGAGGTCAGGACTCTGGGAGGTCAGGACTCTGTGCAGGCCAGTCAACCACACCAGGCTGGCTCATCCAAGTCTTTATGGACCTGCTTTGTGCACTGGTGCGCAGCCATGTTGGAACAGGAAGTGGGCGTCCCCAAACTGTCCACACAGAGCATGAAATTGTCCAAAGTGTCTCAGAATGCTAAAGCATGAAGACTTCCTTTCATTAGAAGTAAAGGGCCGAGACCAGCTCCTGAACTCCAACCCTACACCAAACTTTACACTTGGCACAGTGCAGTCAGACAAATACCCAGCTACACATGGAGCGTACAAAGAAAGCTGAACAGCTATGTTGGCTACCACATTGGATTGTTGGTTGCAAAACACAACACAGTCATAAATGTCTCATAAAAGCATTTAAGCCTTGGTCTAATTAAAAGCTTTAGCTGCTTCTTAAAAGTCTCCACAGAGTCCAAACTCCACAGTGCATTCCACAGTCCGGGTGCAACAGCTTGGAAGGATCAGTCTCCTCGGGTTCTCAAACAAGTGTGAGAAACCACTGAAAGGTTTTGATTCGATGACCTCAGGCTAAAAGGTCATTAAGGGAGAGCTTTATTGGCAAAGGAGCGAATGTTTAGAAGGGCAATCCAACAAAAACATGGCAGCGCGAGCTGGTCGCAGTGAGACTCACAGCAAACACTTTTTCTGGTCTCCAGCCACACCGTGGGATCAGCCACTGGTTTGGCGATGCAAGCGGCGAGGGCACAGCGGTAAGGCCACAATCGACAGAATCCAGAGCATCCAGCGAGAAAAACTGACACTGCAGTGGCTGCGAGGGCGCACTTCCAACCACAACCTGAAGAGTAACTGGCAACAAAAACCGGGGATGCCTCCAGTCCAATTGGTGGATCTCCGACCTGGAGGCTCGTCCAATCTGCTCCTGAATGAGAGCCCAAGAGCCTTTTTCCTCAATTTCTTCTTAGGATTCCCTGAGGTACGGTCCACGAGTAGTAACAAATATTCATGTGTCACAAACGGTGGCAAAGAAGTTCTCTTATAACTGTCCCAGTCATCAAAAAGCTGTTCTCTTTGATATGGAGCAGGGAGGAACGGTCATTAAACACAGCAGCAGAGGTAAATGCATCGTCTCCATTTATATTTGAAGGTTTCTTGAATTTGTACCAATGATATATATAACAAATCTTTTTTGTTCTTTTCTATTCGTGTATATTGTTTCCCAGTAATTCAAAACAGGGGTTAAAACCAACTTGGTTTGGGTTGAAACGCACACTTCCAACTGAAACCCTGTTTATCAGTTTGGATGCATAACTCGAAGCCCTTTCCTGCCTCTGACTGCTAACATCTTTTATTCCCACCTTACTGTCGGTGGTGTTCTGCATGATGTCGTTGTCAGGGTCCCCTCCCTCCGAGCCGCTCTTCTGGTCATCATCCTTCCCGTCTTTCCCCAGGTCATCCTCTCCAGACGAGATCCTCGACAGCTTTGAGGATTTCTGAGGCAGGGAAACGAGCATCAGCAGACAAACTACACACAGTCGCAGACATTTAGCTCATAAAGCAGTTCAACCGGACAACCAAACATCAGTGCAAATATCTTTAAAAGCCTCGGATCAGGAAGGTTAAAAACCCCCCAACTCACTGCAAACCCCTTTGAAACCCTACGCCGGAAACTGACATGCAATATATAAAGACAAATTCCACAAAGGCCAATTCCTGGAGGAAGACTGCCGAATGAATGAATGTGAGGAAATGCTCCAAGAAGTGGAAAAACTTGAGGGACATCTTTGTTGGTTGTGTTGTGAAGCATACAACATAAACACTTAGGCTGTATGCTCCACAAAGACTTACTGCAGCCTGCAGCAGCGGGTCTGCTCAAATAACTAATTTTAACAGGAGAAGTGATGAATCAGGTTATGAAGAGAAATGAATGAAATTCTTATGTGTGACATAACAGATCCAACAGGAAACAAAGCAAAAACAAAACTCAAAGAAAAATGACAGTGACAGCCCCTCCCTGAGCCTGGTTCTGATAGAGGTCACTTCCTGTTCGTCTTCTTTCCCACTGTCACCAAGTGCTGCTCACAGGGAATCATCTCTAATTCTGCAACTATGTAACTTTGTTATATAAAATATATAAAGTTACATATGAGCTGAGTCAAAGTCCAGACCTGAAAATATGATTTCAGCTTTAATATGAACTCATTTCTGTTTCTTTGTCCCCATCTGATTAACACACACACACACACACACACACTCGTTTTCATATCTTAATGAGGACATCTCATTGACATAATGCTTTCTCGAGCTCCTTACCCTAACCATCAAAAATGAATGCCTAATCCTAACCTTTACCCTAAACCTAACTGTAACCCTGACACTAAAAACACATTTTGAGTCTCAAACTTGTGGGGACCTGGATTTCGTCCTCATAAAATAGCTCCAATGTGTTGTCCTCACAAAGATGTCTAAACATGTACACCACACACACGCATATGCTGCTCCCGGGAGCGCGGCACATTCCTTCGGATGCACCACATGTGCCGTGTGTAATGGAGACCAGTTGCTAGGCAACTGTGGTTGCTAAGTGAAGAGCAGGATGCGAGTGACTTTTTCAACCTGCCTCCATTTACAGCAGCTTAAACATGAATACAGTAACACACAGAGAGAGGGAGGGAGAGCTTTCCTCCAGAATAAAGGTCAAACAAAAGACGGAGGACGTGACAAACACGGGGAAGGTCGTCGGGAGGAGACGCTGCTGCCAGGGCGGCAAACATCTGGGTGAATGAAGGGCGACAGATGAAGGTTTAGACTCATGTTCAGCGATTTAAAAAAAATGTTTCGCCGTGAGATTCAAACGATGTCTGCGACACAGCTTTCACGTGATCCTCTGGAACATCCATCACATATCAGCTGATTTTATTTGTTAGTTGTTTGTTACCGTCAACAAATCAAACATTCACATCGCCCTGCTTCATGAAACGTTCCTCAAACAGCACAAAACCGATCATCAAGTCCCGAGTGAGTAATGTGAGTCAACACACACAGAAACACGCACTCACCACATCACCACGTGTGTGTGTTCACGGCGATGAAGGGAGACCGAGTCACCGAGCTCCCTGATGTTCTTTTAAAATCCATTTAAATATCTGACCAAAGCTTTATTGTTGGGTTTGTGGAGAGCAGGAGAACGCGAGAATAATGCCTCAGACTTTTTAGCTGAAACCTGGAGGTAGCGCCGAAACCTGCAGTTCCACTAATGTCCAGCAGAGGCTCCACAGTGAGTCACTGCCATTTAAAAATGTGTTTCCAGCCTGCTGTCGGAGGCTGTGGGAACATTTTGATTCAAGCTTTTTATACTAACAGACTATGTTTCTATAGCACATATTTGACCCCAGCAGGTCAGATTACTGCGGCAGAGATGATGACCTCTCCTGCTCAAACCCAACCTGAAATAAGCAGCACAACGAGCACAGACTCAGTGTTTCAGACTCTGTCTGCAGGACGCTACCTTGGAGCTGGCCGTCTTTTTCCGTTTGGACCCGGTCTTGTCTCCTTTCAGTTTCTCCTTGTCGTCTTCCTCCTCAACGGAGTCGCCCTCTTCGCCCTCGCTGCTGCCATCGGCGGCGTTCCCGCCCTCCTCCATCTCCGACGAGCTCTGCTGCTGGATGGCCTGCGAGCAAACAACACCGCGTTTGATTAGAAAAGCTGAAAGGAAGATGTTTATCGTGAAAGGCTTTTCTTTGAAGCTTCAGGGTGTCTTTGCCGATCAGCGCCCTTCTCTCTGGGGGCGATCGTGGCTCAAGAGTGGGGCATTCGCCTTATAATCGGAAGGTTGCCTGTTCGAGCCCCGCCTTGGACAGTCTCGGTCGTTGTGTCCTTGGGTTGTCCTTGGGCAAGACACTTCACCCGTTGCCTACTGGTGGTGGTCAGAGGGCCCGGTGGCGCCAGTGTCCGGCAGCCTCGCCTCTGTCAGTGCGCCCCAGGGTGGCTGTGGCTACAACGTAGCTTGCCATCACCAGTGTGTGAATGGGTGGATGACTGGTTGTGTAAAGCGCTATACAAATACAGGCCATTTACCATTTTTCTTTTGATGTGACGAAGCGCCCACTGACCTGATAGCCGGTGAACTTCACTCCGGGGTTGTTCTCAATCTCCCACAGGCCCTCGTTGAATCCTTTCCTCTTGTTGGATTTGCCAAATTTGTCTTTGTACTCCTTGTAGGGAAGAAGATCCTTTGGACCCAAGAATGCACTGAAAAAGACGCAGAAGAAGAAGCAGACACGTTTACTTCTGTTATCATAATTAAAACACCCAGAGTGGCTTCACTGAATGATCTGAGGTTCATTGATGAACATGCGGCGTTTTCATGAGGCTCCGAGGAGACAATCTGGATGGCTCCATCGCCGGTTGGTGATATTTGTGATAATTTAGTGAAACGAAGCTCCATAAATATTTGACTTGTAAAGTGTGACGGCTGAGTATGACCACACAGCAGCGCCTGCTCCCTTTTTTGATCCTCGTCTCCTTCCCCACTCCAACCGGACCGTTATTTACAAAACAAACGTCAAGATTCATTCAGTATTTCACCCGATGGATGAGAGCATGGATAGCACCAGACTGAAAGTAACTGAGTACATATACTTGAGTACTTTTCATTTCTGTTTTTAAATGTTGATCTTTTAACTCTGAACATTTGAAAGTTTCAGTTCCTTCCTACTGTGTGGCTGTTAAGCATAAATCTCCTGATACACAAAGATGATTCATCAGGGATGGAACGGCTCTTCCAGAGACTCGAAATCCCAGGAATCTGATCTGAAACCAGGGATCTTTCAGGTGTTGAGCAACACAACGGATCCACAAATCTTAATCAGAATATTTTTATTGTCCTTGTAACAAGTACAACAAAATATTGAAAATAAACAAAAACATCTGTATATGATGTGTTTACAGATGAAGTTACGCAGCAGTATAAAACCAGTCTGTGTTACCTGTAACGTTTGTGCATCATGTTGATATGCTTTCATGCTCTATATAATTACATTATTTTTATTTTATGCTGCAGTAAATAAACCCAGACTTTAAAAACCTTCTCAGCTGGAGAGTTTTATTAAAGTTCTGGTGGTTTTGTTTTGAGGAAAGGCCAAAATTCCTGTATGCAGAAAACCCCCAGCATGTAAATAACTCAAATCATCTACAACTGCGACGTTAAAGCGAGACAAACGCCAATGAATCGATAAATCTGCTAATATCGTGGATATGAGTGTATACACATTTTAACTCCTATGCAGCCGATTTTCACGAACCACCCTCTGTAGGAGGCCAAACGCGAGTTTGAGTTTATACTTGGGATTTATTTCGGATCAAATATCGTGATTCCCGGCCCGTGGACCTGAGCGCTGCAGCTGCTGCTTGCCTCGTAAACACAAGTTGAAAAATTAAAAGGTGCGTACGTTTCATGGGTCCCGAAGAAGAAGATGGGGTATTTGTTGGCAGGTGGCTTGACAGCTCCCTCAGGAAGCTCATCAATCTGAAGCAGAGAGAGAAAGTGAATATTTATCAGAGCGATAACCAACCGAGGTCACAGAAACCTGTTCAGCATGTTGGAGGAGGTAGGATGAAAAAAACCAACAAACTTTATTTATAAAGCAGAGTAACAGTTACAGAAGCATCGTTTCTATCTTTGAGGATTTTTAACACATTCATGAGTTTCAATGAAGAAATTTCTCTTACAGGAAACACAACAGACACAAAATGCAGAAATAAAAACAAAACAAACATTTGATTATAAAACAGTGTGCTGGACTTACGAATGAAGCAAGGTGCTGAAACTACTTAGGTTTCATAAGAGAGGAGTTTTACACTACTTTAAATGATAGTTTTAAACAATTTTCAGCAGCTAAAATTAAATACATGTAGATCCAACCCCCGGTCCCCACAGCGCCTCCTGTGGGCGGTGATGATGCTTCTTTGCTGATGATGCTTCTTTGCATGTCGGGGGGTGAGACTCTGGGGCAGACCCAGGCCACGCTGGAGAGATTATATCTTCTTCACTCACTATGTGTTAATAGACCTCTCTGCATTGAATCGTACTTGTTATTAATCTCTGTCTCTCTTCCACAGCATGTCTTTATCCTGTCTTCCTTCTCTCACCCCAACCAGTCGCAGCAGATGGCCCCGCCCCTCCCTGAGCCTGGTTCTGTTAAAAGGGAGTTTTTCCTTCCCACTGTCGCCAATGTGCTTGCTCATAGGGGGTCATATGATTGTTGTTTTATCTGTATGTATTATTGTAGGGTCTACCTTACAATATAAAGCGCCTTGAGGCGACTGTTGTTGTGATTTGGCGCTGTATCAATAAAATCTGCCAGGCAGGGAATGCCTCGGTGAGGTGGAGGAGGTGGGCAGGGAGCTTGAAGCGCTGCTGCTTAGACTGCAATGACTTGGACAAACAGCAGGAGATGGATAAACAGATGAACGGACAACAAATACAAGTAGGGAGGATAAAAAAATACAATAAACTATATGTGAGTGCTGTCAGATTAGAAACAGACGAGCTCCCTGAAAACATGCTGTGAGTAAAGTACCTGCGCTCTGAGGACACTGATGAAGAAGTCCTCCACCCAGGACCAAGAACCGATCTAACTAGAACCATTTAAAGGTATGAGACCGTGCTGTTAAATCACAGAAACTTTCACAGGCCCCCGGGCCGTATGTTTGACACCCCTGCTTTAGAGAAACAGCCCGATAGAAGTTACAGTGAAATGCTTTTCTCTGTGCTATTATCCATCAGCTGATCACTACTCCACCACATCTTACATTTTTAAATGTAGGACACTTGGTCTACCTAACACTACCTGTTATATGTGGTCTGATTCTTGTATAGTGAGTACTTCTGTACTTGGAGCACTCAAAGCACATTGTTCCATGCTCTAACATCCATACTCTGACGGATGCACCAGAGGGAAGCATGTCAACTAGAGCAGGCTAGGATTGAACCAGCAACCTTCTGATTAGTATTGCCCTGCTGTACCACCTGAGCCACAGCCACCCTTCAGCACAGTCAGAGCTTTCCAATGGGTCGGTGTTTCTCTGGCAATCCTAGTCAAACCTCTCTAAGAGTAGATGAATCCATTCACGCTCTCATATATGAATCATTTCTGTGTTTAAACTTTGCTCGTGCATGGAGGAACCTCCTGCCCACTGACACACCGAGTCTGACATGAATCAGAGCTTCTGTTGTGAAATGACAGGAGTTTGGGTGGAGCGTGTCCCGTTTATCCACTTTTACAGTCAAATATTCATAAACTTTAGAGGACATGACAAATATCGCTGTGCTTCGCTGCACCTCCTGCAGGGTAGAAGCTGAAGCACTGTAGGAGCCCATCACGTCGGTAACATCCTGAACCTGCTGTCAGGATTTTATCTCACATTTTATAAAAGAACGCTTTGATAAAACGTCAAACAGCAAAACCATCCTGACAGGGTCCAAACTTTCTCTTAGACTTGGACTTTATCTGAAATGATCAGCATGCTGCACATGGTCCCTCAGCATCACCAGGTGAGCACAGGTGTGCACAGGTGTCCACAGTCACTCCTGACTGCAGGAAAATAAATCTGCATTCATGCATTATGTGAATGCAGTCATGTGAGGACTTGCAGGAGCCGTGGGTCACTCGTGCTGCGTGAGTGGCAGGTATACATACAGGTATACACGAGCCGAGCTGTTTGAAGCACGGGCTCGTTTTCGTGATGTGGGACAGCAGCGAGAAGCCGACAGAAACACGGCGCGTGAGCGGGGTTACCTGAGGTCATGTTTAGGGTTTAACATCACAACCACATTAAAACACGCACGCACGCACGCATGCAAGCTGGGAGCCGCGGAGAGAAGCGCAGTTTTGCAGAAAATGGAGCCCTGCTAAGGGCCCCGAACTCGGTGTAAGATGCCCACACACGGACGTTGCCCGGGGCCGCAAATGCGCAGAGAAATGCGGCTCCGCTCCCGCAGCAGCGGCAGGACCGCGCGCACCGACCCCGCCTCCCGCGCTCCCAGCCCAGACTCACCCTGGCCGGCCAGTGCGGGTATCCCTTCATCTTCGCGAAAACCAAATCTCCTGCCTTGTAGTCCCGCGGCCGAGGGCGAGCCATGTCTGCGGTGGAGCTCCGAGCCTGTGCAGTCCTTCAGTGCCGCGCGGGCTCAACGACCATCGGAGTGTTTACCCGCCGCAGTCACACCGACAGAAATAATTAAAGAAAGGCGGAAAACGGGCCTGACTGACGGCGCTGCCGCTACGCTTGGAGGCGGCCGTAAACGCGGCGGGAATGGCCTACGTAAGAAGCGTAAGAATCGCGGAGACCCACAGCGGGGGAAAGACTCGACTTCCGGCCTTCAGAATAAAAGCGGCACTGCTGCTCGAACGTCCCCAGCAAACACTTCCGGTTAAATAGCCCTCAGCTTACCGGTGGCTGGAAATGTTTTTATTTTTTTTAAATCAACTTTACTTGATAAAGTAACAAAGTGCAAGAGCAGTAGCTACCTCAGTAGCACAAAGATTAAATAAAATATGTACTCATAGTTTTATATGTGAATAATATAATGTTAAATTACTATTAAACAAATGACTGACTAAGTATTTTAGACTTTAGTTTACTTCAGCCATATTCCATATAAATCAGGTATCATACAAAAATAAAAATAGCTTCAAATACAGTCATGACAATAAAAGAATATGACTTTAAGGACTTAACAACATTACTTCAGTTATAGTACACCAACATCTCTGATACATTAGCACTAATTGAACACTGAACGACCTGCTGGTTTTTGTCCATAAAACTACTCATCTAAGATTACCACAAAGTAAAAGATCTCTCAGCAAAATTATGCAACATTTTAGGCACTATTGCCCCGATCAAATCAGTGAGCTGGGACTTTTTATTCTAAACATGAACTACTGTTACAGCAACAGACATGGACTACTGGTGCCCCACACAACAACTCAATGTCCACTATGTGAGGGAGCCAAACACATGCCTGCTCCTCTCATTAACTGAGATAAACTGCTGGCATATTTGTTTTACATCTATACTGTCCAGTCTCTCCTGGTGGACATGGTACAGCCTCTGTAAACTATATCCTGGCTTGCTCGAGGCTGCCGTTTTCTCTGACAGTTTCAATCAAGATTAGAAATGCTACTCTGGGAGATTGAGATAACTGCTGCCTGTTGTGCAGTTAGAATAGAATAGAATAGAATGCCTTTATTGTCATTATACAGCTGTACAATGAGATACAGAGCATCTCCTACTCAGTGTAAACATGTTTGGGGGGGGGGGGGTACAGTTCTGCAGCACTATATACATATGGACAGTATTAACATAGGGAAGAAGATGTATATATATAAAATGTACAATTTACAAACCGTAAACAATATGTAATAAATAGTGTTATGTATGTACAGTTGAGTTATTGCACATAGAATTGGTATAAATAGTGGTGGTCCATAGAGGAAGTGGGAAGTGGGGGGCTGTGTTAGTTAGTTTCCAAAACACGTTATTCATGGTTACAGTAGCGGTTTTTGATACGGGCGACACGGGCGGTTGCCCGGGGCGGCATTGTGGTGGGGGGCGGCATCACGGGCATCGGCAAAAAAGAAAGAATTGCTCGTACTCATGCTGCCCCGACATCAGCCAGCACATATTGGGAATGGCATAGGCAGCGATCGGTTTTCTATCGATCATTTGCTGGGAGTAAGGGCGCCCTCCGTTTGCGAGGTGCGCCTGCTGCTTGCGGCACAGGGAGGAGAGGGCGGGGCGGCGGGGGATTCTCTGGCTGGCTGGAGCAGCATCTAATAACCAACTCGCAAAATAAAACAAAATAAAAACAAAACAACAAACACGAAAACACCGGACATTATGATACAGACTTATAATTTGCACCGATGTGTTTTCGAAATTCTATACGCGAAAAGTGAGCGCGAGAGCCCTCGGTGCGCCTGCTCGCTGCTTAAGTCAAAGTAAACTTTATTGTCATCTCCGCTACATACAGTCCAGTATATAGAGAGACGAGACGACGGGGCTCCAGTTACAGCAGTGCAAGTAAACAAACAATAAATATAAGAAGAGTAAGAAAGTAAATACACACTTTAGGACTCGGGGTAAAGAGATCAATAACAATTTAAAATTTATAATTTACAGTTTGATGATTTAAAGTCTCACACACAACCCGTCGAAAGGGGAGGGGCCTGCTGTTTCCAAATAGAGCACATTTCATTCATAATGTTGTAAATCCAAGCCCATTATGTATTCATGATCTGAATCCTGGGTTGTGTGAAATCCCAGAAATAAACCCTAGACAAAGTGAATCTGTGAACTAAGGTGTAGGTCTGTTAGGTTATGTTGTGGTGATCCTCGAGTTGGGGGATTTGTGTTCATACTGGAGTGCAAAATTAAAACCAATGGAAGATGGACAAGAAAAGGTCAAAGCCATCAGGTGCTCAGTTTAGAAAAAAGAGAAAAGAAGAGGAGGAGAAACGAGCAAAAGATACAGGTAAGCAGATGTGTGATTGGATAATGGCAGGTCATCCTGAAACAATCAGAATCAGAATACTTTATTAATCCCTAAGGAAATTATGTGGGTTACCGTTGCTCCAAGAAGAAATAATAAAAATAGTAACAGTAACAGACTAAACTCCAAACATTACATTATGTTACAGATTTTAATGTTAATTAGTCATTGTCAATTGTTGATTGTTGACGAATTATGATGGCTGTTTGGTAGCTGTTTGCATATTATGCATACGCCCTCTCTCTTCATGTGTGTGTGTGTGTGTGTGTGTGTGGGGGGGGGCAGAGGGAGTGTTCGCCCGGGGCGCCAAACAGGCTAGGACCCCACTGCATGGTTACATACAGTTTTACACTGATGTGGGCCAAAGCCTAGCATAGCCTGTAACGTTATTATGACGGATACATTTTATGAGTGAACTTGACTTTAAGTGACTGACAGGTTTCTTTGAAAAATACTTTCTTATATCAGGTTCTTCCTTTGTGCTGCCATCCTCCTCTCCTCCTCGCAGGTCCTCGCAGCGCAGGCTTGCCGCTGCTAAAACTAAACAGAGCTCCCTGAAAGGCACAGCCAATCACATTGGCCATATTTGTCACATGAGGCAGGACTCCAGTAGAGAACGTAATTTAACTCTTTCTGCACCGCTGGGTGAATGAGACGCTGACAGATCGTTTTTTTTTTTCTTTCTATCGGGTTTGTTTTTCTTTAGTCGAAGAGATCAAATTATTGGTGGGGACAATTCAATAATCGCTGGATATTGGTGGGGACATGTCCCTTCCGTCCATGCCAAATCTACGCCCTTGTGTTATAAAATATTACCAAAAAAAACATGAAGTCTTGACGTCGCCCTCTGCTGGACGTGCTTTACCCTCTAAAACAAAACAGGAAACTCCCCGTTTGATCTCCTTTCCTCTCTGCTACTCACATGCTACTTTATTTTATTACCTTCCTCTAAATTTACTCGTCAGTAAAAATTTTAATCAGTTTGGTCTTCATTTTTTAAATTGATCTTTACCCACCATCACATTTAATTTCTTCCCTATGATGGATGTTTTTATTCAAGGTTGTGTTTTTTAGTAAGAGGTCAGTGCACCACGTTGACTGGTTGTTAAGTCTGAGTTGGAAAGAAATTCCAAAGTTTGGGATTATAACTCAGAAACCACACCTCCTCTCATCACGTGACAGACGTGACTCAGCTTTCCTTCCAGTTTCAAATACACTTCATTAGTACTTTTCCAGTCGCACTGAGAAAAGGTCTTAAAGCTCACACAGTGCTGAGCAAAGCTTAATTTGTACCTCTGAGCTGAACCTGTGTGGATCACAAGGCGTGGCCTATGCATGTTGCTGATGCCACCGACAGCATTTAAAAGTGTGTGTGGTCTATCTGCTCCTCATACATGTCCTGCAGCACGCTCACATACTTCCTCATGCAGTACCACAGTTCCTCTCTCTGCAGCCAATCATCTGCTTTCTCTGATCCACAAGTACACAGTGAAGCTCCTTCTCACCTTCTCTGACCGTCTCCATCAACACTCAGAGGAGACGTCACATCAGTAGAGCTCTTTCTCAGCATGAAGACATCCATACTGCTGCCCACTGATTGTCACCTGTCTTGTTGGCCACTCTTTCCCTTATCTTCATGGTACAGCTCATTAGCTCTATCCTTCTGTAACTACTACTCATGTCTTCTCAGGACTGTCTTCTCTTGTTAGCACATTTCCATTTCTAACTGCTGCATATCCTCTCCAGCTTGATCTCTCTGCCGAGAGAAGTCCTTTTCTCCTTCCTTCGTGTCCAGCGTTAAGACTTTCCCTTTGCCACTCCTCTCTTTGCCATTTGGCTCGCCTCCTAGTACTCCTGTCTACATTGCCAATCAGTCTCCTTAAATTTAAGAAAAGTTGAACTTGGTCGTCACACCCTTAAAGTCGAGTTTTCACCTGTTGTTGCGCTGTCTTCCTGTGTGGACATTGGTTCAGGCTGGAGATTAGATGAAGAGCAGGAGAGTGGGACTGAGTGCTGACAGCTCAGAGGAAGCATGTGTTATTACAGTTCTAGAGTGTTAGAGGCTCTTATATGACACTTTTGGACGCCACACAAGTCTTAGTGTGTGCTTAATGGCTTCCTCTGGGTATTTTGGCTTCACGTCGCAGTGTTTTAAGGCTGACTCCTAAAAATTATAATTATAACCAATAGAGTGCAGGCCTGTGGCTCAGGTGGTAAAGCACTGACTCATTTTTTCCTCCAAACACTGCAGCTGGATTCTTCTTTCTATGTAAAGAAGATCTGGCTTTGCAGTGGCACACGTTCATGAATGAAAGTTCCTCATGAAACTGCAATCTAACATTCTAGCTTTAATCTCTCTACAACTTTTTGCTTCAGGTTTAATCTTTTGGCTTTTGTGCAGTTTTGAGGAGTGTGTGCAGTTTCCATGTCAAACAGGAAGTTAGACATGGTTTTGGTGCATTAGCTCAGGAGCTTCGGTGAAGACGAGATGTTAGCTTCTCTTTGTTTGTAGTTTAACTGAAGCTAGTTTAAGATAAATCTGATGCTCTGCTTCTCTGGATTCAAATGCAGGCTCCACTCTGCCTTATTGACGATGTCTTTCATTCCCTCAGAGTGAACAGATTCAGGTGGACGTTAGAGGAACTGCAGTTTTGGTATTTAATTTCAGCTCTGCCGGAGCTGAACTTGCAGCCAAACCTTTGACTGTTTTATGTCTGGCAGGTCTTCCTGATGTGTGGAATAACTCACCATGTGTGGAAACTCAAAAGAATCAGAATCTTTATTGTGCTTTCGAACAATGAAAACTGTATGCAAATGTGTTCAGTACAAGTGAAAAGAAAACTTTTAAGAGACAGAAGTATATATGTACATTAAATTTAAAAAACAAAAAACAAAAGAAAAAGCTGCACCTGGTTAGAGAAGATTTATTTATTCAGTGTTTCAGACTCCTGATGTTGAGGTTATCTGTCTGTGCGTGGAGCTGACGGTCCTTCCTCTGCATCCCAGCTGCTTCCTACAGGTGGCGTCGCTGCAGCAGATGTGGAGGCCCCGTCACACTCCTCCACCGGTTCCTTTGATACCCAGGCGCTCGCTAATATCTCGCTGACCTTCAGCCGCTGCTCCACGCTGGGGTGCAGAATTCTTCGGATCAGGTCTTTAGCCTCTGGTGAAACTGGAGGATCCTTCGGAAAGTTAAAGCGGCGTTTCTTCTGAAGCTGCACCTGCTTTTTAAAGTTGGAGCAGTTAAAGGGCACTGAGCCGTACAGCATCATGTAGAGCACAACGCCCATGCTCCACACATCTGACACTTTGGGGTCATAAGGAAGACTCTGCAGAACCTCTGGGGCTGCGTACAACGACGTCCCACAGAAGGTTTTGCTCAGCACGACCCGACCGTCCACATATGTCAGCGTCTTGCTTAAACCAAAGTCGCCCACTTTGAGGTTGTACTTTGCGTCCAGGAACAGGTTTTCACATTTCAGGTCTCTATGGGCCACGTTCCTGCTGTGAAGATACTCCACTGCCCTGCACAGCTGGGTGAAAAGCTTGTGGCTGAAACGCTCCAATAAGGCCAGTTTGCTGTTGATGTAATTTAGGAGGTCTCCTTTGACACAGAGCTCCATCACCATGTAGACCTGCGACATGGAAGCACACAGAGAAATAAATCCAAAAATTCTCGTCTAACAACACAAGCGCTGACTAGCAGTTGACCCAGTGCGCTCATTTATGACCCTAATCATATTATTTCAGCTCTCATCATCAAACAGGCCTGATGCGTCAGAGGTGTGAGCGTGCTCCGACGCTCCACAGACAGACGTCCTCATCAGGCTTTCATTATACTGACAATTCGTCATTAGATGGAGAGCGTGAAGGTCGGCATGGACGTCTGCGTGCCTGCTAGTCTTCTGAGACTTTACGTTACAAAGCATCAACTCAAAGAAGTATAAGAAGGATGAGTCTCCAGCTGTCTGTATCAGAGTATAAGTAAGACTAAAGCAGGCTGGGAGGGTATCAGGGCCATAATTTCCATTTATCAGGTGAGGAACCATATTTTACAACTTAAATTAATCACAAAAATGGCTTCCTCATGACTCACTTGTCCCAGCTAATCAGCAAAGATCACAGTTAGTGACATTTTGCTCCTGACCCACTCCCACACTTGTGGTCGTAACATAGAATAGAATAATCCTTTAATTGGGGAAATTTGGTTGAAACAGCAGCCAGAAAGACACATATACAAACAAACAGTACACAGGACACAGAACAGAAACATAAACAATTTTTTTCTTACATATTTACATTAAGGACAATGGTTACTATAAACAGAGTACTGTACAGTTATTAAATTAAATTAAATTAAATACAGATAAGAGGCAAACCCAGGTTGTAGTGCGAATCGGTTGATTAAATTATTGCAGTTACAGCGCAGATGTAAACATCTATGATTGTTGGGAGCAGTTTTGATTGTACAGTCTGACAGCTGCAGGGAGGAAGGACCTGCGGAAACGCTCCTTCATGCATCTAGGATGCAGCAGTCTGTCACTGAAGGAGCTCTGCAGTTCAGCAACATTTACATGCATGGGGTGTAACGTCAACACTAACCGAGGTAAGCTGATGAAATCAGTAGTTGGTCTAAATGTTGATCGGTGTTGTTTGTGTTGGATTTCTAGAGATTACTTGTTATTAGACATGTAGCAGATGCATCGAGTGAGCTATACTCGTGTTACCATATTATAAACATAGAACAGTGGTGGCCAGCTTTAATAATCAAAAGTATGCACAATCCAATAAGAATTAAAACTAATGACTGAGATGATAAACCAAGCAGGAATCCCTGCAGTTCCTCTGACGTCCAGCAGAGGCAGCAGTGAGTCGGTCCCCATAGACTTCCATGTTAAAACTTTACAGCAGAAATAAACATGTTTACAGCCTGATACACAAACTGTTCTGATCTCTGTAGATAACTTCACCTTCATAATAACTGCACGCAGGCAGAAGGTTTTTATGACTCCAGTTTTAAAATTGTCCCATAGCACTGAAACAGCACTTATAAAAATAACCAATGATCTTCTTATGGCAGCTGACTCCGGTTTACTTTCCATTCTTATTCTCCTCGATCTGAGCACTGCCTTCGACACTATTTCTTGCTCTATACTTCTCAGTAGGCTAGCCTCCATCGGTCTCTCCCGTACTCCACTAGCCTGGTTTAAATCATACCTGTCTGATCGCACTCAGTTCATTCAACTCAAATCCTTTACTCCTCAGCCCTTTCCTCTGACCACTGGCGTGCCCCAGAGATCTGTCCTGGGGCCCCTTCTTTTCATTATCTATCTTCTACTGCTTGGACACATTTTCCGTAAATACAATATCCAGTTTCACTGTTATGCCGATGACACCCAGCTTTATCTGTCCACTAAACCTGATTCTGCTCTTCCCCCATCCTCCCTCACCCTCTGCTTAGCTGAACTAAATTCATGGTTCTCTTCTAATTTTCTCAAACTCAATAGTAATAAATCCGAGCTCCTCTTGGTCGGCAGTAAATCAACATTATCCAGAACCAACAGTTTCTCTATTACTATCAATAACTCGCCGGTCTTCGTTTCTTCCTCTGTGAAAAGTTTGGGTGTCATCCTCGACAGTACTCTATCTTTCAATTCACACATTAATAATGTTACTCGGTCTGCATAGTTTTAGTTGTGCAACATTAATCGTCTCCGTCCTTTTCTCACCTCACATGCCACTGCCATTCTTGTCCATAGCCTTGTTACTTCCTGGTTTGATTATTGTAATTCAAATCTTTTTGGTCTTACTCAAAAATCCATCCACAAGCTTCAACACGTCCAGAATTCTGCTGCCCGTATCATCACCAGGACCCCTTCTGTCCACCACATCACTCCTGTTCTGCAGCAGCTTCATTGGCTCCCGGTTAAATATCGTATCAATTTCAAAATACTCTTGTACGCATTTAAAGCTATTCATCATCTCTCTCCTCCATATCTCTCTGAACTGGTTAACATCACTGCCCCATCTTGTTGTCTCAGATCTTCTTCTTCCCTTTCACTCTCCGTCCCCTCCCCCCGTCTTGTCACCATGGGGAGCAGGGCTTTCAGCTGCTCTGCTCCTCGACTCCGGAATTCCCTTCCTCCTGATTTAAGAAATATCTCTACCTTCTCTCTCTTTAAGTGCCAACTCAAAACTCACTTGTTCAAAATAGCTTATCCCACATAACCTCTCCACTCTGCTATTTTAAATTTGTTTATGTCTTATTCTACTGTGTAGTGACCTTGAGTGTTTTGAAAGGCGCTTTCAAATAAAATGTATTATTATTATTATTATTATTATTATTAAGTCTTAAAGTCCGCCATTTTAAGGGCGTGGCCTCTTTGACAGACAGGTGAATGGCGACACAGGAGGCTGTAGCTGCTAGCGGTCCCTCTGGACCGTTTTTCTGCTGTTGGCGGATTTTTAATGCCATCATCTGACAATAATATGGCTGCTGTGAAAATCCAAAATTTTATTTGAATGTTACTGAGCACTGATTAGCAGGTATCTGCGTCTGAAGATGCAAGCTAGAGAATCAAGAATCAGCAAATAACGGCAGTAAGAGAAGCTTTAGGCTAGCTACAGTGAATTATCTTAAAATAGTTTTGGATTAAAGACACGACTTGGATTGATTATAAATAAACTCCTGTGTCTTTTGCAGTAAATACCAACTAATAAGCAGCCAGACCTGTTGGATCCGTGCAAAGCGTCTGTGAATGTGACCATGAGCAGCAGACACTGGCAGGCTCTGCGAGGTTATTCTACTAACAGACCATCCAAGAAGTCTGCGCTCCAGTTTGAGTGAAATTTGAGGATTTTATTTGGATCTTACTGAGCTCTAATTAGCTGAACACTCAGCACTCCCCCCACTCGTCCAAATCTGGTCATTTCTTGCTCCAAAAACCAAGAAGGTAAGTGTTTACTGATCAGAGGAGTCGCCCCCTGCTGGTCACTAAAATAAACCACGACCTTTACTTGTTTGTGCTGTCTTTGGAACAGCAGAGCTCAGCGTGACGCTAAAACAGCAGAGAGCACGAACGTCTTACCGTTCCTTTGGGCGACTCAAAGATCTCGTGAGTCTTAACGATGTTGGGATGATCCAAAGTTTCCAGGACGTCTTTTTCACGAGGCAGGAACTTTTCGATGTAAACAGTGGTGCATTTACTTATGTCAGTAACTTTTATGGCGACCATTTTCTTCATCTGGGTTGAGTATGCTTTCACAACTTCACCGAACATGCCTTGTCCCAGTCTGCCCTGATACTGGTAACCGCGACTCTCCATGGAGCGTTTATCCATGGTGGTCGAGCTGATGACTGCAGAGTTAGCTGTTACTCTGTGATGCCGGTTTAGTTTTCAGTGAACTGCCTTTATGACATCATTTTCTAGAACACTTGATTCTCAGAACCCTCCAGTCACATGACAGAGGAACCAAGAGAAGAAATAACAAACTTAATTATAACAGGTTGTGTTTGAGTATTGGAGGGTCTGCTTGACCTTGGGGTGAATTAGATGTGATGCCCACTGATGGGAAGACTTTTTTTTATAGCTCAAACTAAACCGTCCATCTGATGAGCAGCACCTGCCCTTAGACTCTTAATCCTTTGGAAGCAGTCGGTGTGGACGGCAGAGACTCGTGTGTAAACTTTATTGTTCATGTCACTGTATTTATAGAGCTATATTATAACAGCTATTTCACTGTTAACAATGAAAAACTATACTTAACTCCACATATCATTCTGTTATAGTATATGTTCATGTAGATGATCAGATTACTGGTAATTGTAAAGCTGCAGGTAGCTACACATCAGCTATTTACTAGTTAGGAAACAGTTTTAATTATTATTTTGCTGTGTTGTTAAGAGTTATTTGTTGTTAACTGATGGTTAATAAGCATTTACCATTTGTTACTCATGGTTATTATTAAGTGTTAGCCAACATTCGAAACATATCAGACACATCTGTGCTGCTGGATCAGTTCATGAGTTACGTGCATCGAAAACATGAAGAATATTTGTTTATGAATTCAGAAAATCGACCTGCTGTTTTGTTTGATGTGTGATTAAAGATGTTTATTTATTGTTATCTGCCGTATTTATTGTACCTCCTGCTGCCTTGATGGCCAGGTCTCCCCTTAAAAAGAGATTTTAATCTCAGAGAGACTTTTGTCTGGATAAAAAAAGTATAGTAATAATAAAGAACAATAAAGTCTTCAGTTACAGCTCACCCAGCGTTTCACTTGGCTGTCCATCTCTACTGTACTTTATGTTTCGTCCTTCTCTCTCACCGGCCCTCCCTGATCCTGGTTCCATTGGAGGTTTCTTCCTGTTAAAGGGAGTTCTTCCTCTCCACTGTCACCAAGTGTTGCTCATACGGGGTCGTTTGATTGTTGGGGTGTCCTCTCTAACACTGAGGTAACTGTGGTTGTGTAATTGTGCTGTTTAAATAAAACTGAATTGAATCACCATGCGTGGTGCATGTGCACATCGTTCTGTCACGTGTTGTGATGAGATGTGAGTATTTTTGAAGATTTTGTATCTGACTGGTGGATATTTGTGAAGGCTGATGGGCATGTGGCACATCTGCAGCTTTCGTTAGGCCACGTTTGGCTTCGACTCGCAGTGCTCAGTCTGGTAAACTCGCCCACGGGGCGGATGTCAGGTATGCTGGAACTTCAAGGCCACATCTGGCTCATAGAAGTGATGCCAGGACTGTAGCTGAGTACTCAAAATAACCCTGATTTTTCTCACCTTCAACAAGAGTAAATAAAGGTGAAATCCAGGTTTTTAGTCAGGCTTCAACCTCATTAGCTCCTGTGTTATCTTTGATTCGTCTTTCAAACTGAATTTGTAGTTGAAGCCAGCTTCTCCTGACTCAGACTTTTTTAAACACTTTAGCAGCAAAGACACAATTATTGTGACTGCAAACACAAACATATTTGACCTGCTGGCTTCTTTGCATAGGCGACCTGTGATTCATTTTGAAGCCCTTCTGCCCACATAGACGTGTTTGCATGGGGTTGCTGCTGATTACTGACGACGCTGCTCTCTTTGCTTGGACTGACTGTTACAGCTTTCACAGCTGCAGACTCTGGAGATCCTCGCTCTCCGGATCAGGACTTCTGCCTCACCAACAGTCTTGAAATCTCCACTAAAAACTCGCCTCATCTGCAGGGTGAGAATAAGTATGGATCCTGTTTTTATTTATGCAGCCTTTTTGCTTCTAATTCCTTCTTCCAAACTGATTTGGGATAACTTTGTTTTTTTCTGCCTGACTGTAAACTACTGTGCAGTAACTGTCAGCCTGAAGCTCAGCCGGAGACATCAGAGGGAAGCTGGGAAGTCTGTGCAGACATTTTTATTTCATTTGATCATATTGGTACTTTCATTTTCTGAGGTCTGTGAGTCACTGTTACAGTAAATCCTGTCGGCGGCTGTTTGTCAGACTGTGTTTCACAGAGTTTTCCAGCAGATGGCGACAAGAAGCAAGCAGCTGCTTCAGATGGAAGAGCTGAAGTTTCATTTGTGTAACATGCTTTGTGTGGAAACAGTTAAAAATAATAAATGTGTGCATTGTGTGTTTGCATGGAAGCGATGACAGATGCTGAAGCCCGGCGGGGTCGATCACGTCTCCGTGTCCGCTCTGACTGCAGTCTGACCTGCAGGTGGCAGCAAAGGCAAAGACAAGTGACGTACCCGGCTGTCCTGCTTTGCATCACATGGTTCTCATCTGTCTCCTGCAGATATTTGTGGACTGCTGAGCCGATGTCATGTAGCGCTGTTTCCCCATCAGGAAGCCATTAGGCCGCAGTGATTACCTGCCTTCTCCCTCTCTGCAGCTATTTGTCTCCAAGCACACTCACTTACTCCTTACTTGCTCTGCACACGCCCCCACTGCCAACACCTTGACAACAGGTGGTGGTACGAAAAGCCTTTCCAAGGTGCTGACACGTTGTTGGGTTAGGCTTTTAAAACTAATAGCATTAGGCAGCAGGTCACTGCTTTTTACCGCGTCCTTGAAGTTGTGTTTAATTCAGAAATGTTGCGAAACTTTCTGCTTTCTCTCTGCTGCTCGTCGGTGCACAAAAACCCGGATAAATCTGGCTTCTATGGCTGCCAGTAGCGCACTGTCAACTCCCATGATCCTAAATAGCCACAGTCATAACAATGCCTGCGACCGGCCACAGCACTTCACAGCCATGAAGGCCCCCCGGCACGCTCAATTTATCATACATTTTGCACTTTCACACTGTTCACAGAAAGACCTTCATGTGGCATTAATGTTAGTTTGTGAAGAGGCCCTCTGACACCCCGCCTGATGCACCTTCCACGGCTCACAACCTGAAGGGAGAGGCGTGAGCCGAAGACCCCGCCGCACAAATGTGGGCAATTTGGTTTGCGGCTGACACCCGGCGCTCTAAATAAATGATCTAAATGCTCGCCAGAGATTGTTTTGCCACTGCCGCCCCTCAGCAACGACATGAGGGGTGGGAGAGGGGGTCGACGCACCCCCGTGGCCCCGCGAAGGCCGGCCAGGATGAATATGTGGAAATGAGGCAGACATCCAGTAAATAATAGTTGCCATTGTGCCCCTCAGCGAGCAGGGGGGCTGGGGATGGGCTGGAGGGGAGGCGAGGAGGCAAGGGGGTGCGAGGGTGGTGGTGGGGGCTCTGCATGATATGCCAGGCCCTGACATGGCACCCAGACCCAGAGCTGTCACCCCTGCGGAAACATCACCCTCGCCTCCACAATTTGTGCACTTAACACTTCAGTTGGCACATGACAGGTGCTTATTTCCCCGCACTGGCTTTCCCCCTCGCAGTGATGCCTCTGAGCCCAGGGCACGCTCAGCATCTGGTACGGGTGTCTGTCCGCCGAGCTGCTCGCTGGAAGTGTGCGACTACACCAGCGATACTTTTCACATCCGCTCACATCGCATTCGCAGCCCACTGAGCGTGGCTTCAGAGAGTGTGTGTGTGTATGTGTGTGTGTGTGTGTGTGTGTGTGTGTGAGGGACAGAAGAGTCGTGTGTTTACAAAGAGGCTCAACGTAGTCCATCAGATCTCTGGTGGCCCAATGAACATCGTACAAGACACCTCTCGCACAAAGGGGACATGAGTTAGGATAAATACGTGTGTGTGTGTGTGTGTGTGTGTGTGTGTGTGTGTGTGCGTGTGTGTGTGTGTGTGTGTGTGTGTGAGAAGGACACACAACCCCCTCAGATAATGTGTTACTTTTGCAGTTAGTCTAACAAGCTTTCTCTTTGATCAGCACATTTTCACATTTGAATATATGGCATCAAAATCAGGATTCATGTGGAATGAAAGTCACAATATGTGGAATAATCATCAAGTTAAACTCCACCACATGTCATCATTCGGCATAACGTAGAATCAAACTGGAATAAAAAAATACATCGAGTGAAGGCAAACAGACTTGAGTACAAGCAGTAAGCTGATCCAGCTGGTGGGAGGGAAAAACAGGAAGTGTGTTTGCACTGTGAAGGCAAACTGGCTGACTGAACGCAGGTGAGACAGCACAGGTGAGGTAGGAAGCAGAGCAACAGAGACACACCAAAATAAAAAAGCAAGTGATAAAAACCTGCAAACTAGTGCGCAGACTGAAGTTTTACTAATAATGGCCTAAAGGTTTTTATACAGTGTTATTAATAATGAACAGCTGAATGAATGAACTTCAGTCATTGTTTGAAAACCAAGAAACTTTTGTATGAAAGACTGCTAACGTAAAACAGTCTGCTTGTATTTTTTTATATCTATTATATCAGCGCATTAAAAATAAATATAATAAATAGATTTATTACATGTGCCATTAAAATGACACAGGTTGAAGATGACATCAGGGATCGCAGAATAAATCTCGACAAGGCCAGGACGAGACCACTCCAACGATCGCCATGCATGGAAACGAGTTGTGAAGGAAATTCGACAGCCATTGGCACCCACAGCAGCGTATGGGCTTAGGAGTCGATCCAGACCCAACGCTCAGCTAGGGATCAAAGAAGAAGAAAGATTAAAATCACACACGAGTGGAGCGCCATCTGTTGGAGTGGAATGAAATAGCAACACTATCCTGTGATAAAGATCCTTCAACATAAAGATGCCTTTATTATTTTTCAGTACGAGGTCAATGTTATTTATCCTTGAGGATGTCGGGCTGTATTTTGTCCATGTGTGGTTATCCGCAGACGCCACCATGCGGCGATGGGCCGTGGTGTTACCGGTGAACTTGGCGCTGCATAATCGTCCTGCCTGGCTCTTAGAATGACCACGATTTACAAAATAACCTAACATTTTATTCAATATGACATGAAATCAGTGACTGCGCCCACAGACTTCTATGTGAAAGGCCCTTTGCAGCTATCGCCCCCTGGTGGTTGGTCATTAAACGTGTATGTTTCAGGTGCTTTTGCGATGGCTTCACTTTCTGACCCGTCTTTTACTGTCTGTGACCAGAAACCTGTGAGTGAAAGTCAACCCCAACCGTCAAAAACTTTTAACGCTAAAGAGACGACCACTTTTCTTTTGCATTCCAACTCTGACGTCAAACTCTCCCTGCTGCTGTTTTTTTACCTGCAGAATGATCCAGAATCTACAGCAGGAGGAGGTGGTTGGGGTGGATGGATGGGTTTCTAACACCACAGACAAGCTGCTGTTTGTTTCCCGTGTACATGCTCTTATGCATGCTTTTCCAGCTCCGTGTGATGATAACGTGTGGGTGAGTGCGTCCATGTTTTCACACTGAAGCTTCCACAGGAGCTTTTTCTGTGACTCTGTGGCTGACTCAGCCGAGAAAGGAAGCAGCGGGGTCTGCATTCACCTCCCCGTCGGTTACTGAATTTAACCCACGTGATGTGATGGATCCATATAAGGAAAGATTGTGTAAAAGAAGTTATTGATCAGAGCTCCAAGGTCACCGATTAGTCCTGAATCACACGCTCATTTGTATCTGCGACAAAATCTGCGTCATCGAAAGGCCACTTGTGCTGAAGTTAAACTAGTTTAAGTAAATATTGTGTGGCTGGTATTGCCAAAGTATGTGAGAATACACCTTCCTTGAAATGGCTGTAAGCTGTTTGGCCTTGAAAGTACCCACACTCCCCAGTGTTATAAATAATTGAATGTCCTGTTGAGACCGGCTCTTACCTTGGCGCCCTAAATGACTTTCCCGGATACTGTAATCACACTTGTCATGCTTAAGTCCTTTCCTTCTTGAAGTCAAAGTCACGGTTTTCATCCTTCACTCCTAAATCCCATGGCTGCGGTTGACAATTCAAAAACAGGAGTGGGACTACTCCACTTTCTGTCCTTGTCAATCACGAGGAGTCTGACTCCTTTCCTGCAGGCCACAGTCAAGACTGCAGGGAACGATTGTCAGGTGGCATTACTGTCCCACGAACGCAGCTAAAAGCCGCCTTTTTTACATTACAAAAAAATGTGGATGCATTATTTAACACGGAGATCAGGCGCAATTTCTACGAAGATCCTGAGTTCTAAAACGGACGCTTGCAGCCAAGACTCCTGGGTGATGGCGAGGCGGCTGTGTGACAGGACTGCTTCAGCTTCTCTCCACCACACGCACACACACACACACGCACACAAACGCACACACACGCACGCACGCACGCACACACGCACACACACACACACACACACACACACACACACACACACACACACACACACACACACACACACAAGGAACGCTTTGAATATGCTGCTAACCTTAACTGTGACTGCGTCGTAGATGTAACTCTTTAGAATAATGTCTTTGTCTGGGAACTATTTTCCGTAGCGTAATAATAAACTTCCAGTGAATGTCAGGGACGCTGCCGTGCAACATTGACAGTTTATGAATTCGAAGGCAAAGCTAATTCACTCACAGCCATTAATGTTAATATGCACCATTTTCAAAGCACTTCAGGTGAAAAACAAAGGAAACAGAGCCGAGCTCGTCTTCTGTATGAAAGCAGTGCACGCATGCATTCTGCACTGACAGCAGCGTACTCACATATACTCGTTTTTAAAAAATAAGTCATAGAAAAATTGAGGATTTCACATCAGATTTATTACATAAAAAGAAGCCTGCAGCTTTACTTATTTTCACTTAATGAATATTGTGTGAATTCTACGATATTTGATTAAACATGCCACAGGGTCGTCACTTCATGAGGACCGTGGCGATTTTGGAGCCAGAGGTGCCCGTCTTTGGTTACCAGGCTGCGTCCACAGACTCTGTTGGAGCGGACCGAGATACCTGCTGCTTCACTGCTGACCGGCTGTCTCGTTCTCATTCCTTTGCTGAAATCCTTCTGCATTCAAAAATATGTTCTGGAGAAGAAAATCTCTTCTCTGTTGCACAACAAGTGCAACGGGATGGCGCTGCAGAGTGAAGCAGTGAAGAAAAGACCAAAGTGATCTCACACACACGCGCGCACACACACACACACACACACACACACACACACACACACAGTGAGTGAACGAGTGTGTCCTGGCATTAATAAACCATGGTGGACACAAGTTTGGTGCTGCAGATTTCCAGCTCCTCCGTGCCGCAGAGAGGCCGGTCCTGACAGGTACGGAGGAGAGGCCCGCTGTGAGCAATAGCCAGGTGGTCCCAGTCCCAGCCCCCACCCCCCACCATCGCCTGATTGGCATTAATTGGCAGGTAGTGGAGGAGGGGGGGTCAAAGGGGAACAGAGGAGGGGGGGAAGGAGAGGAGCTGTAAGAGCTGTGGAGGCTAAACAGAGAAAAACTCACCTGTCAAACCTGCGATAACTTTTCTGTTTCACAATCAGTGCAAAAGGTTCACCTGAAATCAGCCTCACAGTTAGTCTGACTCACCTCAGCAGGAAAGTCAGAAGAAGCTTTCATCTTTGTAAAACTAGCGGCCGAAGTGACTCAGGTCAGACCCAGAGCCTCCTCTGCATCGTGCACAAGCTACACTCCAAACAGACAACAAAGAAGAAAAAACAGATGTTAGATATGATATAAAAACACACGACAAATATGACATATTAACATCCTGTATGTTATGAACAATGCACAGCCATTACAATTCCTGACAACCATCTAAATAAAAGTTATATTCTACAGTACTGAAAAGATGAATCATGCATTTCCATTTATTTTCGTCCGCTTATCCGGGACGGCAGACAAACCCAGACTTTCCTATGCTTGGCCACGTCCTCCTGAGGAGTTCCCATGCCGGCCGAGAGACTCTCAGCTTGTTCTTTGTTAGTTTCTGTCCGCTCTGTTAAAGACTTTGGGAGTGATAGTGTTAGAAGTGTCCCATTGGTGCCTTAACCCAGGCCTCGAGGGCCAGAGTCCTGCAGGATCCAATACAGCTGATTTAAATGGCTAAATTAGCTCCTCAACATGTCTTGAAGTTCTCCAGAGGCCTGGTAATGAACTAATCATTAGATTAAGGTGTGTTGACCCAGAGTGAGATCTAAAACCTGCAGGACACTGGCCCCTAAAGGCCTGGAGTTCCCCACCCCGCCACCATGTGGAGCAGCCTTGTGTCACAGCAAAATATGGAATAGTCACGAACACGTGAACTAGGAAGTCTCTGTTTGTGTCGAGAGCCGTCTGCGTTTTTCAGGCAAATAAAAACTCCAAGCCCCTCCCTGAGCTCTGCCAGCGGTTTCTTCCTGTGAAAAGGGAGTTTTTCCTTCCCACTGTTGCCAAGTGCTGCTGACAGGGGGTCGTCTTATTGTTGGCGTTCCTCTGTATTATTGTAGGGTTTTTACCTCAGTGTAAAGCACCTTGAGCACACTGAGAATTTATAAATAAAAGTGAACCGAATTAGGAGCTTAAACGCTGCAGCGAGCTCATGTTCTTGGCACGTTTGGAAACGATGAATCTCGCAGTGAAAATGAGGTGAAATGCACGGTTTTAATGCAGGTACTCTGTAAAAGAAGGCTGATTACGAGTCACATTTTTAACTCGGGAGCCGTACGAGGCTAAGCAAAGCAGAGATGAGGAGCTGAGATGAACAGACAGCAGGGTCATGCCGCCATCAGCCGCCTGCTGACCAGCAACCGCTGTGCTGAACAGGAATCAATACTGAGACCCAATAACCACGAGTTTATGAAGAAGATGCACTTGCCTCCTTCGCCGTGGCTTTTAAGGCAGCTCCTCGCAGGCCTGGACTCAAGATAAACATAACCCGCATGACTCCCGGTAATTGTTTGTTGAGCAGTTCAGACAAACCGGCTGAATGAACGGAGGCACTCAATAGTGTCTCCTTGTCACTCCAGTGACAGTTACTTTGCAGGGACTAAAAAACATGTTTTTCTGGCTCTTTCTTCAGAAAACCTTTTTATCCTTCTGTTTTTACCCATTTCTTCTTGGCCTGAACCTGCGTGACTCACTCTTTTCTTCCCTCTAGGCTAAATTGATGGCAGTGCAGGAGTTAATTGTTCAGGCATGTGTTTGGCTTCCTGATGGAGAGTGGATGTGGATCAGGGTGGGGTCATGGTTCACAATGACATGTTTTTTTTCCTGGGCGCTGGAAATGGAGAAGAGGCCATGGGAGAGTGCTGAACACGGGGGGGTGAATAGGAGTTCCACCGAGGCACTTAAACCTGTCTCTATACAGCCGGCAACAAAGCCGAGAAATCATCGTACACATCAGAGATGATGGCATATCCAATGAGAGACATTGCTGCACAGAGACGGCGGCCACACAAAGAGCCTCCATTTGTCAGCATGAAAAGAAGTGTGACATACAGTAAAATAGGCGCAGAACAGTTAGCTTTCAAGAGTGAACTCTGCGAAAACTTCAAAAACTTTCATTTATAATTTCATACAGATGTGATGACTGCCACTTCGCTTTGTTAGGCAGGTTTTAGTCTGAAAGGACCATTTATGGAGAAGTTAAAAGCAAAGGCGGCTGCGAATAAAGTGCACAAAACCACAAACTGGATTATCAGCCACATACCAAGATTTCTTTATGTCTTCTATATGTTTCCGACAATCAAAGGAAAGCTTAACAAAGACACTGAAAATACATTTTTGAAAGCCTTCGATATTTACAGACGTGGTTTAATGGAAGAGACTCGTGGTCCACAGTCTGTGTCATTATTAACAGAAAGCCGTGGCAGATTCACATCGATCGAATAAACTGATCCTGCTATCACATGATTATTATAAAAACCAACACGAGTTGCTGGAAGTACCCAACAGCCTGGAGGAGAAGGAGGATTTGTGATGATTAAAAATAGCAGGAAGGGAAAGTCTTGAATGATACAAAGAAAAAACAGTCCGTAAAGAAAAACGGCTGCATTCCCCATTCAGCTCCCTGGTTTTATTCTTAGACTCAAGCACAGCAACTTTGCATGAGCCACAGTTCAAAATAATGCTTCTTTAACTCTTCCTGGGGCTCTGAACCTCCTCAGCCCGTCCTCCGTCTGATAACCAGGTCATTCCAGGTCAGCAAATTTCCTGCTCAAACTATGAATAACTCAAAAACTGTTAAAGACAAAAGGAAGATTTCATGGCTGCTTCTTACCATCGAGATCAGTCAGGCCTGGAAAATCCCCTACTGACACAGGTTTACTCTGATTGGCTGCCGCTCACAGCAGGTGGGCGGTTCTCCTGTGATCACATGACGATATCTTCTCTCTGTGACGTCATTCAGGTCCAAGAGTAGAAGCAACTGTGATAAACTGAGTGTTCAGAGTAATCTGCTGTCTGTCGTACACTGACCTCATTATCTGAACCTTTGGACACGTTTAATACAAACAGTCATCCTTTGAGATCTATGAGAAGAAGAACAGGCCCACTGTGATGGCATGTAATTAACCTCACAGGCGCCATATTACTGGTTACATGATGCCAATAAAAATTCTCCTAAAGGCTCCAGCAGCACAAACACGGTCCAGAGGTCCAGTTCAGGTGGAGCTAGAGCAGCTACAGCCACCTGTGTCACCATCCACCCGTCAGTCAAACAGGCCACGCCCCTAAAAAAGCAAACTTTAATCTTGAATTTCATTTAAACAGGTTAACTGTATCAGTAAACATGTTTATTTCTGCTGTAAAGTTTTAACATGGGAGGACTGAGGGGACTATGGGGACTGACTCGCTGCTGCCTCTGCTGGATGTTAAAGGAACTGCAGTTTTTGATGATGACGTTTTTCAGCCCTGGAGGCTAAAGCAGGCAGTAATAAGAGAAAAAAAAATCAAAGATATTAAATTACAAAGACAACATGTGACTCAGTGAAAGTAACCTATGACTGAAAAGAAACGGGCAAGCGAAGCTAAGAAATACTAAGAAATATGAAAATGAAACCCAAAGGAAAGTGAATGAAATGACAGGAAGCATACGGTTTATTGCTTTCATAGCTTAAATGTAAAAATGCAGCATATCTGATCAGATAACAGCCGAACATACTGACACAGTTTTTGCCTCAGACTGTTCTTTTCCTCTCCAACCGTCCGCCGAATCATGTCTCACCCGTGTGAGGCCCAGAACTGACACTTGGGTGACCGCACAGGATAAAAGGAGCCCCCCTGCTGGTGGGACATCACAGCTATGTGGTGGTTAGTGTTTTTTGGAGGGGAGGGGGTCCTGCCCTCCTCATCAGCCCCTCCACATCAGCGGGCACCACTCCAGCATCTCGTGGCATTACTTCAGCCAGCTTAAGACACCAAATTGCAGTGCAGCCGGATAGCGATCGGGGTTATTTGTCTCAGCGGCTGTTGTTTGGCTCCTTTAACTCCGCCAACGTGGGGTGAGCGGAGTCAGGAAATCGCAGGGCTATTTAACAAAGCTTGTGTAATTGATTGTGGCAGATCCTGCCAGCAAACAGCAGGTCCACAGCCCCTCTCGCTGCACCCAGCAGAGGGCCCGCATTGATGTGGATAAGGGAATTATCTCTCCTCTGGTGACTTGGACTGGTGGACACTGGAAATTCAATTAAACCAATCTACTGTGTGTTCCCAGTCCTGAGGTGGCTAAAAGCTGCTGCCTCAAAAACACACAACGATGGGCTTTTATGACAGAAAGAAAGGAAAGCGGGAGGGTTTAGGATGGGGTTGGGACACGCTGGATAATCTCCTGCAGCCTCCTGTGGCTTTGACAATAAAACTAGATGAAGATGAATATTCAAGTATCTAAATAAAAAAGAAATGATTGAAACTTTAGGTTTGTTTAGGTGCTGCTAGGGTACCGGCACACAGATCACGCTGCTCAAACAGATCAGTTTCAGTGACCTGTGACCTGATCTGCAGCTGTTTAATGTTCAGGCCAAAGGAATCAGTTTACTTCTTACTTTTATTATATTTTTGAAGCTAACAGGCTGCTGTCAGTTTCATTAATTATCAAGCTGAGCTACTTTTAGCTCACTGATTTGTGCAAAAACAGGTCAGAGTGGCTGCTCTGTTTCAAGGTTGTGCTCATAAAATAATTACAAATATAATTAAAGAATTATTAAAGAATAAAGTTTCATCATTTTCGTTCTAATATTTTTTTAAAAATCCTACAAAATCTGGTTTTATTGTAATGAAAAAAGCTGATAGAAGGCCCACTGCAGAGCTGATTGGAATGATTTTTTCACAGCTAACAGATTTTTGATGGTTTTTACTGATTTATAGTTGACAGGCTGCGTTGTCTTTATTATAACTGATATGTTTTTGCAGCTCCTTCATAAACAGATCACTGTCCTCTGGTTTAGACCTTCCCCTCACCTGAGACAGACACTATCTCTACTTTCAAGATTAGGCTTAAAACTTTCCTTTTTGCTAAAGCATATAGTTAGGGCTGGACCAGGTGACCCTGAATCCTCCCTTAGTTATGCTGCAATAGACGTAGGCTGCCGGGGATTCCCATGATGCATTGAGTTTTTCCTTTCCAGTCACCTTTCTCACTCACTATGTGTTAATAGACCTCTCTGCATCGAATCATATCTGTTATTAATCTCTGTCTCTCTTCCACAGCATGTCTTTATCCTGTCTTCCTTCTCTCACCCCAACCAATCACAGCAGATGGCCCCGCCCCTCCCTGAGCCTGGTTCTTCCGGAGGTTTCTTCCTGTTAAAAGGGAGTTTTTCCTTCCCACTGTCGCCAAAGTGCTTGCTCATAGGGGTCATATGATTGTTGGGTTTTTCTCTGTATCTGTTATTATACAGTATACTGTACAATATAAAGCGCCTTGAGGCGACTTTTGTTGTGATTTGGCGCTATATAAATAAAATTGAATTGAATTGAATTTGACTGAAGCCCCGCCCTAAATCCTCCCTCTGCTTCCTTTTTCTCTGTGACTCTAACAGGACCATCATCTCCAAAATGGACTTAATGTTTTTTTCAATCATAGCTGAAAGCACTGAGACCAGGGGCGGCTCTAAGTTCACCTTTTCGGGGGGCTCGCTCCCAATCATAATGTCAGGCATGCAGCGCCTTGTAATTAATATTAATAAAATATGCTGTTTGCAAATGTAATCAACCCATTTCACATTTGCAAATTCAACTGGATAAACATCACAATGTTATCTTCAAAAGGAACCTAATGTGTTGGATGACCTCTTGTAGTGTTTAAGAATAATCAGAGATTTCAATCTAATCCACCGTTTTAGGGCGGAGCCTGTAGTTATTGAACCCGAGGCAAAGACTCAGTCATTTCTTCCACAGTCAACAGGAAGACAGCACACTGCTCAGTTATGTGAAATCATCTTCAGTGAATGTGAGTGAAACAGAAGCTACAGCTTCATCAGACCACGCCTCCTCGCTCACCCGTTTGTTTGCCCTCTGTCTCCTCTCGCTAAAATGAGCTCTGCATCAAGTTGTCAGGCTTTTAATGACAAACCAGTGTGAGCGACTGTAACATTGTGACATCATCAGCACTGGACATGAAGCCTGTTTTTATTCTGTCTGTACTGTCATCAATAGAAAAGTTAGGAAAACATAACATTTGAAGATAATTCCAAAACATATTATTCTTAATACTATAAAAATGTTATGATGAAATTTGGAGGTGCTTGAGCACAGAGTCTCAACTAACCTATGACTGAGACCATAAACTCATCAGGACAATGAGCGGGAGGCTCATTTTTTCATAGACCCCAGAGGAGTCGCCCCCTGGTGGTCCTTACACCGAATGCAGTTTTAAAAGTGCTTCTGCATTGTATGACTTCACTGCTTTTAGCCCCCCGTCCATCTTTGATGTTTTGATGATTAGTCGAGCACTTTGGCTGTTTGTCCATAAAGTGTCAAACTGCAGCTCGAGATCCAGGGTTAGGATTATGGGTGTGGAGCTTTCTGTGTTTTGTAATGATCATTATTTTTCTTCTGTTGATGGTCTAATTACTATTTTCACTTTGTATTCCTACTTCTATTCTGAAAAAGACTCTGCCCACTCACAAAGAGCCGAGTCTGTCTTATTTTTTTACAACCTCTAAACAGATTCATTAAGATATTCTTCCAGCGTTTTCTCAGAGATCTTTATATCACTGGGAAGTGTGTATCTGTGTGTTAAGACTCAGAAGAGCTTTAAAACCCTGAGCGAATATCTTCCTCTTGGGGTTTTAAACTACTTAAATTGCCTTTGTGAGCCGTGTGTCACAGCCACCGCTGCTGCCACATGTTGATAAGCAGCTGGATTTCTGGGTAAAAACACAATAACTCACTTTGTATTTTCACTTTCTTTAACCTGCATGTACCTCCACTGCACACTCAGACACGGGGGTACAGTGAAAGTAAACTTCTGCCCCTGCAGGTGCACAAATTAATGCCTTATAGGGGTAATTACTGAACCTCAAAGTAACCATGTGTACCTTTAGATCCAAAAATGTGCTTCAGAGCAGCACAAAGGTTTATACTTTCACCAGTTCTTCTAATGGCCATTGTCTGTATTCAGACAATAATCAAATACATTAAATAAAATAACCATTTTAATGTAAAAGTTTTGGTTTCCTATATATTAAACTTTATTGAAGATAGAGGTGTGATTGCGAGTGTCCTGGGTACAGACAGGCAGCGCTAACGTGCTAAACGCTCAGCAGAAGATTAAATAAGTACCCCAGGTTTGGACCTTACAGGTACTTCCACAGTGTTTGGAACTAAAGAGTACTTCACTTTGAAAAATTTGTCAATATTTAGAAATACTTTTAATTTACATATAATATAGGAATCATTTCACTCCAGTTAACTGGGCTTAATTAGAACCTTTAGCGAGCCAGACGTAGCACCCAGGACACACGTTGGACACTCCTGTCCTAAAACTCCCACGAGGTACTTTAATTTGTCAAAGTACGGGAAGGCCTCGAGGCTCGGAAACCTTTACTTCATTATACACGTCCTTAGATGTGTTCATTTTAGACACACTGCATGTGGTGATCAGGTGGTGATCAGGTGGAGCTCGAAACAAGGAAAAAGATGTTATTTTGCTTAAATCTGAGAAAAAATGCATGGACCTTGGTTGGGAATTATCTCCCAGATTGTTCTTGTTTCTTTCTTGGCTCTGCTTGCACACACACACACACACACACACAGGAAGTATCACATGTCTGGGTGATAAATGTCACCCCTGAGGTGTCTGGCAGACGTATATCTGATAATATTTAATTGACGTATAGAGTGCATGTCTCCACAACTGCAGGCCCATAACCCAATAATGTTTGACTGGCACTCCCCTCTGCTGCTGTGTGTTGTGTTACACCCTGTCTACTACTAGCTGCATATTAATTCTTATGTTTCATCAGTCGGATCGAATTGTTTTACAGAACCATTACCAGTAAACACATCATTAGTAGGTAATAGTCAAAGAAGAGCAGGCTTTAAAACTGAGGTTTGAGTCTGTTTGAGGATGAAATAAAATCTCTGGATCAGTAAAAGTTTCAAGGGTTGAACCAACAAACCGGACTCACACTACATTTGTATCACCAGGACAGTCGTTTGTATTTTCTACTGTTATTTTTGTGCTTATCGGTGTTCATGTCCACACTGAGCAACTAATTCAAATCTAACCCTGTTTTAATGTCACAGTATCTGTAGGGATGGCAGCATCTCAGAAGAAGTCACTTTCCTTCACTAAGCCATGGCTGAAGCACCAAAACCTGAATGTTAGGAGTCCCTGAACTGGACTTCTGGTGTTTGTGCTGTTGGAGCTTTTTGAAACAATTACATTTTATTCATACAGCACCAAATCACTGTATAGTTTTCAATCCCGACTGACCAATAATATGGCTGCTGTGATGTTACTGCACTAACCAGGAAGTCTGAGCTCCAGTTTTGGTGAGGGAAATTCTAGGATTTGATTTGCATGTTACTGAGTGCTGATTAGCAGGTATCTGTGTCTGTGTGATACTCCCACAGAGTCTTTGAATGCAAGCTGGCCAATTTAGAATCCTCACAGAAGCTTTGGGTTAGCTGTGCTTAAATATCTTAAAATAGTTTTGTATAAAGATGCAGTTAAAGTTAAAGACTTTTGCACCAAATACCAACTACACGCACTGAAGGGAACAGTAGGAACCGAGCTGTTCAGCTAGATGAACAGATGATCAGACACAGACAGAGGGAAGGACACAGATGGGAAGGACACAGGTGGGAAGCTGGTTCAAACATGCAGCTGTGGAGCAGCGTGCTGCTCTGCTGCAGCGAGGATTTTACTTAAATGATTCTTTACGTTCAGTCGTTCTAAAACTGTGTAGTCTGTGCACTGAAATCCATCACCTGGTGTCGTCGCCTCTTAATTTAGCTGACCCTTAATAGCAGGTGGTCACAAACATAAGTGGCTCATTTTGAGTCCTCCCTCACCCCTAACCTTAACCTTATCCTAACTCGATCTTTAATGCTAACCATGAAGAAAACAAGAGTCATGGATGAAAAGAGAATTCAAAAGCCTCTGGTTTCACTGGTAGCACAGCTGGATCACTGTGTTCTTCATCTGTGGTTGGACTTCAGTCCACGGTAAACTCAGACTGACCCACGTGTTTTTTTGTTCTTGGGTTTTTAAAAAATATTTTTAAAGCTTTACTCAGCTTTGAGTTTCATGAATAATCAAAGTGCTTTTGGTTTTATTTGTTTGCATGATCACAGGATTGAAAGTGACTGCAAAACTTTACGAGCGCCTTGTTAGCTGTTTCATTGTGAGCAGTAATGTTTTATTTTGTTAGTAATAAAATGATTAAAAACTTTAAAGATTTTACATTTTTTCCCCCAATTTTATTTCTTTTTAAAAGTTAAAGAACCACAAATAGAACGACTAACACCTGATGGTTATGTTGATCAGTCCTTCAGTAACATGCTCAACCGTTCAAATGTGCTTTTTAGGTACCTGCATTTCTTTCTTTTTGTTTGTTTTTTGGGTTAAAAATGATTCTTTAGATTGTAAAAATTGCCATTTGTACACATTTTTTGTCATGCACAGATTTGGGGAATAATGATGCAGGACATGAGGCATGTTGGGATAAAAATAAAGAAAAATGTTGAAGCAGTAAGGTCCAAACATGAATACGGGGAAAAAGGAGAAACTCAGAGGTCTCAGTTTCCTTCACACACACACACACACACACACACACACACACACACACACACACACACACACACACACACCACCATCCCCCTCACGTTTGCGGGTAATGGATTTTTATCAGGGCAACAGTATCAGGGCTGATTTTGACGAGTCCCTCGGCTGCTCTGCGATTCCTTTTGAAATCCCTTTCTTTAGTAGTCTTGTTCAAGTAGCCCGAGGCCATGGCCCTCAGAGATCACAATGTTATTAATACAAACATGTCAAACCGCATGCTGAAATTCAAAACAGAGGTGCCAAAATGTCAAGGTGTCAAACTCCTGAAATATAAATTATGCTTTAATATTCCTAAGCACTACACAAAATATGCTTCAGTGCATAAAAAGAGTGATGCAGACCAGTGTTTAATATTTCAGCGTAATGTCACCACGGCGGCGGCGGCAGAGGGGATTCGCCGACGGCCGCGGCCCCGCCTGTGATCTGAAATTTTTAGAGAAGCCTGCAGGATTAATGACTGGACTTTGTGTAGCCCCCCAGCCCGCTGCAGCATGTGGAGAGAACTCAAGGACGTCTGCTGAGAGAACAAAACTGCAGCTAATTATCAGCTAATATCCCCAATTTCTTTATTTTCTGCTGCTGTTTGGAGGCTTCACTCTGGGTCCACAGTGACACGAGCTCAATCTGCTGAAACACGCATGCTTCACCTTTAAATCTGCCGCGTGGCGTTTTAATGGTCCTCACTCCACATCATGCATCTTATGAATCTGTCACCAGGTGTTCACGGGCCAAACGGGGAGGTAAATGCTGTGTAGACCAGCAGGCAGGTGGGTGGATTTAAAAAAATTTAGATGTTATTTTTCCTGTATTTCCAAATATAGGACATGATAATGATAATAATGGCTCATTTTATTTTTGTTTGTTTTATGGTTCCTGTTTGGAGATTCATACAGAAATCAGTGTCACTGGTGTCCAGCTGTCCACTCACTGTCTTCCTCCTCCCACCTGACCGCCTTTGAGTCTTTTGTTGTCAGCATTCCTCGTGTTATTCCAGTTCTTTTTTTCCTTTGTGCTTCCAGTGAAACAGCTTACCTCACTTCCTGCTGACAGGTATACACAGAGGGCTAATTGCAAAATGAGACAAAGGTGGGAACAGTTAGGGCAAAGCAGACAGCGAGGGGGAAACAAAGGCAGGAAGTACACACACACACACACACACACACACACACACACACACACACACACACACAAACAGGAGAAAACTAACCTTCAAAGTAAAACAGGAAGTAAGATAAGATAAGTCATACTTACACAAAATTGGAAAACTGTCCTACACTGGCACAACTAAGCACAACACAGTAAACCTTAAAGTGGATTTTTAAAAAGTGCAAAAAGGAATGACTTAATAAACTAAAGAATGAATGTTTATTGCACATTACTGCCCGTCCAAAAAGGCCAATCAGGTCAGCTGTTAGCACTGATTAAGGCTAATGCTATCCTTGAGTCTGTAAGAAATGAGGGAACAAGGAAAGTAAAGCATGAATGACTACACGTTTTTGTCATGCCCCTCCCCCTTACACCCCCAACATGCAGATGGCCCCGCCCCTCCCTGAGCCTGCTGGAAATTTCTTCCTGTTTTGCTTGCATAGTTGGTCATCTGATTGTTGAGGTTTTGTCTGCATTGTTGTAGAATATTTACCGTACAATATAAAGCACACTGAGGTGGCTTTTGTTGTGAGTCAGTGCTCACCAATCTGTAAAATCCCTCTTCAGGCCTCAGCCTTAAATCACTGAAACCATTACTGATGACTGGGACTAAAGGATCGGCGGGATCTCATTCACGGGTCATAGCTGTTCATTTAAGATAACGTTGGTTGTCTCAGTAAAGCCTCAGAGGTTTGACTGTTTTGTCATTGTGGCGTCGTTCACTGCAACGTCCAGTTTAAAGTCAGCAGGGCTGCTAACGAGCTTCCCCTGACATCTGTCCATGAACACCTAACGACCTCAGATGACATCAGGATGACATCAGTATTTACAGCTCCTTCTCGTAGTTACCAGTCGGCATCTGCGGCACCAGTTGACAACCAGTTAAACGGCTCCATTGCACTCTTCACATCACGCCCGTCACCTTCAGCGACCGTGAACGTCTGACGCGAGGCCGTCTCGCGTCTGTGGCAGGAGAGGCTGGGAACCATCCGCAAAGGCAGAGTTACCTGATGTGTTTTGTCACCTCTTCCGGTTGCCTGAGCAGGCGTTTACGTTTGAGAGCTCGCTCCGGGGCTCGCGAGTGTCAGACCGCATCTGCTGTGGCTGCTCTTCCTCCCGCCAGCTTCTCTTCATGACATCTGAAACGAGCCAGAGCAGCGGCGGTTTACACATGAAATGCTCAGGCCACTCAGCCCTGTGAGAGCAAACTGTCAGTCAGCCAGAGCAGGACCTTGAAGCGCTGACCTGCCTGCTGAACTGAGCTGAGCTGCACACCTCTCCTGCACTGGGAGTGAGATATACTATCTATGAGTTTATTTTCTTTCTCTGCACTCTGGTTTCTCCTGGAGTTTTGCAGGAGTAAACAAGGAAGCAGTAATTGTTTGCATCATTATACTGAGTCTGTTAGAGAGATTTCTATCCACCTGAATGAGAAAACAAAAGCATCTGAACACAACTTCTGCAGGGAGTCTTTGCAGAGCCTTCGATGTTAGTCGGTGTTTCTGGCACATGTTTGTGTGCATTAAGTGTTAATCATCCTGTATTTGTGTGCCAGTGTTTTATACACAGAGGAACACTTTTGTGTGTTGCTCTGTGTATAAAACACTAGTTACAACACTAGTTTTCACTAGTTTTGCTCCTTCGCATTCCCAGCGACAGTTTCAGTATCCCTCCAGGAATATGCTGACACTGGTGAGTCTTTCTATTGATGCTATGATTATTATTCCTCGCAGCGAGAACATGCAGTGTACAGGAGACACTGACAGTACTGAACTGAACCCACCGATCACAATAGCTGCGGGCTGGGTTATATTTGGTCAGGTTACACCGTGAGTTAGGGTGTAGGGATTCAGAGGGGGTGGAGGGTATAGCATTAACCATCCAACGTCTTTTTTTTGTCGTCCTTTTTAGATTTTAAATCTCAAGACACTATTTAAATATATTTGACCTTCATGTGTACAGGAAATGACTTAAATCAGGTTGATTTTTGTTAGCTGGGGTGTTTTATTATCTTGAATAATCAGCTGCGTGCATAATTGTATAACTGTTATCTCTCCTGCTCAGGAACTGTGGATTGAAATTAGCTAGCAGCTGAATCTGGTGTAATGCATCTTTTCTCTTAGGAGATCATGTTTTCTGTACATGGTCCTCGACATATTTAACTAAACTGAGTCAAGGAAGTTTTTTAGCCCACTTCCATCATGAAACTTTCACAGCGATGCTGTTTGCTCTCCTCCTTTAATCATCTCAACTGAAAGTTGTCCAACATTTTGAGAAAGACTTCCCAGAGGTCCAAGCCTCGCAGACTAGCTAGCAGCTACCTCCACCTGTCAGTCAAAGAGGCCACACCCCAAATTTGAAGCCTTAATACAATTTAATCAGGTGAGTTAACCAAAAAAAAGTTTAACAGACCAAAGCAGTTTTTGGATCAGGCTGTAAACACGAGCACTGACTCTCTGCTGGAGCCCCTGGTGGATGTCAGAGGAACTGCAGCGCTTCTAAGCAACCACACTGAAAGGTCAAAGGTCGGAGTAAACAAGAAGAACCCAGTGTAAGTGTCGCAGTAATGTTTTGTGTTTTGAGTCCTGTCAGTCAGGACTGTGTCGAGCAGCTGCGTGGTGGACGGTTGGAGGCGGACTCTGTCACTGCTGACCATTTCAGATGATGGTGATCCTCTGACCTGCTCTTACGTTCTTCCTCCTCCTCTTCTTCACGCTCTCACACTCTGCAGTGGTGCGGATGACCTCTCTCCGCAGCTTCAGAAGAACCCGTCTCCTGTCCAGCTTCTTCTATCAGCCCTCCCATCGCACGCTGACACCGCCGCAGCGGCACATCAAAGAGGGCAGCGTTTGATGCTAACTATCAATATGCATTTCATACTGCACCAGTTTCTTCCCAGCATTCCTCCTCTGCGTCTCCTCTCCGCTGTAATTGCCTTCAGAGCCAATTAGCACAAATTATTTGCGACCGCGCTGGTGGTAAAAACCAGGCGCTTGTCGGCGGAGGTGTCGTGGGGGTCAGGTGTATTAGCTCAGTGGCTCTCATTTTCTGCAAAGCTTTCCGGTCTCCGCTTGCACAAACAGGCGATCAGCATAACCCGTGTCAACCCTTCCTACATTAATCTCTGTGAGTGCATTATTAGAAGAGCACCGGCTCTCGATTTTTCAAGGCTCACGGGGCACGCTGCCCTAAACATGTGAGACTGGTAAGTATGTTTAGTTAATTTGTTGGGCTGTGTGTTAAGTCGATGTTTGGCTAATGCTGCCAGGGCCATTTCACTGCGGTGCCCGGCTGCATTCCCCCCTCGGAAAATACATGTTTTACTCCGTGAGCCAGATCAAAGACGCGACGCCGGGATCAAAGGCCGGCATCACGCCGCTTTGGTCACATCTGCGTTGTTTACATGAATGCTAAAGGCACTTATATCAAATATTACCGACTTTGAAAGATGTATGTGTCGAATCAAAGCATTTTGATGTCACTTTTGAAGTGCATCAGTGCATTTGGGGATAATTTCCAAAATCTCCCCACAATTACACAACAATTTTGTAAGCCTTAAACAAGATGGAAGGACTAAGCCCCGGCAGAGTGCGCATCACTTTGCATTCCACCGCATCCCTGCTATTGGCGCTGCCCGTGGGGACGTCAGGGCAGCTCGGCCGGGCTCGCTGCGTCCACACGATGGACCGAACTCTGCGGGATCAAACGCTCGCCGCATAAGACAGAAACCAGCGGGGAAACAGGGATGCTTACTGTACCGCTCTCTCTCTGCTGAGCCGTTGTTTATCTGTTGACCTAAGATTTTCTCGTCTGGGTAATCTTCCCCGACGGGAGGCTGAGGAGGAGGAGGAGGGAGAGAGGTGGGTGAAGGAGGGAGGAGGAGCATCAGGGAGTTCAATGACCTGTGAGCCAGCCTGCTGTTGGGCTGGGGGCAAAACAACCACAGGAACTTGGACCCCCCCTCCTCCTCTTTACCTCTAACTGGATTATAGACCTCGCCATTCCATCTCTTAAGCAGCCCTCACCCCTCCTTCCATCCGAGGCCTCTTCACTCTTTCTCTACGCTCCTCCGTCCCCTCCAGGTGGAGAGAGGAGGTGCAGGGATAGGCTGGGATGCAGAGCACCTACTCCTAGATCCTAACCCCCCTTCCCTTTGCTCCTCGCTTGCTGTCTTTCCCTCTGTCTCTGTGCCAGCAGCTGACCCCTGACAGAGTGGTATGTGTTGGAGATAAGTATGTCAGGACTCAGGAGGAATGTAAGGTTCAGTGGTTTGGGGTGATATGCAGCGTCTGGCTCTGTTTCACCGCTGGGACTCACTCAGCTTCCAAAGACGGCTTCTTATCTCAGCACACACACACACACACACACGCACACACACACACACACACACACACACACACACACACACACACACACACACACTCTCGTTTTGATATCTTAGTGAGGACATCTAATTGACATAATTCTTTCCCTAGCTGCTTACCCTAACCATGAATGCCTAACCCTCAGCCTAAAAATAACCATAACCTAAATGTAACCCTGACACTAAAACCACATTTTTAGTCTCAAAAATGCCTTAAACTGATGAGGACTGGCACCTTTGTCCTCACAAGTGACTGTTGGTCCCCACAAAGATGTCTAAACAGGTAGACACACACACACACACACACCTAAATAACTCCGATTTAAGAGTAGAACACCACAATATTTCAGAGAAAAAAAAATTCTATATATCCTCCTCATCATATTATTGATATTATTCACTTAAAAAAACTTTTTATTACCTCAATTACAGAAAGCTGCAGTTCCTCTAACGTCCAGCAGAGGCAGCAGTGAGTCCATCCCCATAGACTCCCATGTTAAAACTTGATGATATACTTGATGATACTTGCAGCATGATACACAAACTGTTCTCCTTCAATAATTTCTCCCTTCATAAGACCTGTGCAGGGACAGAGGATGTTTTTATGACACCCGTTTAAACTGTATTAAGTTTGAGCCTCCCCCACCACAGAGGCAGCGCAAGCAGGTAAAAAAAAACATAAAACCAGTCAAAAACCTCCAACCAGCAGAAACAGCTCCATCTTCACTAACACCCCTCAGTGGTGTCATGTTGTGAATGTGCAGTTGTCAGTGTTGGAAACAGTTTGGTTCATTAATGATTGCATGCTTCATGCTTTGCGTATCTGATTGATATGATTGGAGCTGTGAGGGCAGTAGAGGTTTTTTGATATGGGCAACACGTGCTGTTGCCCGGGGCGGCATCGTGGTGGGGGGCTGCATCACCGGCATCTCCCCAAAAAAAGTTGCTCGTACTCATGCTGCCCCGACATCAGCCAGCGCATTTTGGAGATGGCATAGGCACCGATCGGTGTTCTGCTGCCCATTTGTGGGGAGTAAGGGCGCCCTCCGTTTGCGAGGTGCGCCTGCTGCTTGCGGCACAGGGAGGAGAGGGCGGGGCGGCGGGGGATTCTCTGGCTGGCTGGAGCAGCATCTAATAACCAACTCGCAAAATAAAACAAAATAAAAACAAAACAACAAACTCGAAAACACCAGACATTATGATACAGACTTATAATTTGCACCGATGTTTTCGAAATTCTATACGCTGAAAAGTGAGCGAGAGAGCCCTCGAAGCGCCTGCGCGCTGCTGAAGTCAAAGTAAACTTTATTGTCATCTCCGCTACATACAGTCCAGTATATAGAGAGACGAGACGACGGGGCTCCAGTTACAGCAGTGCAAGTAAACAAACAATAAATATAAGAAGAGTAAGAAAGTAAATCTACACTTTAGGACTCGGGGTAAAGGGATCAATAACAATTTAAAATTTATAATTTACAGTTTGATGATTTGATGTCTCACACACAACCCGTCGAAAGGGGAGGGGCCTGCTGTTTCCAAATAGAGCACATTTCATTCATAATGTTGTAAATCCAAGCCCATTATGTATTCATGATCTGAATCCTGGGTTGTGTGAAATCCCAGAAATAAACCTTAGACAAAGTGAATCTGTGAACTAAGGTGTAGGTCTGTTAGGTTATGCTGTGGTGATCCTCGAGTTGGGGGATTCGTGTTCATACTGGAGTGCAAAATTAAAACCAATGGAAGATGGACAAGAAGAGGTCAAAACCATCAGGTGCTCAGTTTAGAAAAAAGAGAAAAGAAGAGGAGGAGAAACGAGCAAAAGATACAGGTAAGCAGATGTGTGATTGGATAATGGCAGGTCATCCTGAAACAATCAGAATCAGAATACTTTATTAATCCCTAAGGAAATAATGTGGGTTACAGTTGCTCCAAGAAGAAATGGTAAAAATAGTAACAGTAACAGACGAAACTCCAAACAGGACATTATGTTACAGATTTTAATATTAATTAGTCTACCTGATCGACTCAGCACAGACATCCATGTCCCTGACAATCTTTTATTGGACACACAGTCTTACCTGGCAAGAACCTAAACTACAACGCAGCAAGTTCAGGTGGACTTTAAAGAACTTTGACAGGTACGACCACCTGGTAACAGTGTAGAAATCAACCTGTTCATCCTAATGTGGCCACTTCTGGTTCCAAAAATCAACGTGGCAGTGCCAAAGTCAGAATCATATTAGTGATGTCACAGTAGCTACCTCGATCTTTTATGATGGTTTCTGACCCCTTTTTCCTTAAAGGTGTGTGTGTGTGTGTGTGTGTGTGTGTGTGTGTGTGTGTGTGTGTGTGTGTGTGTACAGGTGTACAGGTGCTGTTTCTATTTTGAACAAATAGCAAATAGCCGTTCTTTATTCACAAAAAACCTCTGAAGATGATCCACTGCTCAGCTCACAGAGTCAGGCTCTGATGTGCAGTTCAGCTCCATCCTGCGGTGTTTTCTGGCCGAGGCGGGTCACCGCATGCTAATACTGGCTCATGAAATATCAGCCTGCACAGGAAAAAACACTCTTGCAACAAACGGCCTTTATTACTGTGAGTGAACGATCACAGGGCAGGATCTGCTGGGCTGCCCACCTCTGCAGCTCACTTTCTTCAGCTGCGTGCTGCCTTCTTGTGTATTTACTCCTGTCGTCCGCAGGGTCGGCCTCTAATCGGTGTTGTGTGTGTATTTCGGGGTATGAACTGATGCAGCAGCGGCCGTCGGCCCTCAGCGTCTGTCACTCTGACTCAGTGGCTCAGCTCAGTGCTAGCCTGTAATTCTTCTCCCCTCTCTCGCCCCTGGAGGGCAACATCAGGCCCATAAACCCAGCGAGAGAAGGGCTGACACGCACTCACTCTCAGAAAACACAGTGTGTGTGTGTGTGTGTGTGTGTGTGTGTGTGTTCAGTCCTCTGGAGCTGTGCTTGTACCTTACCTCTGGGCAGAATATGGGTCTCAGCTTGACAGCCGACACTATAATTCCCCACTGCGACCCCTGATAGGCAGGGTCAGTACAATATCACCATCACACTGGCTGCCATGGGCCAGCCTGAGGAGAGGAGGGGTTTGTTCCCCGCCCCCCTCCTCGTAGATACAATGTGAATCCAATTACTCGCTTTGTCTCTGGCCAGAGTGCAATCCAAGATGCATGGCAGGGAACGCGGGGCGAGGAGGAATAACACCGCCGTCACTGCAATTTCACAACTCGTCCTAAACGCTGCTTTGCAAGCACAGGAACACTGCATGTGATTATATGATTTACACTTTTTAACGTGTTGGAGTTTTTCATACAATAACAGTCTGAATGTGCTGAGTAGCTTTGTTCACATATTTGATATGCACCTGTACGCATGCAGTCGTCTCAGGGAGCAGCAAGCCAAGCATAAAAAATAACAGCCTTGTACAGAAACAGGCAGAGTTCAGTTCACATTGCACCAAATCAAAACAACACTCACTTTATTGGTGCTTTTTATTGTAAGGTGAAGACGCTGCAGAAAAACCCCATCATGCTCCCTGTGAGCAAGCAGCGGCGACAGTGGAAAGGAAAAACTCAATTTTAACAGGAAGAAACAAAAAAAGTCCAGACTTTGACTCAGCTGCTTTTGAGCCATTCAGAGGTGGGCTTACAGGTGTGTTTCGGATCGTTGCATTACCCAAGTGCTCTTTAGCTTTGGAGCAGGAAGTGACAGGTGGACATCCTCCTTCAGGGTTTTGTGGTCGAGAGCAGAGTTCATGGTTCCCTCAGTTACAGCGAGTCGTCCTGAAGCAGCAGAGCAGCCCAGACCGTCACACCACCACTGACTGCTGCTGTGCAGATGTAACGGGACCTTCAAACCTTCCAGAAAGTTCCGCTTTTGTCTCGTCTGTACACAGAATATTTCCCAGAAGTCTCGGGGATCTTCCAGATGTTTATTGGCAGATGTGAAACGAGCTTTTATATTGTTTTGGTCAGCAGTGGATGGAGGCCATTTTGGCTCTGTCACTTTCTCATCATTGAAACTTGACCTCTGACCTTAATTGAACCCGGTGAGGCTTGCAGTTCTTTAGATGTGGTGATGGGTTCTTCCGTGACCTCCTGGATGAGTCGTTGATGTGTTCTTGGAATAATTTTGGTCGGCCGGTCGGTCCTGGGAAGCTTCAGCACTATTCCAAGTGCTGAGCCTTCTCCATGTGTGGATGATGGCTCTCACTGTGGCTCACTGGATCTCCAAAGCCTCAGAAATATCTTTGCAGACTGACAGAGGTCAGTGACTTTGTTTCTCAGCCTTTTCTTTAGATCGTGGCATGACGTGCTGCTTGTTGCAATCTCTAAGGCTGCTTCAGCTTCTATTAAAGTGATTTCTTGCCTCAGCAGGTGTGGCAGTAATCAGGCCTGGGTGTGGGAGAGAAACTGAACTCCGCTCTCCAAAAAATGAAGGTAATCACAGTTAATTCATGATTTAACATTAATTACTTTTTTCACACAGAGCAGATGGTTTGGATTAATTTTTTTTTCCATTTAATAAAAATGAAATAATTGCTTTTGTATTTACCCAGATTGTCTTTGTCTAATTTTAGGATGAGTTTGACAATCTGAAACGTCTAAAGATAACCAATCAGGATGGGGCAAAGACTTTGGTTTTATTTTGACATAAACTGATATGCATATAGTTTCATCTTTAATTTTATTGTGTGTGACTGTAATGCCGGCTTTGATGAGAGCAATAACATTACGAGTGTGCAGAAATGAACCCAGAGGTGACCGAGTGTCCCGGGCTGGCTGATGACTTGCACAGCATGTTGTGCCTCACAGCCTCCTGCTTCTGCTGCTGCTGTGTGTGTATTTAAACCAGTTCCTGAGAATAGAACAGGCAAAGAGTTAAATGCAGGTTACTGAGTGTGGAAACACGCTGCCACTCGTGATTGCAAAAAAGTGACTTCAGGTCCATTTATCGACTTATTTTTGTCTCTCTACCAAACGTGCTCTTGCAGGGATATCTTTGACAAGCGCTGCGAACACGCCGTGCCTCGCAGCAAAGTAAATATCACAGGCTCGTGTTTCTGCAGCCGACCCAAACTTATTGATTTCCCCCCCTTTTGAAAAATACATTTGAAAAGGCCCCAAGCTATCTGACACTGCTGAGGGCCCTGACACACACGGGCGAGTCTCCAGGCCCCTCGGGTACATCTTGGGACCCCGAGCAGCTCTGGCAGGAGGAGAGGTCAAAGGTTATCCTGTCAGGCCATGTCCTGCAGGTCCCCCTCCCCTGATACTGACGTCCAAATAAATCTCCAACCACCCCACCCCTCCTCCCAACGAAGCAACATGAAAGAGGGCAGAGCCATTACCGCCATTTACCACAGCAGACGAGCACCACCTCTCTCTGTTTACGCTTCACTCCTCCGTCTTCTCTTCCTTCCTCCAGCTCTCTGTCTTATCAGCCCATCCCTCCTCCGCCTGATTCCCTCCTTTGATTCTACGCTTCCTGCGCCTGGTGAAGCTGGCCTTGGACAGCCCGGCTGCTCTGACAGAAAAACTAAGAGCACAATGAAGCTCTGTGGCTTCCTGGGTCCCTCTATCTAATCGCAGCACTTACAACAGCTCAAGGCTTCTAGCTTGCTGTCCCTGAATTCGTCAGTTTCACCGAAGATGCGCGTCAGGATGTCTGTTACGCCCGAAAAATAAAATAAATCAAAATCACTTTCTAAATTCCACTGGTGGATTTTCAAATCTATACTTTTACACTCGTATACCTGCTGATGTTTTACTCCTAGAGTCTTTGCTCACAAACTCAGACCCAGCTGAACCTGTCAGGTACAAACAGCGAGAGCTGTATCTCTTAGTTTAGATAGTTAGTATACCTCTGTGCAGCACGCACTGGGGCAACCTGCTGTAGTATAACTCATGACCCAGTCTGGGTGTTATAGATTTGGAAATGATGACATTTGACCATTACTGCCAAATTTTCCAGACATTTACACCTCGTCAAGCTCCGTCCTCAGTCTTCTACACTGACACGCACACTGTGTATACAATCCTGTTTTAACTGCTGTAAAGTTTTAACATGGGAGTCTATGGGGACTGCCTCACTGCTGCCTCTGCTGGACGTTTTGGTAATTTTTTTGAACCCTCATGATCTGTTGGAGCTGAGGTGGATGTGGGTTGCAAAGTGGCTTGCAGATCTGAAGAAACTGGGAGGGTGTGGAACAAAGGAAGACAGGCGGTGATGTTACATTATAGGTAGAAGATTTATGGAAGACTGCTGCTCATGGGGTGGGGTGGCTGTAGCTCAGGTGGCAGAGCAGGTCAGCCACTAACCACAAGGTCGGTGGTTCGATCCCAGGCTGCTCCAGGCTGCATGCCAAGATATTAACCCTACTGGTGGTGGTCAGCGCCAGTGTCCGGCAGCCTTGCTTCTGTCAGTGCGCCCCAGGGCAGCTGTGGCTACATTGTAGCTGCCATCACCAGTGTGTGAATGACTGAATGTAGTGTGAAGCGCTTTGGGGTCCTTAGGGACTAAGTAAAGCGCTATACAAATGCAGGCCATTTACCATTTCCTGTTTCAGATGGTATAAATCCATCAGCACACCAAAATTAAACTGTATGCCAGACATAGTGGGACAGATGTTGTTGCCTCACCTGTGACACCAAGCCTTAGGTGCTCCAACCTGGCAGCTGCAGTAGGAGGCGTGCTGAGCGAGCTGACCACAGGTGGTAGATTGATCTATCTGACTGACTTTACAGAGAGAGGTGAGTGGCCGGACTATCTGTCCAAAGTCATAAAGTTGTTTTGTACATGATTGTGTCAGGATTTGCATCTATTGATGTTTGTGGTTGGAGGAGCATGACTGAGCAGCGCATGCATCAATACTTAAAGCCAAACAGCACATAACACCAGTACAGTGGAATATATATAATGACCCATTTTATTCTTAGAAAATGTGGAAATTTCTACTAGAAATAAACAACTAATTAATTACAGGAGCTCGGCTGGTGGGTTGTATGTTCTGTGCCTCCAACAGCTCAAGCTGCTTACAGCGCTAGCTGGCAAATGAGCGAATGTGATCCATGATATTAACTTGTGTATGATGTCACAGAGTATTGATTTTAGCCATCAGTGAATCCTGTTAAGGCACAAAGCAAAAGTGTGTAACTAACATGTGCTTTCTGCAGAGTTAGCCTAGAAAGCTCCGTGTCCCACATTGCTCACATGCCAAGAGCAATGTGAGACACAGAGCCTGTCTTAGCAGTAAACCGGTAAATTATTATCATATCTTATACCACTGACAGTAAGCAGCAGCTCCAGCGGGTCCACAAAGGTCAAGAAGCACATGGGAGCTCGAAGAGGGGTCAAACGGCTGAGAATAAAACCAAATGTAGGCTTCTTTCAATCAAAGGGGAGGCAGAGAAAACACTGGCGGTTTCCACCCACAGCTCCATCCACCAGAAACCAGCAGCTCGCGCTGCTCGGCCATGTGTGTTTCTCTTAGCTGCTGCACAAACACAAGCTGCACAGCGTGTCCCCGTCCCAGCTCATAAGTCACAGTCCGGTCCTGACCCGAGGCACCGAGAGTGATGGCTTCAGGAAAGGGGGACTTCCTCTGAGGGTAAGGAAGAGCAGAGGGGCGGTGGTGAGGTATTGCTCGGGCAGGAAGCGCAGTGTGCGGCAGTCCTGCGAGGACGGACTGCTTGACACTCGACACTTCTTCGTGGCCATGTGCTGCTGGATCGCAAAATGGACCTGAGGGAGATGAGAAGGAGACCCGGGGGGAGAAAAGACTAATTTATGCCTCAGTATGTCCAAAAAGGGCCCGCTGAGGACTCGTCGTATTCCCCGTCTGTTCGTCACGTGCATCGGTCAGAGTTCGGGGAGGACACAGCTGAGGGGAGGCTGAGGGCGTCGTCCTGCAGAAACAGATGAATCACACTGAGGGAACAGAGGAGCAGCCACAGTCAAACACGGTTCTCGTTTCTTTCCTCAGACTTTAAAGTGGCTCTGCTCTGCTTTTCCTGTCATCTATCTCCTGCTCTGGTGGTCGATGTTCATGTTAAACATGGCCAGAGTTTCTATTCATGAGGTCGGTGCGTGCACAAGTAACCCTTATGATAGAAAAACCTTTATCACAGCTGTTCTACTCCTGCATCTGTATGATGTCACAGAGTGTATGTCCTGATATGGTACTCTGAAGCACACAGCTCTGGCTTGTAGGTAGTGTGCTGTAAAGCTAACATGGAAGTGACCATGAATGACCAGCAGGGGGCTGCTAGATGTTGTTCTTGGCTCCGACTGCGTTGGTAATCCTCTAATGTAACAATATAAACATTTTATATTGTTAAGCACTTTGTGTAGCATCGTCTGTCTGGAAATGTGCTACATAAATAAATTTGACCTTGACCTTTGACCTTAATGTTTACAGGCGGTGCAGCAGGGGGCACTCTAATAACTCTCAGTGAATGAAGCGTCTAAAATTATGACGTTTCTTCCAGACAATAATCATTTATTATATTTTTCTTAAATCAAGCGGGGACAACGTGTCTGAACTGAACTAAAATAACTCTTGAAGATAGCTCCCTGCTACATTCCTGCTAATGTGTGCTGATTGGTCGGTTAAGGATTTAGGACAGGATGTCCTCCCACAATGACACCCTTGTCCAAATTATAGCTCCAGCAAATATTAAGATAAGATAAGATAAGATAACCTTTATTAGTCCCACACGTGGGAAATTTGTTTTGTTACAGCAGAAAGTGGACAGTGCAAAGTTATATAGCAAAAATGAGAAAAACAGGATAAGAATAAGATACTGTACACAATAGAATAGAATAAACTAAAATACTATATACAATAGAATAAAAATACTATATACAACTGAGTAAAATACGTTGTCAGAAAAAGAGAATTGCACTTAGTGTCTGTTGCACGTGTGGATGTGTGTGTGTGAGGGGCGTGGTATCCATGGGGCTTCATTCTGGACGAGCTTAAGAGCGCCCCCTTTTGGAACAGGAAGTCCTCCCTCTCCAATATTTGTAAATTTGAGTTTCCTCTGGTCACTTGATGTGTGATTTTGGTTCCCGATGAATGTTTTGGTCTCAGTTGCTTGTTTGAAGCCCCGCCCACCTACTGCTCAGATCCATGGCGTCACATCTCTGTCTCTCTTCCGGATCCTGTTTTCCTTCTTTCACCCCAACCGGTCGCAGCAGATGGCCCCGCCCCTCCCTGAGCCTGGTTCTGCCGGAGGTTTCTTCCTGTTAAAAGGGAGTTTTTCTTTCCCACTGACGCCAAAGTGCTTGCTCATAGGGGGTCATATGATTGTTGGGTTTTTCTCTGTATGTATTATCGTAGGGTCTACCTTACAATATAAAGCTCCTTGAGGTGACTGTTGTTGTGATTTGGTGCTGTATAAATAAAATTGAATTGAATCTTCTGTTTGTGATGAAAGCTGGCTGACAGGGGGGAGGAGCTAAAACACTCTGAACTGCATTAAGAACCAGGACAAGATAAGTAAGGATTATTTTGAACTGTGAATCATGCAAAGCTCCTCTGATGGAGTCCAAGAATAAAATTGTGGAGCAGATTAGAAACGCTTTCCAGGTTAACTGTGGCAAGTTTGGTGTTTTAAAACAGAACTTATGTGGTATTAACAGCTCCTCAGGTGTAGACGTGCTAAAGGGAAAATCATGCAGTGAACACTAGATCATGAGTTCATAACTCTGGCCTTTCTCCTTCTTGAACAGTGTGAAGCCAAAGATTCGGCCGCAGATAAAGAAGAAGGACGGATTCTCAACAATTATTCTGCTAACACCGTCTGAATGTCAAGTGACTCTCAGGTCCTGAACCGAAAGGTCTTCATCAAAGACTAAAGCCTCATGCTTCTGACAAGCTCCCCGCCCGAGTCTAAACATCTTCCTCGTGCCCGGTCTGTTCTGGTCCTTTACCCAGACGGCCCCCACCAAAACGCCACTCAGCTTTTCATGTCTCTCTCTTACTGATCCCCAGTGTTCCCCTCTCTGAGGCGTCCCACAAGGGAGACAGGTGAGATGAAACGAGGTTGGGGGGGAGGCAACGAATCAAAGGAGGAAGAGCAGGTGGGGGTTAAGGAACACGATGCATGTGCTCGGTGTCATCTGACTTTCAGGCTGGCTTGCTGATCTCCTCTGATGTACAGTACATGACATGGGCCTCAGAGTCCAGCCCCTAATCAAGCCAGCAGAGGCTGCGGTTGCCCCCCACCCCCGCTCCTCCACCCCCACGGGAAGGAGGCAGCAAACCAGCAGCTGTGTTCACCTCCTCTGCCTCCTCTCCTCCAGTCAGGTGGAATGAGAGGATTGGAGAGGACTGGAAGTGGAACAGAAGGGTATCGGAGTAAAGCCGGAGATATTTGCATGCCTCCCAACGCTTCAGAGCCTCCAATTAGCATCGGAGGCCCTGCTGCCGGCTGCAGGACCCAAGCGCGGCTGGGCCAGCAGTGGCATTCCTGGGCCTGAGGAGGATTAACACACCCCCTCCTCCTCCAATCCTCCGGGTGGGGATGTGCCAACGCCGTGACCCGACCGTGACCGTGTACCTGTAACACCCGAGGTCACTGCAGTCCCGGCGAAAGCGGTCATTAATAACTTCACAGGTCAAATAAAATTTTTGGTTTAAGTTAAATCATCTGAAGTCAGGTTGTCCTTAACCTCCTAGGACCTGGCGTCCACATACGTGGACATCACATTTTGGGTTATTTAAACCAAAATACTAAATTTTGCTCTACAAGGACCTGATATCCACTTACAAGGACATTATGCTGCTACTGTTCTATCGAAATTTTAAACGAATATCCTCATATGTGGCTCTTATTTTTCTTAGAAACAAAAATTAGGAAAAAAAAATAAATCTGGTAAACCTTTGTTTTTACATTCATCGGGTCCCAATATGCCCAAATATCAAAAAGAAATTAAAAATGCATGCTGTGGAAGAGTTCGGGTCTTAGGAGGTTAAAGGTCACTTTTGATCCTAAAGTCATGACGCACAGGCATCGTTAGGCCGGAGGTTCACTCTAATCCTGCGTCAAAGCCATAAAAAGCATCATAACTGATCACTAAATCAGATTGACTTCATCACACACGAGCCCACAGACTGTTCGCCAAACCGCCGTCATGTCACACGCACGTTTGTCCACAGGTGAGGGTGGCGCTGTCAGCTGCAGCGTTTGCTGTTTCAGGGCTGACTGTTGTTCAGCCGAGGTGGTTGCTGCTCTGTTTGTGGCCTCTGCTGTTTGTTTAGTGCGTCTATATTTGGAAGTGATCCTCTCGCAGTAGTTAACACTGATGCCTCGCAGAGAGAGGGTCCTGGGTTCAGTCTGAAGGGCCTGTTTTAATGCAGGATGGTTTGGACAGTTGTTCACTGTTTTAGCAGCTAAAAGGTCTGAATGTGGAAATAAACAGGTGATAATATGTGAGTGTCTACAGCTTGTTGAACCGCCACAAATTTATTTCACGCAGCTTTGTTGCCATATAAGCCTCTCTGTACAGTATATGCTACTGTACCTAATCAGGCTGCTGTTTCACGTGTTTCATCAGCTCGTCATTTCCAGCTGTCGTGCCAACTCGGTCCAGGGCGAGGTCCCCCGAAGAGCGGTCCGACTCAATTCGACTACAAAGATAGCGGCTCAAGCGACTCCAGTTCCCGGAATTGGTGCTTTGGGAGCGGATTCAGAGAAGAAATGAACGTCTGCAGCTGAACAATCAATACTGTCACTGAAGAACGGCGCAGCTCGGAGATCTGAGAGCGGCTCAGAGAAATGGGGTGAAAGTAGGCTTTTAACGTGAACACGTGCAGTCTATTAACACGTTCACCCATCCGCTGCACGCTTTGTGTGAACCAAGACAACAAACAGGCTTAATTAGCGTTCATCGACACATGAACGTGGTCCCCGAGGCTCACCCGGAGCCTGACGCAGCTCTGAAAGGTTTCTCAGCGGTAAAAACACGACTGCTCACAGATCAGCAGATAATCACACTGAAGGCCTGCAGAGGTTTCGTGTTGTTTGCAACAGGAGCGAAGTTCAAACAGCAGCACGGCGGGAACAAACACCAGGACAGCCGCCTTCTTACCGGACAACAGTTAGAGCTTAATGCTGCCGCTCGCTGAGGGTCATGTGACATCTCTGGACCGTCACAACATTAACGTCAGAACTGGGAGAAACATTTTGGGTCTCAGCTGTCTGCTAAAGTTAGACAAAGTAATGTATGACACATTACTCTGACAGTAGTGCATTACCAGAGCTGGCCTGCACAGCAGGGGGCGCTCTAAGACGGTTCTCAAAGAACAGAGCTTAGCGGTTAAAATAATGACATCCACCTGAGCTGAAATAAAACCACCCGTCTGTCCTTGAGTTTCTCTCACAGCAAAGCTGACTTTAACTGTAAAGCATTCGTGCTGATTGGTCGGTTAAGGGTTTAGCACAGGACGTCCTCCCTCGATGGCGCCAGTTTCCTGCGGATGTTAGCAGGGCAGTAAAACCCAGCAGGCACTTCCTGTACGCTTTTATTGTGAAACATTTACAGGAACTAGCACCTGTGCAGTGCAGTTCTGTATTTATTCATCCAAATCTGTTTTTAAATAATTCCGTCCTCATTTTTCCTGACGTTACAGAATCAGGTCCAAACACACCAAACACCTGTAACATCTGACAGTACTGATGAGGGGCGTGATGAGAAGGCTGATTTAGCTGCATATGAACTCATTTCACATCATAAATGACCACAGCTCGTTGTTTTTGATATGACACAAGTATTTACAGAGTTTAAGTAGTCGAACATAAAACTGTACAGCTCTGTCTGTGAGAGACGTCACACTCGTTTACTGTCGAGTTCTAACCGACGTGTTTTCAGGTGTTTAAAGGTGCGCGGCGGCGTCCTGGTGTCATCTGGTTTAATGATGCAGGGACTATAACCTGTTCTCACACATCTGTGCTGCAGCTTTCTGCTGGCCGAGGGAGAAGCTCACAGACATCAGACTGTGTTGAAGGAAAGCAAATACACACAATACAAAAGCAATACTGTGATAATAAAAACTACTGTCCTGTTTATTCATTAAACCACAGAGAGGTTTGTGTTTCACTGCTGCGGCCTTCACTGGGCCTGAATCTCTAACCCTCTACAAACTGTCTAAAAGTGTCCTGGTAATGTTCTGCTGTTTTCTCTGTTTCAGGTTTCTATAAATGGCAAAATTCAATGTGTGATCAAAAAATGAATTTGGCAAAGTCCTTTATTTTAAAATGGTAGTTTGTGCTTTCCGTGCAGCTTTAAGTACAAAAATGTTCGGTTCATCAAACAGCCCGTGAATCTGAGCTAATTTCACAACATTTGCTGAATAATTTTCTGAATGTAGGCTAAAAATCTCTTATATAATAAATATAATGCTGTTTCTTTTATCAATGAGAAGAGCGCAAACAAAAATTACACTGTAAAATCATAAATACTTTGGGTTATTTTAAAAGTGTGACACAGATTCATAAATAGCTAAGAAGCCCCTCGGTTTGCACAACCATCCACCGGGCCGGATCGACCTCTTTGGCGGGAGGATTCTGGTCCCGAGTCATGTATTTCACATGCAGGCACTGCAGGGTTCACATGAGGGACTCTACGAGCATTTCTCCATCTCACGGCAGCACAACAACGCTGAGATGTTTGAAGCTGGACGGACAGACTGACAGTTATCAATAGAGCCGAGCTGAAAAGAGAAGTCTGCTGAGAGCTGGACTGTGGATAAAAGATGAGACTAAGAATGGCATAAAAGAAAGACGCACACCGGCTTAGAGAGTTTTACTCTTTTACTAGATTTTCTATGAATGCAACAAAGATTTTATTTATTTATTTTTTTACAGAGGAACACTGTACGGTGTTACTAAGACTCTTATCCTTGAAGCAGTTGTTTCCTGAACAAAGGCAGCTCCTAGCTGCTGCAGACTTCCTTTTGGAAGCTGGTGTGCGTCAGGTTCTCCAGATGACCTGCAGGCAGAGCCGGGCCCATTGTCACCTCAGGGATGAAGGCGGAGCTTCAACTGTCACCTGTCCAATCACAGTTATTGATGAGCTGCAGGTGTTGAGCAGCAGAGGTGCGAAAGCTGTGGCCGGCCTTCACTACACTCTGCTCGTTTCTGTTTTTCTGAGATTGTCACAAAGCGGCTCTGATGAATCAGATGTGGGCGCGTCCTCAGACAGACATGACACCGGTGAGTCAACCGCTGACATCTGGCCGTAACACTCCAAACATGCCTGTTTCCTCCATAAAAGGTGAAACTGGCAAAAATGCTGACTCAGTTTCCAAGAAGGAGACACAAAGTGAGACGTGTTGAAGTTTTACCTGCTTTCATTTCAGCACATGAGGTGTTTGATGGGTTTGATGGGCGGTGTTCTTCACTATGATTGCCTTTAAAAACACACAATAACTGCAGCTGTGGATGATCTAATTACTTCGTGTGGATCTTTTAATGTGATATATATTATTTTAACATGTAGTCGGTGACTTGCTGATGTTTCAGCTAAAGCAGCTGGGGGTCTTCAGACGGGTCCCCAGCAAAGTGTTTTAAGACTTTACAAAACCTCTACATCTAATTGGAAATGTTCCCTATCATAAAACAAACAATTATTTTTATAAGGTTATTCGTTGGTCACAGCACCAAGCTGGACTATGGTGGTGCATTTATCCCACAGACAGGAAGCAGACGCTGGGCGAACTGCAGCTTTCAGCGCTCGTTTCCAGCTCTGCAGGTTGATTGTTGCCTTTAGCATCAACTTCAATGCTCGAAGGAAACATTGCACATTTTTGGTCTTGCTCATCTCTTTGTATCCAAATACGAATCCATCAGATTTAGTAACTGTGCTGCACGCATCTGGGGTTTGTAACATATGATAAATTGCCAGTGAGCATTTTGCAGATACCCTTAAGATGAAGTCTGCTATTTTATTAATAAAAAAAAAAAGGAGAGCGAGCCGAGCAGCACTCGAAGGCGGCGTGAGTTTACGTCCCTGTTTGCTGGCTGCAGACCAGCACAGGCAGCGCGTAGGAGAGCAGAGAGTGAATATTTCAGCATGGTTGGAGGCATTGGTGGTTGTCAGTGTGAGTGGTGTGTGTGTGTGTGTGAGGGGCTGGGGTGTATAGCAGATAGCAGAGCACATCTGGTGTTGAGGCAGGGAGGTGGCGGTGGTGGGTCGGGGCCTTGGGAGCAGCCCGTGGCAGCTACCTTCCCGTACCAGCCTCTGGAAGGGAGCTGCCTGCCTGTCGCAGCCTGATTTATACACGGCTAATGTCAGAGCAAAGCGATGTCGAAACTGTGGCATAAACACCAGAGTTTGGAGATTATGATTCCGTGTCGGGGAGGACTGCTGTTCCTCCAACGCAGCCTGATACACTCCAGCAATCTCCAGTTTTCAGGGCTTATCTCAGCCGTGACCTACGGCTTGCATTTTTCAGGGCGGTTTCTTCTACGCGCTCCTTCTGGTCGGCTCAGGTAATCCACTTCTCAATCTGACATCATTAACCATTAACAGGTAAAGTCATAAGGTCACCTGAAACCAGCGTGAGGTGAGGAGCAGGCGAGGTTTTCCCAGTGGAAATTATTGTTCCCATCTCAGATGGGTCACTCTGGTTTATTCTCTTTACAAGTGTAAATGTGTGCAGATACATCAGCTGAACAAGAAACAACTGTGAGGTTTTCAAAACTTGAAGCTGGAGGGCCGAGAACGCTGACTGCACAGATTCTGGGGGGTTGTGTTTTAAAGAACTGCAGCGTGATAAAAAGACAAGGAGACGCTCGGTCAGGAGACACGGCTGATACGTCAGTGCCAGGTGTGTTAGCCTCTTCCTCTGCTCCGGAGTTGTGGAGATTATCCAACCTCTACATCTGACTGCAGATCAGCCTCATTCAGCATAAAGTTTGAGGCTCCTGCTGCATCGCGTCTGGGAGGAAATCTTCCCGTCGACATGTCCTTCTTTCTTCTGTGTTGTACTGCGAGCGAGTGTAAGCAAACCTGCGAGCCGCTCAGCAGCCTTTTGTGTCGATGTGTTTGCTGCTTATTGTGCAAGGCTGCACTGAGGCCCTGAGAACAGCGAGACGGGCAACGAGTTCTCCCAGCGTCTGAAACATTAATGCAGAAACCCGATTAGCCATGCCATCACAGGCCTCCTGCTCCTCGCCTATTGATTTTCCTTCCGCTCACCCTCCCCCCCACTTCAAAAAAGCCGGGAGGGGAGTCTCTCAAGAGCCAGAGCACCTCTCCTCCTCTCCAAGGCCTCCTCTGGCCTGGGCCTTCTCACCGATCCGGCCCTGCTGATTTCTACTGAGACTTCGGAGGGGCTATAGACTTCTGACGATAACCCTAGGTGCTGCAGGAGAGGGCTGGGGGGTGGGGGCGGAGATGGGAAGAGGTGGGGGGAGTCTGTGAGCTGCAGTGATCACGGAGGGCTGAATCGGCCTGATCAGTATGCCGGGGTGGAGGAGCGTAGACTCCAGAGAGAGGAGCTGTGTAATCAGAGATGAAAGTTGTGGAGGCTCTGGTCAGCTCGGCTCTCCCTCTCCCCTCTGGTTTCACTGACCTGGAGCGCTTTCACTGAAGGGAGAGATGAACATCTCTGATGGCTTAGCCCAGAGACATGCTGCATCCATACGCTATCTACCTCCACACGGTTGATCAGGGAACTTGGCTGATGTTCCCTGGCAAAAAAAGAGTGTTGTGAATGTAAACGAGTGTTGTGCAGAAGTAACTTTGCTCTCAAACTTTGCTCCTTCGGCTCGGTTTGAGTAGAAAACATCAGGGCTTGTAAAAACGTTGAATCCACTCATTTCATAGCTCGGTCAGAGGAATCAATTGTGTTGGTGCTGTTCGCTGAAATGATGCGTCAGTGTTCGGCCCTCGTAATGCATGTTTGCCTTTGGAGGCTGACGCGTGCGCGCGATTAAAAATCCTCACAGCTGACAGAAGAGTTTAGTTTTTTTAATGTAGGATGTATATTTGTGATATTTACTGGATCCTCTGATGCTGACAGTAACTCTGTCTGTTTCTATGAGCTGAGGTTTAAAATGAATCTTCGTTCGGCTCCTTCTGTGTGAAATCTGACGGATCTTTAATGAGATACCTCCAACCTCAGGGATAGGCTGCATTTATCCACCTGCTAAACAACCTTCCCAAAGTGAAGAATCCCTCATTTTATAGCTTGTTGTTCAGAGTAATTGATAAAGGACACAGCACTCATTTCTTGAATAAGCTGGATTTTGAACCGCTGATGGAAGATGAACGTCAGGTTACAGCTTGACTGCTGCAGTGCAGCATACACAGCTACGACAATGCTTCCAGGCCTTCTTATAATTTTAAAGTGCTCTTGAGCAACAGTTCTCCAGGTTTCTGAAACTCTTTCAAAGGTTTTTTCACTCATTTCCAGCCTCTGAACCATTCAGACACAAAGCCTTGACTATTTATACACATGGCGGGTAGCTGGCAAGTCTTTGTCCTGTCTGTGTGTTTATACACCTCCCTGCATTTAATCATTAGTTATTATTAATCTTCGGCCCCTCCCACCCAACGCCGGTCACAGCAGATGGCCCTGCCCCTCCCTGAGCCTGGTTCTGCTCTCCTGTTTCTTCCTGTTAAAACTGTGTTTTTCCTTCCCACTGTCGCCGAGTGCTTGCTCGTAGGGGGTCGACTGATCGTTGGGGTTTCTCTGTGTTCCTGTAGAGTCTTTACCTTACAATATAAAGCACCTTGAGGTTACTATTGTGATTTGGTGCTATATAAATAAAAGTAAAGTGAATTAAACCGGAGTGTTAGGAGCCGAGTTTTCCAGAGTCTTCCATACAAACTACAGGAGACTGTTGCAAGCTGCTAGTGACCAAAGTCGGAGGCTGTCATTGCAGCACCGTGTACCTTGTTGTGACCAGTTTCACTCAGGTCTGCAACCTCCAGGAGCCTCTCACCAATCATCTTTGGAGACGTGTGACAGGACCAGATTTGGAGGAATATTCAGCGGTTCCAGCTTAAGAACAAACTCTTAAAATGAGAAGACAAGTTACAACAAAACGAGCCGTCTCGTCTCCAGAAACGTGAAGTTTATTCAGTGTACGCGCAGCGGTACACTGAATAAACTGGATTTTGAACCGCTGATGGAAGATGGACGTCAGGTTACAGCTTGACTGCTGCAGTGCAGGATACACAGCTACGACAATGCTCTGGCAATATTCTGATTAAAATGCATGTAGATGTGCTCCTAAGGCTGTGAGCACATTTGTTACCAGCTGCACTTAACTTTTCTCCAACTTTAAATCAATACAGCGCTGTGGCAGGGGACATCTCTGCCTTTAGAAATGCTGAAATCACTCTGTGTCGAGCATAATTTGCTATTTTTGAAGACAATCGTACCCTGCAGTGAAAAACTTGATTTGTGTGCTGAAATCATGTAGGAGTTACCGCCTCTGCTTTAGGTTCTCTGAACCAACCCCGAAGCTCGGCCTTCCTTCCATTTGTGCTTCCAAACTGCAGCGCTACATCTTGATGGATGAACCAAAGCGGATGGTGCGCTTTAAATGGCAGCAGGATCAAATATCTTGTGGGAGAGGAGCCTTTTTTTGTTTCTCTGCCTGTGTAGAACAGGATAGGGCCGCCACACGATGAGCCACCTGAGCGTGAGTACAGCTTGTGCTCCGTAGATGTGACGATGACTGGACCAGATATCTGAAGGGAGAGGTGGATTTGTGTGGTTGCTATTGTCTCATGAATAAACAGACTATGCGTAGGCGTGCTAAAAAAGACTTGATACGCATTGTGAGAGCACTCTGGAACAGCTCTGCTGCACAACTGATGCAGAAAACAGACTGATGCACAGATAAGACACGTTTGGAAAATGTTTCTGCGCCGGGGAAAACCGGTGCTAAAACATCATCGCTCACGGCATAATCACTGTTAAGTAGGTTGTTGACATACACAGCTGACTGTGTGCAAACATCTCATTTGGCCAATTAGCCCCTCCGTGGAGGTGGCGTGCTCTACATGAGCCGGTATTGGGCAGAGACGGAGGGAGGAACTCTCCCCTGTGCTGCGTTAATGGAGCTACCAGATGTGTTTTAGAGGAAAAGGAGGTCTGGGTGGCCCGCCACATGTCCAACCCGGGAATGTGCATTTGTGCATACCTTTAGTCCGTGACCACGTCTGTGTGTGTGCAGGTGGACCGGGGGACCACCCCGTGGCACTACGCTCTCAGACACAGTGATGCATTTCTGTCCCTACAGGCACAATCTGCGCTAATATAAACCTCCTAATATGCACCAGGACACCAGCGACGCCTGCAGGATCCGGGTTTTGCTAAAAAGGCCAATATTTAGAAACTAAAACCATAGCTTTTAAATAAACATTCTGATTTTCTGTAAAAAAAAAAATCAAACATCTAAACAATCCATATCTCATCCCTGACCTTTTAGCATTAAAAGTTTATGGTGCAGTGTCAGGAGACACTCTATAGGAGACATCTGTGCAAAACAGAATGAGAGATGATGGAAAGCATCAACTTCACTCTTATATGTTAATATTTTTAAGTTAAATTTGTGTGTAAGTTCACATTATCACTATCACAGGTGGGTTGGTTTGTTTCCTCTTCCTGTCTAAAGACCGCTGCGTCACACTAAGCTGCCTGTGAACCTCTGAGCAAATAATGCAAACCACTCAGCAGCAGATGAATGACTGACCTCACTGTGGATGCAGGTTTGGTTTGTTTTTAGCCTCTTGTTCCTGCTGTATGATAACGTTTCTCTCCGAGGACTCTGTTCTCATGTGCTCATGTTAGCCTAGCCATAGCTAGCCACGAGCTAGCACATCATCAGGTGACCCGACTTTGTTGCTGCTGTTTAGTTTTCCATCTTCAGTCACGTCCAAAGTTCTAACAGAGCCGTATGTTTTAGTCTTTTTGGAGCCCTTCAGCTTTCTCATGGAGGTTAAACTTTCTTGCAACTGCCGGGTGAACAGGTGAAGGTTTTATTGGCGCTCAAAGAATTTTTCTCTCTCATCTGGATTTGGAGCTGGAATCGGTTAACGACGTCAGGTTTAAGAAGCTGATCGTAGGAGACGGTCAGCAACACTCGGACGGTGCACAGAGGTTCAAACTGGGGCAATGACCACACCTTACTGGGAACCGTCCCAGTTACAAGTTGTACCATTAAAAGCATTGAGGCACTTTGGCAGAGCGCACTCACCATGCTGGCAGAGGAGAGCGCCAGCCTCCATCACACTTGAAAAACGATCGTATGATTGATGATGCTCGGAGGAACCTGATGACTCAGTGCCGCTCGCGCTGTTATCAGTGTTTGCATTCCATCTGTTTCCAGCACTGATAATTGAATAAAAGCGGGACGCTGTGAGTGTTTTTGCACTACAGAACACATAATGGATATGTGTGAGAGATCTGAGTGGGGTGGCTTTTTTTTGATTTCCTGATGGTGTGTGTGATTCCCCGGCAGTTAGAGATGGCTGCTGCAAAGCCTCACCACCTCCACCGCCTCCACGTAGCCTACGGCTGCAGGCCCCTCCTGCTGTAATCAATGACATGTTAAGCTGGCAGGCTTTTGAAGTGAGGGGTTCCAGAGGGGTGCTGAAGGGGTGAAGGGTAGTGGAGGGGGGTGCACCGCGGAGTTGAGGGGTATTGATGATGTGCGGCGATGGGACACAGGGGAGAAAAGCCAGGGAGGGAGGGATGAAGGGAGTGCAGAGGCAGGCTTTAGGCGGGGGGTTTGTGAGTGTAAGGGGGGGTGACAAGGAGTGAAAGCCAGTCTGGAACTTATCACGGGAAGGAGAATGACTGGACAGCTGGCTGATGGCTCACCCTGACGGGTCCCAACAGGTCAAACCCGTCCCCGAACAGACGTCCCGACATGTGCTTTTTCCTCCTCTGACTCCCTCTGATCGCAGCAGGAAAATATTTCAGATCCAAGAGTTCCTGGATTTGTAGTCCAGGAGGTACCAGCTGTAGTTCTGTACGCGGTTTATATTCGTAAAACAAAAAAAAGCAGTTTAAGCTCTTCGACTGAATTGTTTCTGCAGCAGAGAGGAGTAGAAACCAGTCCGGGTTCTGTTTCACCAGCGCTGGTTTCCAGTGTCTTCCTGTTTCAGTACGCTGTTCTTGTTTTCACTTCCTGTTTCTGTCTTCCTCCTTGTTGTTGAGTCCTGTGCTTTTCCTCGTCTGAGTTCCTGCGCCTCGTGTCTCCTGGCTGCTTCTTTTCAGCTTTTATGAAACCTTTTTTCAGATCTTTTGGTTCTCAAGTCGACATTTTTCTGTCTGTTTTTTCCAAACAGGCAAAAATTTGCCTGATCAAAGTTGACTTAATCCCAGTGTATGTCTAAAACTGAGAAGACTTACAGGCAGGGAATGATTATGGATGATTATTAAAGACAACAGTGCTGACGATCAGATCTCCTCGCCTGGCTTTGTGATCTCTCAAACTTAAACTCAGCCTGCGGCGCTCACTGAAACGCCTGATGCTGAGATAACGCTGACCCTCTGACAGACGCCATGTTCATGTCTAATATTGGAAAAGAAGTGAAACGCCATACATAACACAACTCCGCTCAGATGTGTTCATGCAGGCAGATATACATTTGATTAAAAACTAGAATATTTTCTAACGAATCCGTGACCCTGCTCTTTCTCAAATTCAGCTGTTGGTTTTCAGAAACCCGAACGCGTTTGAGCGCGCTGACTGCGGGGATGAGACGAATCAGAACAAAAGAAATCCATTTTCCTGGTAAAATGTCTCTGCTCTTTTCCCTCCCTCTATCTCTGAGTACTGTGGAAAAAAAGACGGGAATGTCACCGAGGAGCACGGTGGAGGATATTATGTGTGCTTTTAGTAACTCAGCAGAGCTCATATTTGAAGTGTGAGGCTGTACTTGTGTGTGTGGGTGTGTGCGAGTTTGCATCTGTGTGTATTACTATGCACGCATGTGTGACTGTGTGTGTAGTACTGTGTGACTGTGTCTTCACCCCTGCATGAATATGTACTTTTTGCTGTGTGTGTGTGTGTGTGTGTGTGTGTGTGTGAGCCCTGAGAACTTGGCAGCGTGTCAGCGGTGAGCTCCAGCAGTGAGGGGGAGCTGCTGTGTTTCTCTGCCCTATGCTGGATCCCCTTTCAGCCTGACACAATCCCACAATCCCACAGCTCTGAGCCTCTCAGCTGCAGCCTCCACAGAACCAGCGCTAACCCACAGCGCTCTCATACCCACCCAGATCACCGTTTCAGCTCTCCAGGATCTGCCCGCTGTCAGCGTCTGTGCCGGAGAGCTCGGCTGCTCTGTAGTTTGGCGGGAGGCAGCCCGGGAACGGGAAATCTTCCAGTTTACACGTCCAGGTTTGTTTGTGTTTATCAGGAACCCCGCCAACCTTAGCTGCTCCTCCCCGGGTCCTCCATACTGCCTGCACTCACAGAGACACACAGACTGTGGACCCACTGTTAAGATCTGAGATTTCCACAGTAGGTAGTGAAAAACATTGTTTACGTATTACTTGGGTGTACTATGAATGTTCGTGGGCGAGGTCTTCATTATTAGCAAAAGCTGTAAGACTTTATCTAAAAATACAGACAAAAGTCCAAAATCTTCACTTTCTTCAAAACCATCAGTGGACCAGACTGGAGTCTTTTCCAGGCCGATTCTGGTCCCCAGGCCTTATATTTGATACCCCCGGTATAGACCATGTTAATTGGTCCTCTTCCTCTTCCTGTACTAACTCTCACTGTTTTGGTCACAAACTGTAAATAAAAGATGGACATATTCACTATGTTCCCGGAGTCCTGTTATGGGGACAGGGACATTTTTGTGTTTCGTGACTGGATGTGATTAGAGATGGGTGGATTATGATCGCAAGCTCATGAGCTCAGGACAGACTATTGACCTGCCAATCTGAATTTCTGAAACTTAAATGACCAGAATTTGTTAAACAAGCTTCATATTTTGTCTGTGTCGGTTCTCAGTCACCCGGGTCATCCAGGTCATGGTGATCTAAGGAGCTACTTCATGTTTTATTCAAGATGACTTGAAATGATCATTGGGAACTGTGGTTACAGGAGTTAGTCGGCCATTTCTCAGATTTTTATTGGACTGCAAGTCTTTTTGAAACCAGTGGAGTCGCCCCCTAGTGGCCAATAAAACGTTTTACTAACAACTCACACCAGTTCATTGTTTGTCAAGTAGTCTCCCACGTGCTGTGGCTCTATTTTGTTTTACTCATCACTTGAACATTTTGCTGCATACATCATTGAGTCATCAGCAAACTGAGCAATCCCTGTTTACTGCAGCTGGAAAATCACTGATGAAGACTAAAAATGAAAGCAGCCCGATACATCTGCTCTGAGGTACTCCTTTAGTAACCTCATTTTTGACACATTGCTTCTTGTTGGTCAGATAGGCTTTTTTTTTTTAAAGCACATTAATGAATTACATCAGAAAAAATGACTTTCCAACGCTTTTAATGTTAATAAAAATTCCAAATATTAAGGAGAGAAGCTTCAATTCGTCCTTTATTAATGCTGTCCCACAATTCCTAGCGGCCCACCATCACACCGTTCGTGAAAACCTGCCACCGTGATCGTCACGTGACTGCTGAGGTTTGGTCTGAAACTTGTTAATATGAAGCGTTTGTTAAATGGCCTGTATTTGTATAGCGCTTCACTAGTCCCTAAGGACCCCAAAGCACTTTACACAACCAGTCATCCACCCATTCACACACTGGTGATGGCAAGCTACATTGTAGCCACAGCCACCCTGGGGCGCACTGACAGAGGCGAGGCTGCCGGACACTGGCGCCACCGGGCTGTCTGACAACCACTAGTAGGCAACGACCGAGACTGTCCAAGCCGGGGCTCGAACCGGCAACCTTCCGATTATAAGGCGAGCTCCCAACTCTTGAGCCACGATCGCCCCAAGCCAAAAGGGAACGCTGCTTTAATAAAGTCTGTTTGTGTGTGTACATAGATTTAGTGAAATGCTTCACAAAGAAAGGAGATTAGATTTCTCAGAAGGATCAAAGTGAATTTCAGCTTCAACATAATTCAGTTTGAGTTGCTTATTTCTTCATTCTGGGTGTTGCTGCATTTAAAGCTTCAAGGATTATCATCAAGAGATGTTGAAAACTTTATTTAAGATGAGTTAAAGTGGATAATCTCGTCTGTGTGTGTGTGTGTGAAGATAGGTGAGGTGTTTTATGAACTTTAGATTGAATGTTTCAGACAGATTTTGGCTTCGAAATGCATTTCACACACAGCCGACATCATCACGGCGATCATCACGCCGATTTCCGTCCGTCGGTACTCGGCTGTGATTTCTGCTTCCACCCAACGAAGGCGTCAGAATTTCATTCATTGAATCTTCCCCTTCTTCTAAAACTAGCAACTGATAAACGCGATCAGGTGACCAGTGGCTTTATCTTCTCATAGAATTTGCTGGACACTGCCCCCTGCTGGCCATTAGAGGAATCGCAGCCCATAGGTTGGTTATGTTACCTCGCTCCCAACAGCTTAAATTCTTAGCTAGAATATTCACACTATTTTGATTATTTTTCCAGTTATTCATATAAGTTGTAAATAATTAAACTGTTCAAAACAAATCTGTTTACATAACTTTATACCATTTATACTGCAGTTACATGTCAAAATGTCGGATGCCTTCTGACTTTCTCTCTGTGTGATTGTTTTACATGTTAATGCAGCTCATATCACGGCCATTATCTCTGCTCTGTGTGTGCGGTGGCTGTGTTGCACCAGTTAAAGCTTCAGTATTGATTATTGTTATTATTGTTTTTATTGTTACTGATCACTGCTGAAGTCCTCAAACCTGAAAAATGTCCCGCTGAAATGCAAAGACTGCACATCTCTGAGACTTGAGGAGGTTTCGCTCTAAAAGCAGAGCAGATCCTCACAGTGCCATTGTGTAAATAGATTTATGTAACCCTGAACATGAGTAATACAAGCACACACACACACACGCTTTAGGATTTTCACAGCAGTGTTCGAGATGTGGTGCTTTCATACTGATGAGTCAAATTTAACCCATAAAATTCACCTCAGCAAACTGGATCTGTGTGTTTGCAGGTGCAGCCTACTCTACTTTTATCTGGTGTTTTTCTGCTATTTTAGGATTCAGCATTCATCCTGAGATCAAACGCTCACACGAGGGTAGTCATACCAGGTTACAACGTCATCCTTTTTATGTCGCCGTTGATTTTAGATGATGAAAACTCTGGAAACTTTAGTCTTAGTCATGAGGAGCCCCGTAAACTTTATGAAATTAAAGTTCATCTTTATTCAAGGTCAAATGTGAGACCAGGTAAAAATCCAGCTGAGGCGGCAGGCTGCAGCCTCCAAGACTCTTCTGCTGTGTTAAAATAAATGTTTGCCGTCGTGTTCATGTGCAATCAAACCGCTGATTCACTCCTCAGTTTTACTGTAAGCGTGAATCAGCAGATTCCTTCATGGAGGAGGACGATGTGAGTGCTCCCATTTTAAGCACATGAACAGCAGGGTGCATAATACGGGGCGTGACACGGGTGAATGATGGGGATGGGGTGAGATGAAGGCAGATGATCTCTAAAGGAAGCAGCAAAAAGAAGAGGAAGCTATAAAAGCGTGCAGGTGTTTTGAAGGAGGAAATCATCCACAGAGACTTAAACAGTTTGTGTTTCAGGCTGTAAACGTGTTTATTTGAAGTTTTAACATGGGAGTCTATGGGGACTGACTCACTGCTGGAGCCTCTGCTGGACATTGGAGGAACTGCAGTTTGTGGTACTTTCTTTATGTCACCACTTTTATTGGTTTATTTCTTGTAAATCCAAGTTTTCCGAGTTCAAAGGTCTCTGGCGTTTCCTCCATTAACACGTGTAGTACATAAGACAGTATGGGAACAATTATGTCCATGATGCAGCTGGCGGTCTGCACGAACGTGTGGTTAAAAAGCAAGTTTATCTCCGGCCTTAGTGTGCATCATCATCATCATCATCAGCAGCAGCAGCAGCAGCAGCAGCAGCTCTCCCAGATGGACCTTCACAAAATGGGTATTGATTAACTCTTCTCAGAGTGGTGGTGATAATGTGACAAGCAGCAGTCATTTCCCACTGAAACATCACTTTGGTCCTCCAGTGAAGCCTTTATCATGAGAGTATCAGAGGCTTACTGGAAGTGCTCTTCCGGCACTGGGGACCCGTCAGGCCAATGAGCCAGTGGATCAAATGACACTGTGGAAACCATCTTAATGAGTCTGTCGTGGCTCCAGGAAGTGACCGTGACATGTCTTGGTTGGAGTAAGTGTAAGAAAGAAGCCGAGGGCCTGCGATGAACTTCAGGCTCAAAGAAACGTAATGGACGTTTGCACGCAAGATGCAATCAACAAATACGATTTGTCGTGTTTATTAAGAACTATTGATCATGCAGACAGACCGACAGTGAGTTTCTGAGATTGACCGTTAGAATAAAAGGCACATAATATGAAATATTTCAAAATAAGAGCATATAATTATATGTGCTGTGTTCAGATAGGAGCATTCAACTAATTCTGCAGTTGAAAAAACCCTGTGGAAAGACCAAATTAAATACAAATGTCTCTGTAATAGATTGTTGAAGTTTTCCGTTTTGAAAAATCACATGAACATAAAAGCTACAACACCAAAAACGCTTCTATCAAATGAAGCGTCTGTCGCACTCACCACCTCGTGTTTTTGTCTCTTTATTTTGAATTCATCACTCAGTTTACTTCCTGTTTTATTTTAAATGTTTGTTCTCCATGTTTATCTTATTTATATTTAAACTGATAATATCCATCAGTGCATTGCAGTTCTGTTTCTGCACTACAAATACTACTGCTATTATTGTTATATGTATTGTTTCACCGGCTGTAATAAAATAATTTCCCAAACGTGGGTTAAAAAGATTTATTGATCATCTTTACTGAGGTCGCATTTGAAGGCCTCATTGAACCGTGAGATTGTGGAAATGTGGCACACAAGTCACACATGCTTAAAAAAACTACAAAATAATATAGTTTGTTTTATGCTCCTGCAGAAAGGAAACTAGAGACTGACCTTTCAAAATAAGAGCGTAAGACTACGGAATATAGCATTCTGTATGGGGAAAGCTGGACTTGGATTATAAGTCATTCATTCTGAACAAAACTGAACTGGCTGTTGTGAGACTCGCATTTAAAATATGAATTCTTATTTATAAAGTCGTTCTGGGTAGACATTAATCAGACTGTGAGCAGAAGACACAAACAATGAACGCTGTGCTGTTGGATAATATAAAAATACACATCTGTAAACTAAATATGCATTTTATTTAAATAATGAAATACAGTTTAATAAATTACAGTAACGAGCTGAATCACTAAGGTGCAGGCTGAAGCGTTGTGTGAGGCAACATTTTCACGGCTGGTTTCAGACAAGCAAACAGAAACTCGTCCTGGTTCTGCCAGATGCATGTGCAGCAGGTCAGGGGATCAAGGATGGAGATAACAATGTGCTATGAAGTGAAAAAAGTGAGTAGAGAACGTGGAAGGAGAACTGAGAAGCTGATGAATCTTCATTTTGAGTGAGCAGGATTGTTGATGGACGAGAGGGACAGCTCATTTTTGATGATGCTCCTCAGAGAGGAGGATCACGGGGCGCAGGGACGTTTCCATCGCTGCAGGTTATTTTCTGACTGTCATTGACTTTCTGTTCAGTCAAAAGGTTCCAAACTTGTCATGCATAGCAGGGATGTGCTCAAACCACGTTTACTGAAAAAACTTTAGTCTCTGTTGGATGTTATCGCTTTAATTTCTACTAAATATCCCAATTATGGATGTGAAAGGGAGATTTTAATCTCTGGGGACTTCCTGGCTGGATAAAATAAAATGCTGCCAAATCTTTGCAAACAGTAACAAATTGTCCTGTTGTGCTTCTTGGTGAGCACGCTCAAACCGCCAACAAGTCAAAGCAAATGAAGTATTTAAAAATCTGTCAAAGCATCCCTTCATGTCCCAGCTCATTTGATATAATCACGCTCGGGGAGCCACCCTGCTGCAGACGGAGACAGTGCCACATCAGCACAGCATTCGTGTGTGCGTGTGTGTACATCTCTGCATGTACATGCATGCGTCTCAGGTCTCTGTGTGTGCGTCTGTGCGCTCTAAATGCTGATTGATGTATCTCTGGCTTTGTCAGCCCTTTGGCATAGGTGGAACAGGTGTGACTCTGCCACAGAGCGCGGCTCAGACAAGCCATATCACGGCACAATGAGGTCATTGTGCAACACGCACATTCCTGCACAAGGCCCTCGGACTTTTACAGGCTGGAGGTAGCCATCTGTGTGTGTGTGTGTGTGTGTGTGTGTGTGTGTGTGTGTGTGTGTGTGTGTGTGTCGCTCCAGGTGAGGGGGATTTGGATGAGATTTGGTGTATGAAAGAGATGCGTGCTCACCAGCTGCATGTCCCTGCACACTCGAGGAAACCTCTGAGGCGCACACACACACACACACGGAGACACACAAAGACAAGCCAAGTGACGATTCCTCAGTGTTGCAAAATCAGCGTCTTGTCTGAGAGAGTGGGCGTCGGGTTAAGTGGGGCTGGCTGGGTTTTTTCCGACCGTGTCACTGCTGTTCCCCATGCAGACCCCCGGTCCATTAGAGCAGTATGGACGTTACTACGGTGATGAAGTCATCTGGAGTGACTCAGGCGGCTCAGTCAGTGGCATCTGTGTTTGTTTGGCTGACACTTCACAGTCCCGAGACACAGTGAACTCAACTCTTCCTCATATCCCCCCACCGTCTGCCTGTCTGCATTTTTCCTGCATTCATCCTGGACAAGGAGAGCCATTTCTGAGGAGGTGGGCGACGTGAGCGGTGTCTGATGCAGGGCAAACTGTCTGAGTTCAGACATTTTTATAGATGTTGTTCAAGGAACTCTGAGCGATATTCCACAGAAATAGTTTGGAGGCGGCTTTCCCACTCCATGAAGGTCGTCACATTCATGCCTGTGTTGATGGTGTGGAGCCTCTGGTGGTTTAAAATGAGCCTGATGCTGAAACCCCAAAACATGCAGTTCCACTAATGTCCACTAGTCTTCAGCTAGTGGGTGGCATCACGGTGGCTCCGTCCATCTTTGATATACAGCTTATGGTGGTGGCCTTTTATTAAAGCAGCAGAGATCAAGCTGATGAAACCTGTGTAGGTGTGACGCTGGATTTGAACACACTAATTACAGGAAGTACAACCAGAACGCAACGCTGTCACGCCTGTGTTTGAGGAACACCTCAATCTGTGACATGTGATCGGAGATCCCGCGGTGGCGGCTCTGTTTGCGTCAGTGTCAACAAGCAAAGCCGGCGTAATGAGTGCTCTTCTCCTGGGCAGAATAGCGGGATGTGTGTGTAAAACAGGGTACGGTTTAACCAGCCTCGACTTGCTGTGTGGTGACATGTCTGCACCGCACTGACTGGGAGGATCTGCTGTGTGTGTGTGTGTGTGTGTGGATCAGTGGGTGTAAGGCTGGAGGCTGACTGCTGGGCTATGCTTGAAAGACTTCTGGCATGTGCTGGTGCCTGCATTTTTCACCCTTGACTGGAAGCATATGCTGCTGCACAATCGAGACAGTGTTAGACGGGCTTGGCGTGAGGGACCCAGGCGGCTTCCTCCACATCTGGCAGCGCTTGGCCCTCCTTCCAGGTGAGTCACGTCCCACGGGAGGGTGGCTCCGCTGCGGTCCTCGGCCCCTCGGTGCCCAGGCATCTGGAGGTGTCTGGATCTGTCCCACAGTCACAGCTATCTCCACATGCTTTTCCAATTTCATCACCCCAACCTCCCCCTCCTTGTCCTCCTCCCCCACCACGGCCCCCAGCCACTCACTGACCCCTACTGTTTCCTGATTAGCTCCACCTCCAAACTTCAGGTGACACGGTTTTCCAATAGACGATCTAAAAGGGCAACACATACAGGAAGTGTACAGACAAGTAGGCAAAGAAAGCACAGCTCTGCTTTATTAGAACTTCAGACCTTTCTCAAAGTTCAGTAATTATTATATTACGTATTAAAATCAAGCTGCTTGTTGTTTAGACTTGGAGGAGTGCTTAATTCCTCGAAATCTTACATTTCCATATAAATCAATGTGACCTTCATATTTCTCAGAATTTTTCTCATTGTGAGTTAAACGAATAAATAAAAGAAAAATGCATCAAATGAAAACATGATTGTAGGCGATGGGGAGAGAACCTGAACTATAGAGACGCATAAAGAGACGGTTTGATCCTAAATACTTTCAAATATTGTGGTTTTAATCAATACCACTTCATGAAGTATTAAAGTATAGTAGTATATTCGTAGTAAAAGTAAATATTAATATAATATTGTGTCCTGTTTCCGACAACATTCTTCCCAGAAACATGAAAATCTGCATTTCTCACTGAAAAAACTTCTTTATTGGTAAAAGCCAAAGATGAGATTTTATTTAAATCCTAAAAAATTCAGCACATATTAACCTTTTTACAGAGATTATACTAAAAGGTCATCCTTTCACAAATACGGCAACACAAAAGTGATCACAGATCAGCTTTAAATGCTCCACATTAAAAGCACATTCGGGAATTTCCCGCCTTGAGGGATAAATGACATAAACCTTATCATGAAAAAAAATGTTTTGTTTCCTTCCATCGATAATTTCTTTATAATAGCTCACAGATGTTGGATGACGGGAATCTTTTTTTTTTTTTATTACAGATCATCATTTTTTTTTTTCACCTGATGTCTCAGGAGAAACTTCCTTTATTTTTTCTTTTTAACTTCTTCTTTCATGCTTCTGACTTTCATTGCTTTAGATGTGCAGATTTTTCTTTTACAGCATGCTTACATCTTTCCCCACTCCGCTGTCTTTATCCTGTCTTCCTCCACTCACTACATCCGGTCGCAGCAGATGGCCCCGCCCCTCCCTGAGCCTGGTTCTGCCAGAGGTTTCTTCCTGTTAAAAGGGAGTTTTTCCTTCCCACTGTCGCCAAAGTGCTTGCTCATAGGGGGTCATATGATTGTTGGGTTTTTCTCTCTATGTATTATTGTAGGGTCTACCTTACAATGTAAAGCGCCTTGAGGCGACTGTTGTTGTGATTTGGCGCTGTATAAATAAAACTGAATTGAATTGCTTTGCGGTAAATCCCTGCCCTCCCTCTTGCAGTAAGAATAAAACTGAACATGGATCAGAACGTCTTGATGTTAGTGGATGAGACCCAGCGCCGACGTGTTGGGCAGTCGTGTTCAAAGCAAATCAAAGCCGTCATGTCATCGGACGTGTCTTCACTTCCTCTTCGACACCGGACAGTCCAACAGGACACCTTGCTGCCGTTCTATGCAGTTTCCTTTGGTGGAGCGATTTTTCTAGTCTCAACTAAAATGAATGTGACATAGTAAAGATGCATTTTGCGTCATTATACGTTGCAGTAACAATATATGTTGTTGACTCAGCACTGGATAAGGTTTTTATTGTGAAATGTGTAGAACGTACAAGTTTGCAGTATGTGGTGAGAACATTATAAGCAGTCGTGTGCATTGTTAATGTGAAGTATCCAGTAGAGCTAAGGTGGCCCCGGAAGATGAAACAGAAGTAAAATGAAAGTGAATTCAAGAGAAAAATAAAATGTAATAAAGAAAATGAAACTATAAAACCTCCAGGATTGTAAACTTGACTCATACTTAAACATTACTGTAACAGTGAAAGGAAAGCTTACATATTTATAGGTTAAAATTCTGGATTGATAGTTTCTGCCTGTGTCTGTCTGGAAACTGTGATTCATGAACCATCCTGCTGGGTTCTTCATGAATGACGCTATCGACCTTTCCTCCCTGACAGAACCTCTCCTGTGCTCACAGCCAGCACATGAGCCTCTGTCGGTGTTCCCCAAGGCTCTATCGTTAGCCCACTCGTTTTTTGAAATCGTTCACAGATGACGCACTGCTTTATGTCCCTCTGTAATCCAACAAACCCTACAGCCTTGATCTGACTAGAAAACGCAGAACGCCGTGGCACAGTTTGAAACGTGAAACTGATGATCACACAACCTGATAAACCTTCTGATGGTTTATGTGTTGGGGTTGAGTCTCCATTAAAAGCTTTATGTGTGTCACCTGATAGCCAGCTAACTATAATATATAAGATGATTTAAAATGAAAAACACATCTGAAAATAATGAATAATAGTTTGTTTCTTTTGAACCGTGTGCCTTTGTTTCATCAGTCAAACACACATGTTATTAAATATCTGTTTGGATATAATAATATGTTATTGTTATTATCATTTGATTAAATGGACCCTATTCTATACATTAATTCCACAGAATTAAGCTGTATAAAAGATAAAGAGGGACGACTTTGCAATCTTTCAAAATGTAAGAATTTCAGTTAGTTGTTGTTTTAAAGATTGATTTATTGGAGAGGCTCCGTGGGGGGGTGCAAAAGGTCCGGATTTTAGTCCTTCTCGGCCTAAATGATAGACTCCGGTCCAACCGTGATCCTGTTTGGGGAAGCAGAAGAGGATGGTTGGACGTATGGATATGAAATGCTGGCTGTCCCACTGCTCCCTGAGTCAATCTCCAGTCTGATTTATCAGCCGTCGGTCTCAGTAAATTGTGTCATCGAGGCCTACGGTAAACACTGGCCAAAAACACAGAGCGGTCTTCTCAAAGTCTGGGAGTTACTGACACTGATGTCTGTTTGGAGTGTTGTCCAGTCCTCTTCCTTTAACTCTTAAATTAGATCTATTACGAGGTCCCTTATGCCTTTTATTTTCTCTCTCTGATTATTAAATCCCTTCTCTCTGGATTGCATGAATTCATTTTTCTCTATCAAACTTGTCCCATAACTTTGGATAACTTTGGATTTTTAAAGCAGGACTGAAGGTACAGCGTGTATCATTGAACTTGTTTGGTGTCGTTTCCACTGAACGCTTCTCCCTGAAAGTAAATAAGAAAGTCATGCATGAAGAAGTGTGAGCATGCGTGCAAAAAGGAGGTAATAGGAGGTGGAGGGGGAACAGCTTCACCCCCGACCCTTAAACAGGAATGTCACAGGCAGCCGAGGTAATTATGTCCCCTAGCCTGATGGCGGTCGGGCGGTGGGGGTAGGTAGGGGGACAGCTGTGTGTGCGTGCTGGTCTGAGGAGGAAGGGGGGGTCTGCTGATGTGTCAGAGCGGATTGATCATGACACAAACAGATGTATGTTGGTGGAAAACACGTCGATGTCCGTGTGGAGTGCGTCTATCTGATCATTAAAGAGACGAAAATAAACATCTTGCTCTGATTAACGGCGGCCGTCCCGGCGGGGTCGTCAGCCGCGCCGAGGCTGTTACACATGTGTGTGTACAGATCCTGGTTTTACATAAATGTGTTCCTGTTCGGAAATGGGTGAGCCATGTCACAGCTGTAGTGTGTGTGTGTGTGTGTGTGTGTGTGTCAGCCTGTGGGCCAATCATGTGGGCTGTTTTTCTTTTCTTAGGCATCTAAACAGAAAATGAATAATAGAAAAGATGTTTGTTTTTTGCTGTTAAAAAATATAAATTGCACGCAGAATCTCTGTCTTTCACTCTCTCACACACACACACACACACACACACACACACACACACACACTCTCTCCATAGAAAGGAATGCTGCTGGAGTCTCACATTTCACTAAAGAAGCAGAAAAGAGGGAGAGAGTGAGCGAGTGCCATCGAAATAGAGGAAAAAGGGGGGGGAAAGATCAAGTGGAGGCGCGTTTGAGTCCATGAGGTTGTGTGTGTGTGTGTGTGTGTGTCAGCTGAACATCATTTTAAAGCTGTAGTCCATGTGCGTCTGAATGCCATTATAGGACAAGCATCTGGAGAGCTAATGAAGCCGGTCTTTGATTCACTGTCACACACAGGGGTGAGCCTTGATTGGCAGAGGGGATGCCACAGTGTGTGTGTGTGTGTGTGTGTGTGTGTGTGTGTGTGTGTGTGTGTGTGTGTGTGTGTGTGTGTGTGTGTGTGTGAGACGGTCTTTCTTCTTCACTGTCTTGTGCCATCTCTGAGGCGACCCGGTTTCTGGGTCCTGTGAGAGAGTGTCAGCGTCTAATGGAGGGAGACTGGACGTGTAGCAACAGTAAACAATGCGGCGCGCCCTCCTGGGATTACAGCTGTCTCTTTGTCTGCACGTGTCGAGGCTGTGGAGCACGTTCGAGCTGACTTTTACTGAGAAAAAAATGAGTGAAAATTGGCTGCGTCGAGTCCCACGAACGCCTCCTGATAAGGGTCTTGTTTACTGATAAGTTTATCTGAAGTCTTCAGTCCTACAACGCCAGCTTTCCTAATGAGGCACCTCTCCTCTCTTATGTTGAAATGATAGCCTCAGAGAAGATTTTCCGTGCTCGCACCGCGCGAGCATCGATCAGTCCAGGCTTGTAAAACAGCTTCCACAATCCAATTTTCCACCTTGCTGTATTCATTTCAAATTGCCTTACTGATGCCATCTTAGGTCAAGCAAACACCTGTGATTCAGAGCTGTACAAATATTTTTACCTGTCTGTGTCTGCTGTGTCTTTTGATCAGTAAACTGAAACACTATCAGTCAGTTACTGTCCTCACAGAACAAATGACAGGATCTGACACAATGCGGTCAAACGCTGATTGTTATTGTGATCATTTATATTTGGTGTTCTCGGGTCGTCTGAGGCAGCGAGAGCAGAAACAGGAGGAGGTGGGTTACAAAGTGGCTTGGAAAGCAAAAGAACTATAGGCTAAAGCAGCTTACGTAGTGAACTCTGTGATGTTAGATACATGACAGCTACACTTTTATAGGAAATCTTTGCAGATTCAGCGTATCAAATCTAAACCATTTGACAAAGAAGCTGAAGAGTTACATCTTCTAGTTTAGATGGTTTAATCTAAGCTAGGCTTGTTTAGCATGGGGTTAAAATGCAACCTAATCATTGGCTGGAGAAAATTCAGAAGACAATGTTCAACTGACAAGAACGACCAGCAGCTGTGAATCGTCCATTCAGCTAAAGATTGATCTGTCCACAGATGAATGTCATGGATGAAAACAAACATATCTAAAGCCTTTTATCTAAATCAGCACTGTCTGACATGTAGAGGATAAATGTGGCGGATATTTGAACCACGTTTTATTCGTGTCTGCCTCTGAGCTCGACACATGATGTGAAGAGCTCAGAGGCAGGCGAATGTCATCTGTTCTCGATCTGGTGTTTGGATGAGGAACTTCCTGGTAGGACCTTGCCAACAGGGAGCTTCTAAACAACCCCAGCAATCTCTGCCAGTGTAATTCACAAGTTTCTCTGGAGTCTTCAGGCTCGTCTCTTCCAAATAGGACACTGTATTTGGCTTAGGAGCTCCTCAGAGTGCTCCCTCCACCTCCTGACAATGTCCCCAGCCCACGTCAATAGCTTTCCTCCCCCAGAACATGGCTTGAGCCGAACCCTACTTTCCCTTACTGAGTTGCTGAATGGCTTGCCAGAACGTCTTTGAGGCCTGCTGAAAGTCCTCCCAGACCTGAGGTTTTGTTTCCACAACAGCAGACAAGTATCGGCCTTCCAATACCTGTCTGCTGCTTCAGGAGACGCCTGGGCCAAACAAGCCTGGAAAGCTTCCTTCTTCAGCTTGAGTCAGTAGATGTGAGATATCCACACCATGATGAAACTAAACTCCAGTACTGGGGTTCTGATATTGATTTATTTGAGATGGTGTTCACAGTTTTTATAATAAACCGAGCGTAAGCCACCATTTCTGAACGCCGACCCTAGCTGTCCCTGTCTTGGCCCCAGCAGAGGGGACGAATGGTTCCGTCCTCTCTTTGTGCCTTGACAAGGCCACCATTGCATGTTAAGGGGCCCTCAGGTGCTGCTGGGCTCAGTGTCAAGACTCTGCTGCTACAAGTCCCAACACAGCCCTGACACAGCCATGCCACAACACAGAGCCTGAGGTGATCTGTTTCTGTGCCTGTGCTTCCACACGCAGACTTTAAAGCTTTAACTGGAATCATCCTCCCCCCTCGCAGCCAGGGTCACGTGAGATCACGGCGCATCGACGTTCAGCAGCCCCGACTCCAAGAGAATCGGAAGCAGGTCTAAACGTAATGTACGACGCTTAATTGAAATAAAATTGTGTGTATTGAATGTAATTAGTTCCAAAGTGACTCTCTGTCCCTCCAAACCATGAGCTGTTTTCACTGGCGTATTCACAAGCCCCCCCTCCGTCGTTGGCTGAGATTACAAAACTACACACACCCTCTAGATGTCGAGCTTCCAGGGAAGTTAATGACGCGTTACATTCTTCATATGCACGGCTTTATGTACAAAAGCCACAAGAAACTACCGGAAAATGATTTACAGCCTACTGGCATCGTTTTTATAAACACTCACAGACAATAAGGTGTAAATAAACCTGACAGCAGCACATTACGTAAAGGACTTGATGTTTTATTGCTTTTATACACTGTACACGTTTCACATGGTGAGACTCATACGCCACAGACTCAGCAGTTACTCGTAAGCTAAAAAACCACATTGTTTGGTCTTTGCTGACAGCTCCTCAAATAGTGGGGAAGTTTTAGAAAAAGACAAAGGCCAGGATTATCCTCGCGCAGGGGACGGGGAGAAGCGCCTCTACCTGAGCTGAGCGCTCGTAACTTTAGGCGTTTTATTTGCCGAAGCCTCTCTGACTTATTTAAAAAATGTATCGGCTGCAGCACCATCGGCTTATGAACTCCACATTTGGCAGCCTCCATTTCTCTCATGCTACCTCTGCCTACCCCCTGCTGCAGATGTGGACCCTGCTGGCCTTTGTACAATATGATAGTATCCTTGAAAGGAAACACGAGTTTCCTTTGAGGATTTTGCTCACAGTCATTGCAATGTCAGATATCAAACACTGGATTTTGAGCTCAGCATTTAAAAACATCAAGTTTATCTTTCTGGTATTTCCTTTATATACTGATAAATAATATGGTGCACAATCATTCCACCCTGGAAAAAGAACAGAGTCATCATTAAAATTGAAGAGCGTATGTAGTTTTTGGGGTCTAATAAATCAAAAAGCATGAAAATATGTGAGGCATGTGTTAAATGTTGACGTGTTAGTGCGAGGTGTAATCAAAGCCATCAGGTTAAACAAACTTGGATATCGTTTGTGGTTCTGTGTGAGGAACTATTTTTGCCGAGTGCGTATTTCCCAGCTCGAGTCTGCCGCTGGCTAAAAGAGGGCGATGTTCTCTCTCGTAGGTCAGAGCGAGAAGCAGCAGATCAGAGATGAGCAGAGGCAGGGGGGGGAGATGTAGTGGTGTGTTTGTTTGGACCAGACTTTGAGGAAAGTGGAAAGTCCAGTGGTGGTTAATTGGTGTGTTTAGGTCTGAGGTCATGAGGATGGCAACGGGAACACACCGCTCGGCCCTGAGCGGCAGATGGATATACAGCCACCGCAGAGATGCCGGTCGCTCTAATCACAGCTAAACACTGTGAAGACACGCACAGGCCCTCTCTTCTTCTTCTCCTCCCTCACTCCCTCCTCTTTCCCTGCCGTCCTCCCCCCTCTCTGAGCTCTCACTGTGCCCAAAGCCCAGGGGAGGTCACAATGTGTCACAGCAGCAAAGGCCTCCATATGAACCTGTTGGTACGCCCCCCCTCCGCCACCCCACCTCTCCTACCTCCAAAAACTCCCCGGAGACTTGCATGACCTCTGGGGCGGGGGATCAAGCGAGAGCAGGAGTGATGATGAAATGAGGATTATTTTTTCCAGAAGCCTTTGAGTTCATCCTTGAGCTGCTTTTAAATCTGTGCTGATATGTGAGACAAACTCAGAGGCGTCCCTGACGTCCAGCTGGCCTGCTGGCCGAGGCGTCGCCGGCCAGTCGCCCCCGCGTGACTGTGCATTTTTATCTTTGTCTTGTAATAATGTGTGTCAGACTGGGGTTGTTCCAATATGTCAGCCTGATTCACATCATAAAAATCCCATCTGTCTTCCACCTCTGTTATCACAGACACTATAAGTGTTTCCTGAGGCCTGAGGATCGCACACGATTGGCTGTCCCGGAGTTTTTGTTTAATAAGGCCAATAACCGATTGAATAATTGAGGAAATGTGCAAACCCCAGAGATGCACGTCAGCTTAAAGTATTAAACTGCCCGTTTTCTGCACACACCTGTATGTGACACATTGTTTGCCCTTAAACATGTTGCCCTGTCTCTCAGCAGCACCAAAGACACTGGAGAGTCCACACATGAGCGCTCATCATGGTACGAACCAAATAACTGAGGTCTCTCTCTGTGGAGCTGCTGCGGCCTTGCACAGCCTCGTGTTCAGGTCTGACACAACACCGGACGTCATTATGAATCAGTGTAACGATGATGGAGCAGATACACCCTCAGAGTTGTTGCCAGCTGCTCTGATTTGATCAGTGACTGAAGCAGGAGACGTGTTGGAGTCGTCTTCTTCCGTGTTGCAGACAGCTAGCAGCTACAGCCGCCTCTGTCACCATCCACCTGTGAGAGGCCACGCCCCAAACTTTAAACATGTGAGCTTTCAAAGAAATTCTCCCCCCTGTGCAGCTGTTATAAAGGGTGAAGCTAGCAGCTTTTGTATCAGGCTGTAAACATGTTACTCTGAGTTCTCAGCTGCATAAACGGCTGCATATTTATAAAAAAACCATATGTGCACACTGCCAGTGCACGCAGAGCCATCCTCACCACATTCATTAACAAACTTGCTGGCAGCTCTGACGGATGGGCGGGGTCACTTGGGAACAAACAGCAGCCTACCAGAGGTGAGCCAGCTGAACAAGGCCCGCCCTCTGTGAAGGTCTGTGTGCATGTGACTGAAGCCACTCATTGTTAGTCCCCAGCCACAGTCTGATGTGATGACACCGGGAGAAAGCTTATGAAAGGTGCTGCTCCTGATTAAATTATTCCCTTTGTGATGTGCTCTCCAACCAGCCGCCTGCTAACAGCGTGTGGGAGTGGGAGTGTGTGACTGCTAATTTAGTTTCCACTGAGATCACATGGCTATCAGAAGCGGGGACAGAGATGTACGTAACGCTTCCCTCTTCAAAAGCACCGAACTCCTCTTTGAAGGCAGCAGCACGTATGGCTGCTGATCCACCGCAGTGGTCAGGGCCGATGTGATGGCACCAGCGGCCCACAGGGATCGTCTCAGTACCACACAGGGTTCCACTGATGGTCCCAAACAACTACAATGCAAAATGAAGAATATTTCTCTGTGACAGGCCCCAATTATTTTCTCAAAGTAGTCATTTTACCATTTGTGCTATTGCTTTCATACTGGCTGCTCTTTTTTTCAGGAAACCATGGGACGGAAACTTGGTCTCCAATACAACAGAATGTATGTGATGTTACCAAAGGGCCATTTTTACCCAAACTGTAATAAAAACCAGGATGTTTTGGGAATTAAACCAACCAAACTGTGACATTGCCAAAAAAAAGTCATTGTGAACAGGACAGTCCCACATTGGGACTCGGCTGAACTTCTTTGTTTTTATGCAACTTCCAGGAAATTGGATGCAAACATAACTTTTGGGAGACAGAGCTACCACTTTTAGCAGTTTTTGGCCCTGATGATTCTGCAACATCAAACATCACCTCCTGGTTTTTAAACTCGGTATTTAAAAAAGTTGGACATTTTAACATGGGAGTCTGATGGGAGCCAGTTTTGGTGTTTTGTTTTTCAAAAGGTTTTGACGCTCAGTTTCACATCATCAAAAACTGAAACAGCACAATTATGAGGTCAAACATGGTAACATGGCAAAAATATGGTAAAAAAATAAATATTAATTTGCATGCAGCGAATAAGAAGTTCATCACATCCCACTGTATAGTAAAGTGTACTAAAAACAATATTTAATCTTTTTATGATGATTGTAAGAACTCATCGTGATATGTGACAATTAAATATATTGTGATATTTTATTTTTATAGCCCCAAGATACCTCAGAAACTGGCCACCTGTAGTGAGTGCGCACAGAGGCTCTCAGTTGACTGCTTACTCCTGCTGTCAATGCCGAGTGAGGAGCATCCATGTGTTTTTACTCTCAAAGAGGCTGTAAACCTTTCTGAAAAGAGTCGATAAGTCAGTGAAGCTCACTTCTCACAGATAACAGCTAGACTGAGGTGAGTTGTTAAGGATATACTTAACTTTTCTGTCTGTTAATGCTGTCATCTCATATTATCTGCCGTTAGCCTTTGTTAGCTGCTGCTAGCTAGCTATGGTTGCTCTTAGCCCCTGTTAGCTGCTGCCAGCTATTGGCAGTTGCTGTGAGCCTTTGTTAGCTGCTGCTAGCTATTGCTGCTGTTAGCCTCTGTTTGCTGCTGCTAGCTATTGCTACTGTTAGCCTCTGTTTGCTGCTGCTAGCTATTGGCAGTTGCTGTTCGCCTCTGTTAGCTGCTGCTAGCTATTGTTGCTGTTAGCCTCTGTTAGCTGCTGCTAGTTGTTGGCAGTTGCTGTTAGCCTCTGTTTGCTGCTGCTAGCTATTGGCAGTTGCTGTTCGCCTCTGTTAGCTGCTGCTAGCTATTGTTGCTGTTAGCCTCTGTTAGCTGCTGCTAGTTGTTGGCAGTTGCTGTTAGCCTTTGTTAGCTGCTGCTAGCTATTGTTGCTGTTAGCCTCTGTTAGCTGCTGCTAGTTGTTGGCAGTTGCTGTTAGCCTTTGTTAGCTGCTGCTAGCTATTGTTGCTGTTAGCCTCTGTTTGCTGCTGCTAGCTATTGTTGCTGTTAGCCTCTGTTTGCTGCTGCTAGCTATTGTTGCTGTTAGCCTCTGTTTGCTGCTGCTAGCTATTGGCAGTTGCAGTTGGCGTCTGTTAGCTGCATTACCTACCTACCTACTCGTAATTGCTGTTAGCTGTTTTTTCTTTCTCTTTTTTTAGGTGGATGCTAAATTGTTAGACAAAGACATTTTCTCTGTAATACTGTAGGGTGTTTACCAGAGGTGGGACCAAGTCATTGTTTTGCAAGTCTCAAGTAAGTCCCAAGTCTTTATCCTCAAGTCACAAGTCAAGTCTCAAGTAAAGTCAAGCAAGTCAGAGTCCAGTCGCAAGTCAAGACAGACAACTTTCAAGTCAAGTCCCAAGTCCGAAACTTTGAATTTCAAGTCCTTTCAAGTCTTTTTTTTAACCCTCTGGGGTCCCGGGTATAATTGGCCGTTCTTGACTACTTTTGATTTTACTTCTATATTTCACTTTTAAAATATGTTTTTCTTGCCTTGTTTGGTATCATTATTTACAGCACAACCTCAAATATCTGAAATTTGAGTTATTTTTTTCATTTTGGTATACTATATTAGCACAGTTGATCTAAATTCAGACAAAAATTCCAGAATCCGAGTAGAAAAAAGTTATATTTTTTACATGTTTAATCTAATCATTTTCATAACTTGAAATGCAAATAGAAATTGTACATTTCTAAAAATTATGCGCAAGTTTTGCAAACAACAAAGTTATATGGTACTATTTACCTAAAAAATGCAGCCAAGGCCTCAGGCGTTTTTATATAACCATTTAAATCTATTTACAGAACAATCAGGTGTGCTGCATCAAATAAGAAGGCACACAAATTATTTGTGCCAGTCCAAAAATGTAGTTTGTGTTCAGTATAAGACAGAGGAGAACACCACAGGCCTAAACCCTGCAGGTCTGACAACTGGAGGTGCAACAGTCCAGTTTTCTATGTGGAGACAGCGTTTACACTGGAATCTGCCTTTGAAAGCTTTTTAGATCAAATATGAAATTCAGCAGTCTAACCGACACACAATACAAAACAATAACTACACAACAAACTAACTACAGCCTCCAAACACGCTAAACGTCACTAATGTCTCACATATGAAAACTCTCTCTCTCTTTTCTTTCTACTCGCCCGCTTTCCGTCATGGGTGTCACTCCTAAAACTTCCCTTCTCCCTAAACAACCAAATGTCACATGTTGCCTTATCATTTTTTTGATTGGCTGACATGGTAAACTCTAACACCAATAGGGAAGGGGTGTTTTTTCTTTTTCTTTTTTCACTCGCAAGTGGAGAGCGTATGCTAGGCTGTCTGTAGAAAACGCCGTTTTTGTCTAGCATCCCTGTTGAGAATAACCTTTGCAAATAAACAACAGCTAATAATACAAGATCAAAGTATTTTATTTGATGTATTGACATAAATGACAGAAGAAAAAGGCCATGTATAGCAGGACTACTCAATTACACACTAAGGTGGGCCAGATTTTCTAACCAAAAATTTTTCCCTGGCTCAGACATGCAAAAGTTAAACACGACCATACACTAATTGCAAATTAAACACAGTGATTTTGAATTGTGATGTGATGGTAAAATAAATATTTGTCAGTCTAAACTGGGTTAAATCTACGGGTTAATGATGGGGAGGAGACGGAGAGAGACTGAGTACAGCTACAGAACCCACTTTCTGAAACGGACCCTGCTCACCATTCACCGACAATTCTGAGCTAACAAGTTGCATGTTATTCTTGGATGCGCTTGCAGGACCGGATTTAAAATAGCATGACAAACATATCATACCTGTTAAAGCCAAACAGTATCATCAACGTAGCCGAAGAACATTTGCTAATAAGATGAAGTTAGCTAAGTCAGCTGTCTCATCGTAGCAAAAAGAAAAAAAAAAAGCACCACCTACCGTTCTTTATGCAACTTCAAATGTCGGACAAAGTTGGAAGTTGTTCCATCTCCGTCTGTGATTCTCTTCTTGCATGTTTTGCATATTGCATTTCGTTTTTTGTTGACTACTTCGTAGTTTATGTACCCGAAAGAAATTACTCTTGGAAGCATTTTTGGCTCGAGCGTTTTTGTTCTTGTTTTTTCAAATCTGGTTAATTTGATTGGCTGTGCTACAGCCCACTCTCACATACATACGGAGTGTGGTAAGAATGAATGAATGAATAAAGTGAATTAATGGTCCGCACTTTTTATATAATATGTATGTTAAATTTTAGATTTGGGTAAAATATCAAGTCTTTTCAAGTAAACAGGTTCAAGTCCAATTCAAGTCCCAAGTCACTGGTGTAAAAGTCCAAGTCAAGTCACAAGTCTTACAACCTTTTTTCAAGTCAAGTCTAAAGTCATAAAATTAATGACTCGAGTCTGACTCGAGTCCAAGTCATGTGACTCGAGTCCACACCTCTGGTGTTTACCTTACAATGTGAAGCACTTTGAGGCAACTGTTGTTGTGATGAGAATATAATCAAACTGTTTATTAGCAGGAAAGCGTAATTAAGTTTGCTTATACGGTTGCTTATAACCAGCTAATCAATGTAAATTTATGAGCACAACATTTTTTCTATTAAAAAAGCTGAACAAAATGACTACCTGTACCTTTAAAGAGAAATATTTGAAGGAATGTTGATGGTGCTGAGTCACTAACAACTCAGGGTCAGGCAGGTTCTGGACAACCTCAGTGAAAACCAACTTTAATGCCAAAATCTTGTAATGTTTTCATCTGGATCTCCCATATCAGTGAATACAGTGTGCTGCTCTCCCACTTTAGTCCTTTGAGGGATGAAAGAGTAGCAGATGTCCCTGTGTGATTCACTGCACCCATGAATTTTCTTGGGAAGTATTTCGCCAGCGTGGATGGGAATATGAGTGTTTGTGTTAGGGAGTGTAAGCAAGCTAGGACGAAGTTCAAAGGTCAAACAACGATGAAGGTTCTAGTCACAGAACTCTCACACACTGACTCACATTTTCACTCGCAGTGTATCTGCTTAGCTTCTGTCATCTGCCTACACAACCAGCTGATGCTGACAGCAAAGAGGACAGAATAGTAGTGACTAATGCAGAATAGTACCTGTGAGGCTGTTCAGAGATTGTTCAGGTCAAAAGGTCAGAGAGGTCAGAGGCTCCTCTAAACAGCAGCAGGCCTGGAGCTGGCTCTGATTTTGCTTACAGGCACTAAAGTGAGAGAGACCCTCTGTCTGAAAAGCATTTTGAAGGCAGATCGCCTGTTAAAGGACCAGAGATGACTTTAAAGTGAATATTTGTCAGCTTGGAAACTCAAGAGCTGAAGCTGACAAAAGTGAAAAGGCCAATATTTAGTTCAGTTTTGTTTATATGGCACCAAATCAGAGCAAGGAGCTTTATATTGCAAGCTAAAGACCCGACTGTTTATCATGCAGAACTCCACACAGAGTCCCGGCCAGAGGGCGGAGTCAAACTCTTCTTCTGCTGTGAGGCAACATGCTAACCACCACGCACCGTGTTGCCCATCTCTGTATACATATTAATATAAATATGCACAATAGAAATGTAATGATTATGAACTTGATGTGAAGTTGATGTCTACAACGTCATTGTAGCCTGAGTAATAAAGTGTGTTACTGTAACACATTCATTGAGTGGTGAGCGGGGTAAGGGGGCATTGTTGACTAATAATCTCAGTCCCTGTAATCCAGCTCAGACCTGGTTCATACAGACTGTTCTGCTTACTTGCACTCAGCCACAGTCTGGACCTCCATAGAATAAAGTCTGTCTACCCACCAAACCGGTCTGCTTCCATCTGACATCCTGAATCCTTTCTGGGTCGTCCCTCAGAACCACTGAGGGTTAAAAACAGTCCAGTCCACAGTGTGGCTGTTACGATAAAGTCAAACAGGAAAACAGGATCTGTGAGGTTTAGGATGGTTAGCTAGTGTTAGGCTAACATGGACACATTACCAGACCTGAAACCAGACTGAGACCATAGACTGGAGGCCAGAGGAGTCGCCCCCTGCTGGCCTTTGTAAAGAATGCAGGTTTAAGGCACTTCACCATTTTTAATCACTCCTTTAAATCAAACACCATCAGACGTGTCTTTATCCTGTCTTCCTTCTCTCTCCCTGACCGGTCGCAGCAGATGGCCCCGCCCCTCCCTGAGCCTGGTTCTGCTGGAGGTTTCTTCCTGTTTAAAGGGAGTTTTTCCTTCCCACTGTTGCCAAAGTGCTTGCTCATAGGGGGTCATATGATTGTTGGGTTTTTCTCTGTATGTATTATTGTAGGGTCTACCTTACAATATGAAGCGCCTTGAGATGACTGTTGTTGTGATTTTGTAAATAAAACTCAATTGAACTAAAAGTTTTAACAACCTCAGGTTGCCTAGGCTACAGCAGCTCGCCGTTCTATGTAATCATTATTTCAGATTTGGATTTGGTGGTATTACAAAACAAAAGTGCATTTCATCTAATTACCACAAACTAATTACATCACAGATCGAGTGAGCCAAGAGTTTTCCCACAGACTTCCATATGAGTTGCCCCCAGCAGTCCGTCAGAAACAATACAAGTGTGAAGCTACATCCACCTTTAACAGACTGACCAGCCTCAAACATGGTTGGTCAGTACCAAGAAAGCTTCCAGCCACAAAGACCTTAGATACTTATATGCAGATATATTTGTACACACTAGCAGTGCAGTATTATTTGTAGCTTATATAAGTTGTAAAAGCGCCGTCTTTCTGTGCATCAGCGTGCCTTAACACTTTTTCCTAACAGCAAACAATGCGTGAAACTCACTAATGAAAAAGTTAAATAATTCAGGAAAAATGATAATGTGCAGTTTTCGTGTCACCATTGGATCCCAAACAAAAGCTTACTGGTCTGTACTGTAGGTCACCGGATCTGCCCGACCTCACCACATGTGTGTCCTATAATCATTTCCTGTTTCTGGAGTTTCTCAAGTCCCTGCGTAGTACGGCTCAACGTGCCAACTATTACTACAGTTCTGGCTATTTACCACACGAGGTTCAAGTGTTTGGCAAGCCACTTGTCCTGCCAGCTGTGTGTAACTCTCCTCTTTCTGCTTATGCAAACTTCATTTCCAAACTGCAGCTGTACTGAGACGGGAAGTGTGAATGCTGTGAGACGATGAACATAAATGGCAGCACTTGATAGGAAACCTAAACAAATGTGTCACATGTGAGGAAACCTTCAAGCGTAAAAATGGCATCAGGAGTTTAATGTCAGTAAAACGTAACACGTCGTCACAGTGACAGCGAGTGTTTCCAAATTTGCCTGTTTTTAGTCTCTCCATCACAGAAGTCGTCATTTTGGACATTTATGGAGCCTTCAGATGTCGTCCACTTATTTCAAACTCTTTTCTTCTTCTCTTCAGTTGATGTTCTGTTAGAGTTGGACAGCAAACTGCTCGGATGTGTTAGCGACTGTCACTAAATAATAACTGGTAATAATTATGTTACATTGTTTTCACATGTTGGTTACATTTAGGTTGTGTGGACATTTACAGCGTCTTCCTGTTTCTACTGTCTGTCCCTTATTATGGATACCGTTAGCCGCGATGCTCCTGACGGTTGTTTAACTAAATCATCATTTCAGTTTTGTGTTTGTAAGATTACTGGAGCTAATCTGTGCAGGAACTCTCTAACTGCGGCTCCAGGAGCGTTTATACCCCTGGCTGGGAATAACCGGCTCACAGAGCGCCAACATTGATGTTTATTTTATAGATTGCTGACATCTGGGAAGAGTCCAGAACAGCTTCCAGTTGTGCCTCATCATCATCACCCTTGGAGCCCCCCACCCCTCACATACCCATCATTCCTGCCGCATGAAATATTGTCAATATGCATTCCTAAGTTACAACTGACTTCCTACTACCATTGGAAGCTTAGGCTGAAATTTGTCCAACGGTTTGCAGCCAACACCCACTTCCTGTTCTTCCTTCTCGTCCGATTTAGCCTTCAAAGTTTGGCTCGAGTAACAGAAGCTTGTCGAACCTGGTAAGTGGAGATACTTGGCATGGGCTGAAATGGTGAAAAAGCTGAGGCGACAGCACTCGCTTGGCGTTTCTTCTTCACATTGAGGAGCCACAGGTTGGGTCTTGCACCCCGGCCCTGCGACGATCCTTTTTTTCCTGGCCTGGTGAATGTGTCTCTGTGTCCTCCGTCCCCCTGCTGAGAGATTCCAGAGGCACCTCTCTTGGCCTCTCAGGGCTTCTGGGTCACTCGTTTGTCATTATGACCTTTGACCCCTGTAGTCCAGTGTGCTGGGAGGAATGTCGGAGATGTTTACCTTGGCTGAGACTGATGGTGTCCAGGTGGCTCTCTCTATCCCTCTCCTTCTTCTATTTTCTCCTCTCTCTGCTGTCGGCTGCTGAGTGATGTGAAGGTAGAGCGCCGCCCGGCGTGATTCCCGTCACGGGCGACCCACCTGCCTGGATCTCTAGCTGAGCTCAGGCACATTTGTGGACGGACTCTTTAGGTTTGTGTCAGAAAGTATCGGGATTGTCTTGACTGGAAGGTAATGAGAGAGAGAGCTATTGATTGACCCTGTGTCTGGGTTCGGTCGGAGAACGCACTCGTCCAGAGCTCCACTTCCCAGAGTTCGCCATCAGACAGCCAGCTGAGTGGCGTGGCTAGACAGAGAGGGCATTCAGTAATAGGTAATGGACCCCCACTTCCAGCTCCCCCCCGCCCTCCACTTCACCGTGGTGCCATCTATCACTCTCGCACCGGACCTTCCCAGTGGCTCCTTGCTGGGTCCTCATCTACTGGAAACTCTTGGAAAGTTTCCTGCCCCAAGGTTTCCCCCCAGCCCCTCTAAAGAGCCCATTAAACAGTGTTGTAATGCAAACAGTGAGTCCGAAGAGAGCGAGGGCCAGGTGTCGGGTGCGGAGGGGATGAGCGTCTAATGCAGCCATTACGAGTGGCGGCTAGGGTGGGTGGATTATCATAAAAGCATCTCCCCTCCCTCTAATGTGGACATGTCTGATCAATACCAGACTCCAGGGAGGGGGGTGGAGGGATGGATGGACGGATGGATGAAGGATGAGAGGAGAGGGAGCAGCTTTATTTATTAGCTCTGTCGCCACAGTGCGGGATGGCAGCGATGGGAGGAGAGTGCACGAGCACCACCGCGCAGTTTTTAGTCATATCTGGGTCATGTGACAACTTGAATTTAAAGTGCAAACCAAAGGAAGCTATTTATTTATTAATGAGCATGAAATGATTTAAATCCGTGTGTTATGAGACTGCAGCTAAACTGATGATGCTGAATTCAGGCCCCGCGGTTCGACACGCAATTAAGAAATCGCAGCTTCATTCTGGGCTAAAATTATAAATACTCCCATTTATTTGCATGTAATTGGTAAATAGAACAACAAATGACAGCTGTGAATATGCACTACAATTATTATTAGTTATTATTGCTGTTTTTCACAGTTCATCATAAGAACGTATTAAACATTATATGTAAATATAATGTTGGCACACTGTGGGCCACAATCAGGTTGCAAAGCAGACGCAATCTTATTGTTCTTCAGTCGGATTCAAAGTCTGATGATTTTGACTCAAAAAGAAAAGCAATCACGTCCAACATGTAAAGTAATTTAATTACATGTAATTTTATGACATAGAAAACTGTAAAAATGGTCAAATTGATTTTACATAATTGGAATCTCTTCAGTTTACATCCAGCATGTTGTCCTTGTACAGAGACCTGAGGGCTCGGAGGTGTCTTTGCTTTGCTGTTGATCTCCAGCTCGCAGCCCAGTGAAGGTTACACCTGAAGCTGGAATCAGACTCAGCACCTCCCGTTCTGAGGTTTTAATATCGATATATACAATTGGAGTTTACGCTGATCAGGTTAAAACATTTGGAATTGTTCTGGAGAAGTGGCAGGTTTTTGATAAATGGTGTCGATAAATTGGACACGGTGAGCTTTCACACTGTGAGCTGTATGTAACCCACGTTTTATCTTTAGTGGGCCGGAAGGTTTTGTTAATTTAAAGGTTTTTTTATTTATTTATTTTTCTTTATTTTACTGATAAAAGCAGACATTTCTATAGTAGAATAAAAAGAAGTTTTTTGTCATTTCATTGTTTTACTTTGGTGTAGACGGCCATGGGGAAGGACTTGTAAAACAGTAACAACTAAAAGTCCAAAGTTTAAGCCTTCTTCACATTTTCCAGTGTCATCCACTGGGCCACACTGGAGTCCTTGCTGGACTGATTCTGGCCCACAAACTTTATGTTTGACACCCGTGAGCCTGTCACTCAGCTGCTGTCCTCCTGGATGGGAGTGGATGTAAAGCAGAGGTGGGAAGTACTTTTGTTACTGTACTTTTTCAGGTATCTGTACTTTACTTGAGTAGTTTTGTTTCTGACAGATTTTTACTTTCACTCCTTTCATTTTTAAAACAGACATAATTTGAAACAGTAAAAGTTAATTTGAAATGCAGTGTTTCTATGAGCTCAGCAAACATCAGCAAACACACAAACTGTTTGTGTCACAGTGTGTTGCAGCTAAAGGTCCAGCTGCTGTATTTGACAGGGAGAGGAAAGAAAGAGCTAACTTCACTCAGAGATGGAGAAAGATAAGAAAGAAAGGCCAGGAGAGGAAGAAGAGAGCTTAGATTTAAAGGGAACGATGCTCATTTAAAGCTCACATATAAGTCCTCGTGTTTTTAAATCACATATTGATCTGTACATGTCACATTATGTGTTTTCATATCGTGAAACCTGCTGCTAAACAAACTGAGGCAGACTAACTGTGTTATTTAAAACCTGCATGAAAGTCCTCCACAGGGTAGTGCAGGATAAACAGGTTAGTTTGTTGCACTGTGATGGGTTTAAAGGTTCTCCCACCTGCTGAATCCCATTTTAGCTGTTTTTTCCCTGCTCATTTTCCTGTTTAGAGGAAAAGTCACCCTCTACAATGTAGGCAACAGAAAACAGAGCTATTGTTTTATTTTCCTTCCTTTTCCCTGCTCCTGTTCTGCCTAACTGAGCAAAGCTGAGTACCTGTATTGGAATTAAAATTCAGACTAACATGATTCCTACATACTAATTTATTTTATTATTGCATTAATATAACTTGAGGTTCAGTTTGCACAAGCATAGCAGGTAGAAACGTCCTCCAGAGAGCTACGTTTTATTTTCCTACTTTGATTTTAGAGCCGGTACTTTTTTACTTTTACTTTACTGATTCATTACTTCAACTTTTACTGGAGTATTTTTTAACACTAGTATCTGTATTTTTACTTTTGCCACCTCTGATGTAAAGGCTTTAAACATTCTGCTGTAAAGTTTTAACATGGGAGTCTATGGGGTTGGAGCCTCTGCTGGACGCTAGAGGAACTGCAGCTTTTGGTGTTTTTCGTTGTTAGCTTAGACCGTGATGTTCTTGCTACAGTGCAACGTTCTGCTGGGAACATGAACAGACTAAAGTTGCCTCTCAAATGTTAACAGAGAGTCAGAAGCACTGACCTCCAAAGCAGGATGAGTTCCACATTGTGAGGATGTACTGGAGATCCACCCCAAATTCCCACAGGAAACAAAGGACACGCCGCAAACGCCATGGTACACAGCTCCAAATGTTCACCGTCTGTGCCCTGATCGGTCAGATGTGCGTTACATGAACGAGGTCGTTGGTTTTCACGGTGCGGCTGATTTGACATTGCTGATAAATGAGTGTAGTCAAAGCTGACGACGTTTGGTGTTGGATTCTGGGTAAATTAACAGACTCATCCATTTTCAGACTTTCTATAAAAGAATTGATCTTCCAGTCTATGAATGTTAACGATCTCCAGCCTCACGAGCACCATTTGACATCAAATGTTACCTGCTATTATTCCACTGAAGAACATGTCTGGAGGACGGCTGCTTGTCTCGTTGCTTTACAGCAGACTGTTTAATGACTTTACCTGCAGGTGTGTCCCACATGTCTTCTGCGGGGATGTCCTCAAACCATTTCAGTGGCAGTTTGAGCAGACAGCCAGCTGGTTCGCATCAGTTTTCCTCATACGAGCGTGACAGGTTTCCAGAAACAGCCTTCCCTCAGCAGCTCTCATCTACACCCAGCAACTGAGATGGATCCGTGTTGGAAGGCGTCCTGAACGCTGGGCGGAAACGAATGTTTAGCAATGATGGCTGTTTAACGGCTGCACAGAAAGTTGGACTGACAGATAGATGGCAGTTGCAGCTGAAGTGGGAATGCAGGATGAGTGTGTGGTTTCCAGCACTGACAGTTGTTGTACAACAGCAGATCAGAAGTGCTTCCTATTGAACTTCCCACAGATGATGAGTCCCAGATTGTGTATAAAGGAAGCCTGTTTGCATCTCGGCGATTGTTCTCAGCGCTGCTGCTGTAATTTTTAAAAAGTGTTTATGCTCACCGAGCTGCCAAAATCAACTCGATATTTAGCCCACTCGCTGTCCGGTGGTGCCACCAGCTCGATCGTAAGCTTTCCAAGATTAGAAATGGGTGAAAAAATAACAACCGTGTGCCTCAGAAAGCCTCCAGGGCAGCTCCAGCGCTCAAGTCCCCGCTGGGAGCGATGATCACCATTGTTCCAAACACGCTTCCTCATTCGGTGCTGTGATGATGGTGAGCACTACCTGACATGTCCAGAATCTCTTGGAAGGGTTCATCGGGTTGGGATGCAATGACTGAGAAGGCCTGAGCATCTGATTCCCATTATCTTCATCTTCATCGCAGCGTTCAGTGAGTCTTAATGCTCTGTGGATGGAAGCATTTCATCCTGCAGAGACCAGGCCTCTCCCTGAAGCTCGACTGCCCCAAAAGCAGAAAAACGAGGCTGTTAGGTCAGTGCAACCATGGGTGCAGATGAATGCAGGGACAGCGAGCTGCTCCACCATGCATCACCGTGTCACGAAAAAAGCTTGGAATAGTTTAAACCAAAGATGTGCGGCGTGTTCTTTACTTCAGCTCATCGCTGTTCAGCCTCGTGCTTCGGTGCAGCCAGTCAAAATGTTGAAATCCTTTATTTTATCATTTTGTTTTATATGTAAACCATCACAAAGAATTAGATTTAACATTTATTAAAACGATAACCAGGTTGAATGAATATTTTTTATGGTTATTATGACATGAATGAGACACTGTTTGATATTTTATCTGTTTTTCATATATGTATTTGTAATCTTTGGTCACAGGTTATAAACCAGCTGCAGTATCAGTATTTACTCAGACACAGCAGCCGTGGGGCGGACGTCTATAAGTAAAGGAGCAGGGCTGCATCTGTTAGCGACACGCTCAGTCCCGTCACTGGATAAATAAAATCATGTCACAGAGCAGTGAGCTGGTGTCGGTAACAGGGCTGCATGCATGTCCTCAGAGACAACTTAGTGCAGAGTTACTGGGTTTTAAAAAAAAAAAAATGCTGATATTAAATAAATTGGTTTAAGTTATTAAAGGAAGGCATCAACAAAAATCACACAAAAATGGATTTATAATTTCAACTGTTATATTTCACAAAGACAAGAGAAAAGTGCAGCGTTTGAAGGGGCTCGGGAGCTATTTTATATATTAGATGATATTTTGTAACCACTTTTAAATTTTAGATTTACATTTTGTCTGTGGGTGGGTGTAATTTACACAATACATGTATGTTTAAGTGTTTTGTGTATGAATCATTTTCAGATGAACAGGTGGGGCAGAAAATGTGCAGTCCTTGCAGAAGAGCTCATTTGGTAGAAACACTTTGAAAAGGACGTTGGCAGAGCTGTCAGTGGCACAAACTGTGCACGTGTGAGGTGATTGTTTATTAATGTTCATCAGGAGCTCTGTCCTCAGCTCAGTGTGAATAAAAAGTATTGAATCATCAACAGTCAGAATTTTGAGAGCTGTTTTCCAGTTTCAGCCTGAGATCTGATTGTGGAGCCAAAATCTTACCTCAAACCCATCAGCCGCCAGCTGAGGATCATTTTGGAACTTATTAGCATGGAACAGGAAGTCTTGGCACAGATATCCGCCGGCTAAACCGGAAGTCTGTCAAGCCCCGAGGCTAATTCAGCGACAAGCTAATGGGCTGCCAGATTGAGTTACCACAAACAAAACTGGCAACCAGAAAGGAGGAATTCCTTTGATTTTGAAAAAAATGTCAGTGAGAATTTGTTTAATGAAATTTAAAAACAGATTTAAAATTGCTAAATTTTATCTGCATAGCCGAGTAATGCTAATGCACACACTGGAAAATCTGTCAGAATATTTTGTGTGTTGAAAATATTTTTCAGACTTTTTCTTTAATCAAGCCCAATTTTACCTTTTTTTTTTTTTTTTTTTTTGCATGCTGAATAACCGGATCTGACCAATCAGACCACTGCGTTTGGAAATATGTGTACTGGATATACTATGATTTAAGCTCACACACACACAGAGCTAGCTGCTGCTCCGCATCAGTCGGCTCTCTGAAATGACTCCTCTGCCTCCTCAGATGTGGTCACAGCTCTGCTAACGTGAGTTCAAACTGCTCCCGAAATATGTTTGAAAGCTTCGACTTCTGGATCAAATCAGGAAATCCTCCCTTTTGTTGCTTTCTCCTGAGAATCGGATCATCCAAAATCTCCGTGTCTGCCTTTTCTTGTTTGAAGCTTGACTTCGGTGTATGTCTATATGCATATATACCACATGACAAGTTTGCATCTGAAAATTCTGAATTTCACGTTGTTTATTTGCAACGCGCTTGTTGTGTGATGGCCTTTATTCTAGTTTTACTGCAGATTATTTTAAATGTAATCGAGGGTGCTTATAGAAAAAAAATCCTGCAATCCAAATTTTAAATTGTATTAAGGATTAAAGTTTGCATTATTAGGGGCGTGGCCTCTTTGACTGACAGGTGGATGGTGACACAGGTGGCTGTAGCTGCTAGCTTCACCTGAGCTTGACCTCTGCACTGTGTTTGTGCTGCTGAAGCCTTTTGAAGCATTTTAATGACATCATTTGACCAATAATATGGCTGCTGTGAGGTCACTGTACTAACAGACTGTCCAAGGAGGCGGAGCTCCAGTTTTGATGAAATTGTGGGTGTTATTAATTGTCACGCCACCCTCTTGTACAAATAAAGGGACTTCTTGCAGCAGAAGTGGTTCAAACGTATCAGAGTGGGCGATGTCACAGTGGCTACGCTCATGTTTTATACACAGTTTGATCCTTTCTCAAACACGTTGTGTGCTTCAATATTTTACTCCATGAAGAAACGAGTGGCGTCAGTGTGAAACAAAGGAGCTGAAATATGTGTGTGAGTTTAATTAGCGACGGAGGAAACGGCGACTGTGACATACAGTCGAATTAAAACATGAAATTCGTCATCTGTGCACAGAGCTCTGTACCATCAGCATCGCTTCCATTTATATTTACATCCCCATCCTCCACACTTTACTCACAAACTAAAGAGAGAAGAATATATTAATAGTAAGCACTAATACTCTGTGGTCTTGTGTTAACATTTCGAGTGCACTCAGTAGCTGGTGCTGCTTTCACTGCTGCTGTTTTATATAAAACCAATCTGTATGAAAGCCCTGCGCCTCCCACACACGTGAACAGCTCTGACCTCCCCTCATGCTGCATGGCAAAAGTGCTCTCCTCACTTTTTTCTTGTTACAGTATTTTCCATCTCCTTCACACACACACACACACACACACACACACACACACCTTCTCCACATCTGCAGCAGTAAACAGATCGCTCCAACATCTTCCATCTCCTCTCGCTTTAAAGCAGCTTTCTGCCTCTGTAATCCCGTGTGATTTACAGTTACCCTGTGAGCATGTCTGCGCTGAATAATGCCACCGAACGATGGGCAGACCTCGGCACGTTTGGCGTGGTGGTGGCCGGAGCCTGGTACTGGGAGTGTGCAGAGCACGGTGAGGTAATAGCTCCCCTCTTGGCCTTTTTTACTGTCAACTAAAGTGAGGAAAGGCAGGCCGACACTTGGATGACACACATGGCATGTATGCAAACACACACACACTGCTTGTCTTGCTGTGTTGGGGCAGGTTCTGCGTGATATGGTAGTCGAGATGAGAGATAAGACAGCACACTTGGAAACAACGCTAACCAAGGACGAGCTCCAAATACATCTAAAGAGGGATTTCAGTGCTGGTTCATCCGTGCAGGCTGAGTGATCCAGTTCTGTCTTCTCTCTGCTGTAATGGGACTAAACGGCGTTCACTGCATGTTGCTCTAAGCACCAAAAAACCTTCAGCAGTAGTGTCTTTGTTTAGAAATCATGACCCATCACTCTGAAGGTCCACAGACTTTGTTGTAAATGTATATTCTCTCTGCTGTCTACACCCACCAAAGCAAGGAAGTGTGCAGCTAAAATTACTGCAGTTTTATGTCGAAGGCATCCTTTGGCGTCTGCTCCATCGTGCTTTCTTAAAATTATCATGCACGCATTTAACTCTTCAGCGTGCAGCGCGGGGGCATTTCTGCCCAAATCTTTAATCCGACCGAGTCGTTTTCACTGCTTAAACCAGGAAATAAAAAATCAGATTGCAAAAGTTCCCTTTGACTTCCTGTGGTCTCCTGCTGCTGAGTTTGTCGCTCTTCACGGGGGGACCGTTATCACTTAGTGTCTGATAGCACCACAGCTGTGGCACGTTTCCTTGCGATTGGAGGATGTAATTCCAACATGGAGCTGCCCTCAATAAGTTTGGTAGACTTTAAGTCGTCTGGTCATCATTTCTGGAGTTTGCTGTGTGTTTATGATGTTTGGTTTTTTGGCCTTTGAACGCCACGTGGACGTTCACTTTCACCACATTCAAAGAGTAGGCAGACATCTTTACAGCTGATGGGGAAACGATGCTACGGGCCACAGGGAAGCCTTTTATGTAATGGCACAGTCATGGAAACAACAGGACATTGTTGGAGTCCTAAAACATGTTGTAGGTTACCAGATCCTTCTCTTTGAAGTCGGCAGGTTTTCATTCATTTCCTGAGTTAATGTGAGATTTAGACTTTTTCCAGTTTGGTTTTATGTACGTCAGTAAATCCCCCGCTGGTGAATATCGACTCTTGAAGCTTTTTAGCTTGTTACTCATTGTCTCTTTGTGGGGATTTTGTTGAAAAATATAAATATCACAAACTTTTGTGAAAAATGCAAAATCAGCTTTTTGTTCATGATTTTGTTTGATTCTAATTTCATGATTAGCCTGCAGAAACAACCAAAATGTGCACAGCTTTCAGGGTGAATATTCATTTCATATTTGATTTACTTGCTCCGCTCATATTTTCATTACTTTTGGCTCAAATTAACCCTGTTCCCCGAGCCTGGTTCTGCTGGACGTTTCTTCTTGTTAAAAGGGAGTTTTTCCTCACCACTGTCGCCAAGTGCCTCGTAATATTAAGCGCCTTGGCTGCTGTAGTGACTTAAATTGAGCTGAACTCTCCTGCTGTTCCTGTAAATCAAACACTGCTGTTTCAGACGTTGTTTACACAAAAACAGGACGTTTGGACGCCTTCCCGGGTTCAGAGCAGCTGTGATTTTCTCTTTCAAAATCAAATCATTTGTCAGCCCCTCAGATTAATTATCTAATGTTCAGCCGGAGCTAGGGCTGGGCGATATGACCCAAAATTCATATCTCGATATTTTTTAGCTGGAAGGCGATATACGATATATATCTCGATATTTTTTTTTAAGCCATAAGGTAAGAACAAAAAGAGAGTTCTTAGTCAAAGCTGTGTCCCAGATGTCACACAGGCACTTTTATTAACATACAGCATAGATGTACATGAAGACATTACTCAAAAATAAATGATCAGCATTTATTAAATAATAATGCTCCATAAATAAAATAAAAAAATGTTGTTTTGTGCATAACAAAGAGCTCACAATTGTGCAGTCAAAATGTAAACTAAAAGACGCTGAGCATAATAACAAAGACAGATTTCACAGCTGCTCTGTTCCCAACTTCTACTGCGTGACTGACAGCCTGGAGTTTGAAATCCGCTTCGTAACCATGTCTCTGAACAGGAGCCATTTATGGTCCTTATACACACACAATCTGGTAATATTACGTTGAAGCACAGTACGATCACTCCGCGAGGCTCCTCGGTAGCCGTAATGCTCCGACAATCCATCAAGCGGTGCAGCTCCGTAGCTTAGCAAAGTCGAACTAAAACATTTTTTGACAGATTGCTGAGCGCTGTGTATCACATAAAATCGGTTCGCGGTCATCAAGCACAACCAGAATTCATACAAAAGGCGCGCAGTCAACTTTTGAGAGAATGAAAGGATTTCAGGCCGTGCATGGCGTTAGTGCGGTTAGCTCGTTAGCGCGGTTAGCTCGTTAACGCGGTTAGCTCGTTAGCGCGGTTAGCTCGCTAACAAGTTGATGCCGTCCAGCCCCACGCACGGGGCGATCCGCGGTAACTCGTTAACGGAGATTTGCCGTGTCCATCTTGTCGCTGCCTGCAGGTGAAGCGATGGGGGAGGAGGGGGAGTTGTGTTCAGTGAAGGAGAGGCGAGGCAGAGTAACGTTGCATAGAGACAGAAGTAGACGAAAGAGAGGCAAACTTGCGGCTCCAGTATAATTATAACGTAACACAGACTATATCGATATAAACGATATTGCCAGATCTTATATCTCGTATGAAAATATATTGATATTTTTAAAAAACTCGATATATCGCCCAGCCCTAGCCGGAGCTGCATTTTTGTCTTTGATGGGAGGCAAAACGCTCAAAAGAAAGCGACTCCTGGGATCCCTCCTAATGCCTCGTGTCGCGTTAAACAAAGGCCGGTGAGTGTGTGATCGCGCCGGGTTTTTTGCAGGGGTTTTCTCGGCTCCAGCATGTAAAGAAAATGTAAAGGAGGGTGTAATGCTCTCCCAAAGCTGCTCATCTGCTGGAGCGCTCAGCCCCGTCCGCTCTCCCCTGCAGGAAGGCTAATGACAGACGTGTAAGTAGGCAGCGTGACCTGTTCTGCTGCACATGGAGTTTATTTGCTGCAGCTTCCACCTTCTGCCCCCGCGGCACAAATACATCTGCGGCGCTCCGGCCCTGGGAGCAGCAGCAATCTGACAAGCGGCGCAGACCTAATCCAGGCCAGGTCTGCGGCTGTGTTTGCTATGCATCCCCTAGGTGTGGAATAAATACAAGGCCGGTAAGCAGATCTGCCTGGACGACCGCAGGGGGAGCGCAGGGCTTTCCAGCCTTACGATACATGCCTTGACGGGATGTCTCTTATCCATATATGTAACCTCATAACACTCTGCGCTTTTCACGAATAAGAACAGCTTTGATCTCCTGTGGAAAGTAATGCAGTTTTAATGTCCAACTTCAAGGGCCATTAGCTGCATTTTTATCAGTTAGCGAGGCCGCTTGGCGAATTTCTGAATGTCGAGTGGAGCGGGTGTTGCTCGCCTAGAGGTTAGAGAAGCAGGTTTGTGATTGGAGGGATGTCAGGTTGAGCTCCTCGCTGGGAAGAATGTGGGTGGGGAAAGCGGATGAGTAAAACTCTTCCCTCCCTGCAGCGCTGCAGCTGAGCTACCTTTGAGCAAGGCAGTGAACTCCCACCCCTCTGCTGCTTCAGAGGGTCAGAGGAAGGAAAACGAGATTATTTGAGGAGAATGGCATCAAGAGGCGCTTCGCCGATGCTGTCTGCGCGAGTTCAATCTTAGAAAAAGGAAAAGAGTCAAAGCGTGCTTTCAGTTTCAAACCCGTCAGGTGGTGCCGCCCTCCCCGCCCTCTGTCTCTGCACAGGTAGAGCAGACCAGGTGTGCCTGTTTAAACTTGCTGTGTAATTTGTGGATTAGCAGATGCCTCTAATGGCTAAAGTCAGCAGAGCGTTCCCTCTGATGCAGAGAGGAGGAGGGGAAGAAAAGGAAAGGAAAAAAGGGCAGAAGCTCAAAAGTTACTCACACATCACTTGTCGAATTTCTCGCTGCTTCACTCTGTCAATGTTCCTGCGGTGTCAGCACTTTAAAAAAGCTCCTTTTCCACTGTGTGTTCATCGTTTCACACGGAGCTGAGCGGAGGTACGTCAGACTTCAAGCTGCAGTTGCAGGAGCTGGACTTGTGCAGCTTCTGGCTAATTTGTGGGCCCAGGTGTGGCCAATGACACACCTGATGTTTGGCCCTTATCAGGTGGACCCGGGCCCAAAGAAGACTGAAAATCACTCATCCCCACATTGCCACAGATACAGAGACACAAAAAAGGACATTTCATGAAATTATTCAGTAGCTGTTTAGATTAAAACGTCTGTATTTAATGGATATTGTCCTGCAGCTGTCTGAGGTTTGCATCAGCATCATCATGTCACATGACAGCGATGCGTACCACCTGTGCCGTCAGTTCAAGTTTTCACTGATGAGTTTTTATTGGTGTAGTTTTGCTTTTTTCCCCTCAGCCTCGTTTACCTGCACGCATGAGACCAGGTGAGCATTTCACCTGTGACTGTCTGTCTCAGTTACCCCAGTTAGTAATTAATAGTAATAATAAATCATCAGAGGTTCTTGGAATTAGTTTAATAACAGATTTAAATGAGATTATTTAAGCCATCAGCTGATGCTCACTGGGTCGATTAGACCTTAGAAAAGGAAAAGAGGAAACTGATGTAGGAAGTATTAAGTATACGTAAAAAGGTGATCTCACTGTGGTTTATTTAGTAATTCCTCTGAGAATCATCGGCTCACAGTCGGGATACATGTTTATGAGAATGCTTGCTCCTAAATATTCCTACAGCACACAGTGGCTGCTGGACATGGTTTAAATCTGGAGTTTACATTAATGTTAAACTTGAGGTTACATATGTGTGTGTGTGCATCATACTGCAAATGTTTAGATTTTATTATGGTGTAAGACTTGTGCTGTTATAATACAGGTGTTTCCACCTGACATTTGGCCCAGATAAAGGCAGCCACACTCTTCCAGTCCCACCAACAATATGGCCCCAAATTTTCAGTCTTTTCATTCAGATTGTCAAACTCTGAATAATCACTGTGCGACTCTCCTCCTGCCCGCCTTCACACCTTTAGACAAAGCTTAGGTAATGATATGTTTTCGTTATTCTTTTTGATTGCACAGCACAGCATCTCCTAAAAACAGAAGAGTGCTCAACAGTACCGGAGAGATCTGCCACCCTCGGCCCGAGGTGCACGCCTTCCTCGCAGTAGCACAGATTCGGTTTTCGCCATGTGCGGCGTCCCCCCCGTCTTCCTGAGAAACGCTCGGCGCAGACACTTACGCATTCCTGACGGCACAAGGCATAACTTGTTACGGAGGCCGTTCACAGAGCTGCGTTAAGGTGAATCCAGACGCACACACTGGGCTGTGTGCAGCGAGAGGGGCAGCGTTGATTTAGGGCATTACTCAGACGGAGAGGGGAGAGAGGGGAGAAAGGGAGAGTCTCCCCTGACTGCATTAGGAGAGCCTCCAGCCTTTGTGATTCCTTTTGATCAAATCTCTGTGAAAGATGAGTGTCATGCCCTCTTCCAGCCAGCTGTGAGGGGACTGCCCTGTGACTCTGAGGGGGGAGGCGTGTGTGTGTGTGTGTGTGTGTGTGCACACATGTGTGAAAGAAAGGCATGCACACCTCTGTGCGTGCACGTGTGTGTGTGTGTCTGTGTGTGTGGGATTGGGAGGGAGCAGGCAGCTCCTGAGGTGAGAATGCCGAGTAGGAGGATCTCATTCCAATCCCCTGTGCCCAGTTTCAACACACACACACACACACACACACACACACACACACACACACACACACTGAACATCTTGAGTAGTTTAGAGCGAGTCCGGCATTAGAGGAGAGAAAGCAGAGGAGGCGTGTGTCTGTGTGTGTGTGCAGTGAGAGTAAAAGCACAGGGACTTCTTCTTCTCTCTTTTTTTTGTTCGAGTGGTGGCGGCTCTGTGTGTGTGTGTGTGTGTGTGTGTGTGTGTGAGGGAGAGGAGCACATGTGTGTCTGCTGTTGAAGGAGACGCTGCTGGGTGTGATGGCTCTTTCGCGTTAGTACTTGTGCGGACAGGAGAGTTGGAGGCAGTTGTTTTGTGGGACTCGCAGGGAATGGCAAACTCGGCGGTATCCCTGGAAACATCCGACTAATGACAATGGCTGAGGTAAGAGCGCTTCGCCGCCATCCTCCGTGTGCCGCGGCTCGTCTCGCACATCGTCAGGACATGATGAACAAAGACGGGCTGGATGGAGTTGTGCCGACTCGGGTGACAGGCGCGTTGGGTTGTTGAATGTAGACGTTCAGCGTGTCCTGATCCTGTTACTGATCGGGCAAAAACAGAAAGCTGGTCTCGAGCTGATATTTAGGGTTTCTGTTATCACACAGGCTGTGTGTGGATTTTTACACTTTACTCTTTCATAGTAAAGAATTAATGCCAGAAAAACTTTGTTTAAACTCCTTTAATAAGTTTAAAAATGTGAAATGTTGGTCAAACACGAGCAGCTGTGCAGGCAGAGAGTTTAAATTCACATAAAGATGATTTTAAAGTTTTTGAAACTTTCTTTCGTGGCATGTGTGCATCTCTGACTCGCTCTCAAACACTTGATGGAGACGTTATGTTCTTCACGCCAGTCACCGACAATCCAAAGAGAAAAACAACCCGGATGAGTCGAATTCTGCACTTCATGAAACATGATTCACTTCTTTTGTTCGCCGTTTCTTCCTCTTAGATAATATTCTGCATTCCTCTTTTTCTCTTCTTTGAATTTATTCTAAGGTGCTTGATTTCTGAGGCACTGAGAGGCCTGTTTGTGTGTCTGTGGGTTTGTTTGCAGAGTGGCGTGGCCTCTCGCCGCCTCTCGCTGCCGGCCGGGTCCTCGCGGCCGCAGCCTGTCGGAATGTAATTTAAGAGCCGCCTAATGTTTTGTTGCAGCCATCATGTAACAATTAGCTGAGCTGTCTGTGTGGCGGTGGCGGCGGTGGTGTTGGTAGCACCTCTTCACGCCTGTGTTTGTGTGTGTGTGTGTGTAAACAGTTTAAACAGCGTGGGTTTATCCCCCGTTAGCGGTTTCACTTCCACATCGGTGTGTGTGGAAAACGATAAGTGAGCGTGGAATAACTGTTATTAGCTGAACTGTCTGACCTCATGTTTGAAATACGTTGACATAAATCAGCTGAGATTTGAGGACATAATCAGTCACACACAGAATAATAAAAAAGCCTTTACGCTTCTTGAAGGTGTGAGGAGCAGATTTATAGCTGCGACGTTCGCTTTTTATTTTACAGCAGAATAAAAAAAGTGGAAGACAAATAAAAACTGAGAATGTAAATTCTTAGTAAATTACAGCTATCGTGTGTGTGTGTGTGTTTGCGTCCACACACACGTTGTTCTGCTAACAGGTTGCTTTTCTGAGGAGGCCATTACACCGAGGCAGCGATTTAGATTTATTTGTGCGTGAGGCAGAAATGCGAGTCGATCGGCCCTCGGTGACTTTTCCTCTCGTCCTCTCTCTCTTTATGCCAGCTGCTCTCTCGCTCTTTCCACCTTTTGTTTCCCTCTGTACCTCCGCTGCTTTCTGCGGGTGTCTCTCTGCTCTCCTCCAGCGCTGCAGGGCAACAGAAAACGATTCACAGCGAGTGCCCCGGCCTCGCTTTGTGTGTCTTTATATATAATGTGTGTGTGTGTGTGTGTGCTCCAGCCTCATCAGCTTCATTAGCTTCACGATGGTCCATCCGTGAGAGGATGAGGGGCGGGTGGGGGTATCTGTGTGTATCTGCTCCAGCCTTTTACCCCCTTCAGCGTCTCCTTGAGCTGCGATCCGCCCCTCGTGGCCCCCGTCCTACCCCCCTAACACACACACACACACACACACACACACACACACACCGCCCCGTGCTCTGCGCTGCCACCAAAAGGCTTGTGAGGATTTGTCAGCCAGATGTGACAAGATTGTCAAGAGGCAGCGAGGAGAGAGGGAGATCTGATATTAATCAGAGCGTAGCTGGGAGCCAAACTCCCTCAGACTCGGTGTACTAACATGTTCCCCTCATTTACTCGCTCTGCAAGCCAAACACTCCCTACAAGTTCCTAACGGGGAGCCACGAGCACCAGGAAGCCAACCAAACTTTGGCTCGCCTCCTTCTTCTCCTTCATCTCTTTGTCTGTAGACAGGCCGCTCTTCTCCTCCTCTCATGGATCTGCAGGTAAAGATCTTTTTTTGTCTGCTCCAGTGTTCAAACATGCGCTGCATTCATGTGTGTGATTGATTGCTGGATGAGTTTGAAATAACGAGTGTTTCACGCTGTCTTTGGGCTGTATGGAGTCCTAATAGGCTCAAACGCAGCTTGTCACTACTTGCACTCGCCCGGGCTTTTCCCGGGTTTGTCTCCTCCCGCTCAGGACCGGCCGCCGTCTTCCACAAACACTTCTGCTTTCATTTAAGGGAATTTTAAAAGCTGTGCTGATGTGCAGTAAACCCTGCGAGGAGGCTGGACGGTCCGGCAGCTGAGGGTTTGTTTAAAGTTCACATTTTTGTGATTGTTCTGGGTGATTTTGTTTTTTTAATTTCTTATTGTCAGCTGCTTCCTCAGAGCAGGGAGACGAAATCAGAAGCTCGCGTATCCTAACCTCACTATAACTAACGCTTGTCATCAAGTAAGACTCAACTACCAGCTGTCACCCACACACACACACACACACACACACACAGGCTGTGTCCATGGTGAGGTCAGGTGAAGCTGCAGGTTTTGGTGCTGTGCTGGTTTCACTGGTGGGAGATAAGCGAGCGGTACCAGGAGCACGGTCCTCCCTCCGAATTCCTGACTGATACTGTGTGTGTTGGCTTCTATCAAATATTCATTACTCTGTGTGTGTGTGTGTGATTTTTATTAAACATGCATGAATGCTGCTGGTTAATTTCAAAGTAAAACTTGACAGTTTTCTGAATGAACAGAGTCGCGTTGGTCTGAGTTTTTTGTGACTAAACTGCTGCTGTGTCATTTTTTTCCTTCATAACTTTAATGTCTGAGAGATAAAATTATATTTGAGCATTTCTGCAGTTTTGTGACTGTTTTCTGTTTGAAGCCATATTAGAGAAGGAAAATGTCGTGTTTGGAGAGAAATTCTTACTTTGTCTGAAAATCCAAACTGTAAAATTTAATGATGTAAAACAGAAAAGTGGAAAAATAAATTCTCATGCCATCGATATGTGGATCGGATTTTTTCTGCTCAGATAAACAACATCAGTCATTTTAATTTGAAATAAAAATCCAATGACTGTGTTTCGTATTAAACGGCATTATTAATTTTTATGAATAGATCAGTTATAAACCAAACTGAACAGGTTTGAGGAGGATTTACTCGAGCAGTGTTTTTACATTTTATCTCTCATAATTAATCTAATAAGTGTCAGTAAATAGTGTTTTCTGAATAAACTGCTTCGTGGTTTGGATGTTTGTAGGCGCTCGTGATAAAATCCTAAAAATAATAATAATAAATGATGATGATCTTTCTTTGATTTGTTGTTTCCAGCGTGAAGGGGAGAAATAAATTCTCTCTCTCAGCTCTCGGTGGGTTCAAGGATGTTTTCGCCAAGAATTTATCAATTTACACAAAAAAAGTAAAGCTGAGGGATATCTGTGCCGAATCGCAGACGATTTCTTCTTCCCATCATGCACACTTCCTGTTTTTATCCCTTCTGTGTAATCGTCGCGTTAACTGATTAATGGCTGACAGTAAAATGTGATCCCTCGTACTTGGCCGTCAGTCTCTCCCTTTTCCTCGCGGCTCTTTGGCAGCAGTCAGAGTCGAGCGAGCTGCTGCTAATTGATTAGTTTTCCAGCGCATTAGTCCAACGTGTCCCCGTCCATCCCCGCACGGCCCGCGTCCAAGCAGCTGTTCGCTCCCGCGAGTCTCTGAGGACGCGGACATATTTTAAAGAGTTTATTTTAAACGCCAGAGAGGACGATGTCATTTTCTTTCTCTGTGTGTGTGTGGCTGCAGCAGTGGACGCACACATGATGTTCCAGCTTCTTCTTTTCTTTCTGCGTCTGGCCTTGAAGGCGTGTTTGTGTTTTATTCCACGTATTTTTAAGACGCGGTGGAGCGAGAAAGCAGATCTGATCACCGGGAAGCAGCTGCGTTTAAAGCTTTTAATAATTCTCATAAAAGTGTCAGTCTTTGTAACGGCGGCGCAATAATGTGTGCAGGTTAACCCGAAGCCAGTAAAATCCATTGAACCCCGCTGCTGAGTGTGGAGAGATTTCACATCGTCAGAGTATGGATGCTGTTTTATGGCATACTTACCTCCACCTCCTCCTCCTGCTTCTTCTTCTTCTTCGCCTCTCACTTTTGTCTTGTCCTACCCTCACCTCCTCTCCCTCCGCGGCCTCCATCCCACACACGGCCTCAAACTAAATGCTGAAACAAACCGGAAAGACGGCGTCAGAATCAGAGCGTGCACGCCACGAGGCTGCATCTGTTTTCACGTTAAAGATGGGAGCGCAAACATGTCATACGAATGTATACAGAGAGAACCAAGGCTGCATGGCTTCCTTTGATTCTGCATCATTCATGCACCTGTTTGTTTAATCAGCAGAGCTGAGGTGTCATCACACGACCTCGGGACACCTGAGATGTGGAGGAAAGCGCTGAGAGTGGAAGTTGATTTTTCTGTGAATGAGAGGAACTCGCATTAAAGTGTTCACGGTTGCTCACCCGGTGCAGTGAAATGAATGCGTCCCCTCCTGACGACAGCGCGCTTTCGTTTTGTCGTTTATTCGATGCCCCGTGCTGTCACGGTGCTAATCGAAGACGTGTAACGTGGCGGCGGAGGCGGGGGGTGGGGGTTACACTGTTGTACATCGGCGATATAAAGAAAGTGACACCGTGTTAACTTTAGCTTGAAGAAGTCTGACGGGGACGCATCATTTTGTGCAATTAGTCTTCTTGTCAGCGGCGTCATTGATGCGTGCGAGCAGCTGCCGCTTTGTTGTGACAACAGCAAAGAGAAAGGGATGGTGGCGGTGGCGGGGAGGTGGGCGGAGGGTTGGTGGGTTCTTCTCGGTCACTGAGAGCGGCGGTAGCAGTGGCCTGCCCCGCGCTGCCATATTTCCTCCTCCACCTCTTCTTCTTCTTCTCAGGAACTCATGAAGTGACTCGCTAATTAAGATAAACGACTCCAAGCACTGGAATGTGTGTGTGTGTGTGTGTGTGTGTGTGTGTGTGTGTGTGTGTGTGATTGAGATGTATATTAGGAGGGGCAGCAGCAGGAGGTGTGTGTGCACCCACAGCGAGACGGGATTAGACTAATTGGGCCGTGTTGGGTCTCGGCGCTCTGTAATGATGGGATTATGTTGCTGAGAGATGAGCAAAGGGGTTTTCACACCTCGCCGCTGTCCCGAGGAGGCCGCCGTGGTCCTCGGGAGGTAAAACCTAACATAAGAGGCCGGCGGAGAGGGTGCAGACGGGGCGGCAGACGGCCGTCACAGGGCCGGAGGCCGGAGCTGCCACCCTGCGTTCAGGTAGCTGCCGCCACCTTCACCTCGGGTCCGTTTATTCGTCCTAACGATGCGAGGTTACCACGAGGTGAAGGACGAGCCCAGCCTCAAGCGTAGAACTGACTAAACGAGGAGGAGGAGGCTCCTTACCCATCCGCCCACGCTCTTCCTCCTCGTGGAGAGGGACCAGGCTCTAGTGGAGATGAGCATGCTGCTCATGTATACTAAACCCCCGCTGATCATGCATTATAGATGCGGAGGGAGAGAGGTGGCGGAGCGCAGCCACCCCAAGGTTTTCAGCATGTAGCGCTAACAACAGCGGCTTTGATCATAAATCTGATGATGCGCCTCCGTTCAGATATGACTCTTTTTTTTTTTAGAGGGAGCAGGAAGTGGAGTCATTTTTAGTGTAGGGCTCCTCTCTGCAGGTCGCTGCACAGTCAGCAGCTCCTCAGAAAACTTGACTCATTATTGTCGTCATCACTTCCTGCATCTTCATCCCATTAGCTGAGGAGGTAATGGACAGAGCCCTCTGAACCCTGTGTGCGTGTGTGTGTGTGTGTGCGTGTGTGTGTGTGTGCACACGCCTCAGGCTGTCATTGATTGGTTTTGTGGTCCAGGTGTGTCCGACCTGCCTGGCAGCCCTGCACACACACAGAAACACACACACACACACACACACACACACACACACACACACACACACACACACACACACACACACACACCTGTGTTAACAGGGCAAACCACGAAGTGATGGGAGAGAAATCACCAAAGGCAGTCGTGGTCCTTCTTTCAGTTTCCACGGGCGACTTGACGGTTGTACATTTTTTATGTAGCTTTGTAAGAAGAGCGAAGCTACAACCGCACACACACACACACACACACACACACTCAGCACTTCTTTTTTTCCTTGACTGCGTACTGAGGTGGAGGTTTGTTGTCGGGGTTCCAGTTTCTGATCACGTTTGCTGATTATTATTTTTTTAATTTAATTACATGATCTTCATATGTTTTATGGAAACACTGACGGATTTTTAAGGATGGACATAAATTACTCTAATTACAGTAAATTACTTTTCCTGCACAAACACAAAAACACGTTAAACAGCATGTTTGTGACTCTGCTGATCTGCTAACCACATTATGAAAAGACGTCAACTTCATCATAAACCATCAGCCAATGATTCAAAGAAATAAAGACTAGAATAAAAAAATCACGATGCCCATACGAATCCAACAGCTAAACAATCGTCGAGCTGGTTTGCAGCACAGGAGGAGTTTGCTGCTAAATCGACCTGACGTGATCCCAAAATTATTTCTAAAAAACAGAAGAAGGTTTTATATATATGTGGCACATTAATATGTGCTATGAACATGTGAATTCAGTGTGACACTAAGCACAGGAAGGCTGCTGGAGAGCACCACAGCTCTCAGGTGCAGCGCTCACCTGGTTTCCTCTGCAGCCACCGCATCGCTGCATGGAAAAAAACAAAAAACTGCACAAATAAATACTTTATTATTATTGTTGTTATTATTACCACCTGATGAGACTCTGAGGGTGACTGACTCGCTGCTTACCTGGAATCTAAAAATAACAATACAAATGTAACAATAATCATTTTATTCACTTTGTCAGTTTTTCCTTCATCTTTCTTCTCATTAAAAAATTGCATTCACTGTAATTTTAAATGTTTTGTTTTCACAGTTTTGATAATTTTGCAGATTTTTTGTTTTTGACACTTTGAATATTTTTACTGCCTTCAACACCAAATATAAATGCAGCACTCTGACACTTATTATCAGTCAAAGCTGCCTAATTACAAACTTTAAAATGTGTTAAATGCTTTTTAAAACCTGCAGCTGATCGTCTCCATGCTCTGCTGCTCAGATCTGCTTTGGTTTTTCTACAGGTCATTTTAACCCCACACAGGTGTTAAATTACTGGTGATTTTCTGTAAGAAATACATGAAATATTTTTCGTTTGGTAATTTATAAAATTACAGAGAGGCCTCGACATCAGTCGTGTCAGGTCTTGATGTCAGGAATTTGGTGTTTCCGTTAGTGTCCCACATCCAATGTGACTAAACGTGTGAAAGGCCTCTGCAGTGTTTTAATGTAAGGAAAACTGTTCAAAACACAGGAAAAGAAAACCTGCAGTTTATCTGATTTTATCTGCTTTCTGTGTGTGTGTGTGTGTGTGTGTGTGTGTGTGTGTGTGTGTGTGTGTGTGTGTGTGTGTGTGTGTGTGTGACAGGCTATCTGCTGCACTTTGGTGAACTGTAACTGTGACAGCTTCAAGCCGGGGAAGCTGAAGAGGAGGCAGTGTGAAAACTGCAAGCATGGCTGGGTGGCTCACGGTAAGACGAGAGTTTATCGTTATTATCAGTCAGAAATCTTTGATTTAAAAAGCTTTCACACTGAAATCTGAATCTATTTATCTGTGTGCCAAAGAATCAAATTTCCAGTTTGCTGACAGACTCACAAATAAAACCATTAAAATGGAATCAAGAAAGTAGCTTCCTGTCTTTAGTTTTATTATTTTTCAGATTTACTGTAAGTGAAACGTGCAGCTGTGTCCTGTGAGACCATAAGATGTGAGCTGTGTTTAAATGTTAAATAAAGGAGAGCAGAGCATTGTTGAAGTTTTGAGCATGAGACGGATGCTGTGGTCAGGGAGATTTTACGACCACGTTTAAATTTAAACAGAGATGCAACATGAACCTGGAGTGTGGCTGCAGAACTGCACAGCATTGTTCACATGGATGTGTTTAAATAAAGTTAGAAAAGACTCTGACAGTGAGCGCAGTGATGACGCTGTCGCTTTTACAGGTTTAACTGTTTTTACAGCAGAACCAGGTTAAACATCAGGAACCGTCACAGAGAGAAAACCTGCGTGTAATCGAGTATCCCACGACGCACGACGACATGTGTGACCCTCTGCCTTCATTGGTGTGCGTGACTCCTGTTGTTCACGTTTGCTGACTCAGGAGAAAAAAGTGTTGATTTTAAAGATGACACAGAACCCTGAGCTCCTGTCTGCAGTACATCCCAGTTTACTCCTAGCAGACACCAGCTGAGACATCCCAGTTTACTCCCAGTCTGTCGTTCTTCCTTACATAAATAAGACGTTTCCAGAACCCTGCAGACACAATCGGTCTATTTAAAAGAAAATCGCAAACAGAAAATCAAAAAGAATTCATTTTTCTTGACTGAGGATTTAATTCACTAAATATTATTTATGCAGCTTTTTTTTTTTTTTTTAAAGCAAAAGCACGAAGTAAAAAAACCCAAAACATTCTTTGAAATCTCACAAAGGCCAGAAAAGTGTGATTTAAAGTAAGAGTACTTAGAGTAACGCCTGAAGGCTTTTTGTCCAGAATTGTCTCCGTCTGTTGGACTCAGATGCTGAAACACGAAAGCTCATCACTTTATTGTGATATCATCTGAAAATCTGGAGAACTGGAGCTGTTTTCTGATTTATGTGAACCGAACCTTTAAAAGTCATTTAGAGTCATCGCTCTGTGGCGCAAACACAGAGGAGCGTGGTGGACTAACAGGGCGACCGCAGCGGGATTTTAACGATCGCTGAAGCTCTGGAAGTCAGAGTTTACAGAGCGAGAGTCACATTTATTTCCTGTAATTATTCTAATGTGTCCAACACTCTGCATGAATCACCATCATTTTGTGTTCTGATGATTATTTCTGCAAAACAGACTTGAATGCTGCGTTATTTGCTCCAGTTAACATCGTCCTCCACCAGTAATACCCACTCTGATGTCATACACACACAATATTTTACTTTACACACAAGAATCAAATATCTCTGATTTATGTCCACACGTTCAGCGTTTCATTACTTTCATAGAGCACGAAGTTAGACTCCAGAATAAGGTTTCATCAAGTGAAATATCCCCGAAATCTAAAGCCAAATTTCTAAAGGACAAAAAACGAGTTAAAATAAAATGTAAATGACATAAAAATAAATAACTAAAGAAGTTCAATAAATAAAAATCTAAATAAAATGTAATAATACTGAATAAAAATAAACAAAATTAAGGTATTATAATAAAAAAAGCTAAATTAAAATTTTGTTAAATAAAACTTAAAATAGAAATTATATTTTTTTTTAAACAAAATAAATAAAATGATCGAAAGAATAACAAGTAAATTAAAAAGTAGTAAAACGATCTAACAGGAAATTGCTCATTAAATGAAACCAATTAATAATAATAAAGATTAAAGTTGCTGAGCAAACTGAAGTGCAGTGAACAGGTTTTATTTGTTGTCCAACATTTAATCACATAACTAATGAAGATTATTGTTTATTTATTTTTAATTCTTTTTCTTTTGTTCCTGTCTTTATTTGATTTGTTACATTTAGGCCCAAAGATTCGACCAATCAAAAATAGATTAATAAATGCCTGAACTCAATTTAATAATGCAAGCGGAGTGAGAGAGCGGACAGGAACGTGAAATGTGAACATGCAGTAGCACAAACACACATGCACCACCCAGGCGGAGCTGATTTAAACTCTGTAAACTCAGATTAATCTAATCTGCTCAAATGTGACCCCTGTGTTTCAGCCCTGAGCAAGCTGAAGGTGCACCACATGTACCAGAGCAGCCAGGTGGAGATCGTCCACTCCAACGTGGTGTTCGACATCTGCAGCCTGATGCTGTACGGCACGCAGGCCATCCCCATCCGCCTCAAGATCCTCCTGGACCGCCTGTTCTCCGTCCTGAAGCAGGAGGAGGTGATCCAAATCCTGAACGCGCTTGACTGGACGCTGCAGGACTACATACGAGGATACGTGCTGCAGGTGAGCACTTAGGACTGCAGAAACCTCGGCTGGTGTGCGCGACATTTCAGGAACAGTTTGACTGAACATGTTAGCGTTCAGCAACAATCTGCGGCACGACGCCACCTGCATGTGTGGCTGCCAGGAGTCAGCTCATCAGTCAGGGGAGCAGGGATTCGATGATCAGGTTCACAAAGTGGTCGTCGTTCACGTTTGAATAGAACAGTAAGTAACCTTGCACATTAAAAAAATGTGTGCCTGATGCACCTGTGGACACCTCATGAGTGACACCTGTGCTGCATCTGGCTGCAGCTGGAGAAGCTTCAGAAAGGCTCTGTGAGTGAGAAAGAGGCCTTCTATCGTCTGTGTTCATACATCAGTTTAAGGCTTCAGTTTAGCTGCCTCCAGGGTTTATCCTAAGCTAAGCTCAGCGCTCTTCTACAAAGAAAAGTTCTATAAAAATTAATTTAATAATTTTACAAAAGAAATCACGATGGGGGACGTTGCTTTTTTGCTGATAGCCACAGACTCTGCTTACAGTCGTATTCTGAGTGCATCGGTCTGTAAATGTGTTTTCTTCTGCTGGAGCCGTTTAACATGGGAGTCTATGGAGAGCGACTCACCGAGACTGGAGCCTCTAGTGGATGTTAGAGGAGGTGCAGGCTGATGTCTGACTGTTCACTTATTTCACAACAATCTGTGCATTTCTTTGTTAATCGTAACCATTTGATAAACACAGACATGTCATCTCTCACCACAACCGGTTGCAGCAGATGGCCCCGCCCCTCCCTGAGCCTGGTTCTGCCGGAGGTTTCTTCCTGTTAAAAGGGAGTTTTTCCTTCTCACTGTTACAAAAGTGCTTGCTCATAGGGGATCATATGATTGTTGGGTTTTTCTCTGTATCTATTATTGTAGGGTCTACCTTACAATATAAAGCACCTTGAGGTGACTGTTGTTGTGATTTGGTGCTGTATCAATAAAGTTGAATTGAATGTTAGATTCAATTCAAGCTGTTGGATTCAGTTTTGTTCTGGCCAAAATCTCTTTCAGAGAAACCTGAAATAATCATCTATAACTTTGTGTACTGCATGTTTTTTTGAGTGCATGGAGGAGATGAGCATCTGTGAGGCAAGAACGATTATTTCCGATATTATTGGACGTGCATTACGACGCAAGATCAATGCATATTTTTAAATATCACGCCTTCACTTCCTTCCTGTTTTTCCAGCATTTTGTGGACTCAGGTTGTGTTCAGACTCAGATTTTTGGCCGCCGCAGTGACGAAAAACAAAGTTAAAACACTTTCCTGGATAGACGTGTGAGCGGGACACCTGAGAAACACCACCGCGGCCTGGAGAGTACTTGAAGGGATAGACTGAAGGAATTTCTGAGGATTGCGAGGGAGGAGGGGGAGGGGGTGTCAGGAAATCATGCCTGACGCCAGGCAGGAAAGGGCGGGGGTGTGCCGCGGCAAAGCGATGCCACAAGCCGGTACCCCGCCGAGACGGTACCACCGGGCTCGGGGAGGTCTCCGAACTGCGCCCGGTACATTTGTAAACATTATGTCTTTTGCTCCAGATTTCCTCTCAAGCCGGCGCCAAGCCGGCCGTGTCCGAGGCTGCAGGCGCCGTGTCAGGCGCGCACACAGATCTCACTTCGATTAGTACATCATCAAGTATTCAAGCTGGGCTGCGTTTAATTCATGTTAGCTCATCTAATGGCGAACGTAGAGTCAGAATCCTCGACAGGCACCCAATGAATGCTCTGTGATGAAATATTAATCGCGGTTATGGCACGAAGCCGCTCCTCACTTTCAAAGACCCCCAAACTCACATGTGATTACAGCCGGGCTGAGGGAGAGAGGACCCGCTTGATCAATGCACGGCGCCTTCTGCTCACCCCACCCTCGCCGCAGATATGTGTGTGTGTGGTATGTTGTGCACGTATTTATTTGCGCTCGCCTTTGGGAGTGTGCGCGTGCGTGTGTGTCCTGCCGATGCAGAGCAGGCACATCCACATGATTTAAATGAAGAGAAATGACCTGCGAGATGAAGCGCTGCGTGTCTGCGTAATGAGCTTTCTCAGGGTTCTGCGCTGCCCGCTCGCATTAACACTCCATCTGATTCCTTTATTTAGCCGCCCTGCCAATCTGCTTTATAAGGTGTGTCGTGCAGCCCACTGTGTGAATATGTATGAGCAAACCAGCAGACACTTTTAATGCCGATGATGAAACCGCTCTCTCCTTTCTTTCTCCTACTTCCCCTGCCCTCTCCTCTCTTCTCTCTGCAGGATGTCGCGGGGAAGGTGTTGGACCGTTGGGCGATCATGACGTTTGAGGAGGAGATCGCCACGCTGCAGCAGTTCCTGCGTTTCGGGGAGACCAAATCCATCGTGGAGCTGATGGCTCTGCAGGACAAAGAGGGCCAGGCAGTGCTGGTTCCCAGCACCCGCACCAACTCCGACATCCGCACGTTCATCGAGCGAAACACCCCCCGCACGGCTGCCAACCTCTCCGCGTCCAAGACCGATAAGCTGAGCGGCAACAGCATGCACCACTTCGAGAACTTCATCAACAGCATGGCCTTCATGCTGCCGTTCCAGCTGCTCAGCTCTGTCCCGGCGCCGTTCCTGGGCTCGCAGACAGGGGCGATGCAACAGCAGCACCAGCAACATCAGCAGCACCAGCCGCTGTGCCGCGGGCCGATGGAACAGCAGGGCCAGCGGCAGGACGTTCAGGGGCGGGATGGTCTGCTCAGGGACAATCACCCCTCTCTGTCGCACCCGTCAGAGAGCACGCTGCTCAGCTCCGGTGCCATCTCGTTCACGGCTGACCTCGACCGAAGTGGAGACAAGCCGGTGGACGGCCTCTCCGCCGGCACGAAGATCGAGGCCGAGGACTTCTCCACCAGTGACAATTACTCGGACGGGCCCTCCACACCGTGCACGCCGTCCATCAGCTCCGACGTGACCCAGATGTCACCGGAGAGCAAACTGCGCTCGCTGGACAGAAACGGGAGCGGTGGCGGCGTCTCGGGAGGTGTCGCCGGAGGAGGCTCTCTGAAAAAGGGTCGTGTGTTTTGCAACGCCTGCGAGAAGACGTTCTATGACAAAGGCACGCTGAAAATCCACTACAACGCAGTGCACCTCAAGATCAAGCACAAGTGCACCATCGAGGGCTGCAATATGGTGTTCAGCTCGCTGCGCAGCCGCAATCGCCACAGTGCCAACCCAAACCCGCGCCTCCATATGCCCATGAACCGCAACAACCGCGATAAAGACCTGCGGAGCAACTTGTCCGCTGATGAGAGCTCTCAAGGAGAGAAGAGGCCTGAATACGGCACCCCCATCTCCATCTGCTCTGCAGAGAGCCAAAAATCGGTGTCCAGCTATATGGTGAGCCACATGGACTCTGGCTCCAAGCTCCACAGCAGCTCGTTCCCCAGCATGGGCCAGAGCGGCATCCTCTTCCCAAACTTAAAAACAGTCCAGCCAGTCCTGCCTTTCTACAGAAGCCTGGTAACCCCGGCTGAGCTCGCCAACACCCCGGGAACGCTACCCTCGCTTCCTCTGCTGTCCTCCTCTGTGCCCGTCAAACCCATCACAGCCCCCGAGCCCTGCACGACTGACCCGATACCAAAGAAAAAGTCTCGCAAGTCCAGCATGCCAATAAAGATAGAAAAGGAGATGGTGGAGCGAGACGAGCAGGATAAGGAGAGCAGCTCCGAGGATGAGGCTCCCTTACACGGCAGAGACAAGGACGAGTGCGACGGTAACAAAGAGGAAGGACGTCTGTGCACAAGACAAGCTGGGGAGGAGAAGGAAGCCAGAGAAGCGTACCAGGGCAAAGACATGGAGAGAGAGCAAAGTTTGGAGAGAGAACTGACAGAGAGGGCAGACAAAGACGACGGCTCGAGGCTAGCCGAGACTGGCGTCATCACCTGCGCGTCCTCCCCCTTCGAAAACAGGCTGATGGACAATCACTGTGACGACAGCTCGCTCTGCCAGGACCCCGACAGCAACACAGAGAGGGAGGACCGCGAGCACGCCCTCAACAAGATGTCAGAACTCAAGTGGGACGACGGCGAGCACAGGCTGACGAATGGTGGCGGCCTCCAGCTCATAGAGAGGGAGGCGTCCGATGGCTGCGGAGATGACTACGGAGACTCGGGGTTATCTCACCTCGATCCCGAAGCCGTCCTGCCGCACCACTGTGAGATCTGCAGCAAGAACTTCAAAAACCCCTACAGCGTCAAGATGCACTACCAAAACGTCCACCTGAAGGAGATGCACATGTGCACGGTGGACGGCTGCAACGCCGCCTTCCCCTCCCGCAGGAGCAGAGACAGGTGAGAGGAGCTCGATTTCTCCTCCTGACACAAGTGCACGTTTGAGTATTTTAACAGTAACTTAAAGTCATGACTCCAAAGTTCTGCCTGCATGTCTGTGCAGCACCACGTCAGGTTTCTGTATTCATGAATCTGTAGGAAAAATTAAAAACTGCATCTGTTTGCACTGACGGTGCAGCCGCAGCTGAAAATGCATCTGCTTTAACAAACTGTTTCCTCGAGCCTCGTCAATCAAAAACAGAGTCAGGCTTTGGCGCTCACTGCTGATTCCCTCACAGGTTAAAGACTGTACGTGTGTGATGACAGCCCGTTCTCATGCTGGCTGCGTCTCACAGATACAGATCGATCCATTTGTACTTATAAAGCACCAAATCACAACAGCAGTCGCCTCAAGGCTCATTATAGTGTAAGGTAAAATATCAATAGACCATCAGATGACCCCCTGTCAGTTAGCATTTGGTGACAGTGGAGAGGAAAAATTCACAAACAGGAAAAAACCTCGCCTGCTCCAGATTCAGGCTCTCGCTCTTTGAAAGGGGACAGTTCAGCATCACCATAGCGACAGAACAGCAGTGTGACCCCTGCGAATCAGAACGTGTTAAAAAGGAGTTTTTCTTCCCCGGTGTCGCATACTGCTTGCCCGTAGTCGTCCCTGACTGTTGGGTCTTTACTGTATAAAGCGACCGTTGCTGTGTTGTATGTTGTGTTGTTTTGGTGCTATATAAATACAGCTGAATTGAACTGAACCTTCATCAGCTAATAGCAGTACTAATCTACATTTCGGAAGGTGGTTCTCAGATACTTTGTACCCAAACCACTCCACAGGGCTAAAAACGCTGCCCTGTCTTAATGTTTGTGGAAAACAGCCACCGTGTCACCTGAAATCTTGTCACCTTGTTTTAATTATATTGTTAAAGACACTGAAGACACTTTTTATCCGAACCTTCCAAAAGTGATCCAAACTCTGATACCCTCCTCTCTCTCAGTGCGATGTGCACTCGGATTCAAACGGACGCTCATCACTCTTTGTGCAGCTGCAATAACAATAAATGTTCCAGATGAAATTTTGAGGTAAACAGCTGTAAACTGACTGAAACACTCACAGTGTAATGTTTGTTTTTCACCCGCAGACACAGCGCCAATCTGAACCTGCACCACAAGCTGCTGACCAAAGACTCCTTCAGCCCAGCCAACGCCCTCTACTCTCACTCCTCCCTTTGTCGAGACAGAGACTCTGCCGGGCTGGAGTACTTCCAAGAGCAGCGGGACCGAGACCCACCCCACCGGGACCCGAGCGGCCAGACCTCCGTCATCTTCCGAGGGCACAACCGCATGGGTCTGGTCTTCCCGATGAGCAAAATGTCCACGGCTCTGGACAGCACTGAGGCGTCTCCGGTGGGAGAGACTCAGGGATTGGGAGGTGGGGAAGGCGGTGTAAGTGGGGAGGATGGGGCAGTCCTGGACCTGAGCACCTCCTCCTCTGCCCCGCCTCGCGGCAGCGCTCAGTCTTCCTGGGACTCAGACGGAGCTGGGAGCGAGGAAGGGGAGGGGGCCGAGGAAGACGAGGAGGAGGCGCTCCCCGTGGAAGACAGCGATGAAAGCTGCGATGGGATCGGCGTGGGTAGGCCCGGGGGCGACGAGCTTCCGCTCGAGGGGGGAAGGACCCTGGGCTGTGGTGAGGGAGGACAAGGAGGGCTTCAGGGAGGTGGGGGTGGATCTCCAATAACGTGCCACGTCTGCCAAAAGGTCTACAGCAACAAGGGCACATTCAGAGCCCATTATAAGACTGTCCATCTGAGACTTCTTCACAAGTGTAAAGTCCCCGGCTGCGACACGTCGTTCTCCTCCGTACGGAGCAGGAACAGGCACAGCCAGAACCCGAACCTCCACAGGAACCTGGCTGTTAGCTCGGGTTCCCCCATGGAACAGGAGTAGGGCTCTGACCTCAAAGGCCAACATTTACTTTGTCCAAGTTGTCCTTTTGTTGTTTTTCCTGGGCGCGTAATAAAGAAGGCTCACCCGTTAGCACTTTTGAAACATCACGCCATCATTCATCCGTTACTTTAGGCGAGAAAGGGACGAGCAGAGAGGAAACCAAATTCATTTAAAACAACCAAAACCTGCACAGGTCAGCCAGTTGGTTTCAGTGTCGTGTCGTGCTGATTTATTTTAAATTGGTTTGCCTTTGAGCCCTTTAAAAAAAAAATCATCCGTGTGGACTAAAGTTTTCCTTGTGTTGTCGAATCACGGAGCCGTGTCCTGCAAGTGTTTTTTTCTCTTCCAGTGTTTCTGTCGTCGGACGTCCACGTCTGCCCCGTGAAGCCGTAGTGAAGTAACTCCTACACTCGTCATTTCACTCGTTCCAGCAAAACAGTCTCTGTTGAAAAGCTATTGTGTTGTGAGGTAGAACAATAAGTTATTGTACGGTGTTTCTATGATCTGTCTTTACTGTTCTCTTTGTTGCAAACTGCTAATGTTGACCAAAGATTTTTCTCAGTTCACAGTTGTGTGTGTGTGTGTGTGTGTGTGTGTGTATGGACCCTTCGTGTTGTGGGAGGGGTTATGCAGTATTAAGAGGTCCGCCCGGTCTTCGCTCACCTTCATCGTTTTTAACAGCAGTATTCAGGCGTGGGCGTGGCCTAAAACAGTAAAATATATAGAAAATGTTGACTGAAAAGGTGAAATCCTGTTTTTTGTTGGTGTTTTTGTAAAGAAATGTTCTCACGCAGCCAGACTTGATGTTGTTCGCGTGGTTTCTTGCAGTAACCTCACCGACTGGACAAACGGCAGAAAGATGCCACCTCTGGAGGCAGGAAGGATGTACTGTGAAAGAGTCAAACACTGAGAAATAATCATGAAAAAATGCAGTTTCTGAATCTGGCCCCTTCCCCTGAGCACACCTTACACAAAGAGCCGGAAACAAAATGTTTGAGCTGTAGATTCTGTGAATAATTTGTTCTGAAAGACACCAAAAGAAAAGAAGCTGTGTAAAATGGAAGAATTTCGCCACTAACATTACGTTTCTTTACGTGAACATAAACACTGTGTTGTACATTCCTGATTTCACCATGGTTTACTGTTCTGGTTTTGCTCGGTATTCTGCATATTTCCTTTCAGTCTGTATTTAAACGCGTGACTCAGATTTAAGGTCGCACTCGTTTGTTGTTTGGATTCGTTCATATTAAAAAAAGAGCAAAAACCGAGACATGTGGATAGATGTTCATGTTTCTTTTGAATTAATGTTACAATATTCATTCAGTTTAATAAAAAGCCATATGTTTGCAAGACTCCAGTCACTTATTTTGAATTCCTGCATTAAAAACATGTCGGTCTGTACGCTGCACAAAACTTTTCATCAGGTCACTGAAAACTACTGTTAACGAAACAAAAGATTCAGAGCGTCAGGACACTCTCAAAAGTCCCAGAAATATTTCTGTGTCATGCAGTGATGCAACTCCGGAGTTGAAGGCAACCCGTGCAGCTTGTTAGCTAGCTACTCCACATCGACTGCCGTCTACGACGTCCTTCGGTTATGACGGGAAATCTCTGAAGAAATGAAGAAATAGTAGCAAACTTTATAGTAATAACCAGGAACAAGTAATTAACTGTAAATTATGTTAATTCATGTAATAATATAAAATCAGAAGAAAAAAACTGAGTGTGACTTTTTTGTCTGCATTAAATCTCAGCTAAATATAACATTACAGCGTCCACTGTTGGACACATATAGACTAAAAATGCTCGTAATTTGTGGACACATGTAGACGCTGCTCTAGTGTCGCTTTAACACTGGCGGTTTTGCAGTGTGTCCAGTGTGTGACTTGTAAACATTCAAAGATTGAAAGAGCTGTTTTGTGGCATGTGGCTATGAATACAGAGTGAGAGCGCACGCTGGACCAGATTCATGAAGCCTGTTTTTAGGCTTCGCTCTCCTGCTGACTGTTGACGTCTGTGTGATGTCACAGCTCAGCTGACAGCAGAAGCAGAGGGAAGGTGGGAGACTCAAAGAAACTGAAAAGGCCAGTTTAAAATATAACAGCAGCTCTGAAAAATCATTTTCTAAGGCTTAATGGTGAATTATACAAAATAAAGTGTTTTCAAATCACAACAACAGTCGACTCGAGGTGCTTTGTATGCTAAAGATGGTTACAGATACAGCGCTTTTCTACTCTGAGTACTCAAAGTGCTTTTCTGTCTACCCTTCACACACAACCCGGGGTCAATATCTTGCCCAAGGATGTTTGGCATGCAGGCTGAAGCAGATCAACCATCAACCTTCCGATTAGTAGATGACCTGCACTGCCTCCTGAGCTACAGCCACCCCATAAAGACCCTAAAATAATACAGAGAAAACCCAATCAGATGACCCCCTGTGAGCAAGCACTTGGCGACAGTGGGAAGGAGAAACTACTGTTTAACAGGAAGAAACCTCTGAGAGAGCAAGGCTCTTTGTTTTTTGCTTCTCCTGTGTAAAGCATCCTTGGATTTCTTGAAAGGTGCTATAACAATCTAACATATTATTATTGTTATTATTATTAATACAGACAGTATCAGTCTATACTGTTTATACAAACTAACAGGAAAAGCTACTTCATTTCATAATGTACATTTCAATTCAATCAATTAATTTAAGGTCATTAAAACATCTGATCTGATGCACTTACCTGTCCGACTGTCCACCAGCTCAGGAACCTCAGGAGGATTTATATGTATTTATTGTTGTTGTAATTCACAGTTACAGTAGGATTGTTCTTTCTCCACCTTGGTGTCAGATGGATGACTGTATATCTAAACTCTTATTATATCATACAGCACACAGCAGCACACTGTGAGATAAGGACAGAGAACTGTGTGACACGCTGAGATTTGCATAATAAATTCACTGTAGTAACTAATTACAAGGAACATGAATATTAAATGTGTTTATATGGTAAATGGTAAGTGGCCTGCATTTGTATAGCGCTTTACTCAGTCCCTAAGGACCCCAAAGCGCTTTACACTACATTCAGTCATTCACCCATTCACACACACATTCACACACTGGCAATGGCAAGCTACATTGTAGCCACAGCTGCCCTGGGGCGCACTGACAGAGGCGAGGCTGCCGGACACTGGCGCCACCGGGCCCTCTGACCACCACCAGTAGGCAAACATGGGGTTAGTATCTTGCCCATGTTATATGTATAAAAACAGACACGTCTAAACATAAAAACTACAGTTAGAAACATGCACAGTGACCTGTGTTTTAACAGCAGATTTCTGCACATGCTCTTACGCAAACAGTGGAAAATATATTTGAGTTTGAACTTTTCCTAAGCAAGCACACGCGTCCTCATGCTAGTGCACTGAATCATCCGAACATCACTGACAGTCATCTGTCCTCCGAAGGTCTTAAAATAAATTTATCACTGAAATTTCTTAAAGCCTGAAATTCTATGTTACTACTGAAGCCACAATGAAGAAAACTGGTAAGTAGAAAATTTAAAAAAACGAGTCAGCTGTGTAGAACGCAAATAAAAATAGAAATCAATGACTTACAAATGTCATAAACATATATTTTATTTACAACAGAAAATATATAAAATGTTTCAACTGAGAAATTTTACTTTGAGCTCATTTTCAATTTAATGTAACATGTCTCAGAAATGTTGTTATGGAGCAACAAACAGCTAAAAAAAACCCCGTAAATAGAAAATAGAAACAGCTGGAGGAACAGGTCACATGACCACGTGTAAAAGGAGCGTCGTATAGATGCAGAGCTTCTCAGAGGTAAAGACGGACAGATGACGTATGAGGATGTTTGGTGATAGCAGCTGTATTTCAGTGTAAGGAAGGTTTAGTCCACTATGTTTGAAGCTGAGCTGACTATGAACTGTTAGTCGGTAGGTCTGCCTGTCCACATGTCAGATCCTCCTTCAGCTTTGCCACCATGTTTCTGTGGCCGACCTTGTTTGTGTTTTCCAGGCGATGCCCATCCTGGAGCGATCCGAGGACATGCCCGAGCCGCTGCGAGCACTTTGTCTGTGTTTAGAGCTCTCTAGTCGACTGACTTTTGGCCAGATGTGGCATATTTTCTGAGGCATCCATTGTGAAAGCTTTCAATCTTATGTCACCTTTCAAACCATAGAGGAGAGCACCGCAGTTTACAGTCTGACCTTTGTTCTAAGGCTGTATTGCACGATATGAACTTTACGTGGATAAACTGTACAGCTGTGAATTCTTTGCTTGTCAGCTTGCAAAACATTTTATATGGTTTGCAAGCAGAAGCCAGTTTGTCAGCTCTGCATCATCTCCAGCAAATGCAGAGGTATCGTATGAACCCACCAACGCCAAACGTGTCAGAGCTTGTTGGGCTCTAAACCTGAGCTCTTTACCACCAGGTCAGAGACACCTCGTTGACTCACTGGTTACCTTTACTAATGAGCTCACCTGGTTTCACATCACCTATAACAGGTGGAGGACCTACCCTTGGTCCAGTATCAGTGATAATTTCCTTTTTGGTTCCCCTTCGTTCATTTCTTCCTTTCACAGAATTAGCTAACGTCAGCTAATTCTTCCTTTCACTCAGCTGTCAGTGCAGATAAACCAGGGATGACAGGTCCTTTCTGTCTGTGGGACATGTGCCGTCCTGCTCAGCTTGCATAACAAACTTGGGGTCTTTCTGCGTTAGCCCTGTGATTGACTGTTGACCTGTTTGGGTTTACCCCACCTTCCACCCTCTGACAGCCCGTCCAGCACCCTGAGCAGATGATGGATGGTCTCGTCCCCTTTCTTTAAAGAAGCACACTCTGAAAATGTCACATTAAATAAGTAAAACAGCCTCAGATGTTAGTTTTTTGCACGGCTCTTTGGCATCATAACTGTAAGAAATGAATCCTGCTGAGAGCTCAGTGATGACTTTCTCCCATAATTTAAAAAAACAAATCTTTTTACTGGTGATCTGGTTTCTGTGTACGTCCTCTGGTGTAGCTGTGGATGCTGTGGGTGATGTTACTGTAAATCTGATGATGATTCAGACCTCTAACTCAAGTGAAGGTATCAATTCACACTCTTGTGATGTGAGACACTATTAAGGAGAAAATACAGCTGTGCTAAATTGGACTCGTAAGCAGGCCGGTAGTGGCCCCCGGGCCATATGTTTGACACCCCTGAACTAAACCATCTCTGTAACGGAGACGAGGACTCGCTGGATGATTTAATGATGTCAGGCAAATGCTTTCAGCTGTTTTTTTTTTAAAATAAGGCTTTAGAAGTGATATGAGGCAGGTTATCTTTCCATCAGGCCTTGCTCACAGGTCAGTGAGGGGCGTGGCCTGCAACATGACTGGGGTCAGGTCAGCCTCGGCTTGACCCTTTCACTGCTACGCCACCCAGACTTGGCGAGCAAACAAAGCAAACACAAACGGCTATAGACGCACACACACAGGTGACGGGAACACGACAGGTTTTGTGTTGAAGTTTATTAATAGGTTTGATATCTCTGTGATTTTTGCTTCTTTTGGATGATAACACGGGCGAGACACTGAAACAGCAGTCAGCACTGATTAACATTTACATTCCTGCAAAATGGCACGCTCTCCACTGTCCAAAAAGAAGCTCTCAGAGTTATTGAAGAGGTGAATTAATCACTGTAATCCCACTGCGCAAAGGTAAAGGGCAGGGATGGAAATGGACGGGGACAGTGGAAGCATTGTTGGACTTGCATTAAAAAAGCGAGGAGGACAAATCTGTTACGCAACATGCCAAAGTATTGCACTATTACAGAGGGCTGAAAGCCTTGCATAACTCAACAATCCAACCCACCCGTCACATTTACTGTACATTAGTGAGCCTGCAGAGCCGTTCCTCATCACTTAGGAGCTAAAAAACCCAGTTCTGACAAGTGGCCCCCATCCTTTTTCTCTGGCACATTGCAGAAATCTAGTACCACTCAGAGAGGGCACAGTGGGTTATTTCAGTCCCTCCTGTGTGCTGTATGTAGGCGACAATATCCAGCAGAGAAGCTGGTTGATCTGTAGAGGTGGAGCACTCGCTCAGCTTCCTCCACAGAGCCGTATCTGTATCCGGAACAGCTTGCATCTTTGGGGCTATTTTTAAGAAGCAGTGGACCGCTTTCAGAAGCTGTTCACTGGTAAATTTGGAACAGATCGAGGAGACTACTGAGCTGCAGAGGTTTGCTGTGTTTAGGACTGATAGTCGAGACAAAATGTGCTAGTCCTCCCTTTTACACGACAAACACTGAGGCTCTAACTCTTACAGGTGTTTTCATGCTGAGTGAGGTGAGTTCAGTCAGCCATAGCCACAAATGTGTGGCCATTTATGGAAGTACTGAAATCAGCATTCTTTCTACCGTCCAGCAGGGGGCGACTCTAATATCCAGATGTATAGAAGTCTATGGGAACATGAGCTGCTGCTTGCTTCATCTCTGAGCTCAGTAAACATTTTCCTGCTAAGTTTATGGTCTCAGTCTGACTGAATCAAACACGATGTCCCTTGTTCTTCGATGTACATTGTACATTTGTTTTGCCCACTAGGGGTCGCTGCAACAAACAGCAAGCACAGAATTATTGAGGAAACTCAGAAGCAGAGTCAGGAATCATGTGGCAGACGTACGACTCGTGAGACAAGATTTAATCTTAAACACAGACTTTGTTGGTGGCGACAGATGGAGTAAACCATAACAGAGCAGAACAGGAGCAAACTGAGTGAAAAAGAGGACTAGAAGGATACACAGCAACAGAAGGAAACAACGTGAATCAAGAGGGAAGATGCAACCAAGAACAGAAGCAAACTGAGGGTTTAAATACACAAGAAACGTTCAGGGGAGGATGGAGACACCTGGTGAAACACAGCTAAACTAAATCTACCTAATGAGACGAGGAAGCAAAACTGAACATAAGGCACACAGGAAGTAACAGACATACAAACCTGACCTAATCAGGGGAGCACAGAGACTGAGACAAAGATCAACAACAGGTTGAGGAGAGAGGCCGGGCAGCTCATCTAAGCCAGCTTTTATATCCTGGACAACACAGGTGAGCAGCATTAGCTCACAATGCTTCCATGCAGCATGTCAGGTTTTCTTGAGGGAGTTGACAGGGGAGACAGAAAGAGATCACAAAAGAAGGTGAAACTAGAATACACACAGAGGATATTTATCAGTGACCATCTCACTAATACCATAAAAGAGCCAAACCGAAACATCATGAAGCTCACTGGGATGAAGACCCAGGAACAACATTAGCATTCATTTCTAGCTGTGTTCCTGTCTGATATTTACTCTTCATCCGTCTGTTTTGGTGCATCATCTCTGACTCTTCAGCTTCTAAATTCCAGGCCGAGTTCAGAGAGGATTTTCTTTACGCAAGTCTTTTCGGTGAAAACGACTCCCTGCTGCTGCAGGAAAAAGGCTGATACAGCAGCGAAGCTCAACCAAACAGCAAAGCGGTGAAAATAATGATGCAAAGGATCCTCAGAGAGCAGCTTTGCCGAGGTAAAACTCACTGTGTATTGGTGTAAGTGGCAAACTTTCCACAACACATCTTTTAAAAATATATTTATTACCTAAAAAGACAGAAACTTAAGCACCCTCATGTTAAAAAGTAAAAGAGAAAATGTCTCACTGCCAATCCTATCACTTAATCCTTAAAGCATTCTTGTAAAAACAAAAGCATCCTGTTCATGCTCGAGACTGAAAAGTTGATTTTACACAATGCTGTTTTTAGAAAAGATGAGCGGAGTGCTCGGCATGCCGTGCTCCTTTTTTGTGTCTTTATTTTCTCACATCTCAGTGAAACTGTCCTCTGTTGTAACCAGAGAACATGACCGCCGTCCAGTGGCTTAATTATATTATACTCATGTAAATGACATATAAAGCTAAGACTCTATGTTCATTTTAAATCAAGATACATAAATATGAAGCAGGTCCACATTTGAACACATGCATTACATCTGAATCAGCACCAAGGAAGGTTAGCTCAGATCTGAACCCCACTGAGTGTCCTCACTGTTGTGAGGAGGCACAGAAACCTGCAGCCGTCCAGCAGCTGCAGAGATTTTGGAGGAAAAGTGGTCAACGGTTTCTGAACGCTCAGATATTTTTTATGACTTTGGTAAATGTTCAATTTTTAATTTTTGTATTTCGGTAAATTTTTGAAATACTGCTTCTCATATAAATGCATTCAGTTTAATCATGTTAAATTAACTAAAGTAATATCCTTTATGTTCACGTGAACCACGTCTTATAAAACCCCATCCTCTTCCTCGTCACCTCAAGCCTCATCTCCTGAAATGAAGTCAGGGCTCCAACTCACGAAAACGCCCTCATTTGTTCCCAGTAATGCTACTGTTACTGATTGCCAGCGGAGTGGATACTGTCTCCAGACAGCTACAGAGCAACAACAGCTGGTTATAAGCTAACATTATGCTAGCTAATGCTAGTTAGTCTAGTAAAAATCAGTCTTTACCTCTAATAAACAGTTTGATTACGTTCTCATATTGTATGAGAGTTTATTAACTGAGCGTCAGCAGCTGACAATGTTAGATCCACTTCAAAGAAAGTTTCCCAAGTGCCAGCTAACAGCAGCTGTAACAGCAGCTAACAGCAGCTGTAACAGCGTACTGACAGCCTACACTCACTACAGATGAAGGGCAGCCAGATTTGTACGGTAGCTCGGTTACATACAGAACTCAGCTGACTCAAATCTACAATCTACTGACATCTAGTGGCGAGAATTTACACACTGCAATTTTAAATACCTGCTTTTATTTTTAGTGACAGTTTTTAAGTATTTATTTGTTTTTATTATTTTAATAGTTTTTTAATGTTTTTGTTGTTGTTTTTCAAACTTGTTTCTTGTAACTTAATGGTTGTTAGTGGTTTTTAATTCATCTTAATCCTGTAATGACATTTCAGTTGCCTTTTTCTGTTTAGGGGACTGGATGTTGGATTGTGCATATGTCAGTAACACAAACAGACTTTTTCCCCATGACTGTTTTTTTTTTTCAGACATCATTACTTTAGCATGTGGAGTGTGATTTAGACAGACGTTAACCTGCAGACTCACAATGTAAAAACCTTCATCGTGTCACAGCAGTTCTTGTTTTTGCTCTTCGTGAGAAAACTTGAGCACTTTTCTGTCCCGGCTTTGGTGCGAGCTGCCAGCACCTGGGAAGCGTTGGATATGTTGCAAGCTACTGTGAGAATCCCAAACAGTGAAACTGAGCCCTCTGAGCAACACTGCTGCTGATCCCCCACATGTTCCAGAGAGAGGGGTCTTTCTGGGGCACTGACACCGGATCCCAACTCTCGGTCCTGGGACGGGGATCGGGGCCAGTGGGGGGTTGTGGTGGAACTGGAGGGTAAGGCAGGGACGGGGAGGGGTGGGGGGTGAGAGAATGGATTGTCCACGGGTGCTTGGGAAGCAGAGGAATATGAGGGGGTATTACCGCCCAGCACAGCGGCCAGATGGACAGCAGATGACTTTTTGTTCTTCCAAACACTCTGCAGGCTGGGGGAGGAAGAGGAGGATGAGGAAGATGAGCTGGGCAGAAGTGCAGGAGGGAGGGGGAAGAGGAGAAAAGCTTAAGTGAAAGTTTTGGTTTTACAGGGCAATTTTTTTTCCCTCTCTGGGTCATAAAATGTTCATCAAATCCATTTGTGTGTCCCAACATGTGGTGCTGTGAAAGAAATTCCCGCTCCTCTGCATTGTTATTGAATCCATCATCTGAACTTAACTGTGAGGTTTGACTTATGTTTACCGGCCACCGAATCTCAGGACCGGTCCGAAAAAACACGGCTCAAACTCACAAATTAGAACCTGAGTGTGTTGCTGGGTCTGAAGTACACTGGGATGTCGTGCTTGGAGACAATGAGCTGGGCCGAGAGTCCCAGATTTAAACCCAGTGGGAGTATCCCCCCAAAGAGGGACAAAGGACCCCCTGGTGATCCTCTAATCACACGAGCCAAGGTGTGAAAGCGGGTGTGGGACCTAATCAGCCAGGGTTTCGGGTGATTTGTCAGGTTACTTTATCTGTACCCGTAGGTAGATTTGTTCTGCAGTCGTGAGTCATTCATCCACACATGAACACTCTCAGTACAGCCATAACAGACAACAATAGCAAATACAAAACTATAATATGTTCATCTGAGTAACAGCTGCTGCTGCTATTTTTAAAGCTTGTTGTTTTACATTTTGGGAGCAGAAACCTCCAGAAGGACGAAACTGAAACTCGCTGTGCAGCGCGTGAGTCATCCAGGAAAATTAAACCAGCCAACCGCTGTAACCGTGTGCTGTGCTTCACCAATCAGCTGATTGACTGAGTTTTTTCAGATAAATATCCAAACACCAAAGGAAAAGATCAAACGGATGAAGGATGATCAAATCAATGTGGAAACGAGAGAGGCTTCTCGAGCACCAGCGCTGCGGCTTCCTACACACAGCGTCACGCTTTGCTTTAAAATTAAACTTTGAATCAATAACTGTTCCAAAATATTTATAACACTGAATACAGGAAAAGAGAGTGCGTTTCCTAAAATCAATGTTCATATCAGGATCATTTTAACTTCCACTTGTTAAAGTAACATAATCCATGTATTTTATTTTATTTTGTAACAAAAGTTTACAATTTTTGCCTCCACAGCTTCCAGTGGTGAACTTCAGTGTCGACACCACCCAGATGTTCTCTGACAGTGATGAAGACCCCAGTTTGGGATGTGACATCGTGCACTGGAACACAGGATGGAGACAGAAACGACTGCAGAATACTGACCAGATGCAGAAATCTAAGTTTCAAAGTATCTCTGCAGAAACCTGAAGGCTTCGACGGTGAGATGAAAGTTTCAACATTCATTTATTTCCCAGAATAATCTCAGATTTTTACGTTCAGGGATGTGACTGCTGTGCTACGCGTCCACCAGGACAGTTTTCCCCTGGAACCAGTCCACTTACAGTACTGTGAAAATATTGCATATAAAAATTTAGAGCTACTCGCACAGCAGCACAACATTATCCATATTAATCTTTAAAATTATTGATTAAGTAGGATCGTTTTTCACAGTATTTAGCTCACTGCATGTAAGTAAAGTCAGCTTAGAGAGGCGAGCTTCCCGGCTTGTATACGAGTCAAACATATGCTTTCGCAATAACATTAATAACAACACAAACAGACCAAACAGTACTGCAGTATGCTCATGTACTGGTGGACATAATACAGTAAGCTAAAGTAAAAATGTATTTTAATAAACTCAGATGATCCCTTCAGACTTTGTGAGCTCTCATTTCTTATAGTTGTCACGCATGTCCCACTACGCTGTGCAGCCTGTGTCGCAGGTACTGCATGGTTCAATAGTTTTATGCAGTTTTTATCAGTGTGTGGGACACATGAATGCAGCAGCTCTGGTTTTGTTCAGTTGTGCATTGTGTGGGGCACTCGTGCATATAAACCATGGGCATTCATATGTTCCACACATGACATCAGTTTTTACATGAACACTGAATCTCGCGATGGTGGTAAGTAAAGCTCCATGCAGACATTAGAAACCATCACACTGTTTACACAGTGCACCTGAAATCATGAATACAACACTATAAATGGAAGCTGAACATTAACAGTCCCATCAGTCTGGTCAGTTGCGAGTGCAAAAGTGTGCCAGTATAAAATATAAACCATAATAATTATGCACATCTCCAGCCCCAGCATCTATTTATAAATACTGTTAGTTCTGAATGAATATGACAGTAGTGTATAATGTGACTCTCACCGTACTGCTCCATGATGCTGATCGGGTGCTGCTGTGTGGGATTGCACTCCTGTTGTGTACAACCAGGATTCTGCATTCAGGGTTTTTCCATAAATCCTTTGCTAAGGATTTGATTCTTTGGGATGAAGAAGGAAAATCTCCTCGGGGTATTGAAGTGTTTCGTCTCTCTGCAGGTGTGGCGTGTGAGCACTGCGGTGACGAGCAGTATTCACATGATGAACTGAGGCATAGGTGTCGGAGTAAATCGGGGGGATTTCTCACAAAACTCATTTTTCCGCTCTGACGCTCGCTGTGACTTTCTGATGAACTTAAAGTGACAAAGACTAGGAGAGTTTGAGTTTATGTAGTAACTGTCTGGGTGCTGTTCTCTCGTCTCCTGCTGCGTGTGCTCTGGTGGTCTTACCTGTAAAGATTTCAGTTTCATTATAACTGTCTGTAAACTGTGAATAGGTTCAAATGGGCTTTAATTATTGTATTTTCCTTCATAACTCACAGACCACCTAAAATACACTAGAAACACAAACACGTGCAGTAACAGTACAGCTAACAGGACTACAATACTCACTGTAAGGCAACAAGTAACTGAAGTCTTTCTAAAAGGATTTCTGTCAGGAGATAAGCAGGAGACAAAAGAACACAAGAGCCAATCACTGATGAGGAAAGGAAGTGAGACAACGTAAATAAAGCAGGCAACTTCACTGCACATTAATAATATTACAGATACTCGTGTCATTTTGTTATTCAGTTTCTTCTCTTTGTCCATTACGCGTGACTGTTCTTTACACACAGCCACGTTTCCACTCATAGTTTTGCTGCACTTCATTTGCCCAAAACATGGATAAAGCACGTGGAATTGGTGGGATTTGCTTCTCTTTTCCACAGTTTTCAGAATAATGTCATTAATAACATGACAATGTAAAATCTGGCACTGAAACATACAATAAACTGTCTTTAAATTTAACTTTTCACATTTCAAAGTACTTTAGATTACAGTAACACGTGGATATAAACTTCCAGCTGATAAACAAAGCAGAGAGGGCAGGCTGACGATCGTTCCTCTCCTTAGCAGCAGGTGGCGCTGTTCAGACGTCTGTAGGAGCCTCAGAGTTTGCACTGACCCTTTTAATATTTCATATTTGGACAAAACTCCTAACATCTGGCTCCACGTGCAGTTATTTAAATAACTTCAGAGGCGTTATGTATTTGTAGTCACGTCCGTTTCTGTTTCACGGACTTTCCTACAATTAAAAAAGGAGCAGAGCGTGCACTGATTGAAATGTTGAACTGAAAGTGAAACGCGTCGCTGCCTCAGATCAGCTGTGTGAACACGCAGAGCGTGATTCATGTTCAGGTGAGACACTCAAATTCCACACAGGAAATACAGTTTGTGCTGAGAAAGAGCCGCTGATGGAAAACAGGGATCCGCGTGGGAACTTCAGGAGGCGCAACTGAACGGAGCAAAGACGCTTATTTACATGATTTACGATGACGTGTGAGCCACAGACACGTGCGTGGGACTGAATAAATAAATATATCGAGTATATGAACGCTTCATCCTGTTTACGAACAGGGTGACATCATCAGTTCTCCCCGGTCTCACCCAATGGTCTTTGAGAAGTGGCGACATCTCTGAGAGTCAGGAAACCCTCTCTCCCGGAAAATAAAGCGAGAGTACGTGAACGCAACTTCCGGTTCCTTCTTTCCAAAATAATACCCACACCCACGCCTCAGTGTGAGTGTGACAAAACATTTCACACTCATTATTAAATATCCATCCATCCATTCGCTTCGGCTTATCCTTTTCAGGGTCGCGGGGGGCGCTGGAGCCTATCCCAGCTGTCATAGGGCGAGAGGCGGGGTACACCCTGGACAGGTCGCCAGTCTGTCGCAGGGCCAACACACAGGGACAGACAACCATTCACACTCACATTCACACCTAGTGGCAATTTGAATTATCCAATTAACCTATCCCCACAAGCTGCATGTCTTTGGACGGTGGGAGGAAGCCGGAGTACCCGGAGGGAACCCACGCAAACACGGGGAGAACATGCAAACTCCACACAGAAAGACCCCGGCCTGATGGTGGAATTGAACTCAGGACCTTCTTGCTGTGCGGCAACAGTGCTAACCACCGTTTTTGTGAAAAAAAAAAATTTTCAATAGATGTATGACGTGATAACCTTGAGTTTATTTCTTTTATTTTTATTCTCCTTCGCCCAGAACCTTCATTTTCTTCTTTAAAGTGTATTGTTATAGATCTATTTATAGTCCTAATATGCTACTGCTAAGAGCTACTTTTTCGTTTTCAGAAATGTGGAACTTCAGAGAACCACATATATGCATATAAAATACGTTTTTAAACCTATTTTTTCCAAAAGAAACAGGCTGGACTGGTAATCTGGCATGTCGGGCATTTTCCCGGTCATTTACCCACCGACCCTACACACGCTGACAGCATCCATTCGCTTATTTGCATTACCGACACTGCCCAATCAAATCCCTTAACTCCTCCCCTCATGCAACTTGTAAAAGAGAGTTTAGCTTGGAGGAAGTGGTGAAAAGGTCAAAATGTGTCAACAAAATGTGTCAAATTTAGCACCAGCCGAAGACGTGCAGGAGGAGGGACAACAGCAGAGTGAGGAAGAGGCAGAGAAAAGTGAAAATAATGTGTTCAGAACATAGATAGAGGGACTAAGTGATCCTTTCTATTCAGGTGCTGTGGAGAGCATCCTCACACAGAACATCACATCCTGGTATGGGATTAGCTGTGTTCAGGACCGAAAAGCTCTTCACAGAGTGATCTGTGCGGCAGAGCTCTGCTGCAGGTCTGCTCTCAAGTCGAAGTCAAAGTAAACTTTGTCATCTCTGCTATATACAGTACAGTATATAGAGAGAAGGGATGAAGAGGCTCCAGTTACATTCAGTGCAAAAGACAAGCACTAAATATAAGAAGAGTAAGAAATAAATATACACTTTAAGACTAAGGTAAAGGGATCAATAACAGGATCTCCCTTCCCTTCAGGACATGTACACCAGGAGATGTTGGTCCAGAGCAGCTCGGATATTAAAGGACTCGTCCCATCCCAGTAACAAACTGTTTTTGCAATCAGGCGGAAGGTTCCACACCATCAGGGCAAAAACAGAGAGACTCAAGACCAGGCCATCCGAGTCCTGAACCAGAACATGCCCCCACTCCCCTCATAGCATCACCATAAGGGTCTTCATATCATATTCTTGTTACACTGCAGAACTTTCACTGTCATATTTCATATCATATCTGATTTAGTACATTGCTCTGCTAATGTGGCACAAAGCACTTTAACATTCCATTTGCACAATGTACACTTTCAGTTTTTTTGATTTAAAATTTCGGATTTTTAATTTGGATTTACTTATTCATCATCATCATCATCATCATCACCTTTATTTATAAAGCACTTTAAAACAACCACAGCTGACACAAAGTGCTGTACATTGGAATCGTATAATAAAATTACATAAGATATAAATAAAAGCCAAATAAATTATTTATTTATAATGTTTTGCACAGTCAGGACACATTTCACTGTGTGTTGTACTTTTATGACAAGTGGCAAATAAAGAATCTTGGAATAATCAAGGATTCACGTAAAATGCACGACCACTTTGATCAGGAGCCACTCCTAACAGCTTAAGTGTGCAACAAAGAAGTAACCCAGCAACAACTGTACCAACCGAGAAACAATTTCAATATCAGGAATCAAACAAAATGAAAAATACACATGCACACATCATATTCTCCCCCTCAAATACATTTTTTTTAATGTCCAAGTCCAGCCCTGCTGCTCAGTGATGTCATGCATTTATTATCATTTAGCTTTTAAATCCTCGGAGACCTTTATTTTGAAGCAGTTCCCGGTTGGGCCGGCCTCACGCCGTTAGAGCTTCACTGAGCTCGGGTCATGCTGCAATCTTAACGGAGCTGACTGATGAGTGCGGAGCTGTGGTGTCGGCTGCTTCGTTCTTGAGCCCAGCCTCCGTCGGCCGTGTGTTGAGTCGTTTTACCGGAGTATTTTGTGCGGGGTTGAAGCCGTTCGTCCAGGATGTCTGTGGCCGGGCTGAAGAAGCAGTTCCACAAAGCCAGTCAGGTATGGAGGCGCCCGACAACAACAGTTCGGATGTGGACCCTGATCTCCGCTTTAACATCAAACCGTGAACGGAATCAGGCTGTAGTTGGTCTGAAAACACGACGAGTCTGAGTTGTTATCGCTTAAAAATCGAGGGCTTCAAAACGTGTTTGCAGGGTGTGGATGGAGCGTTACTTTTCCACCCAGATAAGTTGTTTTTTATCGGAGATAACGTCACACCAAACCCTGCTGGGAAAATCTGGTGATTTAATTTAATTTCACACACACGCACAAATCTATTCATCTTAAGCCACAGTTATGGACTTTTTATCAACTTGTGTAATCCGCTGAGTAATTCGTCTTCATTATTGTTGCCTTATAAGTTTGACACGGTCTTGTGAAACATCAGACTTTGCTGTTTCCACTGTAAAACCAACAGGAAACACTAACAGAGAAGTACACGTAACTGTATTTATTATGAATGTTTTGAGAGGCTTTAGGTCGAGGTCTGGTTTGATTTTATCCCCTGAAAGGAAATCACACATGAAGCCCGTGTTTAAGGCATCATGGCGATGTTTGTGGGAACTGAGGCACCAGCCAGATGTTTCACACCTGTCACACCTGCGCCACACAGTCATTTAAAGGCAGGTGGAGCAGTCTTTATCAGGAGCATTTCACTCCCGGGCTGTACGGTTTGTGTTATCTGGGTGAAGCTCCATCAGACTCAAATACCTTTTAACGTTACATGATAAAAATACATTGAGCCAGTGGAAGGACCTGCTATTCCCACTGCCACCAAAATACACTGTGGTTTGTGGGCGGCTGTGAGTAACGTCTAACATTTGGATAACATGGAAACAGCTCACAGACTGTTAGTCTCAGTGAACCTTCATCTTCATCTTTAAATAAGAATTTGCTCCAGTTATCAGTAGATCACAGGCTGGTTTCCATCATACATAGATACAAACTTCCATCAGTCTCAGCGGGATTTGCTAAACAGCACTGAATCTGTACTTTTGAATACTTTTAATAGCATGATATGTACTGGTGATGCTGGTTTAATCAGCTGAGCTTGCATGATTTGATCTCTCTGTTGCGTTTGATGCAGCAGAGCATGCGAGAAATATTGATTTCCATCAGTATTGGTGACTGTGCTTGTGGCGTACCACAGGGCTCCATTGTGGGCCCTTTGTCACGTTAGCAGCTGTTCCTTGTGTTCATATTTAAATCACTTTTATGCTGATGATACTCTGATATATCTGCACTTTAAACCAAGCAGAAGCCCCCAATAAACTCCTTCAAATGAAACTAAATAGAATAGAATGGAATAGAATAGAATAGAATAGAATTCAACTTTATTGTCATTGCACATGCACAGGTACAGGGCAACGAAATGCAGTTTGCATCCATCCAGAAGTGCTTTAGTGATATAGATATATTACAATATATATTAGCAATAATATAGATATGCAAGTATATTACAGAAATGGGTCTATTGTGGTATGTTATAATGTACACGGTATGAAGTATGTTGTGAATATTCTATAACTATAGCTATGTACAGGCTATGAACAGGATATAAATATGAAATAAAAAACTATACAGAAATATGAGATATACAGTTATACAGAAATGGGAACTATGCAAGTTATAAACAGTTGTAAGGTTAAAAATTATTGTATGTACAGAATGATTATTTACACAGAGCTATACAGTAGTGCAGTTAAGATAAGTGAGGGTGTGGATAATTTCTACAGAGGCTGTCAGATGTCAGGAGGCAGAGTTCAGGAGTCTGACAGCTGTGGGGAAGAAGCTGTTCCGGTACCTGGTGGTCTTAGTCCGGAGGCTCCTGTAGCGCCTCCCAGAGGGCAGGAGGGTGAAGAGTCCATGTGATGGGTGACTGGGGTCTCTGATGATTTTCCCAGCCCTTTTCAGACACCGCTTCCTGTAGATGTCCTTTATGGCAGGAAGTGGTGCTCCGGCGATGCGCTGGGCAGTTTTCACGACCCTCTGCAACGCCTTCCGGTCCGAGGCAGAGCAGTTCCCGTACCAGACTGTTATACAGTTGGTCAGGATGCTCTCGATGGTGCAGCGGTAGAAGTTCACCAGGATGTCTGAGGAAAGGTGGTTCTTCCTCAGAGTCCTCAAGAAGAAGAGGCGCTGGTGAGCCTTCTTGACCAGCTTGGAGCAGTTGGTCGTCCAGGTGAGATCCTCGGAGATGTGGACTCCCAGGAACTTGAAGCTGCTCACACGCTCCACGCTCAAAACCTGATGGTATAGAAGATAGATGTAGCTACGATTGCCATCTTGTTGTTTTTAAAAATGATGTTAAAAAGAAGGATTCTGACTGTGAAAGCCGAGAAGGACCAGGATTTGGGAAATGTTCTGAATGTTTGATTCAATATGTCCGCGTAGCTTCTCATGGTAGTCTGAAGAACTTGAAAAAAGGTGGTGACTGGGCTGTTTTAAGAGTTCTTTAACAACCACCTCCAAAGGGGACAACCCCACCCAGGGGTTAAATAGCTGGGACTCTCCACCTTTGTTTTTAGAACTGAAGAAGCTTCTTGGATGAGAACTGAAACGTCTTCACAAACTCAAAGAAGTCTGTTTTATTCAGTACGACCCCGAATGAGTCACTGAGTATCGAAGTTTTAACAGAGGTCGGGGCACAGCGCGTTGTGGAGCTGCAGGTATCACCCCGTGGTGGAGATCTGTCATCAAAGCGAGCGTCTTCCTTTTAAGACGTTTATATACATTTTAAACCACTTCTTTCTTGTTTTAACCTTGAGAATGTTATCTCTGCTGTTCTCTGATTTGCCTTTACAGTTTCCGTCCAGCTTACCGTTGTGTTTTTATGTGAATGGTGTAAACTGTTTTTAATCATGTCCCCTGAATAGTTTCCAGCTTGTTTTTTGGTTAAACGTGTTTCAGATCTGGTCTCAGGCTCAGTGGGGCAGTAGAAATGAACTGATTTGATTTGTCGTAGGAAGTGGGACTTGTGTGTTGGTTTTAGTCTATTTTTATTGTGTGTTATGTCATCACAATGCATCGTGAGAGCAGGAAGACACAGAGGGTATCCCGCGGACTGCATTAGCCCGCTGAGCTAACAGTCAGTGCAGAGGTTTTTGCTGTGGTTATTGAGGCAACTTCAGGTTTAACCCTGTTTGTGAATGTGGTTCACGTCTAACTGGGATAAATCGCCACGGTAACTGATGCTGCAGACCCAACCTGCTCCGATGCACTTACGTTTGAGATGAGCGCTCGATAGGTATGAAGTCACCACTGACTGACCAATAAGATGTCTGGAAGATAGCGTCAGAATTCCTGAAAGTTCCATCAGGCCTCAGAGAGTACGGAGCATCAGTAAGATAAAGACTCTGAGTCACAACTTTATAGCTGATTCTATTTTTTACGGCCCTGTAAGCACTGCTATCTGATGCCACGCCTGTTTGTATTTGTGGACTTTATATCAAAACTCTGTTTACTCACACAGTCGTCACTTTTTCTGCTTCTACTTCCTGCTTCAAATAAACTCCACGCAGCAGGTTGGGAAACCCTCACTTATGGACTTATGGACCTGATAACCACCTCGTGTGACCACTTAGCCTGATCGATGATGAAGGGGAAGATATCCTGGATCCTGTCAAAGTCGCTTCATAGTACAGACTTCCAGATGAACCTAAACTAAAACGTTAAGAGCTTGGTGTGTTAGTCTTCTTTATGCTCCTTTGTGCGTCTAGTAGATCCGTCGTTTCCAAAATGAACCTCGTGTTTCATTTAGTAAGACTGTAAACTCATCAGCAGGGTGTGTAATGAGCTCAGAGATCACGTGAGCAGCAGGCTCGTCTTCTCATAGACTGTAATCAGATTTCTTTTATAACCAGAGGAGTCGCCCCCTGCTGGCCATGAGAAAAAGTGCCGGTTTGAGGTAATATTTCCGTCTTTGGTTCCCACCTTCGTGGAGAGCTGTGAGCAGCTCTGCTCAGCCTCTCTTTGAGGCCTGGCTTTGTTTCAGTCAGTGCTGATTTCTTCTCTTTCCCGGCAGTTAAACACTCACAGTGACAATGAGCCGTTACAGGCCTGGACCTGTGTTATTATTATCTTTAGCCACATAACGCGATAATTAGTCAGCTAAAGGCTGCAGCCCTGTGTGACTGTGCGCATGAATAAGAGAAAAATAAATCCATAATAAAGAGCACAATCGAACCTTTTATTCATCAGTGACCGCCTGTGTTCAATATTGCTTTTTAAAAAAATTACTTTATATTTATATAAATAGGATAGAACAGAATAGAATAGATTAGAATAGCCCTTTATTGTCATTGTACATGTGCAACAAAATGTGGGTGCTCCACACCAACTGTGCCGGAATAAAATATAAACAGTAGACGGCAATATGTACAAAATAAGAGAAAGGCCCACATTAGAGAAGACTTGGTCTGAAAGGAGTCCGTGTGTGAGTGATGGGGGTTACTCAGACTCAGATTGGTGAGGTGGGTGGGCAGGCGTGGAGTGGGGGGGTGGGGGGGAGCTGTTAGTGAGACGTACAAAAGACAGTGAGGGGGTTATCTGTGGTGTGAGCACACGGTTATGAACCCAGTTTATATGAACTGGGTGTGTTCTCTCGTTTGTACAGGTCATACCAGTTACAGATTATATAGAGAGATTATAGTTTTATCCTTGATTTTAATTTGAATGTTTAAGATTGTCTCTGCAGGTTTGCGTAGACGATGAAGTGTTAATCTTAGGTGCTGCAGCCCTTCGAACATCGATTGAGGAGGTGGCGTTGTGTCTGTCTCTGTAAGTGTCTGCAGATGTGGAGTGTGAATAACAAACAGCTGGCTGATACAGCTCTCACTTTCAGCTTTTAAAAAGAAGCTCTGGGGTTTGGAGCTGTGAAAACACCACACAGGAAAAACACCACATTCTCCAATCGCATTTTTATCTTTACCAAACTTGAATATGTACCCCTTTACTCCTTGAAGGGGGAGTGGGAGTTCCCTTTGAAGCTCTTTTCTGAACTGAGGGGTTTCTGTCATTTTTCAGGCTGTTTACAGAACAAATCGACTGAGTTTGCATCAGACGTCAGTGAGGGTGCTACCTGCCAGTGCAGCCGCCCTCAGAAAAACACAGAAACTGGTCAGCGTGATCAAATGGTCATGAAACCAAGACTTTATTGATATATACTGAGGTGTCATATGGGTACTGGGAAGGTCGTCTTTAAGGGGGAAAGAGTTCAAGAAAATACATGAAGGCACGGGTGGTGAACTCCAGGCCTCGAGGGCCGGTGTCCTGCAGGTTTTAGATCCTGGGTCAACACACCTGAATCAGATGATTAGTTCATTCCCAGGCCTCTGGAGAACTTCAAGACATGTTGAGGAGGTCATTTAGCCATTTGAATCAGCTGTGTTGGATCAAGGACACGTCTAAAACCTGCAGGACACCGGCCCTCCAGGCCTGGAGTTCCCCACCCCTGCATTTAGGTGTCGAGTGATGAGATGATGGTGGATTGCTCTCTCAGGGTTGGAGGACAGGCAGTTTATGTATCTTGGGATCCTGTTCAAGAATGGTTTTAAGGTGGAGCGTGTGGTGGACTGGCAGGATGGTGCTGGTCCACCTTAACAGGACTATCTGTGGAGGTTGGTGGTGGAGAGATTGGCTCTGCGCCTTTTCAGTGTCTTTAAGTGTTTCCTGTTTTACACAGACAGGTTCTCCTTCTGTTGCTATATTGAGAAGGTTTAATTTACCCATAATTCACTGCACCAGTATCCTGCTTCAGAGCGTCGGGCTCTAAAGGGCTCTAAGCTGCAGCCACACTGGAAGCGGTTCATTCGCCGTGCGTCGATGTGAGGCTGATGGATGGTCACTAGTGGAGATTGCTGGCTCTGGTTGCCTAGGTAACCAACTAATGCATTTACTACCAGGTCATGTGTTAATCACCGGTTTCCTTCACTCTCATTGAGAGTGTCTTCACCGTGCTGACAGCTGGTCTGAGTGTTTGTTTGTTTCTGCTGTGCTTCGTGGACAGACACCTCGCTTTGGGCTCGTCTGCTCCGGGAGTCTTTGCTTGGTTCAGACCTGACTCTCCTGGTCAGGTGACTCCACGGAGGCTGCTTATTCAAATCTGACAGAATAAAACTTTTAGGATTGCAGCTGTGATTGACGAACAGATTGAATCCTGCATACCTCGGCCTCCGCCCTGCAGTGTCTCCTGCCTGATGAAGTAGCTTCAGGTATGTGACTGGTGAGAGCGCTGATGCTGAGCTTAGAACGACGTGCGGCTGAATCACAGATCAGATTCTCTGTTTAATCTCTGTCCTCTCACAGCAGGCTGTATGAACGCTGTCGTGTCTGTGAAATTATTCCCACGTGCACAAGCTGAAAGTCAACCTGCCACTTCCTGTTTGTGTGTCAGTGTGCGGTGCATGACATTATAGATTGTGTTTTATTTTAAACACATGTGAAAGATAAACTCGAGGTCGACTTGGTTTCCACTTTCACTTATTTTCCGACGTGAGAAAAAGATGCAGACTGAGTGAAACCCGATGAACGCTCAGTGTTTCCTACCTGTGTGTTTTTCCAGGTACCTTTGATCTGTTTGTTTGAGTCCTGCACTGATAACAGTAAAAATCAATGCAAAACATTTCAGAGCTTCTCTAACGCTGGCGTCACCCGCTGTGGTTTCCTGCTGCTGGCAGACTGATAGCGGCGCTCGTCAGCGTCGGCCTCTCCTGCACAGAAAAAACAAATCAGACGTTAGTTTTTACAGCGAGCCGCTCGTTGTGTGTTTCACAAACATTGTTTGCTGTTCACCTGCTTCCTGACATGGAAATAGGACGGCCACCAGGGTGGAGACCAGATGAACCAGCAGGAGATAACCGGGAAGGGAAACGCTATCACTTCCTGTTTATTTCAGCTACATCTCTGACTTTGTTTCCACTATTGTTGGAAAAGCAGCACAATTAATAAAGTAGAATATGTTCTCTGCCGGCTTTGAAAAAATCCTCGGGGGGTTTATATTTGCACTCAGGTCCAAGCTGCTACTGAATTCTATGGAACAGCTGTGTGCTGCTGGATAAGCCTTAGATCCAGAGTTCCCTCTGACCTGGGACTGTCCACCATTAGTCCAGTCTAGCTAATGTAAGCCAACTGGAAAGAAGATTGGAAAACGTGGCCTGGTCTGATGAGTCTTGATTTCTGTGGCAGCGTTTAGATAGCAGGGTCACAATGTGAAGTAGACATCATGAAAGCGTGGCTCCATCCTGCCTCGTATCAAAGGTTCAGGATGCTGCCGGTGGTGTTCCTGCTACACTTTGAGCTTCATTTAAACTCCACAACCTGCCTGAATATTGCTGCTGACCGTGTTCGTCCATTTGTGACCACCGTGCGCCATGCCACAAAGCTCAGACCGACTCAAACAGGTTCACTGAACGTGATGACGAGTTCACGGCAGTCAAATGTCCTCCACAGTCAGCAGATCTCAGTCCAGCAGAGGGACTGTGGAATGTGGAGGGACGGGAGGCTCGTATCACGGATGCAGACGATAAATCTGCAGCAGCTGTGTGACGCTATCCTGCCGACACGGAGCAAAATCTGCGTGTTTAATCTGAGCCGTGAAGGAAACGGTGTACCTTCAGTCTCGCTCAATGAGAACTTTGTGTTTAGGCTCCACAACAAAACGTGTGTCTAGTTAGATGTTGGCTGATACTGTGAACAGATATTGGTCCTGGATCAGATATAACCTGCCCGTCTATCCGTTTCACTCCATGACGCTCTGCGTTTACTAAGGTAACATAGCATAGAGCACGGAGGAAGCTAACAGCACCGAGCCGTCAGTGTGGAGGAGTTTCTGCGCGTTTCTTTATTATGAAGGTTATTTTTGTTTCTCTTCTGCTTCAGTCTGCTGCTCGGAGATGCTGTCACAGCCAGACCGAGAGCAGGAAACGAGGAACTAACGTGACCACACAGAACAGAAAGACTCTCACACTGAGCTGAAATCAGCCTGTAATTTATCCCAGTCCTCTTGCTGTTTCCCATTTTACTCCTGAATTCAGTAACTGTTTATTCTTGGATTTATTTACTTGTTAGGTTTCATTGAAGAGCGGAAGCAGTGTTTAAAAATGGTCATTGAAGAATAACTGAAGCTGTCGTTTTTACTGATGGACGCAGTGTTACCTGCAGAGACTTCAGGATGAGAACAAATGAGGCATTTTGTGTGTGAAACAAAAATCTGAGTAACGGCAGGAAAAAGCTTCGATCGTCACGTGGACTCTAAGGAAGATTAGGATAAAAACTGAGGAAGAGGAGCAGAAGCTGAAGTTTCACATCATATTTTGGTGTTTGCGCTCAAAGGGAATCTGAGCTTGGAGAGGATGTCATGTTCAGTCAGTGGATGTGGATCTTTAAAGGTCCACAGCAGACAGGACAGACTTCACCAGAACGTCTTTTTAAGACAAATAGTGACAATAAAAATGATGTCATCTACTTGAAACCACAGGTGTCTTTATTTAATCTGTAACTTTTGGGTGATTTTTCTGGTTGAAGCTTGAGGTAAACAGGCCGGTCGTGTCTCAGCGGCTAAATAAAGACGAGCTGTGTGAACTGAGCGCGACGTGGGTTTGCGGTGTGTCGGGATGGAGATCTGCCCCAGTCTGTCACTCAGTCACAGCTGTGGTTTTCCTGATCTGCAGCTCTCTTTGCCGTGCAAAGTCCGCAGTCACTGAACAGGTGGAGCTCGCCATCCGTGACGTTTTATGACCAACACTGTTGACGTCTCACACACTGAAACCAAACCAGAGTCATAAAACTTTCTGTCTTCATCAGAGCGAGGCTTGTTTGGGGATTTTTAGCCCAACCTCTACTTTCAAGCTGACAGGTCTTTAGTTTACTTTAATCATATAGTAATATTTCCTCAAACAGTGACCCGAGCCTTAAGTTACCTCTGATCCAGCTCACGCATGATTTCATAGTCTCAGTCAGCTTTGGGCTGCAGAGCATCGCCTCCATTTCACCCGAGTGCTGCATCTTTAACAGCGTTGTCCAATGAATGATGACCTTTGTGTGTTACATTCAGATTTTGGTCTGTCTGATCCTGAAAGGCTGAATGATTCGATGCTGTATGTGGTAAAGCCTGCAATACTTTCTCTTCACGCTGGAGGATGGAAATAAACTCTCTCATAGGCCTGTGGTGTTCGTGTTTGGGCCACACGGTGTGATCGCACATTAACACCCCGCCCCCCCGACTATCGATTACCTGTGATTGGATGGGAGTACAGAGAAGACTGTTTCTGTTCGTTAGCACGCTTTAAGAGACAGAGCGTGTTTCCGTTTGCTGCGAAGTGATCTCTGTTTTTAGAGGAGGTCATTGCTGACAGGTATACTGTCCAGGTGTAGCCCACCTCTCATCCAGTGACAGCTAGGATAGACTCCAGGATACTGACTGAATATCGATACATTACATTTTGGTATATTTAGTATTTTTATCTTATAATATTCTAGTTTTTATGCAGATACTTTTCTTGCTTTCATCCATCAGAGAGTTTGTCAAAGGCATTGTTGCTCTTACAGTTTTGACTTGTTCATAAAAACCTGAATTTGACGCGCAGCTTTAGTGCTGCTCACTCACAGAGTTTGGAAAAGCGAGACACTCGCTGTTTTCTTGAACTTTAGTTATAAATGGCTGAATGTGAAGTGAGTCAAACCTCAGCAGGCACTGAGGTGAACCGACAGGAAAGGAATGAAAGCTAACTGATTATGCACAGAAATCGCTGTTTCATGTTCTTTTAAAAATACACTTTGGCATAACTTAAGAAGCATTGATGTCAGCAGAGCGGAGGTGAAACGATCTCAGGTGTGAGCGGGGGTCTTGATTTCGGGTCGGCCTCGCTGCACGCCTGCAGCATCAACGACCTGGTCTCTTCGTTCTTACGCTAACCTGCTGCGTTCGCTCGCTGCCTGCAGCAGAAACAAGATGCCACTGCTCAGAGATACAGCCGACACCTCGCTGCGCCGAGCCCATCCATCTTTAATGATCGGTGATGGAGGACCGAGCCCCGGTCGCCTGGCGGTCTGGCAGGCGACCTCTCAGCTCATTAACATTTCAGCAGCTCATCATTATCATCATCATTGTGTGCTGCTTCCCTGTGACGTAAATCAGCCGGTTTATGTTGGCAGTGAGAGACGAGAGTCCTCCAGCCGAGCAGGAGAAGATTTATGATGTAAAGATTTCCCAAAAGGTGAAACGTTAAACTGGCTTCTGTTTTTTATCCCCCGAGGAAACACCCGGTTCGAGCACAGCACGCCGTTTCCTGCTGAGTGTCGTTTTAACCAGATTTTATTTTGTTCATCAGGATAGCAAAGGATAGGGAAATGCAGGTTTCTGTCAAACAGGGTAACAGTCTCGGTGCTTCAGCTGCACTCAAAGCAATCGTGCATATGTGCTACTGGCCGAGCAGACGAAGATTTGGAGCCAGAAAAACCTGCAGAAGATTCCAGTCTGCGTAGTGGTTTCATGTGTGTGTCGATAACGGCAGCAGAGTATTTTAAAATCAGATATATACTGATACTGTTGAAAAAAGGCTTTTATAAAATTACTGAGCTGTTGTCATAATCTGGAGTCCTGTTTACCTGCAGTGGTGCTTTTATATTCTTGTTTTATGTTTTTAAGTGTTTTAAACGTGTCAGGTTGTTACAATTGTTACTGCTGTGTAACAATCATTTTATTTGAATTGCTTTTAATTTTACTTTATTTTGTAATAACCTTTCGATCAGGAACTCGTGATGAAAACGAGTTTGTGTGGCTGAACTGATGCATTCGCCTGATGGACCTGAAGCCGCGGTCGTGGTTGGCAAATGGTGACGTCATCACAGTGGTGCAAACATTTATACTGGTTTCATATATCGGCTCTTGCGGTCTTCTGCTGAGTGATGGTACAGATGACATCGTTGTTTTTGCAGTGGTCTCTGCAGGACCGTCGTCCATCGCTCAGACTCTGTTAGCTGCAGATGTTGCCTTCACTGTAACTGAGGGTTAATTAAGCGTTGGTAGCTAAACTGGGAAACTCTGACTGGTTCTCACAAGTGAAGTGAAGCTTGATCGTGGCCCTGCAGCCACAGCAGCAGACGGGCTTCTTACGTTTCTCAGAGCCCAGTTAGCACATTTTAATTATTTTATTTTATTGTGAGTTTGTTGAAAATGGAAAACGGCCTAACCTCGGCCCCGATGGTCAGACCACCTCTGTTTAAAACTGTTGTTTTAATGCCCGACTCCTGTTATGGGGAAGTTTGTATTAACGCAGGCAGACAGAGCTGCCGCCACGAACCAGACGACTGTAAAAACAGCAGCTGATGTTTGTCGAAAAGTTGTGCAGGAGTTATCAGAGCTGGCCTGAAATCTCCCGACCAGAGCCGGGCTCAGATTAGTTTCCCCCGATGGAAACGTTTCCGGCTGCGCTCAAAGACACAGACACGGGGAGTCATTTATCAGCACGAGCCCAAAGAAACGATGAGAATCAATAAACCAAAACTAAATGATTATGTGAAGGAGGTCAATCAGACGCACGTGCACCGGCACAACCCACACTGCAGCACTTTATCACTACAGCAGACTCCTCTCTGGTAAATATTATGTCTGTTTATTCATCTCCCTGACCTTTGACCCTGAGAGCTTTTAAATGTAATATTTTCTCTTGACGTCTCTCGGTCGTGTTATCATGGAAGACACAGAGTGCATTGACTAAATTCTTATTAACTCGTGTTAACAAGTGAAGAAAGAAAAGCTTCTCTGCAAGTATCGCATTTGTTTGTGACAAATAAGTGATCGGTGTAATCAGCTGCCTCTGCAGCGAGTCTCCCAACCCACAGATGGACTCCATCTTACTCTGCAGCTGTGACTCCAGGTTCATGAAGGAGGAGGAGGAGGAGGAGGCGCCGGGAATTTTCTGGAGAAGCAGCTGACTAACATCAAGAACCAAAACGATGAGAGCGACGTGCCTGCAGGGAGGCGGGAACTGTGTCGCTGTTGGACAGATGAGAAACAAAACAAGAACAAGTAGAAATTTGCATTTTTCTGTAATCATGTGATCCATAAACTAAAATGTTGAGTTGTGTTTAATAAGGGTTGAAATTCGAACTCGAGCTCATCAGAAGAGTGTTTACTCGGCTCACAGAGCAGGTGAGCAGCACGCTCTTTTTCTGCACTGCTTTTTACAGCTGTAAGAGTCGCCCCCTGCTGGATATTAGCAATAATGCAGGTTTAACACACCCGTGCATTGTTTGACTTGAATTGTACGCCTGACTTATGGTGAAATTCAGTGATGCTCGAAGGTCATTCAGTTTTAGCTTCACTTCCACTTGGTCTGTGAGCAAGAAACCCCACAGCCAATCAGAATGAAGCTGGCCTACAGGGGGAGGAGTTGAAACTGTTTGTATCACAAGTTTCTGCTCTGAAGGCCCAGCATGTGGTCAGCAGACCTGACAGGAAGTATGTGAGGTGATGTGTCTGACTGAAGGAACCATAATGACTTTAGACGTGACCATCAGCAGTCGACTCTGAAGTAACGGAGAAGCGTGTCTCTGCTCTGGACAGGCCTCTAATGAGTCAGGTTTAACCCGGCCATGACGACGGGGGATTAATCCAGTAATTTCACGCCGTCCTGTCTGACGTGCGTTTTTTATTTTCTCGTAAATCCTCTTGTGTCTGTTTTCCAGGAGACGACCTCGTTAACTCGTTTCTGTTTGAGCTTTGATTCCCTGAAACTGAGCCGCTGTTTGTAGGTCGAGCTCAGAAACAGAAGTGACGGGAAACGCAGCACAATGTCTGCAAGGCTGCCTGCTGCTGCTTCCTTCCTGCTGAACGCATGAAGAAAGCTCCACCCACGGCACACACACACACACACACACACACACACACACACACACACACACACACACACACACACACACACCTGACTGTGAAAGATGTGGTTGCATTCACTGCAGCTCACACTCACTCTGTAGAGTAAAGGCTCTCTTCACATGGTGTAATTAGCTTAAACAGACAATAATGACACTGGTGAGTGTTGATCAGTCAGCTGGGGGCCTTAAACACACCTTTATGGGCCCTGCAGTGTTACTGCTGCGTGCAGTCATGATAAAGTTGCTCCTCACACTCAGTCCAAAGATTTTCTGGACTCGATCACAGCTTTGGTGTGTGTGTGTGTGCGCGTGCGTGTAAGATTAGCGTGTCCAAGGCGACGGCAGCGCTGCTTTGATGATAAATGCGATCCAGTCGTAGGCCTGCGGAGTGTGTGAGCCTCCTTTGCTGCGCTCTTTGTCCCGGTTTTATGGCACAGTCAGATTATTGCTCAATCCCAACACTTACGAACTCGGTCAAAGTCCTCGAGTGTAAGTTTGGTCTAATGAATTCAGCTTTGACCTCACGATGGTTTTCATTAAGGTCACAGGAAGTGTTTCCACAAAGCAAAGGAGGTTTTTTATTTTTGACTCTTTGCTGATTAGCTGAGTATTGTTAAAGGCTCGATTAGCAGCAGACACAACAGAGAGCCAATCGGAGAGCAGGAACAGGTCAGGTTGACCTAAGACGTGATGAGGTTGATGTGACCTTTTCCACATTGTTAGTGGGAACTTGTTGAAAGCTTCCTGAGGCTGCTGATTCGTCTTTTTTGTTCCCTGCGTGCTCTGCCTTTGTGTTGTTTCTATAACAGGTCGTGTGCTCTATTCTTTGCCTTTAAACGATGTCTGACTGTCGTGCGTACACTCTGATGGACGCATCGGGGACAGTGTGGGGTCGTCATCCTGTTGCCTCCTGCACCCAGCGAGGCGGTCACTTTGCTCCAGTCTGCTTCCTCTCTCCTGTTTCCCTGCAGGCCGGCCTCTGGTCAGCTCCCTGTTTTCTTTTTTCTGGTTCTTGATGTCAGTCGGCTGCTTCTCCACAAAGTCTCTGGGTCACTGTTTCCAAAAGCTGCAGGGGGTGGAGAACGGGCTCCGGCCTGAGCAGAAAGGTGCTGAAAGTCTGAGTGATGAGAGGAGGGGTGAATAAATAGCAGAGGAGAAGTTTATCAGCGGTGTTGTTCGTGTAAACGACGCTCTCCGCGTGGAAAACACCGACCAAGCTTCACGCAGACGTGCAGAAGCGTCTGAGGACAAAACCAAACCAAGTCAGTGTCACAGCTTTGTTAGCAGGACAAAGTGATTACTGACCTCCAGCCTGTAATAACATCAGCCTATCAGCTTGTTCATGGTGTGAATCGGTGGCAGCAGTGAACAAGCAGGCGAGCGTTCCCGTCCAGCTCAGGTCTGTCCTCCGGGAGCTCGCTCAAACAATACCTTCCTGCAAACACACACAAAGCACACACAGCTGAATTCCTGTGTACGTGCGGAGGCCGGTGACTCAGCGCCGCGAGAGATTCCTCTTTGTTTTGACGGGAATCTGCTGCTCGCTCCGGCGGGCGCTGTGGTTTGACTCGTGTCTGTCTCCCCATCGTTAATAACACACCTCAGCTCAGAGCGTGATGCTGACTCACAAACACACAACGACCCAGCTGAGCTCACTCTCCTGTTTCTCACTTTCTCCACTTCTCCAGACAAAATTTCCCACGTGATCCGTCACGCTGTGAGGCCGAGGCGAAGCGGTGAGCGGGGACCGGAGCGCGCGTCGGTGCGGACGAGTGTTAAAGCGTTTAATTAACCTCCAGACACTTTTGATTAACCTTAAAATCTGAAGTCAGATCTTTTCCAAGAGGTTAAAACGAGAAGTATTTTAGTTTCAGGGGAAAAAGAGAGAAAAGTTTTGGACCTGAAGATTAAATTAAGTTTAATGAATACTTAACGACCCAGCGAACTCTACTTCCTTTAAGATGAGTGTGTTCTTTGTTCTGTGTGTAGAGCTGAACATTTATTCAGTGCACATAGTGCATTGATTGAACGTTAGGAGGAGGTGGGACAACGGGCCAATAGGACCGCGTTTCTCTTCTTCTTTTGTCAGCCGTCTCACAGAGGCCGTCGCTGCTCTGAGGCTGCACAGACAACATTCCCTGGATGTTGTTGGGTGTGTTTCATTTGGACGTGCTGGAGACGTTCAGAGACACAAACTAATCCCCCAAAGTTTGGTTTGATTTTCAGACTTCGGGCGTGTTCTTGTCCCAGCTGGAGATCTTCTGAAGAGCTTTTAGAGTCATAGTTCTTCATTTTTAGGCCTTTCCTTTTGGCAAAGTCAGAATTATTCAATAAAAATTGAAGAGAATGCAACAGGTTAATATACGAGGCCTCGGACGCCCTCGCGGAGGCTGGAAGCTGATGTTTACATGTGCGCTCTGGCTGCAGCGTTATTGCTTGGCTGCTTGGTCACTGTGCATGCGAGATGCTGCTGTGTGTGTCTGCAACAGGAAGGAACAAGGTGTGTGTGTGTGTGTGTGTGTGTGTGTGTGTGTGTGTGTGTGTGTGTGTGTGTGTGTGTCTCACAATCAAAGAAATGCTACAAAGCTGCTGGCTGCTTTGATCTGTGAGGAGACGTTAACGTCCTGAAGATGGTGGCGTGCGGCGAGTCGACGGTTTTCACTGCTGAGCCTCGTGTTCAGCGCTCGGGATCATTTCAGCTCTAATGTGTCGGTTTACGTAAAGTCTGGTGGTGTGGATTAAAAGACTTTTTCCTAGTCACCTGTAACCTGCTGCTAATGCATCTGGCCTGCAGGCATTGTGCCGTCTCCTCCTCCATCAGCTGCCAAAAGCTGCGGTACTTTGGAGAGATGCAGCCTTTCTAAACAGTTACACGTGGTTACATTTACAAACATTTCACTTTATGTTCAGCTTAACTTCCAAATCTTCCACGTTATCGTTCATGATAACACGTCACTTTTAAAACTGCATCTTTTGCACATGTTTTAAAGGAGACTGTTGAATTTTTGGACTTGTTAGCGTAGCTTAGTATGAGTCACAGTTCAAAGTAATCCATCTTTCTGTTACACAGTGTCTTAGTTTAACTCCTGGTGCTCTCGAGGCTCTCGTCTTTTTAACCTGCTGCAGGCCTTTGTCTCACTCTCCTGCCTCTTCCCTCATCATCCTCACCGTTCCAGGTTTTATCAGCACGATTCATGTGCAGCACGTCCTTAAGCTCGGCGTGTCACAGCCCACGGGCTCACGGTGTCCCGGACAGAGACCAATCCCTCCTTGTGATGTCATTTGTCTGCTCATACACAAACTTTCATTGAGAGTCATTTAACCCTCATCATTCTCCTGCTTGCCCGTGCTGACTGTGATAAAATGTAGTCTGAGCTTGGATTACTGTAAATACACTGAGCTCATTATTATTAACTTCAAACGTTCAATGGGAACGTCCAACACTGGAACAGGAGATGCACGTCAGGAAGTGCAGAAAAGAAACCTGAACATTAAACTGATCATACTTTGTTTTTAGGAAAGTCCCGGTCTGGTGGCTAACCATGTCCCGACCCCGGCTCTGTGCTTAAATTCATATCCTTTTGTGAAAAATGCAAGCGTGTGATGAATGATATAGACGGAGCATGCAGCGAGTCTGCAGTGAGACGTTCAGCCTTCCTGTTCAGCGCCCCCTCCTCTGTCCTAGAAAGGCTCTGCCCGTCGGATTGGGCTCATTTCTCTGAGTCTGCTAATTTTACCCAGGCTCTGACCCACTTGGTGAATCTTTCCAGCTACTCTGCAGCACTAGTAGCCTGAAACACACACACACACACACACACCACGCTCGGCAGGCCGGAGTGTTTGGACTCGACGGTTGGCCGAGCGATCGAGCTGTGACTGCGGTCGTTAAACTGCTGATGGTGACACTGAAGCTGTCGGGCACGGTCAGCTTGTAGCTCGGCGTGCAGCCAATCACAGCTCTGAGTTTATTGTGAAACTGTAATAAAAATAAAAATTTCCAAGATGTTTTCCATCTTTAATGTGATCTCTAACCTGCACAGTTCAGCTGAAAAACAAACTATAAGGTTTGTACCTTTTTACCAGCTGCTGCAGGTGGACAGGTGTGCAGCTGGGTGGGCAGCTCACAGGTCTTAGGTTGGTCGGGAGGACGTAGGCTCAGCATTAGAATAGAATAGAATTCAACTTTATTGTCATTGCACATGCACAGGTACAGGGCAACGAAATGCAGTTTGCATCCATCCAGAAGTGCTTTAGTGATATAGATATATTACAATATATATTAGCAATAATATAGATATGCAAGTATATTACAGAAATGGGTCTATTATGGTATGTTATAATGCACACGGTATGAAGTATGTTATGAATATTCTATAACTATAAGTATGTACAGGCTATGAACAGGATATAAATATGAAATAAAAACTATACAGAAATATGAGATATACAGTTATACAGAAATGGGAACTATGCAAGTTATAAACAGTTGTAGGATTAAAAATTATCGTATGTACAGAATGATTATTTACACAGAACTATACAGTAGTGCAGTTAAGATAAGTGAGATATGTGGATAATTTCTACAGAGGCTATATAAAGTGCTGGTGGTTGTGAGTGGTGGTTCAGTCCATGTTATTATTGTGTGTTTGAGGGTACAGTTGTCCATTGTGTGTGTGTGTGTGTGTGTGTGTGTGTGTGTGTGTGTGTGTAGGTGGTTGTGGGTGTGTGTGTTCAGTCCATGAGTTTAACGTGGGTCAGATGTCAGGAGGCAGAGTTCAGGAGTCTGACAGCTGTGGGGAAGAAGCTGTTCCGGTACCTGGTGGTCTTAGTCCGGAGGCTCCTGTAGCGCCTCCCAGAGGGCAGGAGGGTGAAGAGTCCATGTGATGGGTGACTGGGGTCTCTGATGATTTTCCCAGCCCTTTTCAGACACCGCTTCCTGTAGATGTCCTTTATGGCAGGAAGTGGTGCTCCGCGATGCGCTGGGCAGTTTTCACGACCCTCTGCAACGCCTTCCGGTCCGAGGCGGAGCAGTTCCCGTACCAGACTGTTATACAGTTGGTCAGGATGCTCTCGATGGTGCAGCGATAGAAGTTCACCAGGATGTCTGAGGACAGGTGGTTCTTCCTCAGAGTCCTCAAGAAGAAGAGGCGCTGGTGAGCCTTCTTGACCAGCTTGGAGCAGTTGGTCGTCCAGATGAGATCCTCGGAGATGTGGACTCCCAGGAACTTGAAGCTGCTCACACGCTCCACAGCCGTCCCTTAATGTAGATGGGTGGATGTGGGTCAGCATTCCTCCTGTAGTCCACGATGAGCTCCTTAGTCTTCTCGGTGTTAAGCAGCAGGTTGTTTGTGTCGCACCACTCAGTCAGACGATCCACCTCCTCCCTGTAGGCGGTCTCATCGTTGTCACTGATGAGGCCAATCACCGTGGTGTCATCTGCAAACTTAATGATGGTGTTGGAACCATCAGCAGGTCTGCAGTCGTGGGTGAAGAGGGAGTAGAGGAAAGGGCTCATCACACAGCCCTGTGGTACACCGGTGTTCATTGTGATGGTAGATGAGCAGCGGTTATCCAGTCGGACATGTTGGGGGCGGTTGGTCAGGAAGTCCAGTAACCATTTGCAGATGAGGGAACTGATGCCCAGGTCTGTCAGTTTCCTGATGAGTTGTGAGGGGTGGATTGTATTGAACGCTGAACTGAAGTCTATAAACAGCATTCTGGCGTAGGTGTTGTTGTTGTCCAGGTGTGAGAGGACAGAGTGCAGTGCGATGGAGACTGCATCCTCTGTGCTCCTGTTCTGGCGGTATGCAAATTGGTGGGGGTCCAGGGTGGGGGGGAGACAGGATTTGAAGTGTGCTAAGACCAGCTGCTCTAAGCACTTAGTGATGATGGGGGTGAGTGCTACTGGGCGGTAGTCATTGAGGCTAGATGGGTTGGAGTTTTTGGGTATCGGGACGATGGAGGTGGATTTGAAGCAGGCCGGTACCACAGCGTGGGCCAAGGACAGGTTGAATATGTCTGTCAGGACTCCTGCAAGCTCCCCAGAACACGCTCTGAGAACACGCCCGGGGATGCCATCAGGACCTGCAGCCTTGTGGACGTTGATCCTGCTCAGCACTGCTCCTACATCGGTTAGGGAGAGAGTCAGAGGTTGGTGGTCTGGCGTCGTGTCTGTTTTGGTTGTGGGGTTCCCTCACTCAAGACGAGCATAAAAGTTGTTGAGCTCGTTGAGGAAGGAGGCATCAGAGGATGCGGGGGAGGGTTTGGTGGTCCTGTAGTCTGTAATGGTCTGGAGTCCTTGCCACATGCGTCGGGGGTTGGAGTTGGAGAAGTGTTCTTCTACCTTCTTTTTGTAATGGTGTTTGGCTTTTTTGATGCCCTTCTTTTTTAACGAAGCTGTGATGACTCTAAGAAAGACGCCTTGTTTTGGGACAAATGTCGGCGGCCTGAAACCAGCGTTCCGTCTCGTCCCGTTTATTTAAATGGGATCTTCAGGCTAACTGGCTGATGGGTTGCCAGGTAAAGCTCATGTAATGTGATATTAAAAAGCAGACGTGCAGTTATGAAGGTGAATATTAGATTATTCACAGGTGGTTTCTGCCAGAAAACTTTGTTAGCTGCAGCGCTGCTGGGATGTTCATGGAGTGTGTTCCACCAGTACAGGCAGCTATGTCTCTGCACTGGTTTGTACTGGTTTGCCTTCTTTTGATTGGTTTCGTTCCATGTTACTGTCCTCAAAGCTTTAAAAATGGTTTCCCTCACTGATCTGTGCCTCGCTGCAGTTCAGCGGCGGCCTACAGGGACCAGAGATAAGATGGGATATCCTGTATCGATCCTCGTATTGATCTCATCCTTTGTATTTAATCCAGTGAGTGAGGAGCAGTGAGTGGTTCGGTCAGTAAAATCAGCACCATGAGTAACTGACTGACTGGATGACGTTCAGTTACCTGAAGGAGAAGCTGCATCAGATATGACGCCTCGCCACGTCGTCACTCCGCTGTCATTTACAGCTGTTTGTGTGATTTGTCAGTGGGCTGTAAACGTTGCCTGATGATCCGTTTATCACACGAGGACGCTGTGAGTCCAACAGCTGACAACATGACACAGCGCTGAGTGGATAGGACACACCTTTATTACCCGGGTGTAACGTGGCTCACCTGTGCTTTTTCCACCTAAGAGAACCAGAACGTCCCGACATCTGACCTCATAACAAACATGACACCAAAGATGTCTGATCCAGAGGACGGCGTATCAGGTCTATCATCTCAGGTTCTGCGCTAATGTATGTTTACAGTGTCCTGTATATGTCCAACAGGTGAGTTACAGGTGAACATCCTCCGCCGTGCAGGTGTTATGAAGGAGAATTATCTACACAGAGCAAACAGTTTGTGTATCAGGCTGTAAACATGTTTATTTCTGCTGTAAAGTTTGAACATGACAGTCTGTGAGGACTGACTCACTGCTGCCTCTGCTGGACGTCAGAGGAACTGCAGATTTTTGGACTTCGTGTGTCTGAATGTTGATGCTCAGTTTAAGCTGTAGCGGTGCTGCGTGGTATGGTTTCCCCTCATGGACGTGATTTCCTGCCGCTCGGCACCAGTCGCGTCGTCTCACGTCTGTTTAGCGTTCCTGGGTTGAACCTGAAGCAGGTTGCTGTGTGAGCTCCTGTCTCTGAATCCAGCCTGCAGGTAGTTTTCACTGAGCTGCTGTTACAGGAAGACCTCGTAGTTTCGTTTCACATCATGAATAAAAGGGCTGCAGTCACCATGTAACGTTTTCAATGTTTTGTTGGCGTGTCCGTCCCTCCACAGTACCTCCCACCCCTGGTTCTTCTAATATTTTCTTTATTTCTACAAGTACATGTTTTTATTGCACATTAGCTTCTGGTTCAGCTCAACGTGTCTTAAACATGCTGTTTAGTTTTTATAAGCAGAGGATTAAAAAGGCCAAACAGACCTGGGATCAGCGTGCAGAAGCATGAATCAGACTGACCTTAAAGTTTATTGATCCCTAAATAAACACAGATATGGGTCAGATTTCCTGCAGTCTGAGGTCTGACTGCTCCAAATCTGAGAGCTTTACTTTGTGTTCAGAGAATTTTTATCCTCTTTAAACGGCGTCCGCGATGCTGTTACTGCTGTGTGAGCGCCCGGCAACTCCAACCAAACCATCTCTGTCAGCCAATCAGAGCCTCTGACAGTAACAGATTACATTTACTCGAGTTACTCTCAGCGGTCTACTTTACACCTTTATACTTTAGAGTGTCATCACTCTGGTGTTTTATACCAGCACCATCTTCAAAGTCAAAGTGTTGATGCTGTTTACTGTGTGATGTGCTCTTTTATTTTGAAAGGCACCGGCCTTTATTATATCACAAATAATGTAAACGTGCTCTTTAACCGATCTGCGTGTTGTACAGCTAAATGCTCACACTAATGAAGTTTCTTTGAAGTGGCGACAGTGTTACTGCGGCTCGTTAACGATTGGTCGATGCTCGTGTTTGCTTGTGTAAACCCGGCACATTTACCAAATAAGCGTCTGTCACACAGGCTGTGAGTGAAGTCAGTTTATCCCTGTGGAGCTCTTTATATCGCAGAAAACATGGAGTCACAGTACGGCGCTGTGTGAGCCTGCTTCAAACAAAGATGTCACATGGCGTGGGAATGAATTTAAACGCGTTTGGACTCAAAGTCAAATCTAAAATCTGCATTTATAATTGAAATGATCGTCACAGGAGGAGGTTCGTGTTTCGGCGTCTCTTCCAACACCACAGTGACAGATTGTGAGGATGATGTCATCCTCAGATAAATCCCAGAGACGTTAAACGGTGATTAATGGTGAGCGGGGTTTACTCAGATGTGTTTAAATTTGAATGCAAGCAAGCAAAACTTTATTTTTTGATAATTTTATTTTAAATTTTCAAAGTATAACACAGAAACAAACCCCGCAAAAAATAAATAAATAAAAAAAACAACAACAACAAAAAAAGAGACGTAAACAGGCTCAGGTGCGTTACAAAAAGAACAATTAATTGAGTTGAGATTAGGCAGGCTTGGGAGAAAGAATCAGGGATGAGGGTGCCCGAATCTATGTGGAGTAAGTGTCTGTCCCAAATCCATTCCTGCTCTATAAACCGTAGACATCGACTAATTCAATTTAAGATTCTCCACCGGTTACACTATTCTAAGGTCAGACTGCACAAGATTTGTCCTTCTATCTCTCCAATGTGTGACAGGTGCAGACAGGCAGAAGGTACTTTGTTTCATGCCTTTTGGTCTTGTCCCTCATTAAGAGGTTTTTGGTTTAAAGTATTTGACTGGTACTCCAAGGCATATATGAAACCTTTACAGCCTGAACCTGAACTTGTAAGTTTTGGATGTTCTCCGACGTCAGAGCTACTCCCGGTTAAACTGCAGAGGCCACTGGAACTAGGCCTGATTGTCGCCAAGAGACTAATACTGAGGGAATGGAAGTCCCCCACCCCTCCTTCCTTTCAGTTGTGGGTAACAGACATGATGTCCATAATACAAATGGAAAGGTTCAGTAACTACTCAAAAGACTCTCTTCTGGATGTCTGGAACCCTTTTTTTGGAACATTTTGCAAAAGCCAGATTGGGCTAAACTAGATTCGTAAACTTTCATCAACTTCAGCAAGCAAAACTTTATTAACACATTCAGAAGCACAAACTTGATAAAAGCACAAATGTTAATAAATAAAGAAGCTTCAGGCCTCCATGACTCTGTTCTCTCTCTGTGTGCAGCTCCTCAGTGAAAAGATCAGCGGGGCGGAGGGGACGAAGCTGGAGGAAGACTTCTTAGAGATGGAGCGGGTGAGTCCAGCACACGCCGAGTCTGCTCACCGATTTCACTCATACGCTCGGGACAGAACTGGAAGGTCTCGTCATCTTCAGCTGATGAAACACTTTTGGGACGGTTCACTCGGGGCCGTCCGCTTTGTTTAGCTCGCTGTTAAAAAGTTTGTTAGCTTTAAGAATTGTAAGATTTCACAATAAACTGAACCGTTTGCCAAATTTAATCTTTCAGATGTCCTCCTGACATTTAACTGTAACCTTTTTTCAGAAAATCGAGGTGACCAACAAGTCGGTGCTTGACCTCCTGTCCAAAACAACAGAATACCTCCAGCCTAACCCAGGTGCGAAACACCTCCGTGTGCTCCATGTTTGCTGTTCTCTGAGCTTTCTGTGCTACAAACTCAAACCTGCGTGCATTTGATTCTTTTTCCTCGCCAGCGTCTCGAGCCAAACTGAACATGCTGAACACGATGTCCAAGATCCGAGGGCAGGTGAAGACCACCGGCTACCCCCAGACCGAAGGCCTGCTGGGCGACTGCATGCTGCGCTACGGCCAGGAACTGGGAGAGGACTCGTTGTTTGGTACCAGCTCTCAGATCCTTCAGGTCCTCTAACAGCTGCACAGAGGCCGTTACAGGCTGAGAGCTAGCGTCAGCTGTGCCAGCACAAACCCTGCACCGGCACCGAGGCATGAGCATCGTTATCTTTGGCCTTTGTGCAAATGCAGGAGTTTGGCCTTTCACTGCACAGAGAGTTACAGCTTTAGTCCTTTAATGCAACATTTAACATGGACACAGCTGCTTAGTACAAGACGCATGCAGAGCGTTCAGTGTTACAGTGATGCAGCAGTTTTCAAAGGTTGCTCCATAATAAAAACTGCACAGTGCACCAAAAGTTTAAAAGCATCACAGATCAATGTTGTGACTGCTGCTCTGCCTCCGTTCATGAACGCAGCTGCTCACGTGAGGTGTCAGAGTAACGGCCGGACCTCGCCGTTGCTGAACGTGCTGTCTGCTGCAGAACGCTGCATGTCAGACAAAAACCTGCAGGACTGTATACAGGAGACGGCTGTACCGTCCGGTTACAGTGCATAGTCATACAATGCAGAAGTGTCCTTTGTAATAATGGCCAGCAGGGGGTGTGGCCTCAGGTTAGAGGAGGAGGTATGATTGAAGCCTGATGTTCATTTTAAAATTCTGGCCGTCAGAGTCGGAAGGCAGCCGAGTCACCGGCCAATGAGTGTGCAGTGTCCCTCCTTTCAGCTCATCACTCGTTGTGAGGTCAGGATCCAAAGACCTACAGATTTCCTCCCCCGTCGTATCTCTGCGTTTGCCACCCCCGCCTCTGTGCTGCTGTTAGTAGGTTCTGTGTATCAGTGTTGAATGAAGAGTTTGTACCTTGTAGATGATCTTATTGAGATGACTGTGATAACAGCTCATTGGAGTCGGCGTCTCTTTCTGTCCTGCAGGATGCGCTCTGGTAGATGTGGGTGAGGCCATGAGGCAGATGGCAGACGTGAAAGACTCGCTGGACATCAACGTCAAACAAAACTTTATTGACCCCCTGCAGAATCTACAGGACAAGGACCTCAAAGAGATCACGGTAAATTAGATCTGCCCGACGCAGCAGAGACAAACAAGAGACTGCGAGGTTCTCTGAACGCTGACGCCGTTTGCAGCGCAGCAGAAACATGCGCTGAAAGTTCTGCAGCGAATTTACAAACGGTTTGAAATCTGTCTGTCGGGCCGCTGCATGCACAGATCATCCTACCTCCACTTTACTGCTTGAGATGCTGTGCAGCAAACCCGCAGCTTCTCCTCTCCATGTGCCGAGCTAATGCTAGCTGCTAACCCTCTGACCTGCACCTGGACTCTCAGGTGTGTGGGCGGCCCGATTGAGTCACATCAGATATTTGTTCGGGCCATTCTTCTCGCTGTTAGAGATGATCGTGAATTTTACTCCTACACTGGAGTTTTTAGACGACGTTATCTTCAGTACGCTCGCCTCGTGTTCTTATACGCTGATCGTGGCGTTTAGCCTCATGTGAGCTCCACCTGCACACACCTGATCACCTCGCCTCCACATGAGCCACGAATCAGTTCAGTAAATCTGTTCACGATGAATTTAAATGAAATGTTTTTGTAAAGAAACACACAGTGTGACGTGTGCGTGTGCTTCCTGTCGACGTGTTTCTGCCGCTGTTGTTCACAGCATCACCTGAAGAAGCTGGAGGGCCGCAGGTTAGACTTTGACTACAAGAAGAAGCGTCAGGGGAAGATCCCAGACGAGGAGATCCGGCAGGCGGTGGAGAAGTTCGATGAAAGCAAAGAGCTGGCCGAGAGGAGCATGTTCAACTTCCTGGAGAATGACGTAAGAGACGCGAAGACGTGGGTAACGGGGAGGGTTTCACACGTGAGACGTTATCGTTTCCTCGCGTCCTCTGACGTTGAGGGACGTCTGATCCGTGTCCCGTTTTCTTCCACCACTTCTCCTTCTGACAGCCAGCATTAACCTGACTGCTTTTAACGCGCGTGTGTGTGTGTGTTCGTGTGTGCGCGGCCACCAGGTGGAGCAGGTAAACCAGCTGTCGGCACTGATCAAGGCGGCGTTGGAGTACCACCAGCAGTCGTGTGAGATCCTGGAGGAGCTCAGTGGGAAACTGCAGAAGAGGTAAGAGAGCCGCTTCTCCTCCGCTGTGATCAGGGTTCATGTCTGCGTGGCGTTCGGGGCGCTCGCGGCGTTCTTCGGGAAGTCGTTTCACGGCTGTGCACAGCAGGTCTGTCAGCAGCACTTTTACAGCAGGAGCTCACTGAGTTCGTCTGTCACTGAAGGTGTTTTTCACACTTCAGGTTCTGTTTTTGATGAAAGCATCTGGACTCTGATTTGGCCGCCGCTCGCTGTCGCCGGATTGTGCAGACATCAGAGGTTTTATCCTCCTGAAATGTCAGAGCCTGTTACCTCCATGTTTCCATCAATAAAGGCTAAAAACACTTCTTTGGTCCTTGTTAAACACCCGCTCAGTGAGGTAGAAATAGCGAGTAAGAGTGCTGTGAGCCCGTTTCCCCGGAGCGTCCGGTCTGCCGCCGGAGAGGAAATGTCGGCTTTGATTCGAATCGCCTCCCTCTCTCTCGCCTCCTCCAGGATATCCTCGGCCAGCAGCCGGCCCAAGAGAGACTTCAAACCAAAGTCGATCAGGAGCAGCATCGAGGTGCTCGACAACAACCAGCACAACGGCCTGTCCTACAGCTCCTCGCTCAAGTCCACGGGTACGCCGTCCGTCTGTGTGTCTGTCTGTTTCCATCGTTGCTTTGAGTCCCACTGTTTTTCTTCTGCTGTTACAGATACGCAGATCAGCAACGCAGTCAACGGGAAAAGTAGGTATTCCTTTATGCAGCCCCCCCCAACACGCACGCACGCACGCACACACACACACACACACTTTTCTCATACCTCATCGTTAGTCATCATGTTCATCGTGTTTCCATTCTTACAAACTGACAGTGAACATGTCGCCTGTTTCCATCCTGACCGCCGCTCTGCTGAACACTGTGATGTTTTAGTCGTCGGCTGTAGTTTGAGTGACGCCTCTGAGGGTGTCGCGCTGATATTTCATAGACAGGTCAGAGTTCACAGGAAGTTTATCTCTTCATTTATGTTTAATTTAAAAAACTGAGCTCAAACTCTGACACAGTGACGAGCTTGAAACGACTAATAGATGAAGTGAAGACTGAGTGAAAGCTTTGAGTTTCCTGCACCTGCAGCTGTTGTTGATACGCTGCTGCCCTCTGCTGGTGGGAGTCTGACACTACAGCGGTGCTCTGATCCTCTCATTGTTTTTGTTGTTTTGTGCTCATCGCCATCTCCATCTGTCTCCACATGTCATCCAGCTGATCACATACCATCTGTGCCGCTGTCATGGCCCGACACCCCCGCTACCAACGGCAATGCTCACCGTGAGTAACGCACACCGACGCCATCACACATCTGCCCGCATCTGTGAGCGGCAGCCCCGGGATTTTGTTTTTCATATCCAGCAAAAATACGGTAAATTTTCAGCTGATCAAACATGAGATGTGGGTGAATTTGGAAGCATTAGGTTATTTTTCACCTCGTGATCTTCGTCTGTCGGTGTTGTCACTGAGCAAACGTCACCCACTGGATGTCTTCTTACCGTCCTTGTCTGGATGAATAACCCGCTCTTTAACCCTGTTTCAGACAAAGCTGGGATATGAAATTTTAAAATATGAAACTATTTGCAAATAATGAATTTTAAATCTTATTTTAAAGACAAAATTCCAAAAACAGCAGATCAGAGGCTGAAACTGAGAGATTTGATTGTTTCTGTTCATCCATTCAGGAATAAATCCTAAAAAAAATGGATCCTGTGAAACAGAGACGAGCCCCAGAATCAGCCCTCGACCCGTGCTGGAGAGCTACCCAGCAACCTCCCTCAGACCAGGTGTACACGGCCTGGAGCCAGGGCTGAGGGAGGGGCTGCCAGGTACTAGGAAGGAAGGAATTAGGGAGAAGGAGGGAAGGAATTAGGAAGAGTGAATAAAGGAGGGAATGAAATAGGAAGAATAGAGGAAGGAGGGAAGGAATTAGGAAGAATGAAAGAAGGAAAGAGGTGACAGAGAAGGAAAGAGCAGACTTGTGGTAAATCAGAGCGTTGTGCTTTCATATGGCCGCTGCGGCACGAGCGCGAGCCCCGTCCGTCCATCAGAGGTTTTTAAATAAAGTTTTTGGTGTTTGTCTGCAGAGCCGGAGGTTTTGGATCAGCCCTGCTGTCGCTCCCTCTACGACTTTGAGCCGGAGAACGAGGGCGAGCTGGGCTTCAAAGAAGGCGACATCATCATCCTCACCAACCAGATCGACGAGAACTGGTACGAGGGCATGATCAACGGCGAGTCCGGCTTCTTCCCCATCAACTACGTGGAGGTCATCGTCCCCCTGCCTCAGTGAAGAGCGCCGCCGCCGGGCCTCCGCAGACTCTCCTCGGCCTCGGCCCGACTCGGGCGTGAGCGTGCGGCGGATCGGCAGATTCTGTTTCGAACCACAGACGCGGATGTTTCGTCCCGGCCGACTTCAGATCAAACGTCTCCTTTACTTTTGTCGTCTGTTGATATTTAAGAACCTGAACGGAAACCCGAGCCTTTAACGGGACACTCGGCCTCAACCTGTCGCTCCGCCTGCCGTCCAGCACCGCCGCCTCTGCCGGGTATCCCGACGCCTCCGTCTGACCACTACAAACATTTCCTCACTTTATGGTCACGTTATTTCTGCTAAAAGTCACCTTTCAATGTTTCCTGGTTGTGTCAAAAATGATGTGTTGCAAATCAGAATCAGACAGGAAGTGAGCAGCTCCACATTCCCACAATCCATGGATGGAGGTGCTTTTATTTTGAAATGGAGCTCGGCAAGGTTCTGGTTTTTAATGTGAGAGAAGTGAGCAGATGGACTCTCGTCTGTGTGATGATCCAAATCCAGCCTTTGTTTGAAGCCTCGCGAGGCCCAAATCTCATTCCACTTCATTCTGACTTTGTTTCTTTATTTTTGTAGTTTCGGCGTCGTTTCTGTCCTTAGTTACAACTTTATGCTGAGACTGGGACGTGGACAGCAGGGGACGTTTTAATCATTAAAGAAACACGAGCAGTCGGGCGATCAGTCGTGTTTGCCAACGTTTTGGAGCCACGGCACATGTTTCACATTAGAAAAATCACACGGCACAAAAACCACAGCGATCATTTTTCCCCGCGCACCGCTCCGTTTGTCCCCACTATACCTCGCCTGGTGTGAATCCTCCTGCCGCCTGCTCGTCTCACTCTGCGTTCTGTGATCGGGTTTGGTGGCGGTCACGTGCCACGCTCTCAGATCTCAGCGGTTAGCACAGGTGTCACCCTAACGGGCAGAAATGGTGACCCAAGCTACAAAAATACCAAACTTAACCTTCTTTAAGTCAGAATATTTCAAATGTGAAGCTGAATGTTTGACCTGTGTTGGTTTTCTCCACTGGATTTTATTTTTCCCTCTCGGCTCCACGGCCTGTCTGTGTTTAAGCTCGTCTTCACGTTTGCCCGCCGGACGCGTGCACGGCGTCGCTCTGAATGTGTCTCTCTGTGTTTACATGCTCTGACTCTGACGGTTCGTTCTCAGGATCGTGGACGCCGCCTTGTCCGACAGTCTGAAGGTGATGTTTGAGCTGTCGTCTGCACTGAAGCTTTTTAGCGTCTGCCTTCCACGCCGCACCTTCCTCCTCCTCTTCAGCACTTTGAGTTTTTCTCACAGTCAGATAACCACAGATCTTTGTTCTGTACTGTGACGTAGACTGCAGCATGTGGCTGTTTCTCATCTTCCACCTGAAGTAGACAGTCTGTGAAACTGGTCGAGCTCCTGGTTTTAGTGGGATGAGTCTGAGGCTTTTAACCAGCCGCCGTCTGTTTAGAGTCACCACATAAGAAGGAAATCAACAAACGCCGTCCTCTCTTTGGCTTTTACTTGAGTTTCACACTTATTTTATCATATTTGTGTAAGAAAGCTCCTGTTTTTATTTCCCATCGCTGTAAATCAGCCCCAGCTCCGTGTGCACTGGTTTAAAGGACGTGTGATGATGATGATGATGATGATGACGTTGTCTGTGAGACTCTGTTAAGCTTGTGATGGACTGGCAGCCTGTCAGACACCCAGAGTTGGACACGTGATTTAGCCCAAGAACAGGAACGTTTACCTGATACAAAAACTTCCCATCATTAAAGTCCAACGACACGTGACTGACGTACTGAGAGAGAAACAAAAATGCCTTTTTTTAAACGACCACTCGGTGACATTTAGGGTTAGAAGTGTTCGTCAGCAGCGTGTGAGCTGTGCAGAAGTCACGTGACTCTGTTGAGTGCCACCTTATTTATGGGCTTATTTGTTGAGACGAGTCAGTTCATCAGAACATGAACTGAAGCTTACCTCTGAGTAGGCTGGAGTTAAATTTAAAGTCGGGTTTACCTTCAGGTTGGACGATTACGCTGATTTTATACGTATCAGACGCTCAGATCAGAGGTTTAATAAACAGTCACAGCAGAGCAGGTTTATTTCCACATCGAGTGATCTGGCTGTCGTCTGATGATCGCTTCAGTCTGTTTCTCCCTGAGGTAAAGTCAGCAGGCGACAAACTGTATGAGCTGTGATTTTAGGCTTTTAATTTGAAAGTTAAACAGGAACTGAACAGCGTCCCAGCCCAGTAAAACCGTGCTTATTCTTTATTCCAGCAGAGAGGAGGGTTTGACCCCACCTCAGAGTTCTTCCACCTGTTTTTGATTTTATTGTAGTTTTTTATTGTAGTCCAATCGCAGACTGAACGCACACGCTCGGCTGCTTCTTTAATCTGAACCTGAAGGATTTGGCTCAGCCGTGTGGACCAGCTCGACCAGCTGTGTTGGATTCTTACTGTTAGCTTTCTTAGATGTACGATGATTTTTTTTATTTACAGTTAATTATGAGTTTGGGGGAGGGGGGAGCTGTTACCTACAGAGAGGACGTCCTCCACAAACAACAGAGGAGTTGTGAAATGAGCGGACCCCCACCGTGTTCGACTGAGCTTTATTTTTGACCGCAAGCACTCTTTCCAGCTTCGGAGCCGTCGCCCGGAGCTCTGTCCACGGCTTCCTCCACTACACACTTCTCCCCACGCCTCCATCATTAGCTCCATCATAATCACCTGTCCCCTCTGACGTCCCGGCACCGCCCCTCCACTGCAGCAGGCCAGAGACCACACCCCTGCCACAGAGACCACACCCCTGCCACGGGAGGTTTTTTCTGTTTTGATAAATGCATTTATCATAAAAACACCGAGATGTTTGGTTTCGTTTACAGACTGAACGCACGATGGGCCTTCCTCACACTCCCACAGTGAGAATAACTGACTCTTTGATACACTAAAATAAACCGCTCTCTCCACCCGCGCCTCCGTTTGCCTTTGCAGTCTCAGTGTTCAGTCTGCAAACCTCTTCCCTGCACAGGAAACCGTCACAGTTTTGTGTTTTAGTTTTTCAGTAGCATAATTTATGCAAAAGTGTTTTATAGATGTTGTAAATGAATATATTCCAAAAATATATTGCGTAAATAAATGACGAGTAAATATCGAGGCAGCGTTCACGTTTTCTTTCTTTGTTCAGTCCGTTCTGTCTATACACACAAAATTATGTCAACATCAGGCATCAGGTTCAAACTTTACATCCATATATGACTCAATTAGAATATTTGAAACTGGAAATGAGTTCAAGTTCATCGTAGGCGAAAGAAAAAGATTACCAAAGCCGGGCAGCGAGGCTAATATTCCAGGAAAAAGGTCGAGATGTAAGTCGGACATTTACAGAAACAACACTTCTTTTTATTTCTTGGTATTCAGAGTCTGACCTGTTCACTTAGGATTAGTGTGTCTGTCATGCCAGCGTATGTTTAGCAGCTTAATGCATTTTATTTATTTATTTTCTGTATTTCATATTTATTTTTATCCATTTCTGTCTTTTGTGCAGGACTTTGGTCAGCATGACATATCTGATAAATGTGCACAGATTTCTAATCTAAACTGATAATTACAGGACAGTCTGAGCAGTGATGTACCACAATCTTTAAATGTATGAGGGATTGGTCCCGTCCCTCATCGCAGTGTAAGATGAGTCTCTGCTCCATACATGAGGAGGTGATCCAGGTGCTTTTTTAGTGATGCAGTCTTTGCAGAGCTCCATGGATCGGTATAAATAAAGACAGCGGTGTCTCCGGAGACTAAATCCAGACCTCGGCACTCCTGTGTTTGGACCCCCTGATCTCCCTCTTGCTCTTCAAAGGCTGCCTCTCTCCTTTATGGGAGTCCTCTCTCCTTAGGGCTTCCGGTCTTTTCTCTCGGACCTCCTCCGGCTCCCTCATCCTGCCACAGTTCACTGCACAGGTCCAGTCTGGCTGGTGACCCACCACCAGGTTCAGGGTGGGCAGCGAGGTGGTGCTGGTCACGTCCCTGAAGCCTAAAGAGGATGTGAAGGAGGGGCTGTCTGGAGGGAAGGTTTCGTATCCTTCCCAGGACACGTGCTCCCGCAGCCGCACTGCCCGGCGGATCTTCTTCCAGCCCAGGTGGTTGAGCTCCAGCAGGTTGAGCAGGATGCAGAAAACCCCGACACAAAACATGAAGAGCAGGAAGATGGTCTTCTCCGTGGGCCTGGAGACGTAGCAGTCCACCGGCTGGCTGCAGGGAGACGAAGTGCACAGGAAGTGGACGGGCACCTGGAAGCCAAACAGCTTCCACTGAGCCAGGACGAAGCCCACCTCCAGGACAGCCCGTAGGCACACGTGGAAGATGTAACATTTGGACAAAACCCCTCCAGAGCCCGCATGAGCCTCTGCGCCCCCCTCCCTGAAGGTGCAGGCTCGGGCCTGGCTCGAGTTTTTGGGGTCCAGCCTCTGGAGGTCCTTGGCGGCGATGCCCTCGAGCACGTTCGCCAGGCTGTGCCCCAGGTGTTTATGGGACTGTATGGAGCAGCTGTCTGAGTCGCAGCTCCGATCGTAGGCCTCTCGCCCGCCGTCTCGGCCTCCCTGCCCCGGCGCGTCGCCCGCCCCCTGCCCCAACCTCTGGGTGGCGTTGTGCTTGGACAGGTTGTGCCACGTGTAGATGATGAAGCAGAGCGATGGCGTGGACACACTGATGATGTGGAACACCCAGAAGCGAGGCTGGGAGATGGGCGCGAAGGCGTCGTAGCAGACGGTGGAGCAGCCCGGCTGCAACGTGTTGCACACAAACATCTCCTGCTCGTCGGTGTACACATCCTCGGTGGCCACGGCGACGATCAGGAGCCGGAAGATGACCATCACGGTGAGCCAGAGCCGGCCAATCATGGTGGAGTGCTGGTGCACGGCGTCCAGGAGGCGTTTGAGCAGAGTCCACTCCGTCATGCTGGCCCGCGGCTACCGGCGGCCTCGAGGAGGGACGAGCTGCCTGGAGTGGAGCAGTCTGCTCCAGAGTGGTCCACCTCCTGAGAGCTCCCCAACGCAGACTCGATGTGGGCTGCACGGGTTTGTTTATGACAGAGGAGCCAGGACGCTAAAATCAAGAAGCTCCGTCCTTCACTCTCTGAACCTGCAGCTGCTCTGAGCCTGAGCGCTCGCCGCCGCTGCCTTCCAGAGAGAGAGAGAGTCGCCCATCTTTGGGAGATAAGGATGTCCACTTGACACGAGTCACTTGGCACGCTCAGTCCTCTCTTGTCCTCAGGATCCATTTAAAACCCGAGAGACATCAGCCTTCCTCTGCTGGAGGAGCTGCTGATAGTGCGCTGATAGAGCATTCTTCACAGATTAGGCCTCTAAAAGCTGGCGGGCTCTTCCTTTAATGGAGAGGCCATTTTTTTGAAAGATGACCAGTGCAGAAGAACACGCGTGTGTCATGCATGACCGTCACACACACAAAGCCACAAAGACGTTTGTGTCTGGATGTACAGACGAGCTTCCGGACGGCCACAGCTCGGCTGTGGAGCTTTTCTGTCTCTCGGCCTGTTTTGACGGCTCCTCTCGAGCCACTCGCCAATCCTCTTATCTGTGTTTTAAAAAAAGCTCCTTGAAAGGTCTGCTAGCATCAAACCGTCACGTCCCTGAGATAAAACGCTCCCCGACCCCCTTTCTTTACTTCAAACTGTCCCAGGAGCCCCGTGCGAGTCCCTCCACAGAGCTCTGCACTTTCTATTTCTGACACGAGTCAGAAATGTTGACTCAGCCTCAGCGTAATTCAATTCAAATCTTCGTGAGAACACCTGAACCCCGCCTACACCTGACAGACATGACACACGTTTCTTATTCTGCATACAGCTCACTCAGCCAAGCTGCTTCTCTGCAGACGTGTGCAGGAGAAACAAAGTAAAAACAAAGCCAGAAGATTTTTAAATGTGATTTTTGGCCTCAAAGGTAAAGGTAGCTCCTCCCACAGGTTCGCCGAAGGCCAGGAAAGATGCCCAACGGATTTATTTTTTCAAATGCACAAAATATGCCAATGCATAGGGTTAGGGTTGTTCCACTTGATTGATCTATATTATCATTGTTTATTTATTTTACTTTATTTAGAATAGAATAGCTTTTTATTGTCACTGTTACAAGAACAGTGAAAGGCAGTTTGGCATCTCTCCGTGTGTGTGGAGTACACAATAGCGTAAGTATTTACACAATAACAGACAAATTTACATTTACACAAGAAAGATATGTACGAGTTATACATACACCTGCAAACATACACGCACATACATACATATATGTATACATACATATATGTATATATACATATTTGCATCCGTACATGCATACACACACATATTTCCACATACACACTTACATCTATATACATACACATACATGCATCTAACTAGCAGGTGCATTGAGAGGTGCAGTGTGATCAGTGATATTGCACATTGAGTGGGTGGGTGCTGTTGGAACTATACTAAATAGGGTTATAATAAATACAGTTTAAAGAGGTGGGGGTGTTGGTTGCATTGAAAGTTTAAAAAGTATTTAAAGTTATTACGAGTTGGACAAACAACTATACAGAAAAAGAAAGGGAGAAAGAAAACAGAGGGAAAGGGGGGACAGTGAAAGAAGACACTGAGAAAATCACCTGTCACCTGTTAAAAGAAGAAAAGAGCAAACAAACAACAAGAGAACAACACGATACAGAAACAACAACGAAGACGTTTGGTCACCCAGCAACCACGGTGCAGAAGCCACAGAGGGCCGCAGTGACGAGCCCGCAGGCCCCGCCAGTAGCCAGTCGCACCAGAGCGGACCGAGCCATGGTCCCAGAGGCCCGAGGGAACCCCACCCCCCATAAGGGGCCCGACACGGCCATGGGTGCCAGGCCCTGCCAACCAGCAGCCGGGAGTGAGACGGGCATGCGCCCGAGTGCCCAGCCCCAAACGCCGAGAACCACCAACTCACTGACGGCTGAGGGCATCAGCCACCGGCTGGTAGTGTGGTGGGTGGAGCTAGGCCTCCACACTTGGAGGGGCCTGAGATGTACCCAGAGAGGTACCCACAGGTTCAACTACAGGAGAGGTGTTAAACATCAGGCCCATGGGCCAGAATAAGCACCTCAGTAATTAAGTTACAGATTTCTGTATCTTATACATTTACTTCCTAAGTTCAAGCCCAAAGAGTCCTGCTGACAGATGTCTTTCTTTACAACAGCATCAGCAGCATCGCTGTATCGTGTAGATACAGTGAGACTGTCTCTTATATTCAGATATCTCAGACATCTGTATACTGACAGAAAGTTTCAGCGGTCCCACATCAGATCACAGCGATGGGGAATAAGTTTGATGCACACTTAGGTTTCTTCACTTGGTTTTCCCAAACATGGATAAATTCATAACAGCCGAGATGTGAAGCAAACAATCAGAGCAGCGATCTCACACCTGCTGATTTCACCAAAACGTTCATCTAAATCTGGAAAAGAACACTGCTGAAGTTTTTGGGGTTTTCACCCATCATAGACGTCTTTCAGTTTTAAAGTGTATCCTCTTCACATAGAATAATATAAACATATGTGCATCTGTCACTCACGGCTTTTCCTCTTTATTTTAGTGACCCAGTAGCAGCTCAGTCTTAATCTAGTCTTAAACCTCGTCTATGGCTTCAAATCCAAAGTGTGGATTAATCTGAATTTGGTGAACAACAGGAAATGTGGTTTGTGTGATGTGGAAAAAGAGGAAAACTGTCTTTCGATGAATTTACTTCATTTTTTCTTTCCTGTTTTTAAAGCTAGCAGCTGCTGGGTTGATTTTTATTATGAAATTAGTTTTGATTTGACTCATTTGTGCAAACACCGGTCGGACTGAAGGCGACCGCAGGGCTTTGAAGGTGGTATAAACATGCTGACAGGTTTTTCTTCACAAAACTTCCAAATGGTTCCATTTTATTGGCAATAAAAACAAAGTGAAAAAGTTCAAAGTTCATACAAGAACAAACTGTTATTGTCAAGTACAAATAATCATAAAGGGCCACAGATCTTTGTGATTTACACCAATGAGGCTGCGTCACCGTCATCGTGAGACTCAGGTGTGTTGGATTCATACAAATATAGTATTTTAGTAAAAGCATGATGTGAAGGTTTCCATCTCTGGATTAAAGCAGCATCTGTAACAAACACTGACCAGCACAGTGCAGCAGATGGAGTCTTTCACATTCATCGTCCACACGTGAGCTCAGATAAAAGTCCCGCTGGGAGCAGAGGGAGAGATGTGGGAGGACTTTCTTTGCCTGGCCTCTCTTTCTCCCTCCTTTCCCTTCAATCCCGCCTGTTATTCATTCCCAGGCTGCTGCTAACAAAGCCCGGAGGAAAAGCACATCACTGGGAATTCCTTCGTGATAATTCCTCTGACAGCAGATGTTAAAACGCACAGGGGGAGACCCACATCCTGTCCCGGCTCCCAGTGTGGCTCGGCTCGTGTTGTGTCTGTCTGGGTCTATTTGTGAACCTTGGTGTGTACTGTGTTAAATGGGGCCGGGGGCCCCTCTCTAATCCTGCTCAGGTCGGCAGCGAGGGGCCGCTCTCCAGTCCATCGATCGCTTTCTTCGCAGGGTCCTTTAACAGCCCTCAGGCATTAATCCAGCATGTACCTCTGTCTGGATCGATAGCAGACAAAAGCCCCACAGGAGGCTGTCTGGATCTGAGTTCTCGATTTACCTGCACGCCCTCATCATCAGGATGAATGCGGCTGCTCTTCCTCACTTCCTGTCATATATCTCCATCTCCAGGGCCGCATGCTCTGATTATGACCGACGTTTCTAATGATGAGCTCGGTAACCCCTAAACTCTCAGTTTAACTTTTTCTACTCATGGGTCTGAATGATGTCAAGACAGGATATCAAGCCCCGCCCATCTGCTGCTTGAAGCTTCTGTTTCTAAGGTGCCAGCCAATCAGAAGAAAGCTGTCTTAAGGCAGGAGGAGCTGTGAACCATTCATCCAGCAGAGACTGAGAATAAACTCTGAGCAGAACTCGTGGCCTTTGACAGTGATGGCGACGGAGGATGGCGCTGCTGACCATTTTATTCGGAAAAACAAAAGGACTTGTTGGGTTTTAATGCGTGTCTGTTCATTGTCCTGATACTGTAGGATTAGGTTAGTGTTACTTACAGGATTAAAAGCATGAAGGCTGAAATCAGTTCAGTCACACTTCACTTTGGGCCACATGTTAAGTGTTAGCTTGTAGCTTGTAGCTGTGGCTGTTGGCTCTTCATTAGCCATTAGACAGCACCTAATGCCTCGTTTCTACATGACGCACAGTATCCTCAGTATCCTATCTTAATGGTTTGCTTTGTTAAATAAAGGTTGCACTGACTCACTGCGCCATCTTGTGGTACAAACTGGTATTAACTGGAAAGAAGGTGCAGCCCAGCCCTACTTCACATTCAGCTGATATCTCTTCAACAACACAAAGGTTTGGACATGAAGTCACAGCTGATGTGTGTGGAAAATGATGAGAAACGACTGGAACCGTGAGAAAAATGAACTCTTAAAAGAACTCTCAGACATTTTTACATTTTACAGTTTTTTCATTTGAGTTTTTCTAAAGTGTAACCTAAACTCTGCGTGTATGTTTGCAGTAATCACAACTCTAGTGATTACTGCATGAATCAGAAGAGAGCTGTATCACCTCCACAGACAAACACCATCCCGAACGCCCCCCCCCCAGCATCCCGTCTGCAGCCTCGGCCTCCACCGGCCTGGAGCTGGGAGTCTGGTCTCGCTCCGCTGGCTGCCTGGAAGCCCCCTAACAGGATTAAAGGAGGTACGGCGAGAAGCTGTAACTCAGTCTGATGTGATTTCCATTTGTCTGGCCCGGCCCTTACTTTCCTCTACGTCTAATCCCTCAGCGTTCTCAGCGGCGTCCGTCAGCCTCTCTAATCTGCTGGACGGCTTTAGGAGGAGAAGCCTCGTCACTCGGACTCTGCCTGATGATAAACACGGAGCTGGTCCTAACGTCGGCTCAGGCTGGAGGTAAGGCTGCTGCTTGACTTGTTGTCATTAAAGCTGCTCGTTGTGTGACGGACTTTGCTCTGCACCAGGTGAGCGTCGTGTTTCATGTGTCTCCGCTCGGGACTGTGAAGAGCGTGAGCTGAACCTCACCTGAACAATAACAATATTTACAGTGGACTAACTCTGGAGTGGAAGCTCAAAAGTAGAATTAAATAAATACCTCAATAAGTAAAAAGCTAAATTTTTAAAAAATACAGTAAATGGATCTATTTTTCATAAAAATAAAATGAAACAGAACAGAATAACTAGAAGGACAGAATTAAAAAAGCTTGAGAGAAATATTTGTTGTTCTTTAAGAAGAAATATTGCTATTTTTTTATTACTAATTTATTCTCAGTGTAAATGTGTTTAAGCACTGACAGGTTATTTAATTTCTTGGACGAAAACTTAAACCTTTAAAGCTTTAATTCACTGATTTTTGGCCACGTGGCGGCAGCAGAGCAAACATAAATAACCGTCACCTTTCTGCTCTGTAACTTTGTGTTTGGTGCTGAGTTCTGGCTAAACGGTGAAAACAGCTGCTGGAAAAGAAATTACAAACCTGCAGGTCAGCAGAACTTCCTTAACGTCTGTGATGCTGACCAATAGGAGCACAGTGCGCTCCTCCATCTTTGACAGTTTCTTTTTTTAAACCTGTCTGTAAATATGAAGGGTTCTGTTACTGGAGTCGGGAGCTCCAGTCCTAATTCTGATGGATGATGTCATATTTTGCAGCTTCCATTCATAATTAATTTAATCCCGGTATAAACAAAACCTGTCAGTCAGTTTGTAACAGACAGCAGATCCACTTGTGTGTCCATATTTTTATTTTTATTTTTATTTATTTATGTCAGGATGTATTTTCATTCCATCTGTTTGTGTGTGTGTGCCTAACAGATGTGACGTGGAGTGAATGGCCCCTCCTACTGCAGGTATGACTGTGGAGGATCCGATGGGCAGGTGGGGGTCCAGTCCTGTGGAGGAGGTGAAGTTAATCCCTGAGCCTGCGCTGGATGAAGAGCTCCACAGCAGCAGCCAGGAAGTGATGTGCTATCACGCAGACACGCCCACTGTGGAGTGTGCAGCCATCACAGACAGGTAAACGGAGCAGGAAGCAAAGAGGCTGAAAGTTCATCACCTCTGTAACGTACGCTCGCCTACTGTTCAGGTTCAGGTTTAGATTTATCAACGTTTGAAATCACCCAGAGTGACGAAGCCTTTCCTGGACACGAAATTACAGCCCGAACCACCAACCCAGTTTAAATTGGTTTTATGGGAGCATGGCACAGACATGGGTACCTGCCAATTAGTGCTTAGTCCAATCACAATCCTCGAATTTTACCAGAACTGGAGCCAGACGGTCTGTTAGTACAGTGACCTCACAGCAGTCATATTTTTGGTCACATGACGTCGTTAAAAGGCTCCAAAATACTCGAACAGCACAAAGGTCCAGGTGAAGCTAGCAGACAGCTAGTAGCTACAGCCACCTGTCAGTCAAAGAGGCCACGCCCCTAATAATGCAAACTTTAAGGCTTAAAACCATTTAAACAGGTGAGTTATAGAAACATCCTCCCCTGTACAGGTGTTAATAAGGAGGGAAAGATCCACAGACCAGTCAGTTTGTGTATCAGGCTGTAAACATGTTTGTTTCTGCGGTGAAGTTTTAACATGGGAGTCTATGGGGCCTGACTCACTGCTGCCTCTGCTGGACGTTAGAGGAACTGCAGTTTCTAAACTATAATTTTAGGCCCTTTATGTTGCCACTTGGATGCACCTTGCAGATATGCTGGTGATGCATTTCACCACTTCCCAAAGGCGCTCCGCTGGACTGAGATCTGATGACGGTGGACGTCAGGGTTCAGGGTACGCGTTTGTGAATCATCCAGCTACACGCAGCCAATAGGAGAGGAGTACACTGTGGATATAAAAGAATGGACATGGTTAACAGCAGTACTCACAGAGGCTGTGTTTCTGAAGGATTCTCGGTTAGTGCCGAGGTGCTCGAAACCTTTCGAGAAGCTATGACCTCGATGACTTACCTCAGAGTCTCCAGTCTTCAGTCAAACAAATGCTTCACCCCTGAATCCTGCATGGTGCAGTTTCCACTCAGATCCAATAACATCACAGTGAGATGACATATAGACTGTCTGCAATGACACATAGTAAAAAACACCATGAAAGAGGTCATGATATATTTTCATTATACATCTGAAGACAAACATGAAAAATATTCTGTTTAATATTTTTCTTTTTCTTTCCTGTGAGTAAATCTACAAGACAGGATGAATCCTTTCCTTTATGCAAAGTTTTTACCTTCTGAATGTCACAGTAGAAAACTGCCTTTGCAGACTTCCTGTCGTCTCTGTTCGTGTGTCGCTCTGTGCAGTGAGGAGCAGTTTTGCAGGATCTGCCACGAAGGCCAGGCGTCAGGAGAGCTGCTGTCCCCCTGCGAGTGCTCCGGCAGCCTGGCCTCGGTGCACCGGAGCTGCCTGGAACAGTGGCTCACCGCCTCCGACAGCGGACACTGCGAGCTCTGCCATCACCAGTTTGTGCTGGAGCGTGTGCCAAAGCCTCTGACTGAGGTAGGCCCATCACCACACTGATGCTCAGGACTCGACTCACAGAGGGTTTTAGCGGTCCAGACTTGTGACCGAGACAGCCACACTTTTTTTGTAGTGTCCTCTCCTCGTGTCACGCTCAGCCTGGAGAGAAACATCTTTGTGAGATGAGACAGATGAATGAGGCTGATTGAAGTTAAAAAAGAAGGATTCACCGGCTTCTGCTGCAGAGCAGACAGAGCAAAGAGTGAAGGCTGGCTCTTTTTCCTGAATGGTGGCGTGTCAGACTCAGTGGGAGGAGTTTGTTGGCTTCACATTGAAGAACCTGTTGCCGTCAGCTCGCTGTCCATAAAGCCACTTAGCCTGAGAGGCAGATTAGACGGTGCTTCTTTGCTGCAGAGGACAGAACAGGAGAGTGGCCTCGGTGCTCTCTGTAGGCGCATTCTTGGCTGGTAATCTGCTGATTAAGCACCGTGTGCTGTGCCAGGCTAAGCTACACACGGAACAGCACAGGCCTGCTGTCAGGCGATGCTCCACGCACACAGAGAAGGAAAGGTGCAGCACTTCCTGTTAGCGATGTACGAATCTAATCCACACAGCATACACAAACACACACACGTTTATTCTGCTTCGATTCAGCTCCAAGTAAAAGCTGAACTGGTTTTGCAGCTACAAAGTCTCCTGTATTATCACGCAGTGAAGAAATAAGATCATTAGTTTAATGTATTCTTTTGACCAGTTTCACTTAGTAAATGCAGGATCACCTAAATGGTTCCCAGAGGATTTTTCCTGTCTTATGTTGGTCTTTACTCCATGTCCTGCTGATATAGGGAATGCAGTAACAGTCAGAACATGAAAACATATCACAGACATTTTACTATTTCATGGAAAACATGAGGCTAATCCACTTCCTGCCTCCTCTTCCCCTTCATCAGTGGTGGTGCTCTCCAGCCATGCAGCAGCAGAGGAGGACGTTGTGCAGCGATGCGGCTTGTTTCCTGTTCATCACGCCGCTCGCGTCGCTGTCGGGCTGGCTGTGTGTTCAAGGAGCCATGGAGCTCTACTACACCAATGGGACGGAGGCCCTGGGACTCCTGGTGCTCACTCTGGCTCTCATCATCATCTATGTGTTCTGGACTGTGGTGAGTTTACAGTCTGTGCTGTTCATCCAGAACATGAACTTATTTTACTAACTCGAATGTAGAAGATTAATGTGGAAGACTTGTAGTCTTCCACATGTAGTTACTAAGTAGCAGCTTCTAAAGCTAAAAAGTGACGCAAATACTCAACTTCTGCTCATGTCCCCTTTGGCTCCAAACGTGAGTCATCCCCGTGGACTCCTACAGCAGAAATAGAGGAAAGGTTAAAGAAGGCCCACCCAGCTGCTTTTCAAGCCTTTTGTTTCTCAGGGCCCCTAAACATTAGGAACAGCTGTCTCAAAGGGTTCAAGAGTAAGGATATGGATTCAGAAATGTAAGAATCCACACAGAACTACAGTTCATAATAATGCAAATATATAAATTCTAAAATATATTTGTTGATAAATGTCTGTGAAATCACTATTTGAATAAAAATCTTGGAGACGGCAATTTCAAGTGGTACTGAACACCACATGAACACCGCTCCCCACCCGCTGCATGGGTGGGGAGAGGAAGACCAATGAAGGGAAGCCAACACAAGAGAAATCTGCTCTCTCTTTCTAGTCCCTGTCAGGACTCTTGCTGCAGCATTTTGGATTAACTGAAGGCTTTTCAGGGAGTTTTTAGGACATCCTGATAATAAAGAATTACAGTAGTCCAGCCTGGAAGTAATAAATGCATGAACTAGTTTTTCAGCATCACTCTGAGACAGGATATTTCTAACTTTAGAGATGTTGCACAAATGGAAGAAAGCAGTCTTACATATTTGTTTAATATGTGCGTTGAAGGACATGTCCTGGTCAAAAATGACTCCAAGGTTCCTCACAGCATTACTGGAGGCCAAGGTAATGCCATCCAGAGTAAGAATCTGCTTAGATACCATATTTCTAAGATTTTCAGGGCCGAGTACAATAACCTCAGTTTGATCTGAATTAAGAAGCAGAAAGTTAGCGGCCATCCAGGTCTTTATGTCTTTAAGAGGCTAATTGAGCCTAATAACATATTAAATGCTGTGTTCAGGCTGTCAGCTGTTTAGTATCTACATGGATGCTAAAATCACCCACAATGATTATTTTGTTTGAGCTGAGGACTAAATCAGACAGAAACTCGGAGTGAGGCGGACGATCGATAACAAAGAAAACTGGTGTTTGAGTTTTAACGTCTGGGTCTTTGGTTGATTAACAACCTGGAGTGGAAGATGTTTGTTTCAATGTCAGTGTTTTACGCTTTGGTGCAGTCGTGGAAAGTATATTGCGCTTTCTTTGTGATTTTGTTTCATGTTTAAATTGTCTTCTGCTGGTTTGGTGTTTGCCAGGTTTCTGTGCGCTACCACGTGCATCTCTTCAAAACCTGGAAGAAGACTGACCAGAGAGTTCGACTGTGGGTTCCTGTGTCAGAACAAACACCTCCTAACCAGCAGGTGGCGCCCATAAACTTCCTCAGCAAAGCCATCAACAAGGAAACGATGGTGTAGGTGGAAGTCTGCACAGCTCAAAGGACTGAGCTCATGACCCCATGGACTTTTAAACCACACATTTCATTGTTTCTTCCCCCAAAAAAGAGTCAATGACTCCTTTTATTATCCTCTCGGTGTTTTGGTGTTGGTGGTAATGGCATGGGGGTGCACTGGAGCAGATCAAAACTGCTTTGTAGTTAAACGCCCTCCACAAAACTACAGCGGTTAGCCTTGGTATAATGTCCACATCTTCATTGTTAAACAGGTGGCAGGAAACGCTGAACAATGTAAAGTTGCCTTTAACGTCAGCAGAGGCTCCAGCAGTTATTCAGTCCCACAGATTCCCAACTTACATCTTTTAATGACCACCAGGGGGCGATACCTGTGGTTAGTGGTCAGTCTATGGACTCAGGTACTCATTTCAGGTCACATATAATAAAACAAGTTCATTTTGTAAATTTGTCATTCTAGGAGAGGATTATGCTCATTGGTCAGTGATTACGATGACATCAAATGCTCAGCTGGAGGCTTCAAAACATCCTCAGCCTGTTACGTCTGTGCTCGATAACTATTCGTCTCTGTGAAAGCGGCCTACTTTAGTTTGAGACGTGCTGAATGGATGCATCCCAACTGAAATGCAGGTGATTACACAGAGAAGCAGCTGGAACAGCAGCGCAGCTTTCAGAGTTAGTGAAATAATTTTTTTTTTTTTTTTTTTAAAAAGTGCGTGAGTAAGCACCACGACTCAAGACCATTACAAAATACACGATTACAGTGTCGTCGTGCGTGCTCCATCATCCAGGTAAATCCCAGAAGGTGGATTCTGTTCATCTGGACGTTTTTAGTGGCAGAAATGTTTCGTCACTCATCCAGGTGACTTCTTCAGTCTCAAGCCCATTACCATGACAACCACTCCAGTCTAGCCTGTAGATTTAAAATTGGGGGGTCTACTCCATGTTTATGTTTACTAGTATCCGAGTACAGGAATCCATTTCTAACACTGTGTGCAATAAAGAATAAGACAAATACATGATACTAATTATGAGACATTAGCCTTAAAGATAACACTACCCAACAGAATTACCCAAGCTCACACGTCGCCAACAACTCCTGAGTCACGACTTTTAAACCAATGTTTGGTCGAACCCACCCAACCTGCAGCCCTACGGCTTTTACCCAGAAGCTGAGTTATGAAAATACCCCAGCACTTTAGGGTGTGGTTCCCCTGCAGGATCTCTGCAGGCTGCTGGAAATAAGCACAAGTTGTATTTGTTTAGAAACTTTTAGCTTTATTTATTACACTTCAACAAAAATTAAAATCAAAGCTCCTGTTGTGAAGCTAGAGTGATGAAACATGAGGGACACTGGTGCTGTAAGGCAGGTGAGATCATCTAATGTCACTGTCCTACTGTAAATAAAACTACTGGAGCCAGAAAGCAGCAGTCTGAGGCCCGAGCTGCTCCAGGGTTTTTCATACCGACGTCGAGTTCTGTGGCAGAGAGCAGGCATCACATCACAGCACAAGTGGTCTCCTTCGAGAAATCCTGAGGGGGACAGAACAGCAGCGTTATCGTCATAATAAAGGTCTGGTTAGTAGAAAGCTTGCAGGAAGCAGAGGGCGGGGTGGAAACCTCTGGATGTCCAGATTAACGATGATTACGGGCTGACGCAAACCTTCAAAGCCAAACTGTGAGAAGTAAACGTGAGGGCGTGATGTGCAGGGCAGGGTTAATCCTGCTCACTGTACCACAACAGCAGGAGGCCGCCTGCGCTACTGGACACGTTTGTGTTTGGAGTTTCATTTGCGCCGCATGGTTAGCTGTCGCATCTTAAATTCCTCCACAGTTGAGAAACTGATGCTTGTCATTTATATTTATCCCTTTGTAACGCTGTTGATCTCTTACCGATCTTTTTAATCATCGCTGTCTTTCCGTTTTAGATGAAACCTGCCAGGTTAAAATGAGATTTGCTCCATTTTAGCTCCTGTTTCCAAGTCCTCACCTCGGTTAAATAACAGTATTTGCTGTTTAAAACGTGACTGTCGTAAAGCTGAGCGCTCGTGGAGGAAAACTCATTTAAATGTTCCTCTCGTTTACTTAAAAGATCTTTTAATGTAATTAGAGATGCGAGGGCTGCTTATTATTCACACCTGGTTCAAAGAGCAGAGGTAATCCTAAAGTGTTGTTTGACACCATATTATTACTCCTGCTCCACCTGCTGCCCCCATTTCTTCAAATGAAGATGGAAGAAAATTTTCGTGCTAGGAGGAACCCCCCCTCCCCAAAAAAGAAAAAACCAAACCACGGATCCTCACTGTCAGTTCCTACTCCAGCTCAGTCTGTTATTTTTCACCCGATCTGGTGAAATGAGTTAACACCCTCCCGACTCGACATTTTACCTGCATCTTTATTCAAAGAAATGTCTTCCAGTCTATTGGTCCCTGTGTGCTCGCCATAATCAGCACTGGTGTCTGGTAAAGTCCTGCTTAAAAAACCCAAGTTAGACTCTTCTCTTCTTAGCAGTTACAGATCTCAAAGTTAGCGTTTATCGCTAAGAAAAGCTCGTGGCCAAGCAGCTCACAGCAGTTTTAGACAAACGGCGTTCTTGACATGTTTCAGTCTGGCTTTCGTAGAGCTCATTCTACTGAAACAGCTCGTCGTAGAGTCTGCAGTGACATTTTCATGCAAAACGATGCAGGAAAATGTTTTATTCTGCTAATGTTGGACCGCACGTCGGTATTTGATACGGTTGACCGCCACATTCTGCTCGATAGGCTGAAATATTGGGTCAGTGTATCTGGATCTGCCTCGGACTGTCTGAACGATGCTCATCTGCGGTGGTTTCTAAGTACAGGTCATCCTCCACTTCCCTCACCTATGGTGTGCCACAGGCAAAACAGTGATTAGTTAATACGAGTGCGACAGGTGGGTGCTGGGGTGGTGGACGGACTTCTCAGATGCAAAGTTTTCAGATTACGATGCGTTTGTGCGAGGAGCTCCGCTTGAAGCAGGTTGCTTCTTTCTGTTCGCTTTTACAGAGCACCCAGAAAGTTCTCCCAGCACGTCACCGTCATGTCACGGCCGTTTTGGAATACATTCACTTTTAATCTCATGTGTTTTTCTTTATTTTTGCTTTTATCACTTCGCCATACTGTGTGTAGAATTTTGAGGTGAAAAATGAATTTAATCCATTTAGGAATAATGATGTAACACGACAGAATGTGGAATAACTGGAGCGGCGTGCAGTGAAGCGCAGGGAATACTTCCTGGAGGTACTGCAGGTCCTCGTGGACGTGTCGACTGTAGCTCTACTCTGAGTCCTCACCATCTGTAAGGATGAGCCCAGACATCCTTCAGACGATGCTCCACTCTCTTACACAAAGACCAGGACAGCATCCACATCTCTGCAGACACTGCACACAGCTGTGTCAGCTTTGCCCTCATTCAGGAAAAAGTCAACAGGTGGGGGCTCCACCCTTTCTCTGCAGAGAACCATGGCCTCAGATTTGGAGGCGTTAATTCTCTCCTGAGCCACAAACTGTGACGGCCTCCAGCTTGCTCAAACTACACTTTGAGTTTACTTGATGAGTGAGCTGGAGCTGCACTTTCATCAGCAGAGTAACTGGGCCGCGTGATGGATGAGTGAAACAAGCCATGCATCTGGTTATGGGAGCAGGTGACAGCAGGCGAGGCGAGCAGAAAAGCTGAAGCTACTTTACCCCTCACCTACCGTCCAGGCCGAGCGTGGACCGCACTCACGACACCGAACAACACTTCTTTTTTCGCTTTGGCTGCAGTGCAGGCAGGAAAACAAAAGCAGACATGAGGTCTGAGGTCCTGCACGCTGTTCTTTTCTGCTTGAACATTTCCCCCCTGAGGTTACCTGTCTCTGAAAGCGCTGCATTTCACTGCCCGTGACAAACTCCTCATCAAACTCCAGCCCAGTGTCGTCTTCACCCCCACCCAGCATGCACAGCCTGCGCTCGGCCACTTCCTGTTTAAATAAAATCACAGTAATACAAACATATTCTATACTGTTGTGGAAGGTGCCACACCTAATCACCTAAAAGTTTCAGAGTTAAATAAAGTGTTCACGTTACAAAGCATTACTTTCAGGTTTATTGTACAGGTGCATTCTGGGAAGTGTGGTTTATTTCCTCTACCTCATGGCTGGAGTTCAGGAGGATCACCCTGACATCAGTGATGACCCCCCAGCTCCTGTGGCCCTGCAGAACCAGGTCACTGGGGTCAGCCTCCACCTCGGCGCCTGCTGCCCAGATCTGACAGGTAAACGCACACGAACCGAACACACACGGCCACACACACACACACACACACGATTTATTTGCATTTACAGTGATTACCAGTGGTGGTCAATAAGTCTTCCTACAGTGTTAAAGGACTCACTGTGAGTGTCTGCCCACCAGCCAGGACGCAGGAGGCGGGAATGTGAAAGGTGATGTCTCCAGCACCGGGGTACACCCGCCGCACCACCCACCCACCCAGAGACTGCTCCTGGAAACAAATGAGAAACAAATTAAAAAGTCATCATCTCGACCCTAAAATGGATTTTCTCAAACTGCAGAGCACGCCGTTTTGACCCTACAGGAATTTAAAAAAACAAAACAAAAAAAAACCCAAACAAAACACACACCAGCATGGTGGGTTGCCTAGCAACAGTGTTTCCACATATTTTACATGAAGGTTGCTCTAACATGAGCTAGCTTAATGTCCTGAGATCTAATTATACACACACACACACACACACACACACACTTAAATCTACTTAAAGATGAATTACTGCAGTGCTGAATGGGTCAGGGTGGGATGTGGAGCCGGGTCAGAGCTGGGTCAGCGAGCGATAGCGCATGGAGAACCCAGGCGGGTTGCTGGCTCTGTGTGATATTGACTTTATTGTTGTTCATGTAACAGTTTTTCCTCCCAGTAATGGAAAGTTACACAAAATCGTTAACAGCAGTGTGCAGGTCATCTGAAACAGACACCGCTCCACTGAGAGCGCCACATCAGAGGGATTCATGTTTCTGACCCGAGCTGGTCGTGCATCCCTACACAATTAAACCCACAGGCATGAAAACATGCAGCCAAGGCAGAAGCAGCAAAACCTGCAGTTCCTCCAACATCCAGCAGAGACAGCAGTGAGTCAGTCCCCATAGATGTTAAAACTTTCCAGCAGAAACAAACATGTTTACAGCCTGATACACAAACTGCTCTTACATTTCCCCTGTGGTAACATCTGTATGGGGGAAGAATATTTTATTTTTAAACAGCAATACTAAAGTTTGTATTATTGTGACACAGGCAGCTGTAGCTGCTAGCTGTCTGCTAGGCTTCACCTCAGCAGTCCCTGAACTGGACCTCTGGGTCGTGTTTGTGCTGCTTTTTAATGAAATCATGTGACCAATAATGCATGTTCTGCATCCAATACCATCTTCAATACCAGGCTGTCAAACATCCTCCACCTTGACCCCGAGGCTTTACAACCCGTACAGACTTACTTTCTCTGAGTTGTTCTTCAGTCGAACATATTTTCCGTCCACGTCGATCTCTGCCACGCTCACGGCGCCGCGCTCCATCGAACGACTGGACATTTTGTAGGCGGGCGAGCTCCCGGACTCGCCTTCGTACTTCCGTTTCTTCCCTCTGGGCTTTCGGCTGCTGTGCTCGTGCGTTCGAGGTATGGACGTCCGCTGCGAGGGGCTGGGCGACAGCTTAAACCTGACAGGAAACAAAAACCACCATGGGAGCAAAAGTACCTGAGACCCAGGACCCCTCCACTCACAGTCAGCCATACCTCTGCTCCTCCACCTCCAGCATCTTCCTGTAGGCACTGATCTCCACGTCCAGAGCTACCTTCACATCCATCAGGTGCTCGTAGTCCTCCAGCTGACTGAACATCTGGGTTCTCATGTTGAGCAGCTCCTGCTCCTTCTGACTCAGTTTGTGGTGCCAGACTTCCCGCTCCTTGTCCAGAGTCCTCTCCAGGTCCTGGAAGCGGTTCTCCAGAGAGATTTTCTGACAGAGAGAGGAGGGAACATGAAGACGAAGAGCGTTTCCCTCCACGTCAGAGGCTTTTTCTCATTTTGGTGAAAATACTGCAGGAGATTTGGGAGCTGCACTGATGAGCACAGACCTCCTCCCAACTCACTTCTTTTCTGCACTGCTGCAGCTGCGAGCTGAGGGTCTCCACTCGAACCTTCGTGGCGTCCAGCTCGTCTTTGGTGGCCGAAGCCACGTCGTTCTTCTCCAGCGCATCCTGCTGGGCGTTGTGTAGCTGTCGAGCACAAAGCGGCGTGAAACACATTTTTTAATATTTACATATCAGAAAGTCATCGATGAACGGCTCTAACCTTTGAGCTGAAAACCCGGTCGATCTCTTCTTTGTACTGCTGAAGCTGCGACTCGCTGTCCTGCCGCAGCTGCTGCATCGCCTCAGCCAATTTGCTTTCGAACTCCCTCCTCTGCCCTGAATCCACCTCCACCAGGCGGCTTTCGTGTCTGCTTCGGATCTCCAGGATCTCCTATTAAAAAAAAAAACCAAAGAGGTGAAACGGTGACGTAAAGACGCGCCAACCTGAACATGTAGAAACTGGCAGCAGCTCGAGTTACCTGCTCACTGATGTTCTTGTGCAGTTCGAGCTCCTCTTTCAGCGTTTGCGCCTGGTTCTCCGTTTCGACTCGCCTCAGCATCTCAGAGCTCAGCTGGTTCTTGGTTTCTGCCAGTAGAGCCTCCAGCTGGTGACACAAATAAGACGTCCGTCTGATTATCGTTGACAGAGAACTCTCAGCGACTCACAAGAACATCAGAGCTGAGGGACTGACTGCACTTAACGTTGGACTATTAGGATTTTCAAATAACTGATTAGTGATAAACCAGGAAGTTTGGGACTAATTTCCTAGTTTTCCGACACCTGGTTGCAGGAATGCACTTTAACGTCACTAGATTTATTCTAAAGTTCAGCTGTCTTCACATCACTTCAGACCCCGATGAGCTGGATGACCACAGACCTGAGCGGGAGCTAGGAGCCGTGCGACCACCACAAACGGTGGCAGGAGAGCGGACAGACAGCCGAAGCCTGCGGGATTTCACTTCTTACCTGCGTACATCGCCATGGTAACTTATGCTGTGAACCCAACCTGCTGCGGGGCAGGTGACGCTCAATCAGCCCAGTTACAGATTCAACAGTAAGTGAAATAATAAGAGTGCTGAATCGGATGAAGCCTGATTGGTGGGCTGAAGCTAACGTACAACCATTCATGTTTCCGATTCTACTTTTCAAGCCAAGCGAGGATTTCCTCACATCCTCTCAGACCGAACGGCGCAGGCTCGTTTTCCTGTCCCTCGCCGCAGGTGAGGCATGACGTCTCAGACGAGGATAACTGGTTGGGGCGTTCCACGCACGCTGCACAGTTTAACGGCGGCTGCCCTTCTTACTTGTTCGAGCTGGCTCTGCAGGTCGGCGAGGTCGCCGTTGAGTCTGCGGTTCTCCGACTGCAGTTTGGTGAACTCGGCGTCCTTCAAGCTCAGAGTCTCCTCAGCTCTCCGCAACTGAGCCAGCGCGTTCGTCAGATCGCCCTCCTTCTTCTGGTTCCTGAAAGAGACGCGAGCACAACGTTATCGGTCATGTGATACCAGCTGCTGCCCTCCCACAGCAAAACTCTGTTAAACACTCCCATTAAAACTGGTTTTAATAACAGAAACCATCACAGGATTCACTCAGTCAGGCTCACGCTCACACTTTGGAGTTTCAAATGCACAAACTCAGATCCACAGACACTCACAGGCCATGTTTACCTCTTGCTGAAATTAGCCCGACTTTAGATCACCATGATTTTTAATGAAACTGAGCACGCACCTGCTCATCAGTCTGCTGTCTGCTTACTTTAGAGCCTTTACAGCTGTAACATATAAAAGTGGATTTAACTGGACTCAAAGCACTCGGTTCACATCAGGGCTGTTTATCTGCTGCCCTGTGGAGGTCTGCAGGGCAAACACTACTGCACACACTGACCTGCGTCTCCATCGGCTTCCAGTTCACCTCTTACTCTCAAAGCGCTTCGTAACCTTGCTCCTCCATATTTATCTGATCTTCTCCACACATGCACTCTGTTCTTCTTCAGCTTTCCTCTCGTCTGTTCCACCTGCTCGCCTGTCTACTGTGGGACTCTTTGGTCGTTCTGCCCCGACACTTTGGGATGCACTTCCACCAGATCTCCGGACTACAAACTCTCTCTGTACTTCCATCTAATCAGAACTGCATACCCTTCATCACGACTCCGTCTCAGTCTAGTTCTACCTTGTTTAGCTTTCATACTTTTTTTTTTTTTTTAATATTTACCTTAGTACAACAAAATAAAAACATAAGGTCAGGTGACCTTGAGGGTCTTTAAAGGCACATATAAATAAAACGTATTATTATAACAGTGGGCAAAGTTTTTACAACCAGACTGAGGAAAGATTTAATCTCCATGATGAGACAAACACGTTTATGAAGGATCAATAATCAGCATCCATCAACTCCTATAAAGTTTTATAAAGGGGGGCGGGGGCGGAGACCATCCTCTAAATCAGACACTTTTTGACTTAAGTCTGGTGTAACGGTGTGCGCTCCTACCTCGCCTGGAGCGTCCTGTGCTCCTCGCACAGATTCCCGTAGTCGATCTGCAGCTGGGCCCTCTCCTGGGCCAGGCCGTCCAGGGACTTCCTGACGTCGGCCAGCTCCTCCTCGTACAGCCTCCGCACGCTGCTCCTGGCCTCCTCCTTCTCCTCCAGCTTCAGCAGCATGTAGGAGCGCTCACTCTCCAGCTCCTGCACCCGCTGGATGTAGTTGGCGAGGCGGTCGTTGAGGCCCCGGAGCTCGTCCTTCTCCTGCAGGCGGGACAGGCGGGACGGGCTGGTACTGGAGGCGGACAGGCCGGCCGCCGCGCCGCTTCGCCGGCCGGCGGAGCGGCTGGAGCGGCCGCTGGAGGAGGAGGCGGCCGCCGGGGTGGAGGTGGCCGCGGGGGTACAGATGGGCGAGGCCATGACGGAGGTGCTCACGGTGACAGCTTCACACAGCCGGGGACGCTCCTCGGGACGGCTTTAGTAGCACAGCCGGCCTCACCTGCACGCAATCATTCCTGACGAGCTGACAACGGTACCAGCGCGCGACCGAACCGCGCAGGGTACATCCGGCTAACCTTTCAAAATAAAGTCTTGAGATTTTTTTTTTCTCCAACTTTATTTCATCAGAAACTTTAACAACAGGCGTAATACACGTAGTGCAAAATTATAATGCAGTGGAACAGCATGTATAATTAAACAAATAGGACAGAAATATAGATTAAAATGGGAAAATGCGAGGAATACAGTGACTGAATAATTACAAAAATACATTAAAATATTACAAATATTAATGGTTTTTAAATCTTGTTGTGAGAGGAACAAATTGTAGTCACATAGATTATGGATGTGCTGTTTGATTAATGAGCTCAAAAGCATTAGAGTCTTTCTCACTAAAGTCAGTATAACCAAATAAGACGTTTAGGTTAAAAAAAAAAGTACAAATTTAGTTCGTTTCTGTTAGAGATGAAAGTACCGATATCTTTCCATAAAACCCGAGTAAAGGTACAAGACCAAAATAAATGCGAGCAGGTCTCTGGGAGCTTAATGTGTCTATACCGCTCTTATGTTTTTAAATGAAATCTCCTTCACTTTGTTAGTAAAGAGGAATTTTTGTGGCAAAGACCAAAACCTTTTTCCAGTCAGTGTGAGTCCAGAAAGAAATGGATGGAGAAACAGAGACTCTTGAAAAAGAGTCATTCACACCTTAACAAGAGGAGAAACAAATCTGACCTAAAGGAGACTCTTTCAGGGCGGGACATGGACAGATGTGTGGAGACAGAAGTATTTCTAAACATCATGGACAGAACTGCTTTGTGGATACTGGGATGTTTATATCTGGACAGGAACTCTGAGTAATTGTATAATAAGCCTGCGTTATTGAATAGTTGACTTACAAGACGAATACCATTATTAAACCTGTTTTCAAAGAATAGCAAACTCTTAAGATTTCACAGTGCATTTAAATCTCTTTTACGTCACTGTCCACGTAACCACGTGACCGATTCAAAACGATTTCCTGAAACACCACAAAGCGTTTCACAGCTCCAGAGTCTCAACTTCTGATCAACAGCTTGCTTCGTGCTGGCTGCAGCTCAGGAGGTGGTTGGTGGTTCGAGCCCTGATGAATATGGACTTTTTTACCATTATTATTATTGTTGTTGTTATTATTATTATTATTATTACGCTGATTGCTTCACAGATGACCAGGTAACTTCTCGTAATATTTTTGTTAGTCGTGCATATGATGAATGTGACAGATCTCAAGCTTGTTGGTTGAAAATAAGCTAAAACACGTGATACAGGAGTTTACTGTGAAGGCGCACATGTACAACTTCCGGTGTTTCACGCGTGTCTGCGTCCAGTTTGACGGAAGTGAGGTTCCTGCTGGACATCAGCTGACAGAGATGACTTGCCTGAAGCTGAGAGCTGCTGTCGCTCATCACAAGACCACTTTTAAAGAAACAGTCGAGTTTCTCTGCTCTTCAAATAAAAATCTGAACGTTCACACCTTTGGTTTGAGTCATGTGACCGCTGAGAAAGAATGCCCCCCCCCCTTTATCATAACTGACCCACACAAAGTGAGAGTCAGGGAGACTGTGCATGATGTCATGATAATAAATAGGATTATTATTTTTATCAGAGACTTTCTGAACTTGTTGCACTGATGCTGTGTGGACGGCAGGGGGCGCCACAGCTCCATTGCACACTGCTGAGGGGAAGCTGTTTTTCTTTTACCTCTGGATGACATCACCTCAGAACAATAAACAGTGAAATCAGATTTTGGCTCCATTTTAAACCTTCATCATTTTGTCTGCTACCTTCAAAGTATTTCTGCACCCAAGCACTCGTTCTCTCAGTGACGTCCTAACGAAAGAGTGCTCAGACGAATGAGGCATGTATGAAGTACTCGGAGCGCTCCAGTCCTGTTGAAAAGCACCATTTAAGAAGTCACCAGTTCATGTGTTTTGTGGACCTGAAGAAGGCTTCTGTTGTGTGGGGCTTCCACCACTGGCAAAACCTTGTTTCCAGTTTGTTTTGAACTCCAGCAAGTCCTTTCTGGACTGGTCTGTTGTGGTCTCTGTCCCTGCTCTCATCTATGACCATCAGCTGTGGGTAGAGATTGACCAATCAGATCACAGATACAAACACAGGAATGATGATGATTCAGGAATGATTCTCTGAAGGGAGTCAGAGTCTCCCTTAGAGATAAAGTGAAGAGCTCAGTCATCTGGGAGGACTTCATCTAGTTCAGGGGTGGGGAACTCCAGGCCTCGAGGGCCGGTGTCCTGCAGGTTTAGGTGTGTCCTTGATCCAACACAGTTGATTTAAATGGGTAAATGACCTCCTCAACATGTCCTGAAGTTCTCCAGAGGCCTGGTAATGAACTCATCATCTGATTCAGGTGTGTTGACCCAGGGTGAGATCTAAAACCTGCAGGACACCGGCCCTCGAGGCCTGGAGTTCCCCACACCTGATCTAGTTAAACAAAGGTGACTTATTTTGCACCTTGTGGTGCAATATGGAATTACACGAATTACATAAAAGTACAGCTCTGCCTATTTAACTTCAGTTGATATCGCTTCAACACAACACATGCTGTAGCTGTTTTCTCCTCAGAGTGGAAGAGTGCCAAAAGATTAAAACTCTGACAAACACCTTCATGCTAATAAAAAAAAAAGTTTTCTGGATTCAACCAAGAATGTCAAGCGTCTTTCTCAGCAGTTCCAGGAAATGATCCAGTTTTAGCTGAATTTACCTGCCAGCGTCATGTATCATAAAAACATCCTTCAGCTTGTTTACCTCCTGTATTCAAACAGTGTTTCCTCAGAGCGGAGCTGTGCCGGACGCTGAGCTCATTTTGTGACTGAAACGTTCCGATTTTCTCATCAGTCAAACTCAAAACTATCCCTTCATACAGTGCCAGCTACTGCTCTGCACCTCATAATAAAGCAGCAGTGGTGGTGCACACACACACACACACACACACACACACACACACACACACACACACACACACACACACACACACACACACACACACACACACTTTGATCCTCTTTCTTAATGGTGGGGAGATGAATCAGAGGCCACTGAAGACACAAACATGGCACTCAGAGAATCTACTTTTAAGTGCAGCTTATCATCCACCAAACAGTCAGAGGTAGTCGAAATGAATCAGGTTCAATGGCCTGAAAAATCTGATAATGGCAAAGAAACTCCAAATATCATCCATCCATCCATCCATCCATCCATCCATCCATCCATCCATCCATCCATCCATCCATCCATCCATCCATCCATATCACTTCTGGGGTCTCTTCGCAGCAGGACATGCCTGAAGCATCTCACCCAGGAGGTGCTCAGGAGGTATGCTGGTCTGATACCTGAATCATGGAGAAGCCACAACTCTGCATGGCTGAGCTCAGCTGCCTGTCTCTCACGGAGAGTCCGGGCACCCATCAGAGGAAGCTCATTTCTGACACGTATGTTTTGTCTCACTCTGAGCTCGTGGTCACAGATGAGGGTAGAATCGTAGATCCACAGCTGCACTCGGCTTTACTCTCTCCTCACAACAGCAGGCAGCATCCACATCGCTGCACCAGTCCGTCTTTCCATCTCTGCTCCACCCACCCCTCCCTCATTTATCAGACCCGAGTATTCAACTTGTGCAGACACATGTTGCCAACCCAGAGTAGGAGTTCCACCGTGTGAGCTGGAGGCCACCACCTGATGGAGCCAACAAAACCACATCATCCACAAAAACAGAGACTAGATTCTGAGACCACCAAACGAGACGACCTACACCTTTGGGCTGGATCCTGGTGGAGACCAGGACCAGGTGTAGGTGATATGAGACAGGTTCTCAGTTTGGTTGTCTGTGGAAGTTCTTGGTCATCCAAGTCGCAGAGTGGTCCAAAGCACTTCAACTGGAGGCAGCTGGACTTCTTAACAGGATTTTTAAAACTCCTGTACCAAACAGCTGCCAGCAACAGGCCCGGTGCCCCGCCAAAGCACAAACATGTCATAGACACATACCACAAAGAGGCAGCCTGACACTTTCAGGACTGGTTCATGTCGTGTGTGAGAAAAATGCAAAGATTTCATATTTGTGTCTTTTGTGTAGATCACAGCAAAACAAGAGAAACAAACAAACAAAAACAAAAAACAGAAGAAGAAGAAGAATTTTGTCTGTCCGGACAAATTTGTAGATTAAGTTTAATGAATGTTTCGTTGATGAGTCAGCGGTGACACCTAAACCCCGGGAATCTGCTCAGAATTATTATTAATAATAATAATTATAAGATAAAGAGCAGATGAAGAGGACTTCTCCTCCTTACATGTGGAACACGGAGGTTTGGCTATCAGACGCCTACTCAGTGTCAAACTACCACAGACAAGCAGGGCTCTACAGGAAATGAGTCGATTTTACCTTTCAGAATTAAAGCACGTTTTAATCACCCGTGAAATAAAAGAACATGAACACAATCCCACTGTTACTTCACTACAGTGAGGTCCTGGGTTCAAATCCACCTTCTGGCCTTTCTGTGTAGAGTCTGCATGTTCTCTCTCTCTCTGGGTCCAAATGCAGTCGGTGGGCCCTGAAATGGACATGAGTAACAAATACTGAAGGCCTTCAAACATCTCGTCTAGATACATTCATACATAGAAAATGAATCTGCTTCACATATCAAAGTTAAGACATCTTGTGTGTGTGCTTGTGTGTGTGTCAGAGCAGTGACGGGTGTCAGTCTGGATAAATGAACAGCTACAGATACTCGAACAGCTGCAGCTTTTCCTGAACTCAAACTCAGGAAGAAAAAATTAAATCTGCAAGAAAAGATATTTTTTACAGGCTCACGCGAGTGAGACGCTGTCCCCTGGTGGTGAAAGAGGAATTCTGCAGAGGATAACTGCAAACAGTACCTTTAACAACCCACCCCCCCCCCCAAAAAAGAAAAAAAAAAAAACACACGGGAGGGTCGGGGCCACGGGTTTTATTTTGAAAGGCCAGAGCGGAAGCTGCAGCCTCGTGTATGCGCTGCTTCACGCTGGTCCTCGGCAGTGAGAGCGAGGCAGGCAGGCTGCACGCCGCTCCGAGCCCGGAGACACTTTCCCAGAGGCACGGAGCCCCGCCGCGCGGCTCTCTCGGTATTTGGGGTCGTTTCGGTCTCTGGTTCGGGGTGTGGACTCGGGGCAGACTCGACGGGACCGGATCTCGGTGCGAGGCGGACTGGAGAACCCCCGATGGTGCATCTCCATAGGAGCGCATAGGAGCGCAGGACGAGTCTCCCCCGGAGGTAAGGTGTTCGTGTCCCCTCTAACGAACCCACGCGGTGCGGCTCAGACGCGTCCACGCGCGCAGGTCGCTCCCACGTCCGCCCCGCCGGGGCTCGCGCTGCTGATGCGCGCGATGCCAGCGCGCGGGGCGGCCGTGCGGACGCGTCGCTTCGCGGTTAGAAAGTTGGAAAGAGTGCGCAACAATGCCGCGCGGAGGGGCGCAAATGCGCAGGTGAGTGCGCCCGTGTGCGCCTGCGGGAGCTGCTGCTTCACCTCACAGAGACCATCACAGCAGCTGCTGGGATTCTCCATCATTATTCATTTTCTGCTGACTGCGGGTTTATTGGATGTTCTGTCCGCAGAGCTCAGCACGAGTTTGCACTCATATCTATTTAAGGAGCCGTGGCCGATTAACCCGATGCCAGGTTTGAACCGCAGATATTTTATGGATCGATACGTTTGTCGAGCATTACAAGGAGCTTTGTCATCGACTAATTCCAAATTAATTATGAGGCAAAGTGAGAAAGTGGCCCCGATGCTCCGCAGCCGTAGGGAGCGCAAACCCCCCTCACTCTGTGCGCGGTAATTAGTTTAAACGATCTGTGTGGCGACAACACAAAGGAAACAAAGAAATGCAAATCGAGCGGAAGCGGTGATTATTTCCTTCACAACACCGAGGCTCCATCTGATAAGAGAAGTAAAACTGTAGTTAGGTGGAGGTTTAAACGGAGTGACGTAGAGTTAAACTATACAACAACGTCAACACATAGACTGTACATAAAAGATGGGTTGCAGAAGGCAACAGATGAAGGGGGACACGGTAACTGTGCTCCTGTATGAGTGTCCGGTGTCCCTTTGGGCAGATTCAGCCCTGCCTCCCTGTGTTTACTGTGGCCGGAGTTCTTGCTCTGTGGCCATAGTGAGATGTATGTCTCCCTGAGTGCTCACAGAACCGCAACTCCCATCATCATCAGGAGCAGCTGTAGTCTGTGGAGTCCGTTTAACTGACCGCAGGTTGAGAGACTCTTGGGATTGAGACGTGAGAAAGGAAGGATCTCGGCTAACTGGTTAGCGGCAACTAAATATTCAAAATAAGAGCAAAAAGACTGTCATCAAGTAAGTCAGTCTTTTCAGTGAACGGTGAAATCATAAAAATAAATAGAAGAATGTCCCGATGTAAAGTCTACATGTGGGACACACCGAGTGTTGTGGATGAAATTGTGGGGCCCACAGGAAGGTTTTGCCCTGGGGTTTGTCAGTTATTTAGCCCGGCCCTGTTCACTGGTAGTTGCTCACTGCTGCTATTTCCACTTCCTGTACAGGTTGGGCACAGAGACCCCGATTTGGGGGGCAAACCCAGATGAAGATGGAGTCGTTTACCTTCTGCAGGACTGTCCTCATCTTCTTCATGTTTCCATGTGTCCAGGTAATGAAAGCAATGTGGACAGAGTGTTCCACTTTTATTCTACTTTTATACAGTCAGCTTTTTGCTTTTTCCACCTACCTCACGTTCCTGCAGATCACCACCCTCACTGGTGCACAAAAACAAGGAGCCAATCAGAGGGACCCAGTCAGGGTTCAGACACGCTGTGCACACAGCCTCTGACGTTAGCTCTGCTGCTTAATTCGAGCTGACCCATCCAAATCAAATTGTTTGCACAGGTCGAGAGGCTGCCGGGCAGAGCGGGGAGCCGGCTGCAGTCTTTGTACATGAGCACGAGCTGGGGTAAATGTCACCTCCTTATATGAAGCAATAGCGAGCGCAGGATTTTCTCTGGCAAATATAGTAGCTGGTTAATCCCTGACAACAGGCTGCTGTGGACCCGGTGCTCTCCATGATCAGCTCTGCAAAGAGGTCTTTATTTGGAACCCGTTGGCGTGTTAGCGAGAGGAAAAACAAACACATTGCTGTATTTTTTACTTTGTTGCCGAGTTCCCTGCTGTGCCTGAACCCTTTAGGGAAGAACGGATATTTGTTCCATCTATTTTCAGGGCACTGGGACTTCAAACCTTGCAGTGTTTACTATTGATCGCTTTGCTATTCTGGTGAACTGGGACTTTAGATTTGAAGGCTTAGTCAGGCTGCTCATAGAGACAGATGAAATTTATGCTTTTATGTTTTTAAACATAAAGTGAAGCCAATTGAATAAGAAAGAAACGATGCAGTAAAAGCCGTACATGTTGGTGTAAAAATGGTGAAAATCAGGTCAGCCGGCCTGTGCACACATCAATCAAAGCCTTTCAAGTATCTCCAGCAGCATGACTTTTTTAATGTTTTGTAGGTGGAGCTGAACTGGAGACAGTTCCAGTGTCTGTAGAAAAGAAAAACCAAAGATTTATAAATATGTTAAGGTTTAATGTGCAGGCTGGTAGGTGGATTTTTGTGCAGAGGACTGATGTGCTACCTACAGCACTGCTCACGGCTGGGGCATAAAATGCAGCAGTACAAGATGTGAGCTGTGACAAACAAGACAAATTATAAAGTGATGGATGTCTAACAGTTAGAAGCTACACAGTATAAACCTAAACTGCTGCATGTGGTGGAGAAAGTTTACAGTAAAAAACAAACGTCAGTGATCAAAACACAAATGGAAAACTGTGTTTCCAGAAACGTGAGCAACATCCCGTGTCGCTCAGATGCTGCGTGACGGCACAGTGACTTCTTCAGCTACGTGTTTTAAACGGCTCTCCCACATCGTACAGCCAGCATTCTGCTTTTTTAATCATTCGAGTACAGATGAAGAGAACAGGCGACGCGATCCCACCTTATTGGAGTCTGTAGGTTATTCAAAGGGTGTGGATGTACTCTGCTCCACCTGACTTCCATAATTAGATCTCACATGTGAGCAGACCTTTGGTAATTTAATGATGGATGGATGGATGGATGGACGGATGGACAGACAGATGGATGGATGGACGGACAGATAGATGGACAGATGGACAGATGGATGGACAGGCGGACGGCTGGCTGGACAGACGAATGGATGGATGGATGGATGGATGGACAGACGGATGGATGGATGGATGGATGGACGGACGGACGGACGGACGGACGGATGGACGGACGGACGGACGGACGGACGGATGGATGGATGGACGGACGGATGGATGGACAGACGGACGGATGGATGGATGGACAGACGGATGGATGAATAGATGGATGGATGGATGGACAGATGGATGGACGGATGGACGGATGGATGGACAGATGGATGGATGGATGGATGGACAGACGGACGGATGAATAGATAGATGGATGGACAGACGGATGGATAGATGGATGGACAGACGGATGGATGGATGGATGGACAGACGGATGGATGGACAGACGGATGGATGGATGGATGGACAGACGGACGGATGAATAGATAGATGGATGGACAGACGGATGGATGGATGGATGGACAGACGGATGGATGAATAGATGGATGGATGGACAGATGGATGGATGGATGGATGGACAGACGGATGGATGGATGGACGGATGGATGGATGGATGGACGGATGGATGGATGGATGGACGGATGGATGGATGGGGTGGCAGTAAACCAGAAGATTGTTGGCTGCTCTCAGTCTGCACGGGCAGGACGGTAACCCAGGTTTCCCTCCGATGCGTCCTCGGGAGTATGGATGTGTGAATGTTGGTTAGAAAGCACTTAGATAGAAGCAGCAGTCCAGACAAGCTGATGAAAGTAAAGCTGAGATTCTTTTTGTTGGCTCCCTTCAGATGTTCTGCTGTTATTGTGTCAGGGCCACATGCTTTGTTCACTGCCAATTTCTCAAGAGCATAACTCACTTCATCCGGTCTAATAAGCACACTGTCATTGTTAGGAACTTTTAATGTATTTTACAGGGTCCCCATAATGCTTTCCCATTAATTCTGGATGACAGAGGCATCTTACGATTGTTGACGGCTTTAATTTCTTTCCAAAATTCAATAGAATCATTCTGCTGCAGCTTTTTGGCCCTGGAAGTTAAACTCGTGCTCATTGTTTCAGTAAAGCACACAGCATATTTATGTGATGATCATTAATAAATTAATATACACCATCAATCAAAAACCTCTTATGATTTTCCAAAATGTGATGTTGGCAGTTTGGGCCCTAAATTTCTCATGTTTTTTTTTTTTGTTTCTTTGACTTTATTTGGGGCTCATGTGAATTTTCTTTTTCATAGTTTGAAGCCTTGAACTTGCATTTTCTCTCGTGGCCAGCAGGGGGCGAGTCCTCTTTCTGTGAGAAATAAGATCGATTGCGTAGAAGCGTATGGGAAAACGTCCCTCGGTCCTTCCTTGGTCCTGTTAGAGTCAGAGAGGAGCCACCGTTTGCTCGGGTCATTCAGTTTCAGAACAGGAAGATGGAGACAGTCTAAAGGCTTTACGACCCAGTGGGTGACGTCAGGATGGACACGTGTGACCCCAGCAAACACGGGCATTGTTACTGCTCTGGTCTTCCCGTTTCAGATCATTGTCCTTCCAGTCAGGGTGTAATTCTCCCGACCATCATACTCTTCTTTATGCTCCATTTTTATGACTTTATCAGATGAGATACAAACTGTGCTGACAGCCACATCAGAGAGAGCAACTGTTCCTGATTAATACATCAGCACATTTCCAAATGAATTTGTCTCTTTGCTGTCAGTGGCCCGTGTCCGACTGATTATTATCACAGTGCTTTTTCACCATCTGCTCCTTTATCTGAGTCTGAAAACACACTCAGATCTGCAAAAATCCCATAACAAGCCGACAGTGCTCAGCACAAACCTGCTGCTGCTGACAGGATCTAATTAGTACCACAGCTGCAGGACTCTAATGTGTAAATAATAAAGACTGAGAGATGTGTGAGGTCCACAGATGCTGGTTTTATATTGAAGGTGCTTTTAGCAGAAGGTAATCGATGACGAGCTGACACACCGTTATTGCAGAGTAATGTTCAGACCATCTTTTATCCCAGGAAAGCGACACAGTCCCGGGTGAAAAACAACAGCCTGTCATTGTCCTACACTTGGATTTATTTTGATGATTCACCATCCAAATTTATATAAACTTCAGTACAAACTGCTCCACAAATGCATCTGGCACTGTTTAGAGTCAGCTGATATGAGTGGATTGGCTGCAGACTGCACTGATTGGTGATTTGGTGTCTTTGGAGCAGCAGATGGATGGACCCTCTGAGGAAGGCCCAGGTCGTACTCGTGGCTCTGTGACCACATTAGCCATGCGATCATTTATTATCGTCTCTCTGCTAAAACTCACGAACGCAAACAGATTGTCAGAAAATGGATCAAGAGTTGTGAAAATGAAAGTGTGTGGTCACACTTTGACATCTGAAAAGTACCCAAAAACTGAGCTTGATTTAATGTTTTTGTATATGATACAAAATTAAGCTACCGTGGAACCACTGACGTCCAGCAGAGGGAGCAGTGAGTCAGTCTCCATAGACTCCCATGTTAAAACTTAGCCTGATACACAGCTGCTTGGTCTCTGTGGATAATTTCCTCTTTATAACAACTGCACAGTTTCTTTAACTCACCTGTTTAAATTATATTAAGGCTTAAAGTTTGCATTATTAGGGGTGTGGCCTATTTGACTGACAGGTGGATGGTGACACAGGTGGCTGAGCTGGGCCTCTGGACCGTGTTTGTGCTGTTGGAGCCTTTTGGAGCATTTTGATGCCCCTTTACAGTCTGTGGATGCAGCTAGCTAGCATTAGCTGATAACGCCTCACAGTCTTATCGTCTGTTTTGGCTCCAAAAGTCAGTGGTTGCAACTGTAACGCTAACGTGGGTGCAATATGTGTCGGCGGCAGCCAGGAGCGGAGGCCCTGGCGAAACGATGCCCGGCTACCAAGACTAACAATTGGGACGTGGAACGTCAGCATGTTTGACCCGTGTTACCTATTTCAATCATCCATCTGTTTGTCAGTTACTTCTAGTTAACTGTGTTAGCTGTCCTCTCAGACCCGTTGGCGTCCGCTCATTTCTGTTTTCACATTAGTTCAGCTCATCTTCACTACAGTCAGACGACAGAAGTGATCAGTCTGTTTTTTAAATGTGTTTCTATCAGCAAAGGTTTTTTGTGCTGTGACTTTCTGTATATGAATCAGTGGCAGAGTGAGTTTCAGTGTGTGGGTCAGTGGAGAGAGTGCACAGGTGTGTTTAATGTTCCACAGACGGTGAGTGCCGTTTCTTTTCTGTCTGCCATAAATAAAAAGTTTCCGTTATGAAGCTGACTTTTTAAGCGAAGGGTGTAGGAGCAGTTTGGGTACGGTGGACGTAAGGCGGGGGCGATTGGCTGTAAATGAGACCGGGGGTGCTGGCGGCGGAGGGTTGGGTGCACGCTTGGCTAGCTGCATGGATTATCACAGGCAGATGTGGGAATCACAATCACGCCTGATTGCCTTTCACTGTGCGGGTGTTTCTCTTGACGTGCTGTAAGATTTAGAGCCTCAGCTGTTCACAGACCTTTTCCTTTTCCTGGGTTTGACCTAACGTACCCCCGTCTCATCACTGATACTGTGCAGCACTTTGTTTTGTAACTAAAATGCAATGGTGGGGGAAATGCAACAATAGAAAGACAGAGCTTTGTGATTATTGAACGAAGTTGGGGGGTAAAGGAGAAAGTAAAAGAAAAAGTGGCAGAGCGAGCGCCTGTTGGTCTGCTTCCTCTGGGCCCGGTCTTCCTGGTACCAGCCTCTTCCTGTCATCCTTCAACCTCTGTGTGGGGACAGCTGTTCAAATGCAGCTCACCTACATCACAAACTCTGAGTTTTTCCACCTCTCCCACCCGGCCGGCATCCCCACCCTCACCCACACCAGCTTCCTCCCTCCAGCCCCTGTGCTCACAAACAACAACCGGACGAAATCACCGAGCCCTTTCTTTCACCCCGTTCTGAAAACAGCATTGTCTGTGATGCCAGCGAGCTATGAGGTATGGCTGTGAGGAATGCAGTTTGCTGCTGCCATTGTGTGTAGAAATGATGACAGAGGTGGAGGAACTGCAGAGAGGAGCTGAGGACTGGAAGGAAAAGGGCACAGAGGGAGAGTCCGGCTTGTTATAGCACAGGGTTTGGGATAAAGTCATACGAGTTCTGTCACGTCAGCTTCATGAGTACACTTGTCTCTCTCCCTCCACACCTTTCCTTTTTCTGAACCCACTTCACACCATAAATGGACAGACGTGGAGCTGAGAAGGAGGCAGGGTCCGAGCTCGTCTATTAGACTGAGAGGAGAGAAAGTGTGCTGTGTTGTCATCACAGTTAAACTACATCAGGGGTGGGCAATCTCAGTCCTCGAGGGCCGGTGTCCCTGCAGGTTTTAGATGTGTCCTCGAACTAACACAGCTGATTTAAATGGCTAAATTACCTCCTCAACATGTCCTGAAGTTCTCCAGAGGCCTGGTAACGAACTAATCATGTGATTCAGGTGTGTTGACCCAGGGTGAGATCTAAAACCTGCAGGGACACCGGCCCTCGTCGACTGAGATTGCCCACCCCTGAACTACATGCTCACTTTTTACATGCAGCTTTAGCAACTTTGCACTCGGCTGCAAACCACGTAAATGCAAGCTGAAGGCTATCGCTCGATAAAGCCGGCAGAAGAACTATTTCAATTCAGCTTTATTTAAACAAATCACAACAACAGTCACCTCAAGGTGCTTTATACTGTAAGGTCGACCCTACAATAATACATACAGAGAAAAAGCCAACAATCATATGACCCCCTATGAGCAAGCACTTTGGCGACAGTGGGAAGGAAAAACTCCCTTTTAACAGGAAGAAACCTCCGGCAGAACCAGGCTCAGGGAGGGGCGGGGCCATCTGCTGTGATTGGTTGGGGTGAGAGAAGGAAGACAGGATAAAGACATGCTGTGGAAGAGAGACAGAGATTAATAACAAGGATGATTCAGTGAAGGGTAGAACTTCATAGCACCCTCCACAGGACACAAAACACCTGCAGACTGATTTGACAAACTCCCACGCACCCTCAGGTGTACTCGGTAAGGTGCCCTAGTGTTCCACTGGAGGTTCTACTAAGGGGGAGACTCCTCTGCAGTGCCCTGAAAATGGAGCACACACCCCTGTCCCCCTTCCTAAATAGGACCACCATAGTTTGCCTCCAAGTTTTAGCCCATTAGAACTGAAAAAGCAGGTAAAGATGGAATATCTGTGTCTCAGTGTTCACCACAAATGTGCGATCGCCTCTTGGCATTTACTCTGTGTCGCAGTCCTGTGTGTGTGAAAAGAAATGAATCTTCTAAGAAGAAGATGAGAATTTGATATTTAACAGCTGCATAATAAGCAAAGCGTGAACTCGGAGAGGCTCTGTAGCTGCTGGTGTGCCAGGAATCCCCAGTTTGCAAAGCCTAATGAGAACAAAACTGTCTGCGATCCGAGCCTGCGGAGCTGCTCTTATCACGGTGTACATCAGGGATGGGTTCATGGCTCTGCATGAGCAGGGCCTCTTTAAGCGCTAAGCGAGTCTCATGAGGGTAGAATGTCGTCAGAGATCTTTGATTCGTCTGAGCTGTGGAAACGCAGGCGACACCAGGGCCTGTGCTGGGGTTGGTATTTCAGTAAACTTTGACAAATTAGAGTCCATTAGATCCTCGCTAACAATAGCGGCAAAGCTAGGAACAGGCTTTCAGTGTCAATCATCCCACCTCGCGGTCCCCCACACTCTCACAGCCAGCTCTGTTTAAAGGAAACCCAAACCCGGAGCAGGAACAATTAAGATATCCATCTGGAATAATGTAATTTTGACCATGCGGTCAGCTGTTATCAGCATCAGGGTTCGGGTCATTATTTATCCGCAGCTTGGTTCGTGTTTATTATTCAGTAGTGGATTCATTACAGCGGGAATGTGGTCATCTTTTCACGTCTTTCTGCTCAATTGGAGTTCTGGGGTTTATTATTATTTGACCTCCTTCCTCCCTCTTTTCTCTCCTTCCTTCCTGGCTGGGAATCGAGCCGGTTCACGTGTGGCTTTATTAAGTTTCATATTGTTTTTTACCTTCGCCGTTGACTCGTTAACCCGCGGTGTCCCTGACCGCTCTCTGCTCCGCTGCCTTGGATTTATACCTCCTAAAGGAGCAACTAGAAAGCAGCTGCTTGTAATTGCAGTGTTACAGATAAAGGTTAAAATCAGGGGATGCATAAATGTGTTTAAGTAAGAACAGAAAGCTCAGGAGAGCCGCAGAGTAAGCTTTAATAAAATGCACACGGAGGACGGAGAGCTGCAGCTCTGTCTTTGTTTCTCTGCACGAGTTGGCAAATTACAGCAACAATGACATAAAGGGTTAAAACAGTTCATCATCACTTTGTATTGAGTTGCAGAAACTTTTCCCTGTAATGGGGCATGTGGAGCCAAGCCACGCTAGCAAAACGGCTTCCACGGCACAACACAGACACTCGATCCAGGTTTAGTCTCAGCACCTGTCTGTGTCAAAGAGGGAAGAAACGGAGGGTCATAGGACGAGCCAATCAAACTTCCAATCACCGACTTCTTTAGGGAAAAGACTTTCAGCAAGATGGCGGACGATTGTACTTCAGCAAATCAGACTTTCTGCTTATTTATAATTTTTGCTTTTGTGAAAGATGTTCTCAGCTGGTGAAAGGCGTGGGCTGCTGACACCCAACTTTGAACACGATAACTTATATGAAAACCAGACTTGTGTGAACCGGCGCCCGTGCCAGACCCTCCCAGCCTGATGGCTTTTTCTATCATTTGCATCATTTCCAGGCAGACGTCAGCGAGGAGGGCGTGAGGAAAAATGGTTTTGGGACACCGCTGATGTCACGCTTCTCTCGAGCAGCGAGCGAGCATTAACCGTGGCATTAAAGACACGTGTCTGCACCTTTTCTGGCTCAGGTTTAACCACGCTGTGAATTTGGTGAGGTCAGCAGACCCCATGTACCGTCTGTATATACGCTGTGTAAACGTGACATTTCTGACATCTTTGTAGGTGCACGAAGGTAAAAGGAGAGCTGGTGCTCGTTCCCACACAGCCCTCTGAAGTCAGGCACAAAAAGTTCAAATCAAATACAACAGTTGAACCTGTACAGCCGCCTGCTGTCTCAGATTACTGATTACACAGTAAAAACTATCCAGAGAAGGTGAAGCTAAAAATGACGATGATGTTTGTGTGCACAGGTGAGTGCTTTAATCCCACCTGGCTCTGATAATCAGTTTGCTGCTTGGATAGCAGAACCTGAGAAACTGGTCACAGTCACGAGCTGCAGAGACCCACCGCCTCCATCCCTGCGAGCTCATAAGCAGCTGACCAACGGGCCCTGCTTTAGCTCACTGCGTTGAGCGGGCGCCTGCGTGCCACATGATGAGAGCGCCCGGCCCGGGATCGGGTCTGCCCCCCCCACCCCCACCCCCCCTCTGCTTTCCTGTTGATTCTTCCCTGTCAATAAAGACCAGAAAGAAAATATTAAAAAAGCAGCTAAATAATAAACATATAGCATTTAAGTATGAGGTATTTAAAGTAGTATCCTAGCAACACTGAGCAGGGATAGCTCAGTAGGTAGAGTGGTCGCCCCATGATTGGAAGGTCGGGGGTTTGAATCCATCGAATGGCTACCCTGCGCTACCCTTGAGCAAGGTACCGTCTCTACACACTGCACCCCGGGCGCTGGATTGGTAGCTGCCCACTGCTTCCCTGAGTGAGTGGGTTAAATGCAGAGGAATATAAATATCTCCCACATGTGAGACTATAAGAGGTTTAAGAAAAATAATCGTTGTTTGTATTATGATCAAGATGCTCGGGTGTTTGTCCTTGCATCTCTGCAGCTTTTTCAGAGTGTCTCTCTCTCACACACACACACACACACACACACACACACACACACACACACACACACACAGATCCTCCCGGAGCTCAGGTTTAGTGTCAGCTCTGGTATTTCAGCTAAAGGTGAGGAGTGAAAAGATCCCTGTGTCTGCCCACACCACACAAACTGCCGTCAGGGTCACCTCTTCACCCTCACAGTTACATGCTTCGTGTGTGTGTGTGTGTGTGTGTGTGTGTGTGTGTGTGTGTGTGTGCTGATTGGGAGGAGGCTGAAAAGCTCTTTCATACACACAGTGTGGCCATTCACTCCCAGCCATCAGCTCTGTTTCTCCCCTGCACCTCCTCTGCTCCGGGCCTCTGCCAGTCAGCTGGGCTGAATCTCTCCTCTTCCTCATCCTCTCATTCTTGTGTTTATGTCTCCTCACTTTTTCTTTTCTTCTGTCTCAGGGTTTTTTTCCGGCAGTGACCTCTCTGTTTGCTCTGAGCTGAGTTTGTTGTGTTTGATGAGCAGTAAAAGCTCTCCAGGCCTCCCTAATAAAACGCTAACCTTTGCCGACCTCTCTTTAACGACATGTACGGGGTGCACGCCGTTACGCCGTGTCCTCGTGGGACCCCACGCCTCCCGTCTGTGGAGAGCCTCTCATAATGGCACAAACAAACCTTCAGTGTCCCTGCAGTCAGTGCCTCTGATAAATGTGAGACAGCCAAATAAACTTGTGTCACACCTTTAAATCCATGAATTTAAATTCTCCTAAAATACTCCTGCTCTTGCTCCTCACCCGCCATGCTGGCTTAGTGGACTCTGTCTGGAAATGCACAAGGAGAGGATCTCAAATGGGTGACGGACCAAATTTAATTAAGTACAGTTTTTATGGAGAGTCCTGGGCAGGGCGGGTCCACGAGGATCTCCAGGTTTCCCTTTAAAACATTCGTAGTAGCTCGTTTCATAACCCGAGCTCTTAATCGTTGGGATGGTGAGCATCGATGAAGGCCGTCTTACCCCCGTCATTGTGACGGAAACCATCTACAAGCGGCACAGTTTTAAACCTGTGCTAGTCTGAGACTGCAAAAATAGCCTAAGAGCAGAGTGGTGGATACAAGACCTCCAGATGTTCATCACAGGACCTGCAGGTAACTCTTACAACATGAGCAGCAGAGGAGGAACGCCAGGAAAAAGCTTTAGCTGTCCAAAAAGAACATTAGAGCAAAACTGCCAGTGAATATTCAGGCAAAGAGCTTTGGGAATAAAGTGCTGTGGAAAGATGGATCAAAGATAACGTGACCAAACAGCACTTAGAGTAGACTTGTCTGATGCAGACCAAAGGCAGCTTTTCATGAGAAGAACCTCAAACCAGCCTCGAAGCATCGTGATGGAAATGTTCTGACCGCGCAGCTTTCAGCCTTTCATGCAACAATTCTGCATCATGTTGCAAAGAGGTGGAAGATAATTTGAGGACATATGAAAACTGAAGTGCTAAAAGTCCAAATCACACCAGAAAATAAAGTGAGCGGTGGCTCAGGAAGCATAAGCATGCATATTTTTGCAAACCAGACAAGCGTGGATTTATTTTTCAGAATATTTAATAATAGCTTCAGAAGTGAAATGAGGTGTAAGAACACAGCTGCGGTGCAGTAAGTCAGAGCGATCATCGGCTCTCCACCTCAGCCTTTGTGATAAACGAGTTCTTCTGCACCTCCATCTCTGTCTCGTTTGTCTCGACTGAAGCATAATTGGATTTTTTTTAGTTTGTCTAAAGAAAGGACCTGTGAGCTGCAGTAATCCTGCAGCTACTCTGAATAAAGTCAAAGTTTATTTATATAGCACATTTCAAGACCGAAGTACACCAAAGTGCTTTCCATAAGATCATAGTACAGATAAAATCAAGTATAATAAAATTATAAATATGAAAATACAATAAAATAGTTACATAATCCAATGCAATCCGGATGCAGTTTGCCCTAATTGACCTTAAATGCAATGTCGAACATGTATGTTTTTAAACGTGATTTAAAAGACTGAATAGAATCCGATGCACGTATATGGAAAGGAAGTGTATTCCATAATCTAGGTGCTGCAACGGCGAAGGCACGATCACCTCTGGTTTTCAAGCGAGACCTGGGTTGCACTAAGAGCAGTTGGTCTGATGATCTTAGTGCTCTTGTGGGGCTATATAGGCAGAGAAGATCAGCTAGGTAGTCAGGTGCCATATTATTTAAAATTTTATAAGTAAACAGTAAAACTTTAAAATCAATTCTAAATTTAATGGGGAGCCAGTGTAAGTTTGCCAGGACAGGAGTAATAGAGTCATACTTTCTTGAGCCAGTCAAAAGGCGAGCTGCGGCATTTTGAACTAGCTGCAGTCGTTGAAGGAGGGAGAGTTGTAGGCCCATATACAAGGAGTTGCAGTAGTCTAGCCTTGTAGTAATGAAGGCATGAATAAGTTTCTCCAAATCCTTGTAGGGAATATAAGATTTAGCCTTGGAAATTAGACGTAATTGATGAAAGCTGGATTTAACCACACTAGATACCTGTTTGTCTAATTTAAATGAGCTATCCATAATGACTCCAAGGTTCCTAACGGCGTCAGTAAGATGACTAGCAACAGGACCAAATATGTCATTTAGCCGTCCTGAAGATGTATCTCTGTCAAAGACAATAATTTCTGTCTTCTTCTCATTTAGTGTAAGAAAATTTTGTGATAGCCATTCCTTAACATCCCTTAAACAGTCAAGCAGAAGATGTAATGGGAGGACGCAGGTCCGGTCAAATGAAGATAAATTTGAATGTCGTCCGCATAACAATGAAAAGAGACATTATGTTTAGCAAATATTGAACTCAATGGCAACAAATACAAGGAAAACAACACAGGGCCCAACACAGAGCCCTGGGGACACCACAACGAAGGGGAGCAGGTGTGGAAGAATATTTTCCTATCATGACTGAGAATGACCTATCAAAGAAATACGATTTAAACCATGTAAGGACAGTTCCTTTTAGGCCAACTACTTGTTCAAGCCTTGTCAAAAGAATATCATGGTCAACAGCATCAAATGCTGACGTCAAATCCAGTAAGACTAAGATTGCGGGATGCCCGTGTCAGTAATTAGGAGCAGGTCATTAAAACCCTTAATAAAGCAGTTTCAGTACTATGACGCTGTCTAAATCCAGACTGGAATTTTTCATATAGACCATTTCTCTCTAAATAAGCCTGAAGTTGTTGAAGCACTATTTTCTCTAGGATTTTTGACAAGAAAGGAAGTTTAGAAATCGGTCTGTAATTAAGCTAGCGTATTATGATCGAGGCTAGCTTTCTTTATAACTGGTTGCACGACTGCATGTTTAAAGGCAGTCGGAACACAGCCAGATGACAATGATAAGTTCATTAAAGCTAGGATACAGGGCCCAATAGTATCGAACGCCCTTAATTATACGCCAAGGGATGGTGTCAAGCAAAGAGTTAGAGTTTTCTGGGTATTAATTAATTCTTTTAACGTCGTGAGTGATGCCAGTTCAAACTGATGGAAGGCAGCTGAACATACTGGGATTGGGGCATGATTTACAATCAGGGGTGTGAAGCCCTTAGCAGTGAGATTTTATCTACAAAATAGTTCAAAAATTTCTCACAAAGGGCCGGGAGGCATCTATCAAGACGTCAGGGCAGGGATTAACCACTGAGTTGAAGATTTTAAATAGAACTCGAGGGTTATGACTGTTAGTTGCAATAATATTTGACAAGAAAGACGTTTTAGCCATTTTAGCGGCCTTCTGATATTTGGACCGGCTCATGTGCAGGATGTCTAAAGACACTTGAGTTGATCTTTCTTCCATTTCCTCTCGGCTCGGCGACAATCACGCCTGAGGGCACTGGTAGATTCATTTAACCAGGGTTGACGAGAGATTTTACGGCGTTTGGTCTTAACTGGGGCTACAGTGTCCAAAATGGAGGAGCATGTAGAGGAAATAAAGTTTACTAAACCATCAACCGAGAAGGAAGCATTACTAAAGTCATCATAGCAAACAGTGTTAGCAAAAGCCTCGGAAAAGAGGGCAACAGACTCCGAATTAATCAGGCGTGTTAGGCACTGTGGGCCCTCAAAGTTCAGATCCAGGTTACATGACTGGACGCTAAACATAACTGGGAAATGGTCCGAAATCCCAGCATCTTTAATGTCAGTGATGGAAATATCCAGGCCATACGACAGAACCAAATCCAGCATATGCCCTTTAGTGTGAGTTGGTTGTGTAACCCACTGGGTAATATTAAATGAGTCAATGAGGGATAAAAAATCCTTGGCGAGGTGGTCAGCCTCACAACATAAATGAATATTAAAATCACCACAAATAAGAACACGATCATTAAGCGTGAGGATAGATGTTAGAAGGCGAGCGAATTCACTGATGAAATCCTTAGTACATAATTTGCCTTATGTCCAAAAGAGCAGAGAAAGCTTCTTTATTTGTGAAAATGTTGTAAAGAGGCTGTTTTCCCTGACTTAAAGCTATCTCATTTCAGGGTGTTTGATATTCTCAGGAGAAGCTCCTACAGTTATAGAGGAGGACCTCCAGCGATCGGGCAGAAACCAAGCGTGTGTGACGTCTTCCATCGGCTACTGAAATCTCGCCGCGATACTTTAAAACGCAACGTTTTAGTTATTTCAGCGTTTTCATATGAGACGTGAAAAGCGAGGTGTGGATCTGACTGCCACTGTACAGTAACACATACCTGCTGTATCACCCTTTTTGTCTCTGCTGGGACCAAAAGTCGCGCTCTCATCGTGTTTTAATTAGTAAGACTTGAAACTACAGACTGAGACTGTGAGGTCATCAGGAAGGTGTGCAGATCAGCTGAGCAGAGGCTCATTTTCACATGCATTTCTATACAATCAGAATAGAATAGGAACCAGAGGAGTCGCCCCCTGCTGGATATTAGAAAGAAAGCAGACTGAAGATGATTGGCCTCATTTTCACACCTGAAAGTTCACTCATGATTTCACGTTTGTGAAACACAGCAGAGCGGCTCAGCACGTTGCTTCACAGCAGCTGAACAAGTTGAGCTTTGAGTGTTTTCACTGAGCGCTCGTCCCACAGGAGCCGCGGGCTGCTCTGTATTCAGTTCGGCCACTCGGCATTCCTGTGACCTGCAGCGTCGGTCTGATAAGATGTTCCGGAAGGTTTGGTTATAGCTTTAAGTGGATCAGAATGAGGCGGCGAGGGCCAGCTCGCCCTCGATTAATCCAGCATCTCTCCAGCACCCGCTCTTCCCTGTGCTCTATTTATGGCTCTCTCCAGGGTTCTCATATCTTCAAGTATCTCTTAATTATCTGAAGAGAGAGCTGTGTTAGGATTCACTTTAAGTGCAGCGGAGGGTGTAAACACACACACACACACACACACACACACACACGCTCACCGCTGGACTTTCTTCAGGGTGATATTAAAGATGTAATCTGTGGCTGTCCAAGACTTCCTGGTGATGTGAAGATTAAAAGATTCCCTGCGTCTCTAATCTGGGTTAGCCTGCTGAAGGGTTTCCACACAGGGTTAATCTGGGTCCTGCTCAAATGCAGGTCAACAAGATGATAACATTTAATGTGATTTGGCTTGTGTCGAGTGCGTCGAGTGTGCAGTCCTTTCAAGCAAAGCAAGAAAATTGCGTCTCTAATAACGAGCTCGGTGCATGTACGGTAAAGCTAACCCACATAGCAGGCAGGTCTGGCCCGGATCTGGTGTCAAGCCGACACTGCTGGCTGACTTCTGGCATAGTAAGTGGTATGTCATCCAGATATGGGCCAGGCTTGGTGTAGCTGGCACTGTCTACGTGATGGCATGCTATATCTGGCTCGACTGTGGTTTGGTTTATGTGGCCCAGGCTCATAGAAAACAGGTCTGGCCCGGATCCGGCATCAAGCTGGCACTTCTGACTGAGGCTGGGCCATATCATACCGTTCACGGTAATACCGGTGTAATTTTGGGCAACGATAGGAAAATGAAATATTGCGATAGAATGTGGGTAAAACGCGCATGCGCAGTGCCTTTGTTTACATACGCGCATGGCGGCGACGCAGAATGAGAAGAGCGAAACTGGATCGTTGAATGAAACGGAAGAACCAGAATTGGTTTGTAAAAATGCTGCAACTTCAGTGGTGTGGAACTGGTTTAGCTTTCGTCCGTCAGATACACAACAAAGCACTATTTTTGGTAGAGCATGCTAGCGGGCCGTCGTTATTACCGTGTTGTTTGGAAAATACGGCGCACTTAAAATCAATCCTTTGATTTTTCTGAAAATCGTCAGTGTCCCTTATAATCCCGTGTGCCTTATGTATGAATTCTGGTTGTGTTTACTGACCTCGAAACGATTTTATGTACACGGCGCTCGAAAATCTGTCAGATGTTTTAGTCCGACTTTGCTAAGCTACGAAGCCGCACCGCTTGATGGATTGTCGGAGCATTACGGCTATCGTAGGCAGGAGGCTCGCGGAGTGATACGTACTGTGCTTCAACATAATATTACCGTATTGTGTGTGTATAACCTCTTTTTAAGTTTTGTGGATATTATACATGGTTATGCTGAGGATATGTCGGTCAGTTTCCACTGGAAATGCCTTTTGGTTAAACTGTCCGCAAGGAATTTGCACTGTTACATTTTTATATAACTTTAATGCACATAAAAAACAGCTGCTTGTTTAAGTGAAAATACATTGATGGGGTTTTTTGCACTAATAAAGTTGTGGAGTTGTAAAGTATTTTGTCTAGTGTCAATTATATCGTCAGTTATATCGTTATCGCAAATTTTCAAATATATATCGTGATAAATATTTTTGGCCATATCGCCCTGCTCTACTTCTGACTGACTGGTGTCATGGCAGGGTGTATGTCATCCAGATGTGCGCCAGGTCTGGCAATGATGGCACTATTTATGTTCCTATTTTCCTATTTTAGTTAGACCCAAATGCCATGTTGCAATACTATACTGCTATGGTAGCCAACGTTTCACATGCAGGTTTGTGAGTGTACACTTTATCCAAAACCTAGTGAGGGTTTACTCATGTTTACTACTGGGTGGCTGTAGCTCAGGAGGTGGAGCAGGTCCCTGGCTCCTCAAGTCCGCATGTCAAGAGTGTGAATGTGTATGAATGTAGTTAGGAAGCACTCAGTTTACAGAAAGTGGGTGAATGTGGCATGCTGTATAGAGCACTTTGAGTTTCGTCATGTTACTTTTGCACTATTATGTTCTGGCACATGTTGTTATTACATGACTTGAGTAAGGTACACATTAGGCTGACATCTGGGGCCAGAGCTGAAACTGTTCTGGGCCACCAGTGTGTCTGCATCTGGCCTTGTGCTGGCCCATGTGTGGGCCACCTCTGACAAACCAGATCTGGGCCACCAAAGGGCCGTCATTCTTTGCGGTATGTGGGCCATGTGTAAGCACACTGTGTGTGCCAGATCCGGGCCATACCAAGTTTGGTATGTGGGAACACTCTGAACTCTGTTTATCACAGTTTTTTTTTCTACTCTTATATCTGTGTGATGTCATAGAGAGCTGATATCCTGAATACGGTCATCTCAGGCACATCTTATTATTCAAACCTGGTGTTTTCATGCGTAAGAATGTTTGTTCAAAGCTGGACGGGCTAAAACGGCTTATTTCAGACCGAGGATGGGCTGCAGAGCTGGTAAAATCACGCAAAGCTATGATAGCAGAGTCAAAAACATGTACACAAAGCTGGAAATGAGCAGAATTGGTCGACTTTAAGATACCAAAATGTGTCTAAGCAAGAGGCAGGTCAGACTGTGAGGACATCGCGCTCTCATTGGCTGATGATGACGGGTCAGTAACTATCTGTGATGCGAGGGGTGGATCTAACTGACAGTAGTGATAGGGCAACAGCATTTTGTCAAACATGGCTGCTTTATCAGTTTTATTCAGTAAGATCTGACACTAGATTAACTCCTCAGTTAGCGATCAGGTGAGCAGAGTCGCCCCCTGCAGGACAGTAAAAAGAACGCAGCTTAAAGGCGCTTCTGCTTTGGCTTCACCTTTCAGACCCGTCCATGTTTCCTTACTGTACTAAAGCACACAGGACACAGTTATTATTATAGTTCATGAAACCAACCAAATCCTTTTTATATGACCTCATCTTTTGTTTTTCATAATCGTTTTTTAATAAAAGTTCTTTTGACTTATTGTCAAAATACCTTGTTAATACAGGAAATCGTTTTTAGCTTGTCCAGGTGAGGGACAGGTGAGCTACGTGTTGGCGAGGTGTCAGAAGAATCACTTGTCCTCTCATATGTCTTCATCCAAACAAGGCACATATGTTATAACTTGTGAAAAATGAAGGGTGATGAGCTGAGTGAGCTACGAAGTGATTGGTCCATACCGTCCAGCACAATCTCAAACCACCAGCCCTGTTCCTCGAGGGACAGGGCTGGTGGTAAAAAACGCTCTATAAATGTGCTGCTGTGTTTCTCCTGGGCTCTGTCCAGCGTACTGTTAGAGATGTGATCAACAAACGCTTTGAGGCAACTGTTTGGTTTAATATAAATGAAATGGAATAGAACAAAACATTCCTGAAATCGTCACATAAAAATCTGATTATCCCGTTTAAATTGGAAGAATATCCATTAAAGGTGATCTTGTTGCACACGTACAGACGGGTTCCATGTTTACAGCTCTGACTGGAGTCCTGTTCTGATCGCTGACGTTGGGATTTTCACGTGAAGGATCAGCAGCTGCCGTCAGGGCTGCGTCCACGGTTTCCACACCTGAAGGCGGTGCATCAGATTAGGAGTACGAACAGAGCATGCTCAGTCATTCTTTTGATACATGTAGGGCATGGCTGCTTCATCCTCCACATCACCAGAGAACCCATCGGGGTTGGGTTCCTATTAGCTACATGCTAAACAAGAACAGATTTAGGAACCTTCAAAATCAGGTCATAGGGATGAAAATTCCACATGAAGGATAGACGTGGACCTGATCCTGAGCAGGTCACTGGCGAACTAGTGAATGTTAGGAGTGAGTGGCCACATTTGACTCTGTGGCCTGCGGCGATTTGCCTGAGGAAAATAAAAAGTTAATGAGACTTCAGTCTGAAGCATCCCAGCGTGAGCAATGCTCTCAGCCAGCCCGGCCCTTTTAAAGTCCTCTGGCTCGACCGCGATGTGACGTTGTGGAGGTTTTAGTGAGTGTGTAGTGACATCTTCATATAGTCTGTTACATTCAGCTGAACCGAGGAGTTTAATAGAAGCGCCGCTCGGCCCTGAAAATAAAGTCAACCTGCAGGATTCCTTCTGCTATGGGAGCATCTCCTCCTCCTCCTCCACCTCCTCCTTGTGCAACTGAAATCTCAGACAGTGTAGCATGAACTTAACCATTCATGGTCTGAGTTTGGGTTACGCACCCAAACTCATCACCCATTAACAGAAGCCCATGCATGGAAATAAATGGCCCTCATTAGAATGGCTTTTTCACTCTTCATTACTTCAACACAGACAGACAGACAGACAGACAGACGGACACACACACACACACACACACACACACACACACACGCACGCACACACACACACGCACGCACACACACACTCCTGTGGTCTTGCATCAGTACATTTTTCCTTGGAACAGATCCGTATGTCTCGATTAATTATGGATACAAATCATAGTGGGTGACTGAAAACTTTCTCCTACTTAAGCTCTTTAAGTAAAAACCATCTTCATCATAATAAGGCCTGAAATATCTATAATACGACTGTACAAACATAAAGGGGGGGGGGGGTGTGTTCTGATTGGCTCAGGGTCAAAATAGAGCCCGTATATTTAGATGTGATGAGATCAAAGCCTTTCATCCCGCTCTGTCAGTCTCTATAATAAGAAAAGATTATCTTACAGGAGTCAGTGTTGTTTGCTGAATAAGATAAAGGACACATTTTTATGTGTGTTGATGGAAAGAAGTGAAAATCCATCAGAGGGGAGAAAATAGAAACCTTTTAAAGGTTCCTGAAGGGAGCGGGAGCTGATCCTGACATTTGCTGTGGGTCGAGCTGTCCTCGCCTTCCCGGACTGCTACAAATGGCCTTTTTTGTTGGAGCGTCCCTTTCTGGGACGTTTACTTCGTGTAGCCTCCTAACCCGAGCCAATACCTCTGCTCTCATCACAAATGTCTTGACAAACTCCTCTCACAGCTGCATATAAAATGCTTTTGCAGACGGAGGTCGTTTCAGCTAATCAGCAGCCGAGCTTTGTAGGTGAGATCAAGAAGGGTTTCTTTCAGCTGTTTACTCAGGGTGTAAATGGCGTATGAGGCCAACAGATTTCTCTGTGGCGACACAAAAATGGTGAAAAGTGTGACTGAAGCCGATCCAGAGGTTACTGTAGACCACAGGTGTCGAAGTCCAGGCCTCGAGGGCCGGTGTCCTGCAGGTTTTGGATGTGACCTTGATCCAACACAGCTGATTCAAATGGCTAAATTACCTCCTCAACATGTCTTGTAGTTCTCCAGAGGCCTGGTAATGAACTACTCATTTGATTCAGGTGTGTTCACCCAGGGTGTTATCTAAAACCTGCAGGACACCGGCCCTCGAGGCCTGGACTTCGACACCCCTGCTGTAGACCGATTGGCAAGAACTCTAAAGGCCTAGTTTTCAGTGTGGTTGGGATGAGCATTTGCACCGTGGCTGCTGACTTCCTCTTCACGGCCAACCCTGCTGTCATTTTCTTCCCTGCATCTTTGCATCCTGATGGCACGCCCTCGGTTTGTTGTAGGACAGCATGCAAACACATCCCAGTGTTGGTTGGTTCCTGTAATCGTTCTGAGCTACACGTAGATTACAAAGAAAAATGCTGTGAAGGAAAGTTGAAGATGAAAGTGCCAGACATGATGGGTACAGTTCTGCAAATACACGTAGTATGATGCAAACCAGAAATGAAACTTTGAGTAAAAGTTGTGTCTTATTGTTTTAACCTACAAATGTCTAAAAGTACAACTTTTGCTTTTAAGGCAGAAAGTCTTATTTTTCCGCCTGTGTCACAGTTTCAGGACTGTTTAGCAAATAGTTTGCAGACAAGTTTGTATCTTCGTTCAAACAACAGGTGACTGCAGAAGCTAAAGCAATGCCATGGTGGTTTTGGATACAAGACTGTTCACCTCACATTCACTCTAGTTACTGACAGCAACCTCCTGCAACCAGTCACCAACTGGTCACAGAGTACAGGCGATGACCAGTGGGTCACTGACTGGTCTCTAGGCTTGCATTACTGGGGCTTTAGTGATTTAACAGCGACTGCCAACAGCAACCACATGTAGCCAGTCAAGAGATACACATTTTTCCATGAAAGCAGTGGTTGCCAGATGGTTGCCAGATGGTTGCCAACAGGTCTCCAGTGTGATTGAGACATGAGAGCTGGATTTGGACTGAAAGCCTGGGCTGTTTCAGCTGTTAGCGGCGTGTTCACCATGGAAGCATGGGCTGGGGGTTTACTGGATACAGTTTAATGCAGCGTTATCCACCTTCTGCAGGAATGATACAGCTTTCAGTGGTTCTAGTTTTTGTGTAGATGTGTGTAAGCTGGCGGACTCAATGATGCTAGTTTCATTTTTATTTATTCAGCTGTTTGCTTCATGAGTGGATTCTTCGTTAGTTATCACCAAACTCATGATCTTCCATGATCTGGAAAAGGTCGTCCGTGCCGTGAATTTCGGTGCCGTTCGTACACGTCGGGCTCCGTCTCTTTTAGCTTGTTTGCAAATGGTGCAGCAGAGCTTTGTATACGATCACATCACCAGAGTGTCGGCCTCGCTGCACTCGCTTTCTGTCCATTTTAGAATTCACTTGAAGATTTTTCTGCTCTTAATGGTCAGACTCATTCAGCTCCCGCTCTCTCATGTCTTACGGCCCAAGGTCACGCCTCAAACAAAAAGGTGACAGACCCTTTGAAGTCGCTGCTCCACGGTTTGAATCAGTTACCGCTTGACATAAAAAGAGCGCCGTCCATTTCTGCTTTCAGGTCGAGGCTAAAAAACTGACCTTTACTCTCTCGCTTTTCCAGCCCACTGATCTCTCATCTGCCCCCTGCTGTCCTTATTTGTTATGTTTAGGCCTGTAAACTCAATATTCTGTCCATTTTTTACTTTTTGTTCCATGTACGCATGTGTTTGGGTAAATAAATACTTTGTAAAGCACGTTGCTCTTTAAAAGCTGTGTTTAAATGTGCTTTATAAATACATTTTACTTGCATACTTGCAGAAGGGGAAAAGAAATATGGAAAAGTTCTTCTGACTCCATTTCTCACTTAATGATTGAGTTGATATTTCATTTTATGTTGATTTCATTTGTATTTTTTTGTTTGTTTCTTTTATGTGTCCAAAGTAAAACGTTGTAATCATCATCATCGTTATCATCACTTTGTTTCAAGAAGAATATATTATGTTTTTAGTAGCAGGCGAGGGGCAGCCAATCAGAGGAAAGAAGGCCTTAAAGAGACAGAGGGTGAACTGTGGGGATCACAAAGGCCAAATGAACATCACAGGTCCTTTTTAGAGAAACCTGATGAATATCTTATTATGAACGACACTTCCATGAGAGACAAAATGTCTTTGCAAACCTAAAGAAGTCCACTTGTGTTTTCTAAGCTCTTAATGATCTGGATGAGAACACACAGAGACATGAATGTTATCAGTTCTGCAGTAAACGCTGCACACGACAGCTCTGTATATGATTAAAGTAACTCAAAGCAGCATAAAGGACCTCATCTAGCGAGGACAGGCTGACGTTGCTGGGATGATACATTTTTAAAGGACCTGACCTTGAAACCGTCTCAGAAGCTCGGCTTAAGTATTTGTGGTCAGCCGCTGAAGCCGAACAAATTGCTCTTCCAACCCTCCCGAGCTTTGATTTCTGACCTGCTGCTCAAGAGTTTCACTTCTGACTTTAACAAATAATCCATCCCACGCTGTGCAGCAGCAGCCTCCTCTGGCACAGTGGGTCAGCCCTTTGGGATGGCGGATGCCCTCCTTGTGTTATTATCCCAGCGCCAGCTCCTCTGAAGTGAGCCGGTGATCCAGCGTGAACCGGCCGCCGCAGGGTGCTGCAAGTGTGACGGCTGTCCTGACACTCTCCTTCCACTGATGTGTAAACTCAATTAGAGGAGCGGCTCTATGCCACGCTGCACGGCTACGACTCAGTAACTCACAGCAGGACAACTTGACTTTCTGTCAGTGTGTGTGTGTGTGTGGCCTAATATGGAGATAGTCCTCGTTTGGGATGACAGATCACGCCACTTTCAGGCAGACAGTCAGGCTCACCGGTGTTGCTCACGCCGACCTTGATTGGAACAATAAATCAGAACAAACAGCTGTCACGTAATCTCTCATACAGTTGCTAATCAGACACTGAAAGGGGAAAAAGGGCTCACAAACATCAGTGAAAGGCAACATTACGCTGACGTATCGACCGTGTTTCTGGGCATCGCCGTCGCTGGATGAGGCTCGAGCCCTTTTAATCTGCTGCAGTATTTTTTTTGTTTGTTTTTTTGACACCAACCCCCCAAAAACTATTCAGACATCATTCTCACCTTCTGGAGATTTTTACCCCTCAGCTGTAAAAGGCTGACGCGTGTTCTCAGCACTCTGCTGGGCGGGCGGTGTGTTTGCGATAAGTCGAGAACGAGGCGACATAGGAGCTTCAAATTGACACGCAGGCGTATCTGCTAAGTGGCAGCACCGGCTACCAGCTCTGTTCACGTGCAGCATGTCTTCAAGCTCGGTTTTTGAAAGGTCACAGGTCACCTGATGGGAGGCAGCCTGTCTTCATACAGTCACAGTCTGATTTCTGAACGCAGACACCGTCAGTCTGAGTCAGACGTTTGGTCAGGATCTGGAAATTTACTGATTTTAATAATAGAACAAATTTGTTTGGTGTCATATTTTAAACAATATGATTATGTAAAATGAAGAATATGTTAAAATAATTGGTTGCTTGGTTACAGAGACTTTGTCTTCTGGTCTCCACGTTGTTTTTGTTTTTACACCGACTTATTTCAGTGACTTGATGGATAATCAGCGGCTGCTCAGCTGCATCGAGAAGATTTAAAATTTGCACTGACCATTAAAATACGTTGCATATGCATGTAAGATGTTTGAGTTTCTGTTCATTTAGATGCAATTTCTGTTTTGATGCAGGTGCAGCAGTAGGTTTTTTCCCTGATTTGTCAAAGTTAATCACCATATTACCACAGAGATTGCATGTTGACCTGATCCAGATGCAAACATGCAGCAGACTGACTCCGCCTTTTTACTGTTTTGTTGTCGTCTTTGAAGACGGCGGCTGACGTGGTCGCCGTAGTGTTATTAGAGCTGAAAGTATTTGGACAGTTTTTACTCTCAAACAGGGATTTGCTAAAAACTGCATACATTGTTTTTCTATAAAGAACCTTCTGCAAACATCTTTGACAAAATTCTCCTTAGCTGTGTTAATAAAGAGAACGTGGATTAGTGTGAGAGCGAGCGGAGAGGTTGGTGAGTGATGAAGGTGTGTCCTCGCCAGCTCCTCGGGGAAACGCACAGCGGTGGCTCTTCTGCTGCATCTGTCTCTTAAGTGGCTTTAAAAGCCTGCAGGAGACGCCACTCCCACTAATCTCAACGGTGGATCATCTCTCTCTCGTACAGTTCGAGAGGCCTGGAAGCTCGCACTCTCACAGTCTCACTGCCCCCCCCATGCTCTCCAGGGAGCTCTGTAAATGCCCCATGCCGGTTATTTCCATCTGCTCTGTGTGCAGCACAGACTCCACCCCTGTTACACCGATTATCGCTCTCTCCTGCTCAGACTTTGGGTTATGCTTATCATTCAGGATCCAGCGTGAGACTTTTGCCTTTCATAAGTCAAAGTAATGAAGAATATTGAAGCATAAAAGCAGGACTGATAAAGAGCGGGCAGAGTGGAGCAGGGAGATTAATTCACACCAATGAGGAGCAGATTGTATCTCAGGCTCAGATTTATGCCCCCAGTTAGACACGGAGAGAAATCCGTCTCAGAGTGGTTGGAAATGTGTTCAGCGAGGTCGCTCACACGTGTTCCTGTGCACACAGGAAGCAAACAGTTTGAACGCATGCAAGAATCCACATCACAACCTTAGTAGGTGCTCAGATTTCTCAGAGGAAAAACTTAAACTTCCTGTGCAACGAAGGTCTAAATATATTTCACCGTGCACCAAAAGTGTGGACGGGCTGTTAGTACAGTGACCTCACAGCAGCCATGTTATTGGTCACATGATGTCATTAAAATGCTCCAAAAGGCTCCAACAGCACAAACACGCTGCAGAGGTCCAGTTCAGGTGAAGCTAGCAGACAGCTAGCAGCTACACCTGTGTCACCGTCCACCTGTCAGTCAAAGAGGCCACGCCCCTAACGTTAAGCACTAACAAGAACAATCTGAACAGTTTGTGTATCCGCCTGTAAACAAACTTTAAACGTGGAGCCTCTGCTGGACACTGGAGGAACTGCAGATTTACAGATTCACTGATATCCTCTTGTGTGTGTGTGTGTGTGTGTGTGTGTGTGTGTGTGTGTGTGCGCCCGCTGTCAGTGCTCAGAGAGTCAGACTGCAGTGTTCCTGCCAGAGTTTGCGCTCTCACCTCAGGGCAGCTTCATGGAGGATGCCACAGAGGACCACTTCCTGACCTACAGATACGACGACCAGGTGAGTCACCTGCTCCTTTCTGCTGCGTGGGCTCCAAAAGCCGACGCAGCACACCGTGAACCGAGCCGCTGATCGTCAGTGAAGCTGACAGTGTTCAGGCTGTTCATGTATGCAGATGGGGTTTACAGCGCTTGTGTGTTTGTGTGTGTGTCATAGAGCTGGTCCGGCTGAAGCAATAAGATGTGACATTTCTTACTGACAGTTTCTGGTGTTTCTAGTTGGCACTGGAGGTTGGCTGTAGTTTGTTTCTGTTATCCTACTGTGTGTAGATGATGCAGCGCGCTCTTCACAGGCCAGAGGAACAAACACGTCATAACACAAAAACAATAACAAACATGCCGTCCCACAGATGACCACTACACCAGCAAAATCACAATAATATCGTATCGCGAGTGCGGTTTTGTGAGAAGTGCGGGGTGAGTCCCGCCTCTAATAATGCGCTCCGATGTTGGCGAGTTCATCACAGAGAGATTCGGCTCTAGAAGGGAAGAGACGACATCGAGGTTGAAGTTGTGAGAGTAGAAGTTTATGCAGCTTAGGATGAACTTCATTCCTCGAGAAACACGTAAAGATTAAAACGATGTGAAGTAACGACTCCTGAGCGTGTTACGCCCTCGGGAACGGCGCTGAGCTGCGAGGGGATCCTGGGAGAAATGAGCAGAGCGGCCTCCTGATGCCAAAATCACTCAGTTTTACTTGGATGCTCTGTGGCTGCGAACGCCTCACGTGATCGTGTGATTGGCCCCAGCTTCAGTGCGATCTTAACTCAGGGTTTCTGAATGAGCGTCTCTCTTTTAAGCACCCGGCATCAAAAACAGGAAGCTGCTGCAGCAGATCGCAGGTTTCACTGCAGTCTCTCACCTTTGTGGGACAAAACTTACACCATGTCAGGGATACGTGTTCACGTATGGAACAATTAAACCGATTAAGGCCGCGTGTGGGTGTGTTCAGCGTTGGCGTGAGAGCAGATGGCGTTACCCCAGTGGATCAGAAGCCACAGGCTGAGCGACAGGTGGACCGGAGGCTCCGTCTTCTTCGCCATGGCACTCCGCGTGTGCTAACTGATGCACGCCGCAGTTGTTACTCGTCGGCAGAGCACTGCAGGGAGCAGATCTGACTGTCAGCAGTGTGTTTCCTGTGTTTTTCCCACCAGTTCATAATGTGCTGTCACGTTTTCCAGCTCGCCGTCTGTCCCGCGTTCATCTTTGTGCGGCTGACACATCAGCCAGGTGAGGTCCCAGAGGGCATTCCCCACACATCCCCAAAGCAACAAAAAAGGAGCCCAGTTTAATTTGAGTTTATCTAAAGATGCCATCTTTCAGTCGCCATGACGATCAGATGAAGCAGCGAATGCTTTCCAGTCCTCCTCCCGTCACAGATGGAGAAGATGGGAAGCACGCGGCAGCGCTGTGGTC